>NC_079314.1:59321003-59929128 GCF_029931775.1 Euleptes europaea
GAAACAGACTGAAGACTTATTGTTGTTTTTTTAAATAAAAGCCAGAAATACAGAGATCATGCCAATATATCATGAGAATATTAGTGAGTACTTTTGTATCAGCAAGAATCTCCCCTCCCCCACACCGCCAAAAGCCTTCCAGTAGCATGGCAGGGGAAACCTGCAGGGAAATTGGTGCCTGATGGAAGAAAGTGAACCCATATTTTTAAAAACTCCTACCCTTTGGTGTTTGACTAAGTAGTCCTTACTAGCAATGTTAACAACTGCTGATCTCAATGGGTTAGTCTGTCAATAGCAGTAGAAAAGAGAAAGAGTCCAACAGCACTTTAAAGACTAACCAAATTTCTGGCAGGGTATGAGCTTTCATGAGCTACAGCTCACTTCTTCAGATACAGCTAGAATGTGAGTCCACCTATCCTGAAGTAGAGAACACTGCTGATCTGTTTGAATTGGCAGTGTCCATTGTTGCAAAAACCCAATATAAACACTTTGGGCAGGTGTTTGCAGTTGCTCACCATGAAATGGATAATTGGCTTACATCTGATCTACACCTTCGAATATGGTGTTTTCGACTACTGAACATGCAAAATTTGCAGCATCCTTAGTCTGAATCAGAACAGCCTCAGCAGCTTGGGCTGGATCATGCCAGTTGTAATTTTGATCATTACGCTCTCTGTAATGAGATCTGGAAAGGTCACTTGCAGAAGGAAGGCTGCCCAGTGCCCATTTGAAATGGACCAGAAGCAGAGAAACTTTGCCTCAGGAAATGTAAAACTAAACAGGCCTGTGGGGATTTTTTCTCCCATTTTCTGTTAGAAGATTTCTTTGAATTCTAACTGTCCTTGCTTTCGAATGGTGAGCAGCATTTGAGCCAGTGCTATTGTTTTCCAGTGCCGCAAAAGATTAATCAATCTGCATCTGACACGATCCCTCCAGTGCCACATAGATCTGAACAATGAGACAAGCCACTTGATATAGAGATTTTTCTTTCCTGGAATGCGAGTGGCTGACAAGATCAGGGATTTTTGCCTCATGCATGCAGACTGTTCTAAGCAACCTCTAATGAGGTCTCACTATTGTTAGAAAGAATCACATATTCTGTCATCAGGCAAAAATTACACCTACTCCAGTCCAAAAAGGCTTGAGTTAATTAGTGGAGAAATCATCCAGCCTGCTTATTCTTCAGTGGGATGCTATCATGAGCACGAGGACTGGTCTTTTTAAAAAGCGCACTCTATCAGATTTGAATGGTTGTTCTAAAAATAGAGATGGAATGAGTCATAGAACAATACAAGCATGTTCGACGTATTCCATTTTGGAATGTCATCACAAGACACAGGTGTCAGGCTTCCCAGGCCAGCATTGAAGAGCAAGAGAACAAAGTCGCCCCAGTGATACTTACGGTATTTCATGAAGGGTTTCACCACCGACACTGAAACATTTAATTTGGATTCAACTAGGAGTGTGCATTCTGGAATTCCCAAGCTGAAAATATACAAGCAAATTGCTGTTTTGGGTTGTTACCACAATTTCCCAGAACAGTTACACAATTCTGTGATTCTTAGGCATTATGAAAACCACCACCTGAAAAATCCATGTAGCTTTTCATGTTTGGGTGCTTACCATCATTTCTTGGATTCTCTGAGTTTCCCAAGCAATAGCATTGCTCCCTTCCAATTTGATCCAATCAGACAAGTGACGCCTGGCCAGGGAATGCGGTTTACAGTTGGCACAAGTCTTGCCGGCCCAGGGAGGGTGACTCTTGACTGGTGCAAGTCAGGGGCAGGACCTGGCAGAGCTGTGAGTCTGGCTGGCTTCTTCTCCTTCCTTTGTGTGTGGGTGTGGCTTTTTTCAAGGGTCATTTCCCTCTCCTGGTTTGCAAGTAAAATGGCTGAGGGCACCTTTTTCAGGGACCCATAGAAATGTACTCCTTGGTCTAGTTTGCTGGAAACTTGGGGGAATCTTTATTGGACAGGCAGCCCTACCTTCCTTGCAATGTTGGTGATGTTTGACATTTTTCAATGTTGGTGATATTTGACCCCATCCCGCCTGAAAAAAAAACCCACAGGGAATTATGGAGCTCACATAGTTCTGGAATCTTAGAAAAATCCCAAACCTGAATCCTGAAACATTACCAGGAGGTCCTGAATACTGTTGAATACCATTATGATTCATTATTCAGAGGATCTGAACATGTGAACACTGTCAGCTTTGACAGGGCTGATCACACATAGATACAACCATTGCAAAGAACTGTCAAATGTTTGAATACACTTTGAGATTTAAGATCTGCTGTGGAAGCCCTCCTTAAGGTTACCTCAAGCTTCAAGCTTCAGTCTTAGGTCTTTTTGGTGGTGGTGACGTCCTTGGGAAATCTGGAAAAATGGAATATATCCAATATTTACTTGCTAACAAAACCTAAACTATTATTTTCCTTTAGCAACATAAAACACATTGCCTATAACTTATAGCATATAGCATTGTACTATGTGGCATATTTATAGAATTTTAGAAGTTTAAATGACTTAGATTTCAAAAAACAAAACTGCATATATAACCAATGCCAGAGATGGAATTGCAAACTTGTTCACCCTAGGGTAACACTGCACAGTTATTAGGAAGTGCCGTCCAGAGATTCTAATGTTAGTGTGAAACCAGCATTGCTATCTCTTCTCTGCAGATCACTGCTATCACCACTCTGCAGACATGTTTAGAGAGCACAACAGTTGCAACAGGAGTCCATAGCAAATCCTGCTGCAATACATCAATCATGGCATGACCAACAGTGCCTCCATGACAGACAGAGATGGAAACACTGGTATGGCCATATTGGTCCACACAAAATTCAAATACAAGAACAAAATAGGATCAACCAAATTGACACAAAACAATATGAACGCCTTTGCTTTCACCAGAACTCTCCTTCAGGCCAGATGTAATGAAATTTTAAAAGTTGGAAGAATAGAAGGCAGAATTTTCAGGCTATCTTCTTCAGATCTGATCTTACCAACCAGTGCATTCTGACAGCCATTCCCCTTGATATCAGCCCACTTACTGTTCACATACAGAACACAACAGGGGAGGGATCACAGCACCTCCACTGCAAGGAGGATGGTGGCATTAGAGGGTGAGGTCCTAGCATGGACTCACACAATGGATGGGGCTTTGAGTCCCCTCCTACAACAATGTTCCCTCTTGCCAGATCCATACATGTTACTATTTTATCCTAATCCTTTAATAGAAATAAAACTCTAAAAACTCTCTTTAGTGCCTTTCTAACTTCTGTTAGTAATGTGGCAGGATTAATTTTTAAATCCTCTTTTAAAAGCCTGATTTATTAATATTATTAGGAAACTAGTGCATTAGTCTTTAGTTAAAAGTAAATCCAATTTAATCTAACAAAATTCCTTTCTATCCTAGATGTGCCCATACGTATAAGCCATTTAAATACTCAAATGCTTAAGTTTCATTCCAATCTAACAACTTATCTTGGTGAAACTATTGCTGGTTGTAATGAAGATTTAGTTAATATATGTTTAGTTGATTTCATTGCTGGTGAATCAAAATTCTTGACACTTCTATTTAATATAGAATAAATGGAGCTGGAGGCTTGGCCTAAGGGCCAAACTACGTGTTATATAGGAGATCTGTGGTCCTGTTTGTTGATGCTTCCAAATTTGTGCAAGGACAGGAAGATATTGGAGTGGGTCAACAGCTCTGATGAGAGCAGGGGGGATGGTCATTCATCCCCTGCAGCCATTTCCTCAGTTGAAATGATTGCATTACAATGTGGGTTTGCCACATTGCTCACTTTGCTCCAGTCCCCATTGCACATGCCTTTTGTCCGTGCAGGTCTCATGATTTCCAGCATAGCCTTTTTGATGGTCCCAGGGATCTCTCTCTTCCCTTTTTCACCAGCTGCAAAGCTTTCTGGAACCAGCCCATTACATATCTACTTGTTTTTCCCCCCTCTAGTATAGCTAATGCTATTTTGGGGGAGGTGATTTTGATAGGGGAAATGGCATGGGGGCGAGGATTAACCTTCTTCCTCTAGCTTCATGGTTCCAATCCAATTTGCCCTTACGTCCAGCCCACAACTGTTCTGAAGCCTGTAAAAGCTCCCTCTGTCATAAGGCAACACTTGGAACCACTGAGTAAAACACTTTAAGTAAAACACTTTGTGATTGCCCCCAGGAAAACCATTTTGCAGTAGACTCCACACCTTGTCTATGGAAGCTATTTTGTGGTTGCACCCACTACCTAGTCTCAACATTCCAAAAGCATGTCCCACATAACACGCAGTTTGGCCTTTGCCAAATAGGTGCCTGTATATAGAAAAGTAAATGCTACTTTAGCATCTTTATTATTCCTTCGCTTTTTTAATTCACTGAGTGTATGTGGCCAATATGGCAACTACACCCGAACATTCCATTTTTTAAAATGTTTATCCAAAATGTTTGCTTTAAAAAAAGGTAATTGCTAAAGCTTCATGTAGCAAGGAATTTGCCACTTCAGCGTGGTCAGGCCATAGTTAGCACCATGTGAACATTGCTGTGATGCAGACTGTGCAACTGATTCCTTACGGGAACTGTAAAGTGAGTAACCTCCAATGATGTGTTTCAAATTGTTTGGGAAGGGGATTGTAATTGAAGTAACAAGCTTCAGCATGTACCTCCCCTGTGCCTCTTTGTCTTCCGGCTGTTGATGAATTTTGGAGGAGGAAGAAGCTTGGAAGAACTGGGCTGTTTATTGGAACCAAAGAACAGATGTGCATGATGAGCATCTGGGGTGAAATAGAAATGCGTGGAGTTATATATTACATCAGAATTTCTCCCCCTATCATTCTCAATTAGCTTTTGGAAAGCACTGAATACAGTGTCACCAGCTGCTATCCCAAGCAATGGTGCATGCTTGAAGAAGGAAATAAGCCTTCTATAAGGTCTGCCGTCTGGCAATTCATTCCAGCACCTTTGAAGAAATGCTATTCATCCTGCCCACCTCTGAAAGCAACACCAGTGGCCATATTTCTAGTCTGTCTTAATTTTATTTACACTCAAATTTTTAAAAAAATGATCTATTTATTTCTCTTGTTTCAAAATTGGATGCAGCCACTGTCTTCTGCCTTTGACGGAAGCCTCCATTGGTCTTTTGTAAAAGGACAGGAATCCTGTGACTTTAAGACATTGTTTGACTGATGGGCTTCTGGTCAAGAAGGTGCAAATGTTATATGAAAAATTGCATTTTATAGGAACTGGCGCTAACCCTGTATCCAAGGAGCTATGGTTGTGTATGATATCTTGATCCCATAGAATGCAATGGGAAAAGTTCTAGCAGCTTAAATATAATGCCCTTGAAATTCTCTTAAAGGTCACTCTTAAGAGCTGAATTACATTTTCACAAGGACACAGACCACCTCAGAGTGTACATGAGGGGCTGCTTATTGTGGTGAGGACATCCCTAGATTGTGACCTCCATTCACATCTGAAGTTTATCTATGGAACATATTAGAATATTTTGTCTTAAGAATGATTGGGAAATCCTGTTGGCTCAGAGTTCCCAACCAAACAGGTGTTATCCCATACACACAATGCACACATTGCATTGATCTGTATCAATACGACTTCACATTAGCAATTGGGGGGGTTACAACTAGGGCTGTTGAAAAAAAAATGCGGTAAAATTCGGATCCGGCAAAATTTGGCCCATTTTTATTCGGGAAATGCCAAAGTCTGATTTCCCCCAATTCGGTTCCGTGGAATTCGGCATGAAATTCAGAGTTCACAAATAAATACAGCCGTTAAAAGCCATTAAAAACACATTTGCGCCTTTCCGTGGCTCGGGGGGGGCATGTTTGGAGTTAGAGGTCCCAAAATTTCAGTGTAGCTTGAGGGGTCCCTTCTTGCAAGAACCCCCATGTTTTGTTAAGACTGGGGGTCCCGAGTTATGGGGTCTGGAAGGGGTCCCCCATCTGCCCATTGGAATAAAGCCATTTAAAGCACATTCGCGGCTTTCCGCGGCTCCCGGGGGACATTTTTTGAGGTAGAGGTCCCAAACCATAAGGGTAGCTTGGAGGGACCCTACTTGCAAGAACCCCCACGTTTTGTTAAGATTGGGCCAGGGGGTCCCAAGTTATGGGGTCTCCCCATTGGAATAAAGCCATTTAAAGCACATTCGCGGCTTTCCGCGGCTCTGGGGGGTATTTTTGGAGGTGAAGGTCCCAAACCTTCAGTGTAGCTTGGAGGGACCCTACTTGCAAGAACCCCCAAGTTTTGTAAAGATTGGGTCAGGGAGTCCCGAGTTATGGGGTCCCCCCATTGGAATAAAGCCATTTAAAGCATATTCGCTGCTTTCCTGCTCCCATTCATTCCAATGGGTGGATGGGGGGACCCCATAACTTGGGACCCCCTGACCCAATCTTCACAAAACTTGGGGTTCTTGCAAGTAGGGTCCCTCCAAGCTACCCTGAAGGTTTGGGACCTCTACCTCAAAAAATGCTCCCCCGAAGCTGTGGAAAGCCGCGAACAGTTCCAGAGGGAACAGTTCCGGGGGGAACAGATCTGCGCCTCCCAGCTGGAAGGCGCAGATCTGTTTAAAGTGCCCCCCGCCTGGCTTCAGAGTCCCTGGAGCCTAAGTGGGGAGTTTAAAGACCCCCCCCCGCCCGGTTTCCTGGGAGTCCCGGGAAAGTGGGCGGTGGGTCTTTAAAGGTGGGAAAAGGCAGGTTCGGGAGCGCTGAACCTGCCGAATTTATTCGGCGATCGCCCTGAATTTGCTGAATTCGGGGCGTCTTTTTTTGCCTTTTTTTCAGTTGAGGAAAATTCAGCTGTTTTTTCGGTTCAGACGAACTGAATCGACAGCCCTAGACAGATCAACATACATATGTTCTTTTTCTATTTGTTATGGATATCTGAATAATTTCTGCAGTGTGTTTCATTTTTCATTTTCTTTCAAGGAGTTGATTGCCAAAGTCTTTGATAGGTCCAGCTTTGCGGGAACGCATTAATAGTCAATTACTTTCCTTTTTTAGAAGAATCTTCTGTGATCTGATCAATAGAAATTTTATCCAACCCTGTGTTGAAGATTCCATCTGTGTGATAAAAATTCACCTTTGAAATGGACATGATTTGCCCACAGGTCATCCAACATAATGAGTATTTTTCACTATATTAGCGTTTCATTACTCCTACCTCATTGAATATACAGGTCAGCAAAAAGCAAGACAGAACGAAAAATGTGTGCTTATTTCACCCACAGCTAAAACTTTAATTCCATTTAAGATGTGGCTGATTAACACTCTATATTCCATTCTTGCTCAGTGTAATGGTATGCATTTTAAAAGTTTAATTTTTCTGAATATTACAGGAGCAGAATTACAAAGTGAAGAACTACCGGTTGTTTTCCACACTCAAGAGAAACTCAAAATATAAAGAAATTTTTTAAAAGATACTATTCTTGTGTATGACAAGATGTCACAGATACATCTGCAGTTGCACTATTTATTTAATTGTGGGCTGTAGGTTCTATATATTTCAGAAATAAATCATTTGGTTCAAAATGCAGACCATTTTCTGCTTGAACCCAAACTGAATGAAACTCAACAGCAATAGCACCCCTGCTGTTAAGGGAAACAAATGGCTTTGTTTCACATTACTGTTCAGGCACTGATTGAATGAAGTGGGCCTCAGCTGCCTAATCCACATATATTCAGAAATAATGGGGAAAAGTTAGTTTATTAACTATTCCTTTTCAAGAGAGTGATTGAACGGAAACCCATGACCAGAGAGAACTCGCAGGGACATAAGGTTGCCCAATGCCCTAATTCTCTTTCTGTCTCCCATGTAAATAGCTCTGTTTGGTTATTTTTTCCTTGGTTTCCTATTTGAAAAGCAGGATCTGGATGGCAGTGAATGTCCAGATAAAAGAGGGCAGTTTCTGATGTGACATTATGTCTATGACTTTGGCTCATTTTTCTCCCTTTGACTCATTTCTCCCCCTTTTGCTTTAGGCTTTTGTTACTTCCCTGTGACAGTTTCTTACCTTACTTTTTCTGTGTCTACCTTAGATTCTCTCCAGTATCAATGTTAATCTAACTAGAGTACTTCAATGCACAGTACATGGGTTCGACCTTAAAAAAATTCAGAAACTTCAGATAGTGAACAATGCCACTGTCCATTTGTTGACTGACATAAGACAACATGAGCATATCATGCTTGACTTAGAACAAATTCATCAGCCATCTAATATTGTTTTCAGTCTCAAATGAAGGAGCTGCTTCTTACCTCTAAAGCCATACCTTGATTGGTTCCCATAGAGATTGCAAGATTCTTTACTGCTAGAGTCTCTTGGACCTGGCTGGACTTGGAAGATATTTGGGTGATGGTCCTCTTTTCAGAAGTTTCATACACTCTGTCTAAATTATGATACCCTTGGGTGGGTCTCCCTGACTGGTGGGACTGTGATTAGAGGTGTTGCCGATTTTGCAATAAACCCACAACCACTCATGAACTGAGCAAGGTCCTCAGGTCAGGTGTCTCACTGCTGTCTGACTTGAGCAGCTGCTGAACAGCTTTATGGCACTGCACTAGCTGTGGTGATGGAGTTTAATTTTCTTTTGCCTTGAGGCAACTCTTGTATCTGCACAGTTGGTCAAATCTATTTTCCACCATTGTCAAGGAAGGTTGGGCCAGGTCATTAAATAATGTAGTAGACTGCAACTCCTATGAGGTTGTGAAAAAACTCACACATGTGTGAAATAGTGTTGATAACATGGACAGAGACAAATACCAAACTGTGAAACTTTTAAACAATTATCTGCTGAGCAACACACAAGGACAATAGATCCATTTTGAGGAAGAACTAGGACTCCCATTAGGTGATGTGAGAATGTGCATGCTTGAAATGCTGCCAATTGCACTAGATTGTACTGTTTGGATATGTGGAAAGTAACAGACTTGGCCTGCTTGACAAAAAAAGAGTTGCACCCTTCTCTTGAAGTCAATGGGTTTAGAAAGGTGTAACTCTTCTTAGGATAGTACTACCAATTATGGACTCTATTCTTAGTAGCACAGCTGTGCTTATATCTTGAGCCACTTCTTATGTTCTGCATAGACCAAAGACAAGCATTGTTCCCCCCCCCTAATTGCTTTTCTCAGTCCTCCTTTTCAAAGTGAGCTGCTCAAGGAAACCATCATTTATCGTATCTAGAAAATTCACCTCTACAGCACATATTCAATCATACAAGTCAAGGAGCGGCTGGCACTAACCACAGATGCAGTCTTTGTTCTTTGAGTAATTTATCATGCTAACTTTGCCATAACACAAATGCCATAACATAACATCTTGATAGGTGATCAAACCTACTGTGTATCTCACAAAAACATACCAGCAACTTTTGGACTTGACTGTATCTGACTACCGAAGAGCAACAGGAAAATTGATGACATTAACCTTAAATTTAGCTTTTTGAGCAACACTGTAATTGACAAGATTTGTGGTGTGCACAAAGACTTGGGATATGGCAAACATTCATTTATTGTGGACCCTGCCTAAGGAGTAGCCATGCCATACAATTCCTTAGTGAGACCATGCTAGTAGAATCATTGGTCACAATGGAGCTAAACTGGCCATGTAAGAGTCCCTAGCAGTGTCAGCATTATGAACTATTTTATTTCTTACCTTGTCTTAAACCATCTCCTTGGGGCCTTTGTTGACTGAGGATGGGTCTGAAAATACATTTCTCTTAGGGTTGCCAACCTCCAGGTATTTAACAAACCCAACAAGCACTGATGACACACAAAAATATAATGGAAATATCACAACACATACAGTACTTTTTTCAAATTCCCGAGTCTATACAGGGTTACAGAAGGTTGTTATACTTAGAAGCAGCGTGGCTGCTAGGAGCTCGGCGCAAAAACGTCCTGGCTGTGGTTGGGGTGGAGACTAGGTCGCTCCGATGCTTGAAGAAAACCCGGACTGGATTTTCAACCGTAGCAGAGGAAGTCGGCTTTTCTGAATTAGAAACCCAACAATACAGCTAGCATTTAGATGTTTAAATGAAATGAATAAAATCCCGAGATGGGAACCCAGTAAGCCCCATTTCGCCGTGGCTTTTTCCATCGGGGAAGTAAATTGCAGTGAGAGATGACAGTCTATCTCAAACACTGAATATATATATGTCATCCGTTGATCTGTAAGCTACATGCTCTTCAGTGTTTGAGATAGACTGTCATCTCTCGCTGCAATTTACTTCCCGGATGGAAAAAGCCACGGCGAAATGGGGCTTACTTGGTTCCATCTCGGGATGAAGTTTATTCATTT
This sequence comes from Euleptes europaea, assembly GCF_029931775.1. NCBI lineage: Eukaryota > Metazoa > Chordata > Lepidosauria > Squamata > Sphaerodactylidae > Euleptes > Euleptes europaea. The sequence goes on from NC_079314.1 coordinate 59,331,321, forward strand.
CATTTAAACATCTAAATGCTAGCTGTATTGTTGGGTTTCTAATTCAGAAAAGCCGACTTCCTCTGCTACACAGCGGTTGAAAATCCAGTCGGGGTTTTCGTCAAGCATCGGAGCGACCTAGTCTTCACCCCAACTACAGCCGGGACATTTTTGCGCCGAGCGTCTAGCAGCCATGCTGCTTCTAAGTATAACAACCTTCTGTAACCCTGTACAGACTCGGGAATTTGAAAAAAGTACTGTATGTATTGTGATATTTCCATTATATTTGTGTGTGTCATCAGTGCTTGTTGGGTTTGTTAATTTCCTATATATGCACGAGGTTTGTTGTTTGACCCTCCAGGTATTAGCTGGAGATCTCCTGCTATTATAACTGATCTCCAGCCGATCGAGATCAGTTCACCTGGAGAAAATGGCCGCTTTGGCAATTGGACTCTGTGCATTGAAATTCCTCCCCTCCCCAAACCCCTTCCTCCTCAGGCTCCACCCCCAAAACCTCCTGCCGGTGGCAAAGAAGGACCTGGAAACCCTAATTTCTCTTCATATGTTACTTAGGGAATTCTAGCTCTGAAACCCATGTTCTTTCTGGAGTTTAATTCTTACAGAGGACAACTCTTCTTTATTTACATTGTCCATTTATTCTACTAGTTTTTTAATGTTACCACTGATGGCTTTAAGGAAACAAAAATGGGTAGGAAAATTAGCAATTAGAATATTGAATAGCTGATATGTCAAATATCACAATATGTTGTGTTTGACCACCATTGGTACAATTTTAATCTTGTTAGAGTTCCTAAATATAATATATTTCAAAAAGGCTTTCCTTTGTAGCTACAGAATCATTCTCATTTAGCAACTATAGCTTCACTGTAGGCAGATGATGCTAAAAAAGGTAAGGCAGATGTCAAACATCAAATGGTTCCCAGAAAGCACCTTTATCAATCTTTCACTTAATTATTCCTGTGCAGTATATTTTTAATTTTTCCCCCTCACAGTATATGGAAGTACAAGCTTCAATTTCTTAGTGAAATGTGTTATTGAAAATTGCTTTGCAGGAGTGCTTGAACATTCCATTAAGGCCTGAGGGAAAGAACTTTTTCTCAATCTCTTTTCAGCCCAAGTAAGTATATATTCATCAATTGTACATCCAATAGCTTGAAAATTCCTGTCATTAGTACTTCCATGTAGGCCAAGCACTCTGCATTTCCTTTTAAAAAGTACAGCTCAGGCACTTAATTAATATGAATCTATTTGACTTACACAAAACATATCTTCTGCCTATGGAGATTCACCTTAGCAAACACTTCATATTCCTTATGTGGCCTTAACAACTAGCAATATTTTAAATTAAAATTTAAACACCTAATCTCATAAGACATCTCTGCAGGGACTAATATTACTACAGCAGATTGGCAGCCCTTTTAAGAGACACATGTTATGACAGTTTATTTACTTTGATGTTCGTAGAAGCCTAGCTTCCTTAGACTGTTTTTGATCCCATGCCTTAACAATCAACGTACACTGGATATTTTGTAAAATCAGTCTAGGCTGGTTTACCAGAATGTTCTATGAGCTAAGAATTGTTCCCAGAGCATTCTGGCAAACCAGCACAAACTGTTGTAAACTTACTGGGTGGACCTAGGTAAGCAATTAAATCTGGGCCACAGTAGCACCACAATCCTCAATTCTATGGGATAACAATACTGACCAAATTTACAGAGTGATGAGGCAAAAGAGGCCACTGTGGCTTCTTCCACTGGCCAGAAATCCATGGCCCCAAGAAGGTTTCATTCCTTCGCCCATGAGGAAGAACACTATGGCTGGGTAAGACCAATCTGAGTCCTAGACACCAGCCAGAGAATGAGCTGTAACAAAAAACTTCTTTACTAGGCTTGCCAGGGTTGGGAAATACCTGGGGATTTTTGGGGTGAGCCTGAGGAGGGTGGAATTTGGGGAGGGGAGGGACTTCATTGCCATAGAGTCCAATTGCCAAAGCAGCCATTTTCTCCAGGTGAACTGATCTCTATTGGTTGGAGATCAGTTGTAATAAAAGGAGATCTCCAGCTACTACCCGCCAACTAAAGTAAATTAAAAATGAAGAACTGCTCACTTTCCAGGGACTGCATAGATGAAGGGAAGGGCACTCTGTCCTCTGCTACCATACAGAATACTAATATTAAAAACATGAGAAAGATGCCTTCTGGATCAGACCAGATAGCCGTCTAACTTTGCACTGTGCCCAGCTAGTTGCCCTAGAGGGCCAACAAACATGGCCCAGGGGCCAAGGGCTTCCCTTGATGTTGTCTCATAAGTACTGGTCTTCAGAGATTTGCTGCCTCTGACTATAGAGGATCCTTCCCCTTCCCTAGTATGTCTTGTCCCTCTCTATGAATGTGAGCTGCTTTAGGAGACCACTGTCTGAAAAGTGGGCTTTAAATATAAGGAAGGAAAACACAAATAAATAGAAGCATTTTGACCTGTTAAAGAAGAGCAATATCATTGCTGAAGAATTGTTTATTGTACTGTGCATGCACAGCAAGCATTGTAATATTTTGTGCAAGGTGGAATCCGCATATCATGGACATTTGTTTCCAAAACATGCTGAATTGTTGATGAGAAATCATTTATTGTCTGCACAGGTTTATTCAAGCAGCCAAGGTAAAGCACACCAGACTATTTTTTTTTTTAAAAAACTAGTGGATCTGCAAATTCATTATCTTTTTTAAAAAAGATATTTTATTAGCATTTTCAATTAAAAAAACACACAAATTCACACATTCACACAGTTTGCTCTCCTTCGGGGAGTTTATCTCTTCATTTCAAATATCCTATACATTATTCTTATGATCTACGTTTTTTTAAAAAATAATAATTTCCTTCTATCTCTAACAATCTATCTTTTCTGTTTAACATATTCGAAATAGCATTCCCATTTTTTTTTTTTTTTGAAATCTTCAGTCGTCTTCTCTTTTATCTGACTGGTCAGTCTGGCCATCACTGCAAATTCATCCATTTTTTGATGCCATTTTTCCAAGTCCAGGGTATCTTCCTGTTTCCAAGATGCTTACAGTACTAATCTGGCCGCCATTGTCAAATATCCAAATAATTGTCCATGATTTCTATCCAAGTTGTCAGGTTCAATTCCTAATAGCATAGTTAATTATCTTGATATATTTTTGATGGCTCTCGAGAGCCAATTATCCAATTCATCAATAGGGAAGTGCATTTCTCCCAAATTCAGTAATCCCCACTCTTATCCAAAGCCCTGTAGCATGAGGAACTCTTCTACTTGCAAGGGGGTACCTATTATTTGAAATGGAGGATTGTAGATACAAAAGCATGCAAGCTTGGTTGCTTTTCAGATGAAGGGAAGAATTCATTTTAGAAAGAATCTTAGATAATTTTATGAATGAATACCTACCAGAACAGGACTATGATGCCTATATACACACAGGATCTGACCCTGTCATTGAGAACACTCAATTTTTTTAACATTCGTACATTTTGAGCTCTCATGTAGGTCAGATAAGGTCAGATAATAATTTCTGCTTCCCTCCTTCACATGTTATTTTCACAGTGGATATGTTGAGTAGAAGTATCACTCCAAGATTTTGGTGCCCTGTTCAGACATTCAAGTTTGCCATTCCAATGATGTACAATGCGAATGTTGACTGCCCATGATCCTCCAAATATGCACCATCACCATTTTGTGTGAATAGGAAAGCGTTTGTTAGTATAGACATTGTATGCACACGGAAGATATGCAAGTCATCCCTGTCATGAAAAAGAAAAAGAAGTAACCACAAGTATCAGGAGGATCCCATGCTTCCATTACATGTGGTCAGAATACCAAAATCAATTTTATGAACAGGGCTCAGGTCTTTCCTACTGCCGTGGATTCAACCGAAGTCCTCAAACATACAAGGCATGTGATCTACCACTGTGGTATAGACCATGCATTAAATTATGAAGGAGGTTTCCTTCTCATTATAGGAGGGTAGAACTTAAGGTTAGCTGCTCATTAGGGTAGAACTTAAAGTTAACTGTCTGAAACCAAGTCAGATATTCTTTGCTAGAACTTTTAAACCAGTGGCTATATCCTGCCCTTACTGTCATTTTTTTAATATGAAAGTATTCAAGCAATAGACCTGACAGAAATATGCTTGTCCAAGCAGTGTGAGATGCATGTGTCTACCAGCTCCCGAAGGGACTGAGATTTAATAGGCTGCCTTAGGATCAGGCCTGTAACCTAGGCACAGAAGTGTCAATCACAGGTGGAAGCATACCTCTGAGGCTAATGGGAGCAGGGCAACTTTTCTCAGAAGGATTTAGATGGCAGGTATGTGATGTAGTTCCAACTTTATCTTCCTTGGTGAGGTCTTGCCAAACTTGATAGATTTTTGTTTAGAACAACATTGACAAAAATGATTAAATGATTATACCCTTGAGCAGATGATGATATATTTACCTGCAAAAAAATATGCCTCTTTGCTGTTCAATATTCTGTCAGGTCTGTTGAAAGAAGCTTTTCCATTTCAGTCTTCAAACAGTGTTAAAAGGTGTCACCATCCAGATAATTATGTTTTCAAATAAATTTAACACACTAATTTCCTTGGGGATGGTATTAGCCAATTTGTCACTCAGCAAACACCTGAAAGCAACTTATTTGTGCATTCTGAGAAAATTATATATTTCTACTGCCTGACTCTGTACATAACGCCAACAGGGATCTATTATTCAGGTGTGGAGACTGTGGAGTATTCACAGCCCTGGCTCTAGCTTGGTCAGTGATTAGGCTTGGAGAAGTGGGTTCAGGTCCGTTCCCTGTAAAGAAACTCTCTAGCAATGTAGTTCTGGGCAGAACTGCACCGGTCAAAGTCCATTGGTTTCAATGTATTTAGATTGGAATAATTTTGCACAGGATTATACTGCAGGTGCCCTTGATCTTGTCACACACACTCTCCACCTAACCTTCCTCAAAGAGTTGTTGTGGGAGTACAAGGGAAATAGAAAGCTGAGTTCCTTGGTAGAAGGACAAAATTAGAAAAAAATAATGGTTGTGGAATTTGACTGGTAGGTAAGAAGTCACTAGAGAAGGTCAAACTGTCTTGCAGAAAGCAAGACTTCATTGCTTTCATTTTTAACATAATTGAATATTGTGCATGAAATATGCCACAGTTTTCAGTTCATTGTCCCCACACACTCATTACTGAGATTCACATTAAATCAAGTACAAAAAATACAATTGTGATGTGCTGGCATGTAAGCGTGAATCAAGATCATTCTCATATAATGGAAGCAGTTCAAGAAACAGGGAACTGTATGCTCTATAGCAGGAATGGGGAACCTCAGGCCCGGGGGCCGTATGCGGCCCCCGGGGACATTTTTTGTGGCCCTCAGGAGCTCCGGGGCCCTGCCACGGAGGCGTGGTGCAGGGTGGCCCTCCCTGAGGGTGTTCCTGGGGCCACGGCTTGCAGGGGCGCTGCGACACCCTTTGGACCTCCTCTCGCCGACTGACGGCTGTTGGTCGGTGAGAGGAGGGGGAGGGACACTTCCCCCAAGGCTGCCCCCTATAGCCGCAGCATGCAGGAACACCGGGGCACACTGTAAGCCCCTCTCGCTGCCTGTCGGCTGTTGAGCAGCGAGAGGGAGGGGGGAAAGAGGCCCGCGTCTCCCGGTGGCAGAGCATGCACACAGGAGCTGATTGGGCTTCGGGGGGCCTTTTGTGGACTCTGGGGGGGAGGCATGGAGCCTGGGGCCAGGTTGCGTAGGGCCGGCAGGTGTGTGTGTGTGCGGGGGGGAAGGCTTTTCTCTCTCCCTCTCTTTCTGTTTCTTTCTTTGTCTGTCTCCCTCCATCCTTTTCTTTCTCCCCCTCTTTCCATTTCTTTCTCCCTCTCTCCCTTTTCCTCTTTCTCTGTTTTCCTTCCTCCCTCCCTTCCTCCCTTGCCGATCGACTGTGGGCTGCGCCCCCCTGGTGCCTCGTTTGCTCAGGCCCACCGCTGGCTGCCCTCCTGCCTGGGAGGGGGGAGGACCGGGGGAGTGGGCGCGCCCTCCAGGCCTTCTCTGCATGGCCTCCCCTGGGTTGCCAACCTCCAGGTAGTTGAAGGAGAAAGAATTAGCACAACTCAATTATATTAAACAATTCATTAACAACGTGCTAACAATGAAAAAACCACAAAGTGTACAATTATATACAAATATTTACAATAGATATTCAAAAAAGCCAATCGCAAAGTCCAATAGTCTTATCCGGGGCAAAAATGTCTTCTAATCCAAATTGTCAGCAGTTTCAAATTAGTTGGCACGAAGTCCAAAAGAAATCCAAGGAAGGAAGATGAAAGATACTGCAGACTTGGCTAACCTGAGAAATCAGCAGTGGCTGAACATGGACTGACACAAACAGGACACAGGGTCTTATTCCAAGACACTGAAAGACTGGACAATTCTACCAACTATTTTGTCAGATTGCACAGAGAAGCCATTGAAATTCATAAACATCAGCACAACTTTAACAGAAAAGAAGAGAGTTTAAGAATGAATAAGGCTTGGCTTCCGGTCCTGAAAACCTCCAGACTAATAAAGACTACAGTCCACAATAGCCATGCAGATTAGCTTTGGATTTCACACATTAACAGATCACTTCAGGATACAATGGTTCCATATTAACATACCACACCCTCATTAGCACATTATCTTGATACTTACAGGACAATGATTAGCACATTACATTTGATACTTTTTGCAGGACAATCATTCAGCTCAACTCCCCCCCTTTCTGACTATATATTACTCTTCCTACACACTTGACACTGAGAGACACTGTCCTTCAGTGTTATTCCTCTGAAGATGCCTGCCACAGCTGCTGGCGAAACGTCAGGAAAGAAAATACCAAGACCACGGTCACACAGCCCGGATAACCTACAAGAACCAATGAACTCTGACCATGAAAGCCTTCGACGAAGATATTTTACAGTTGACAGTTGAGAGAAGCAGTTAAAAACTGTCAGAGGCTGGCAGCCGAAGTGAGAGGAACACAGTTGTGCTGGATCAAGAAGGATCCTGTGTGAGGGAAGTGAACTGAGTGTAATTCCCTGAGGGAATAAGCTCCAAAGAAAATGGGGTGTAGGGCTGTCGATTCGGTTTGGCCCAAACTGAAAAACAGCCGAATTTCCCCTGATTCGGCAGTTTTTAGTTCGGGATGAACCGAACTCAAAAATGGCGGGAAACCAGGGGAGTCGAATTCAGCAAGTTCGGGAGTTCACGAATAAATTCGGCAAATTCTGGGCGTCAGTAAGCAGCATAACCGTCAGTAAGCAGCATTCTCCTCCCCTGGCCAATCGGTGGCCAAGTTGGGTCTTCTTCTGGCCAATCAGTCAGGATTGAGTACTGGAGGAATCAGCTGCTGCGCGGCTGGGCCGGGGAGAGAGAGAGAGTGAGAGACATCCTCATGGGGGGTGCTTGTGCACATTCGCTCCTTTCCGTGGCTGCAGGGGGTGAATTTTTGGGGGAAGAGACCCCAAAATTTCAGTGGAGCTTCAGACAAACCTTCTTAAGAGACCCCCCAAGTTTTGTAAACATTGGGTCAGGGGGTCCCGAGATATGGGCTCCACCCCTTACCCCTCCCCCCTTTTCCATTTCCGTGGCTGCAGGAGGCACTTTTTTGGGGGTGCAGCCCCCAAACTTTCAGCATAGCTTCAGACGAGCCTTCTTAAGAAACCCCCCAAGTTTTGTAAAGATGGGTTCAGTGGGGGCAGAAATATGGGCTCCCCCATTTTCTCTTTCCGTGGCTGCAGGGGGTGCATTTTTGGGGGTGCAGCCCCCAAACATTCAGCATAGCTTCAGACGAGCCTTCGTAAGAGACCCCCCAAGTTTTGTAAACATTGGGTCAGGGGGTCCCGAGATATGGGTTTTCCCCTTTTCCCTATTGGGATGAATGGATCACCCGATACTGTATGCATCTCCAGAGCGGCAAAACCTTCCGTGCTTAAATGGAATCACATTGGATTACCCAGTCCTCCCAGCCCCTCCTGATGGAACAGAAGACAGCCACAGTAAGACCCCTTTGGGGGCTTTAATCTATAATTTTTCTCCTGTGTGTGTGCGGGGGGGGGAAGCAGAGTCTGTGTGTGGGGGGGGAGGGAGCAGTTTCTGTGGGTGGGGGGGAAGCCAAAGGGGGCTTTCGCCCATTCTGCCTGGGGTTTGTGTGCCCCCTTGAGTCTCTCTCTCCCTGGTTTGAGGGGGGGCTTCAGTTGTGTTTCCTCAGGTTTTCCCTCATTCATAAGATCGGTTAGGTCTAATTTGATGCTTGCTCAAAACTGGTTTTCAAATGGTTACTTAAAGAATGCATTTGCCTGGTCCCGGGTCCGATGCAAAAGGGGAAATTCCACCCCCTCCTGCTCATTATGCATAGCTAGCTGCCTCTGTCCCTTTCCATGGTTTGCAAACTCCCAGGTGTCAGGTGTTGCTTTGCATGGTTGCAAAGGTGTTGCTTTGCAGTTGTGGGTGTTGCTTTGCAGTTGTGTTGCTTTGCAGTGTTGCTTTGCAGTTCTGTTGCTTTGCAAACTTCTTAGCACCTGCCCCGCCCTTGCTCTCAGCTGTTTGTCGGGGCTGGGAGCTTTGTGCATGGGCGGCAAGCTCTGCTCAGAGATGCACATTAAGGGTGGGGGGACCCCTTTCGATGCCTATATCTCAGCCCCCCCGACCCAATCTTTACAAAACTTGGGGGGTCTTGCAAGAAGGGTCCTTTGAAGCTCCGCTGAAAGTTTGGGACCTCTACCCCCAAAAATGCCCCCCCTGGAGCCACGGAAAGGCACGGTTGTGTTTTTAATGACTTTATTCGGCCGATTTTTTCCCCTGAACTTTGAATTCACGCCGAATTGCATGGACCTGAAGTGGGGGAGTTCGGACTTCGGCATATCCCGAATCCAGACAGGCCGAATTCGGCCAAATCCGAACTATACCGAATTTTTTTTTTCAACAGCCCTAATGGGGTGATCCCTAAGCAGATTTAAGGAAGAAAACTTGGTAATTGTGTGGTTTGCTCCTGATTCTACCAGCTTTAGAAAAAAATTTTTTCCAAAAAGCTTATGACTGTTCAGTAACTACCAAGGTTTCTCTATCTAATTCGATCTGAAAAGTATCAACACCTGTCTGTGAAATACATCAGCTACATCCTGAATACAAAATATCTATTGTTTATAAATATCCTCAGTTTCTTCATTCCCTGTTGTTGTGTTACCTGCCAAGTTTATTTTTCTGAAACCTCCCTGACAACCTGATTCTAAAATTTCCCCAAAAGAGAAAAATAAAACAGTTTTGAATTTTTATTTCATTAAGTCTCTCTTGTGCCATATCCTGACTTACATAAATAAAGAGTTTTTGGTGGATTCCTCATCATTTAAGTGTAGGACAGGAAAACAAGAGATAATTCATGCATCTCTGGAGTGAAAGGGTTGGCAAAAAATATAACTTGCATACCTTAGTATCTCATGGAGAAAAGCACTACAGAACTTAGGCCCAGGAAAATGAACTAAGATGCCCTATTATTTTGTGGTTTGGCAAGATGTTGCTTGGCTTCCTGGAAAGTGTGGGAAACTAATCTTCTTCCGGCAGCTATCCATGCAGAGCAACTGGACTGTATTTAGCTAATGAAGCACACATCATTGTTCTGCTGCTTCTTATGAAAGACAAGGTAAGCCAACAACAATCCCTTTGATCTAGAAACAATCAATAGGACACACTGATGTCAACAGGACCAGCTGACAGAACCTCTGTCTTAGATTCCTCAAGACAATGCAATTCCATCCCTATCTGATTATCAGCATTTGGCCAAAGCCAGCCAAACCAGATCCAGACTGAGGACCTGCAAGATCAGGGACTGTTGTTGCCTGAGAACTTCAAAAGCCATCACCCAATGACCCAATGATTCAGGGAGTCGTGGTTTTTTTAAAAGTCAAAACATTCACTGCCCAAGGTTGAAACCAAAGAGAATGGGTTGCTAGTGGGAAGGATTCAGGCTGGAAGCCCAAATACATGAGACAGGTAAATTTAAGACTAGCTGTTCTGGAGACAATCGCTCTAGCCTGATCTGGTTGCATTTATAGCTAGTCAAGGAGAATCAATATGTTGACTGAGGGTGGTACCATGCTAGGACCTAGATAGGATAATGCTGAACATTGATGTAAAGTCCTGAGTGGCTCATCACAAGCATGTACACAGGAGGGTGCCTGGTTCAAGCTACAGCTAAAACTAGACTTACTTCTATATCTACCTTATAGAATTTGCAGCTTAAGAGAACCAGTATAGTACAATGGCTAGAGTCATGGAATGGGAATGGCTAAGTTCAAATCTTCACTTATCACCAAATTTACTGGATGACCTTGTGTGATAGATTCATGTCAATCCTGCAATGTTTGACTTTGATAGTTCATTGAGGCTTTCCAGATATGGAAAGAACACTGGCATCTGGGTTATTTCCATACCTTTCTAATAAATATGGCTAGGACCAGTTCTGTGGGAACCAATGGCGAGCCAGATGCCATGAAACTGGGAGATAAGCTTTCTGGGTGAAGATCAAGACTTGAAATGAACACAAAAGAAAGCATGGAAGAGGAGAGGAGAGATACAGAGATATACCAATATCCAAATGCACATTCATTTTGGAAATACATGGTTTAAACATGCCTATCTTGGACCTAACTTCTTGGAGGAAACGCAAAACAAAAATGCACTTAACAAATATATGAATTCCTTCATTGCTTTTACTTGTTTTATAGCCTCTGTTATTTTAGCCATGTTCCACGTTATTCTATTCATAAGAGATTAAACATTTACTTCAGGATTGTAATGACTTCATTTCTGAATGTTCTAGCAATTGATCATCTACCTATTTCCTTACAGAAACTGGGTTGAATCTCATACTCCTTGAATGCCATAAGAGTTTGGACAGTAGCATATGTCTCAGATAGAAATATTTACAAAATTCTTATCCTTTGACTTTCTCCTTGTTTCAATTCTTGCCAATGTCTTATTTCAGAATAGATTTCTTGCAAGGAAGTACTGGTTGGTGGGATAAGACTACATACACCACTAGTAGCTGCTAAGTATGAAAGTAAGATGCAGCAATTTGATATAATTCTTTAGAACATTTGTATTCTGAGTCCAGATCAAGCCAAAATATCTTTTGTTGGGCAGATCCACCCTGACTCCAAACTTGGCCAGTGTCTTCCACCAGCCTTCTTTGCTATTGCCTACATAAAATGTGCCATGCAGTGCCCAGTCCCAGCCTCCTCTCCTGATGTATCACATGGCCACTACTAGGTTCAGAAAGATGTTGCTCAGCACCAAGTTCCTTCCCAGCTACACCTATTGCATAGTCAATGATGTGCTCTTCCAGACACACCTTCCATGACTCCCAGTGCCTCAGGCCTCTTATTGTGATCAGCCCACTCTATGATTGCCAGAGATCAGGCCTATTTAACCCTACTTCCACTGTGAAATCACAAAGCAGGTGAAAAAGGACTTCTCCTATAGCCAGTCCAGGGAAGCCCAAAACAATTCCTGCTCAGCCCTAAAGGCAACCAGCTAATCACATGTTATCTAAAGAGAAGGTGGGTGGGTCAGCAACCAACAGCAAAAACGTGGGTGGGGGAGGCACAGCTAGCATACATTCTTGCTAACCATACCTCCCCATTGGTTGGACCCAAAAAAGAGATGTCCAATAATTTATTTATTTATTTAAGTAATCTTATATCCCATCCTCCCCAGCAAAGCCTTGTGCTTCAGTTAGATGAATGGGGCCAAGACGAACTGATCCCCGGCTTGAATACCAGGAATTCCACATGTTAGAAAATTCATATTGGCCACTAGATATAGCTTCTGAGGCCACTTCCAGAGCCATTATTCTAGGATTATATGATGTCATGACATACAGATTCATTTCCCATGCTCTGCAAAGATGTCATACAATGTGATCCTATGCATGTTCATTGAAAAGCTGATCTCATTTTATTGAATAGGGCTTATTCCCATGTAAGTGTTTTTGGGATTGCAGTGTTGCAGTCCTTGAGTTAGGTGTTATAAGCTATTGAGTCCAACCATGCTGACTGCAGAAAACACAGAACTAGAGAATTCCTTCCAGATCGATGTGCAGCTTCTGCTTAAAAACCAAGGAAGAATGCAAGGAAGATTATGTCCTTCATTGCTCCACTTGTGCTGGACCTACAGACATTTTCACAAAAATCTGTTCATTTGGCTATGATTGTCTAACTTCTATCAGAACAGAAGAAGTATGTAACTCAGAAGGGATTTTTTTTTGGCTGTGATCCAACTGAGAAAAACATTTGTAGAAACTTAATACCTTCAACTGTAAAAATGAAGCATATTATTCCAAAATGCTCCATTCTAAATACAGGCTTGGATTCAATGAAGTGTTGGTGCATGGAAGAATTTCCAGCTACGGTGTGTGGCTTTCTGCCCCTTCTCCTCCTGTGTGTGTGTAAGTGTCGTCAAGTCACAGTTGACTTATGGCAACCCAGTAGGGTTTCCAAGTCAAGAGACTAACAGAGGTGATTTACCATTGCCTTCCTCTGCATAGAGACCCTGGAATTTCTTGGTGGTCTTCCATCCAAGTTCCAACACCAGGGCCGATCCTGCCTAGCTTCTGAGATCTGACAAAATGAGGCTAGCGTGGGCTTTCCAGGTCAGGGCCCCTCTCCTCCTAGCACAGCCCCAAATGCCTCCTGAAATACTTTTCATGTCCCCCAAAAGCAGTATTTTTGGAGGGCATTTGAGGTTGCAGATTGATGGGGGAGGCAAGCCGAGCAGATGGGAAACCTTCTATCTACATAATTGCTCCATCTGATCTAAGGCTGCTAGCAGCAATTGGTGGGAGAGGGAAGGGCAGGGATGGGGGGAATGACACCCCATCGAGCAGCAGTAATGGTGGCAAGTAGATGGTGGAGGTCTCCCTCCACAGTGGGAGACATTGTAAGCCTAATCTCATCCAAGGCAATATTATGAGGAACAGTTCTGATTAAAGAATAAATACTTTGACTTGACTTGACTTAAGGTTCAAGGTGTTCTAAAGATTGTTGTGCATGCACAAGAGATTGTTGTGGCAACTTCCCAGTCCTTCACATTTTTTCTCACACACAACTAAACGGCTATTGAAATACTGCACACTTTTATGTTTGACTTTAGGCATATCCGGGAAAAGATCATTTACTGCACATGCACCTGTGACTTCCCATCTGCATTAGTGATACTGGGTGTTATTGTCCCATCCCTAACCAAGTGAAGGGTTTTTTTTTTCTCACTGATATGAAACTGAACTCATTAATATGATCAAGTACTCAACAAAATTATGCTTTAAATTCACATGACTGCTTGTGCTCATGGATTTCTTGGACAGAAAAAAGTAGTATAAACAAATGGAGGCAAACTGAGCATGTGCCAGTTCTAAAATGAATTGGAAACTCTCCATATGAAATTGGAAAACAGATGAGTTGGAAATGCAGGGTGGAGCCTGCCTGTGGAAGAATAATGAAACTGAAACAGAGCAATTGTCTGCTCCTTGATCTCAGCTCATTTTGGGTAGGTGATTTGCCCTTGCATTTTGCATACCTGACAAATCTGCATACTTTCCTCCTGGCTTTCAGATTAAATGTGCTTTGCTTAATGCTTATTCTTTCCAGCATTTATTATCTCCTCCTTTTCTTCAGTCCTTTGAATCCTCACAATGGGAAGCAATATTAAGTGGGTCTTACTGAATGTTAATGGATTTAGGAGCTCAGTGAAATGCAAAAGAAGAATTTTAGGCTCTTTGAAAAGCCTGGATTTAGATGTGACCTACATATGCTAAATCAGCTCAGCTGATTAACATAAAATATTAAGGAACAGAACTTAATTCCAGTATTCAATTGAACAAGACATTCAAGCAGGAAAACACTGAGGCACCTTTGTTTGCAGGGCTCTCTGGTCACTGCAGTCTGCCATAGTTGAAATTAATCCTTTATGAGGAATTTATACTGGAGCCAAGAACCTAGCAGAGCTTTTTCAAGTTCATCAAACGCAGTTGTTACAAAATTGTATAAAGTGAATTGGACTCCCTTCCTTCCTTTCTCACAACATGAAATGTTCATATTTATTTATTTATCTTACAGCACTTAGAGTCTGCTTTTCTCAAGAAAACTTAAGGCAGATTCAGAGTTACTATTTATTTATTACTTATTTAGAAAATGTATATGCTGCCTTTCCAGAGACCTGCTCAAAGCAGCTAAAAATATAATAAAAATACAATTAAAGCATAAAACAACAGTGAAAGTTATTAAAACAAATCTTATAAACGAGCTGGGACATAAAAAGAGCATAAAGTAGCATTCAGCAGTCTAAAAATGATGAATGATGTCCACAAAACACTCTTAATCTAGAAGCAATGGTTTTTAGCAGAACAGTTTAAAATATGTAATCCCTCAAACCTGGATTAAAAGAAATGTTTTAGTGTGGTGTTTAAAAGACAGTAAGGTTGGTATCAAGCATGCCTCAAGAGGAGGACATTCCCATGACAAGGTGCTACCACTGAAAAGGCCCTGTGATAACTCACCCCAATTCCGCAGATGGGGGCATAGAGAGAGGGCTGGGGAACAGGATCTTAACTGGTGTGTTGGATGATATCGGAAGAAGAAGCCCTTCAACTACCATGGCCTCAAGTCATGTATTATTTCAAAATGAAGAACCAGTAAATTTTGCCAAGAAACAAATGGGCAGCCAGTGCAGACTACAGGAGTAATACAAACCCAACCACCAACAATAGCCTGGCTGCCACATTTTAGGGTTAGGTTACTGACGTTTCAGAAAATTTTTAAAGCCCTATGTAAAACACATCACATTAATCTAATGTTGATGTGATTAGAGCATAGATCACCATGGGCAGATCATGCTTCTTGAGGAAAACCCATAGCAGGTATTTTTTCTGTGTAAAGTGCCGCCAGTTGCGGCTGACTTATGGCGACCCCAGAAAGGGGCTTTCAAGACAAGAGAGAAGCAGAGGTGGTTTGTTATTGCCTTCCTCTGCAGAGTCTTCCTTGGTGGTCTTCCTTCCAAGTACCAACCCTGCTTAGCTTCCAAGATCTGATGAGATTAGGCTGTACCATCCCGCCTTCCCTCCTAGAAGGCATTTTAGCCAAAGCTAATAAAAGTAGGGCTGTTGAGGCCCGAACTGAAAATCAGCCGAATTTCCCCTGATTCGGTGGTTTTTAGTTCGGGAGGAACCGAACTCAAAATTGGTGGGCAACCGGGGGGGCCGAATTCAGCGAGTTCGGGAGTTCGCGAATAAATCCGGCAAATTCGGGGCCGTCAGTAAGCAGCATAACCGTCAGTAAGCAGCATTCTCCTCCCCCGGCCAATCGGTGGCCAAGCTGGGTCTTCTTCTGGCCAATCAGTCAGGATTGAGTACTGGAGGAATCAGCTGATGTGCGGCCCGGCCAGGGAGAGAGAGAGAGAGAGCGAAATCCTCATGTGTGTGTGTGGGGGGGTGCTTGTGCACATTTGCTCCTTTCTGTGCCTGCAGGGGGCGTATTTTTTTGGGTACAGACACAAAACTTTCACTGGAGCTTCAGATGAAGCTTCTTAAGATACCCCCCAAGTTTTGTAAACATTGGGTCAGGGGGTCCCGAGATATGGGCTCCCCCCTTTTTCTTTCCATGGCTGCAGAGGGCGCATTTTTGGGGGTACAGAACCCAAACTTTCAGTGGAGCTTCAGATGAAGCTTCTTAAGATACCCCCCAAGTTTTGTAAACATTGGGTCAGGGGGTCTCGAGATATGGGCTCTCCCCCTTTTCCCTCCCCCCTTTTTCCATTTATGTGGCTGCAGGGGGCGCTTTTTTGGGGATATAGCCCCCAAACTTTCAGCATAGCTTCAGACAATTATTCTTAAGATACCACTCAAGTTTTGTAAAGATGGGTTCAGTGGGGGCAGAAATATCGCTTCCCCCCTTTTCTCTTTCTGTGGCTGCAGGGGGCGCATTTTTGGGGGTGCAGATCCCAAACTTTGAGTGGAGTTTCAGACCAGTGTTCTTAAGAGACCACCCAAGTTTTGTGAACATTGGGTCAGGGGGTCCCGAGATATGGGCTTTCCCCTTTCCCCTTTCCCCTTTCCCCTTTTCCCTTTTGGGATGAATGGATCAGCCGATCCTGTGTGCATCTTCTCCAGAGCAAAACGTCCCGTGCCTAATTGGAATCATCTTGGATTACAAGTCCTCCCCAGCCCCTCCTGATGGAACAGAAGACAGCCACAGTAAGACCCCTTTGGGGGCTTTAATCTATAATTTTTCTCCCGTGTATGTGTGTGTGTGGGGGGGAAAGCAGAGTCTGTGTGTGTGTGGGGAGGGAGCAGTTTCTGTGGGTGGGGGGGAAGCCAAAGGGGGCTTTCGTCGGTTCTTCCTGGAGTGTGTGTTCCCCCTCGAGTCTCTCGCTCCCTTGTTTGAGGGGGGGGTTTCAGTTGTGTGTCTTCTGGTTTTCCCTGTTGCAAAGGTGTTGTTTTACAAGGTTGTGTTGCTTTGCAAACTGTTGTCGGGTCTGGGAGCTTTGTGCGTGGGCGGCAAGCTCTGCTGAGAGATGCACATTAAGGGTGGGGGGACCCCTTTTAGGGCCCATATCTCAGCCCCCCCCTGACCCGATCTTTACAAAACTTGGGGAGTCTTTCAATAAACGTCCTTTGAAGCTCTGCTGAAAGTTTGGGACCTCTAACCCCAAAAATGCCCCCCCCAGAGCCGCGGAAAGGCGCGATTGTGTTTTTAATGGCTTTATTCGGCCGAATTTTTTTTCCGAACTTTGAATTCCCGCCGAATTGAACGGATCCGAAGTGGGGGGGTTCGGACTTCGGCATATCCCGAATCTAAACGGGCCAAATTTGGCCGAATCCGAACTATACCGAATTTTTTAAAATTCTTTTTTTTTAATAATAATTTTATTGGTTTTTATAATACAAATTTTCCATGATAGTAAATAACAATAAAAGCAATATGAAATTCAAAATTCTAACTCTATGTTGTTATAATTTCTTGAATTCATAACAAAAAAAAAACAAATTAGAGGAAAATTTATGGCTTCCCCATCACCTCTCTCCGCCTCTTAATAAAATATTCATCCCATCGTAATTGGTCTGATCTTAACTATCATAAATTCATTTAACTTTCATAAAACATCTTCTATTAATATAAATGATTATAACTCTTAATATTAATTGTGTCTTCTAGATCAGATTAATAAGTATTCTTCCATTTTTCCCAGTTTTAATTCATATTCACAATATTTCATCCAATCCTCCCATTCCCCTAAAAATCGAACATTGTCTTTTTCATTTAAAATGGCTGTAAGTTTTGCCATTTCCACCAATTCAAACATTTTCCCAATCCAGTCTTTTTTCTCAGGAATTTCTGCCCCCTTCCATTTTGCTGCATAAAGCAGTCTCGCAGCTGTTGTAGCATAGATCAAAAAAGTTCTTTGTATTAGCAAGTCGTCAGGTATCATACTTAATAGCATCATTTCTGGTGTTTTGGGTATATTTTTTTGTACTATTAGTCTCAGTTCATTGTATATCATATCCCAAAAATCTTTAGCTTTATCACAAGTCCACCACATATGGTAAAAGGAACCAATTTCCGTATTACATTTCCAACATTTAGGGGATGTCACTTTATATATCTTTGCCATCTTCTTAGGTGTTAAATGCCATCTATACATCATTTTATAAATGTTTTCTCGAATTGATTGCGCGTTTATTCCTTTCAAATCTTTTGACCAAAGTCTTTCCCATTTATTAAAAGCAATATCATGTCCGATATTTTGAGCCCAATCAATCATAGTTGGTTTAATTATCTCCTGCTAACAATATAATGTTAAAAGTAGATTGTACATTTTAGAGATCAGTTTCAGATTGTTTTCTAGTAACATCTTGTGGAAAGGGGACTTTTCTTTAGAAAATCCATTTTTCATATCTTGTACAAAAACTGATTTAATCTGACAATATTGCAACCATTGTAAATCCTCTTTGAGAAATTGAAATTCCTTTAATGAACATTTTTTCCCCTCCCAATTAATTAATTCCTGGTAAATTATAAATTTGTCCAGTCTAAGTGGACGTAGTGTTAGCATTTCTTGTGGTGAAATCCACATCGGAGTTGTTGGTTCCAAAATATGTTTATATTTCATCCAGATACGCAGTAGAGAGGACCTGATTATATGATTCCTAAATGATGCTTGTATCTTAATTTTGTCATACCATAAATAGCCATGCCATCCACTAATATTATTAAAGCCTTCAAGCTCCAGTAAACGTGTATTTGATAAAGTTATCCAGTCTTTTAGCCATGTTAAGGCTACCGCTTCAGCGTAAAGTTGAAAGTTTGGTAGTGCTAAACCTCCTCTAACTTTAAGGTCCACCAAGTATTTATAAGCAATCCTCGGTTTTTTCCCTTGCCAGATGAAGTTTAAAATATCCTTCCTCCCAGTATCAAAGTATTTAACATGTGATATTATAGGCAAATTTTGGAATAAGAAGAGCATCCTTGGTAACACATTCATTTGAATTGTTGAAATACGTCCCAATAGTGACAACTTTTTATTTGACCAAATAGTCATATCAGTTTTTATTTTACCCCATAATTTAAAGTAGTTGTTGGTTAACAATTCTTTGTTCTTCGCTGAGATCCAGATTCCCAGATATTTAACTTTATTGGCCTTCTCCCAACCTGTAAACGAGACGAATTCCTGTTGTTCTATTTCTGATAAATTCTTGAATATTGTCTTTGTTTTTTCTTGATTAACTTTAAATCCCGATATTTCCCCAAAATCGTCCAGAGTCTCTTGTAGTAACTTCATTGATTGTGTTGGGTTTTCCAGAATGAACACGAGGTCATCCGCGAATGCTCTCAATTTAAATTCATGTTTTTTAATTTTTAGACCGCGAATGTCCTCCATACTCCTTAGTTTACAACATAATGTTTCCAACACCAACAAAAATAATAACGGAGACAAAGGACAGCCTTGTCTAGTTCCTTTCTTAATTTGACAATTTTCCGACATTGATTCATTCACCAAAATTTTCGCATGTTGGGATGTGTAAATAGCTGATATACCTTTCAAAAAACGGTCTCCAAAATTTAATTTTACCAATGTTTTTTCCATAAAGTCCCATGAGACCATATCAAAGGCTTTTTCCGCATCCAAAAATACAAAGGCGGCTGATCGTTGTATATTCTGATCATAATATTCTAATGAGTCCAATAAGATTCTTATATTGTCTTTAATTTGCCTTCCTGGAACAAAGCCCGCCTGATCTTCGTGTATAAGGTCTTTAATAAATTTTCTTATCCTATTCGATAAGACCGAGGCATAAACCTTATAATCCACATTTAACAACGAAATAGGTCTATAATTTGATGTTCTTTCTGGGTCTCTTCCTTCCTTAGGTATCAACAATATATATGCATGCGACCAAGTTTCTGGGGCTACTCCCTTATCCAAAATTGTATTGCAAAGTGATACAAAAAAGTCTGCTAAGTTGTCAATAAATGTTCTATAAAATAGAGCAGTTATTCCATCTGGTCCAGGTGTCTTATCCGGCTTTTGTTTCATTATTGCTTCTTGTATTTCTTCCCTTGTGATTGGAGCATCTATCCATTCTCGTTGGTCTGTTGAAAGAATATTCATCTGTATTGAACTTAAAAACTTATCTATTTTCTGTTTTGAAATATTTTCTTTCTGATACAGCTTAGTGTAAAATGAAACAAATTCTTTTTGTATATCTGTAGTTGAATGAACTGGTCCTTTAGCAGTTTGGATTTTTGTTATAATCTTCTTCTGAAATGAGTCTTTCAGTTGTGTTGCTAAAAATTTCCCAGGTTTATTAGCATGTTCAAAATATTTTTGTTTGGCAAATTTTAAGTTTTTGTTCATTTCCTCCATTATGACCAAATTTAATTGATGTTTAGATACAGAAATCTTCATTTGTATTTCATTTTTCTCTTCTTCTTGTAACGCCATAACAAGTTTTTGTTCCAAATTTTGTAAATCCCAAAGTATGTTATTGGTAAATTGTAGTTGAGTTTTCCTCCACGCTGCATGTTTCTGTATCATAAATCCTCTTAGAACTGCTTTAAACGCATCCCACACTATATTCAACGTAGTTTCTCCATTAAGATTGATTTCAAAAAAATCTTTAATCAGATCATATAATTCTTTTTGAATCTTATTTTCCTTTAAAAGTTTATCATTCAATCGCCATCTGAATGCTTGTTTATTGTTCCACTCAAATGTAACCGGATTGTGATCAGAAAAAGTTCTTGGTAAAATATGTATTTTACGTAGTTGCGTAAAAATTGATTTACTAGACCAAATCATGTCTATTCTGGAGTGTGAGTCATGTCTCGCTGAATAAAAGGTATATTCTTTGGCTGTAGTATTCATTGTTCTCCAGATGTCTTGTAATTCCAATTCTGTAGCCATGGTGAAGAAAGTTTTAGGTAAACATCCTTCATTTTCGTCTTTTGCTTTTGATTTTTTATCCAAAATTGGGAGAATAACGCCATTTAAGTCACCCATCAATAAAATCTGGTCATTGGCATACTGAGAGATCAGTTCATGCAATTGTCCATAAAATTTTGTTTTTCCTTCATTGGGAGCATATATTCCTACCACAATCGTCTTTTGCCCCAATATTTTGGTTTTTATAATTACAATTCTCCCTTCATTGTCTTTATATAGTAGTTCAGGACTAAGGCTAGAATGAGCATATATTACTACTCCCTTAGTTTTTGTTTCGGCCGATGCCACAAATGCTTGTCCAAGCATTTGTCTATCCAAATATTTTTTGTGTTTTTTTGCTATATGAGTCTCTTGTAAACAAATTAGGGAGTATTTATACTTCTGTAGATATTTAAAAATTCTAGCTCTTTTAGTTTTTTCATTCAAACCATTCACATTCCAAGAAATTACTTTTGCCATGGTACAATGATTATTGAAGCAAAATATGCAGTCTATAATTTAGTTCCTCCTGCTGCTCCCTGTGGTTCTTCTTCTTGTTGTTGTTGTTCTTCCTCTTCCTTTTGATCCCGTTAATCCTTTAAGATCTGATTTATATTTTCTCAGAAATTTTCCCACATCTGCTGTAGATGTAATTGTCATTTTCATTTCTTTGTAGGTAAAAGCCAAGCCTTGTGGCATAATCCAGCGATATTTGATACCATTAGCTTTCAGAACAGACACAAATTCTTTGTAATTATTCCTCTGTGAGAGTAAATGTCTTGGTATGTCCTTTAATAAAATTAGAGGAATGTCTCCTGCTGACACCGGGTTGTCATAATGCATCTTCATGATCTTATCCTTAATCCTAGTGTCATAGAACACTATCATCAGGTCTCTTGGCTTAGATCTTTTCATTCTAGCAGGTAATGGTATTCTGTATACTCTGTTAATAGCTTGGTTCAATTCTTGTTCGTCCATCTGAAACAGGTAAGCCAGATTTGGGACTACAGTTTCTTTGTTATCTCCCATCATATCTGGAAGGTTGCGCAGACGAAGGTTGGCCTCTCTCACTCTCATCTCCATCATGGCTATTTGATCTTTTACTGTTGTCTGATTTAATTGTATTGTTTCAATCTGTTTTTCTTGGCTTGCTAATTTTTTCTTTGTATCCTTATGCTCTTCCATCACTTTCTTTATTGATGAATCCATTGCTTGCATATCTGACTGCATAATACTCATTTGAGTTTTTACTTCTTTAAGATCTCCTGTTACCACATCCAATTTATGGTCAATAGCTTGAGATGCTTGGCCTAGATTTGTCATCATAGAAGTTAACTGTGCCATCTGTGTAGACATCTGTGTAGACATCTGTTCAAGCTGCTTATTTGTTGCCTCTGTTTGTTTGGCTAACATATCCTGAAATTTCTTATCCATAGCTAAAACTTGTGCTGAGTCCTTCAGTTTAGTATAGGCAGGGCTATGCAGTGGGCCAGAACGGGGTCGGGTTCCAGACATTTACATTGGAATAAGGCTGGTAAAAGTCATGTCCTCAGACAGGGCCCTCCAGATGGTGGTTAATAGAGGGTAATTCAATGATCAGCTTAATAATTTTTTCGGGTTGAAAAGAGCTGAATTTGGCTTTAAAACAGCTTAATAAAGTTTTGAAATACCAACGAGTTTTACTGGACGCTCTAGGTCGGATCTACCAGGAAGTATTCCGGAAGTTGTATTTGCCGTGGACCTTCTACCGCCTCATCTCGATGGTTATTTCCTTCAGGAATTATTTCTGTGTTACTCAAGTGCGACGCGTATTCGGTCCTCCAGCTTGCTTCCTGTTGTTGTGACTCAGATGATAGAGAGGGTGGTATAGAGGGGCTTCCGGTCTGATGAATCCCTTGCTACTAACGTGGCAGGAAATTCTTTTTCACCAGAGAATCAGGAAGAAATTCGCCCTCCCCTTCCCTCAGAGTTGCTTCTCATTGGTAGAGATTTTAGTCCGTCATCTAAGCGTCCTTCCAACTCTTTGTTTTGATTTAAGCTGATCTGTTTGATAAGGCTCCTGTCGCTAATCCTGATGGAATTTACAAATCAAACTTTCCCGATTAAAATAAGGGAGGAGCAGAGGTACTGGGAATATCTTCATCTACCCCCCGGTTATTCGAAAATGCCAGTAAAAGACGAAGGGTTCTTTGTACTCACTTAGGCATCGAGAGGTGAGGTTCTTCTCTTAAAATAGTCCTTTATGTTGGTATTAAGGTGGTGGAGGGTAGAGCCTTATGCCAAAGTTGCGTTTTGGCGATTCCTTTCCCTATGTGCCCTCGCAGGACCGGCGTCCAGAGCTCTGGGGGGCTTATAAAGCTCCCTCAGAGTCTTTGGGAGGTCACACTGCGTTTATGGGCTGCAGGGAGTTCCTGCTGTCCGACCCACTTGCAAGGGTCGGATTGGGGTGCATATATCACCCCTAAATTAGCGCAAACTTGGATTTCCCTCAGGACAGCCTGAGGGAACGTCTTACTCGTCCCAGCGCACCACCGGAAGCTCCCGAATTTTTTAAAATTCAACAGCCCTAAATAAAAGGCACTATATGCCATGGAGAAGACCTGAGCCTCCAACCATAGGCCAGCACCCAATAGGACACTCAGACCAGTGGTTGTTAACTTGAATTTGTGTTTATTATATTTATTTCATCTGCTGCATTGCGCTAGTCTCTGTGTTATTGTATTACATTATCTATTGTGTACACAGAGGTGTCAATTTTCATTACTATTGGTCATGACTTCGGCTGGGTCTGATATCGTTTCCCCACACTGTGACTATCTCTTGGATCCTGATTTTTCATGACCACAATAAAGGTCTGACCACAGGATGTCATTTGCCACCAAAAGAAATGTTTTCTATGCCTTATTTCTCCTGCATTTAAGCCCTTTTCCTCCATTTGGAAGATCATTTGCATGGACATCATACAAAGCGACTCAGAAATGAAGGCAGAGCCCAGACTTTGAGGCACCAGACTGGAATTGCCTGTTTCCACCAGTCTTCAGCAAAGCTGAACCTTTGAACCTGATGGACAGCTCAGCTCACAAATGCCTGGGAAATGGGGGTGACCCCTTTGTGGGCCCATAAAATTGGACCCCCTGTCCCAAAGTGCACCAAACATTGGTGACCATCAAAGAAGAGTCCTTTGCAGCCTTGCTGCAAATTTTGGGACTCGTACCTCCAAAAATGCCACCCTCCCTCCAGAAGCATCTGAAAAAAATCCCCATTGCCTATAATGGGCCTGAATTTTTTGGTAAACCCAAAAATAAGCCAAATACTCATATTTACTGGTATGGGTATTCGGTTTATTTCAGGTTTACCAAAACAAAAACAAAAAAACGCCAGGCACAACCCTAGACTTGACCTTCATCTACACTATTATCTTCTCTAAGTACCTATTTGGACTTCTGCAGCTTAGCAATTAAGGAGAAACAGAGCTGGGTGTTAACTGCACATTGATGGTACTTTACTTCAAACATCTAGATAATCTTTCCAAGTGGTTTCTTGTAATTGTAAAACAGCATGGGGGGGGCAACATGGATGACTGCAGGACTCAACAGCATAAATGACAGGCCTGAACAGCAGTCCCTCAACACCACCTTGTGGTTATAATCTGATCTCTTTATTACAGTCTTGCTTGAGGCACTGCTCTATGGCTCAGCTGAGGCAAGCTCTATTGCTTCAGACTGCAGGTGGGCACTCACTTAACTCACATGACTCATACAGTCCCTTTCCCCATAATACTAGATGCCAGTCAAAGACTAGTCAAGAACCCATGTTTTCTATGTGAGAGGTTTTTTAATGGATGAACATGTAATGAGGTATACACTGTCCATACATCAAACACAAGGTGGGCACATCATCAACAACTGAGCCTCAGCTTAAACTCGATAAAGCTAGGTTACTCAACACAAGGAACACAGACTAAATCTTGAATAGCATTGTTGGCTGGGGTCAATAGTCAACTCTGGTGGGTTGAAAAAATAGCCTAACTTTAGAATAATACTACTGCTAGCCAACTGATGAGACACTTGCAGTGACATTTTAATTTAAAGGAAAGTATCTATGGTCTGTTTGTTTTTCTTTAGGAACTAAAGACCTCTTTAAAAACTGCTTGGCTACAATGACTTGAAAAACATTATCAAATATGTATAAAATGATAAGATTGTGGTTTCCATCTTTTTGAAGTGAATGTATTTTATTTCCCCCTCCAAAGACCATCAGAGCTTACTATTATCTAATGGTAGCAGACAGTTCACTTGGAGTCATAGTTCTTAAATAAAGGCATTATTTTGTAACAAGAATAGAAAAATCATTTCTTTTTTTTTTGCTTTTCTAAAAACAAAACAAAAAATGCAATGAAATATTTGTCTGTCTTCTCTCTTCCAGAATTACTTGCTATGCTACAGATTAGTTAGACCATGCGGCTGGAGATGCTAAATGAGTGCTGCTCCTGAGAGCCACCACAACTTTATTTAAAATGGTATTGTCTCAGGAGAGTCTCCTATGAAGTTTTGGCACATTCTTCTAAAGTGAAATTCAAAGAGGATTTAGAGGAATCTTTAAGAAATGTTTGAGAAAAACAAGGGGGTGCAGTCACAGCTTCTTGATGTTTTAAGGGGTCTATTGTGTAGATTACAGTTCCATGATTCCACTCATGAACAGTTGCACACGAAGAGTCAGAGTGAATAGCATTTCACTGTAAATTGATGATGATTTTGAATTCCTCTATCCAAAACTGTTTCCTTTTTTTCTCTCTTCTGTGATTCAGACTTATGGTTCTTTATTTTCACTCTGTCTTCTGTTTCTTCACAGTTCCCCATAAAAATGTATATTTCATAGAATCATAGAGTCATCGAGTCCAACCCCCTGCACAATGCAGGAAATTCACAATTACCTCCCCTCCCACAACCCCAGTGACCAGTGCCCAGAAGATGGTAAAAAACAACAACAAAAAACCCTCCAGGATCCCTGGCCAAACTGTCCTGGAGGAAAATTGCTTCCTGACGCCCAAGTGGAGTCAAAAGCATCATGACCTTACAGAGGTTGACTCATTATGTCCTAGCCTGTGACTATATACTTTATTCATTTCCAGTAACATTTCAGCCTTTTGTTAACATATCTAAAGACACATTCCTAGGTTATGTCCCCGGAAGAGTGACTAAACTAAATAAAGTATTTATGGTTTATCGCAAATGGAATGTCAGCTATTCAATTTCTGTAAAGATTTGCATAAACTTTTATTACTTCTGATTTGCCTCTATTTACATATACTTAAGTAAATGTAGATACAATTACACTCATCTGAAATCAGTCAAGAGAGGGGACTTTAAGGGTCACTGTACAATGAATTTCAGAAGTGTGTGAATTTGCTAAGGAATACTTTGCTCAGCACTCCAGAAATCCAAAATGACTTCTATAGTAGAGTAAGCCAACCTATTTAGTGTGACCTCCAGTACTAGCTGTATAACCATATACCAGTCATGTTGTAAAAAATCAGGGCAAATAAGTATCACTTGTAATCCAAGGAACACAGAATTTGCTTGTTATTTCTTATATTTTGTGACTACAGTTCATGCTTACAATCAGTCTCAGGGACAATACATATGCATTTGACTGATGATATCCAATGGAAAGAGGACAAATCAATTAACTGCAAATCAAAAAGTAGGTGTGGACTCCAAAGTCAATAAATCACTGCAATGTTCAATATTGTTTGGTATGGATACTCAGATTAGTTAAACAAATTTGACAGGAAGCGATAATGCAAAATAAGAGCTATTCATAAGGCATTAACTAATTATTTTCCCCAACACATTTCTCCCACTGTGTGGTTACAAACCCCACCCCAAAACAAAACACCAAAATGCACACAGACAAATTGGTGAGTGGTCTTGCATTTTCTTGCTCCCTCTTGCCCTCCATGAAAAACAACAGCAGGATAGCCATCATCAGGGCATCCTTCTCAATATCTTAAGACCATTCATTTATGATCCTAATGACATTTATTTTTGAAAATATCCCCACTCTACTTTTCAGTCATAGATTACCCTCAAAGAGGTTTGCAACCATAACCATAATTAAAATAACAGAATACAACATCTATCCCCTCCACAGAAGGAAATCAAAATAGGAAAACAACACCAACCACAAAGGATATAGCAAACCATCTGTGGAACAGATAACAGATCAGACCAGTATCCTACTTCACACAGTAGCTAACCAGTTGTCCTAGAGAGCCAACAAACCAAGCATAGAGTTCAAGGCCCAACCCCAAAGTTGTCTCCTAGCACAGTGATTCAGCGGTTTGTTGCCTCTGAATATGAAGTTTTCCTTTACTCACCAGGGATAGTAGCCAAGCCATTGAGGGACCTACCCTCCATGTATCTCTCTTGGTGGAAATCTGTTTTGATGGGAGGGTTGTTTCTTTCTCAAGCTGTTCCTGTCATAAAAGACATGCGCCAGCACAGCAGGATTTGGGATTCTAACCTCAGCCTGCTAAATGTGGAACTGAAATGCCCTATCTAAACATCCAGTAAAAAGGATGCAGCTAAACAGCAATAATCTATTATTCAACAGGCAGGATTTTTCTAATGCCCTATATAAGTAAATGTTTTACAGTGCAATCCTAACAGAGTTATGCCTTTCTAAGCCCATTGACTTCAGTGGACTGAGAAGGGTGTAATTGTGAGTAGGATAGCACAGTTGGACACCATCTTGAACTGTTGCAGTAAACAACCCTCTACTGTTCTCATTACGGTCATCTGCATCTTTCATTCAGTGCCTTGGTTCAGGTTCTAAAGGTCCAGGCCTTCATTTACTATGTGGCTGCTTTTCTCAAACTGCTGGTATGCCAAGGCATGATCCATGGGGTACAGTTCACTGAAGGTCTACTACAGTGTTTGCTCTCTAATTATGATAAATCGGGCAGCCATAGGTTGGTAGAAATGCTGCCCCATAACCAGCTGCGTTCTGATGATTAAGGCAATGCTAAAGCAACTACGATTCTCTTTTGCCCTTCCAGACACTTCCCTTATGCCTTATTAGTTTCAACAAAAAAACATTCCTATCTTCCACAGTCTCTTAGCACTGCAGTATGTCTGGCATAAAAATAATGATACCAACAAAAAGAACAAGAAAATAACATTAAGATGAATATAGAATTTACTTCAGAAGCAGCCTCCAGGAAAAAAAAATCAACATTATCAGGGATGATCAACCCAGTTTTGGATATTCCTCTTTAGCCTCGAAGAGAATTTGTAGTTCTTTTAATTTTTGAATATTAAACTCCGTCTAATATAAAATTTCTGCACCTATAAGAGTACTAATTGTCAATTAGGTAAGGAAGACTGGAACTTCTAATCTAACTTTAAAAAACCTCATTAAAATGTAGAGATGAAAGTTGGAAAGAAGAAACTTGAAAAGTGAATGATCCCCCAAGGTATTTTGATTTTTTTTAACCTAAAGAGAAGCAGAGATAATCCATCCAATAGAAAATATATTCAAATTCTCAGAGAAGGAAAAAGATGAACCAAGAAAGCATATGATAAAATAAGGACTATCACAAAACTCAATTGTATACCTGCCTGGATCATGAATGGACAGGTATATCAGAAGATTTTACAGCACTTAGGCCAGTAATTTAACAGGTGTTTAATAGTCACTATATTTTACATCATATATTTTTATATCATACATACAAAATATAGTGTGAATATTTGTTAAGAGGTTACTATGAAGAAGAAGAAGAGTTAGTTTTCATATGCCGAATTTCTCTACCACTTAAGGAAGAATCAAACTGGCTTACAATCACCCTCCCTTCCCACAACAGACACCCTGTGGGGTAGGTGGGGCTGAGAGAGCTCTAAGAGAGCTGTGACTAGCCCATGGTATCATCACAGACACCAGAATTATACAACAGATATGTAAAAAAAATAATTTACTTGGGAGATCATGTTGCCCATCCAATTTCCAGTTTTTTAGATAAACATGTCAAACCCACTTCATCATAGATCCCACCCTCCTCTTCACATTACCTACCACCCCACCGAAAATGTTTCACTTCTTGGAGTATATCCTAGGCAGAAAAAACATTGACACTTTGAAAGGGTTGTTTTTGTGAGTATAAAATTGAGGAGGCATGGATGATGTTGTAAGCTGCTTTGAGCCCTCACTGAAAAGAAAAAGCAGAGTATAAATAGCTAAATAAAATCAAGGACAGGAGAGAAGAAAGCTTTGGAAAAGGATCCACTATCAAAGTGCATTTCTTGAAAGCTGCCTGCCTTCCTAACATGAGGAAGTTTGTCTTCATGCAAATACATGTGGTGACTTAGAAGGAAAGCTGGGACAGGTGAATCTACTTGGCTCTGAAAAGGATGAATTGTGTGGGGTGTCCTAGGTGGAAGAGAAGGACTTGATAAAGGGTTCAGGCCCTGTTTTTACAATGGTTTTATAAAGGATTTTTTTTAAAAAGATAGTGGAATTGCCCCATTTAAACAAATTGTGTGGAACAACTGTTTCCCATTATTTATAACTACAGGATGAATAAAGTATATCAAAACACTTTTGCTGCTAAAGTCTGCAATAAATGTCTTGGAAAAGGTGGGAGTTTTATATCAATGTTATTGTTCATGTTGCTGTACTTTGGATGTGATTGATGAATACACAAGGAGCCACTTAAAAACAAGAGTTGCACTCATAAAAAAAGCAAACAACTACAGAAATATGGATTGTCGTACCATTTTCATAAAATAAATGATAGCAAACAATTAGTTAATTTAGCACTCTTTTGTTTTCTTTCAAGTACTCTAATGTTTTTCCCAATGATTGTCAGAGAACTATAGATGTGAAATGTCTTGGGCTTTTCCATTTTTGCAATTGCAGCCATAATACACAAAGAATGCTTTATACAGGCAAAGATAATGATTCCCATATCAATGATTTATAGAATGCTTATGAACAAGAGTCCTTTTAGCAAATTACTGAGTATATCTGTAAGTCTCTGCAGGGATAATGTATATGCATTCTCATGTGAATGACTTTTTTATTTGAATCTAGCATCCATTCCATTACTGCAAATCTTTTGGTCACCAAGAATAGTGGTATTGTAATTTGAGACTGCTACTTTGTGGGAAACATAATCTAAAAGGGTAAATACCATTCAAAAAATCTGAGCTGCTGTGTTAAGGTAGCTATGACAGACGAATCTCTTGAAAATATCTATTTTCTTATTAGAGATAGCTAGTGTAACAAACTTGGGATCAGTCTGTCCCACATGACAAAAGAAATGTTAATACCCTTTAATGGCTATGGCCACACCCCCTGCATGGATGTTGATAGCTGTGACCATGTGCTCATCAGTGTTGGAGGAGGTGGGCTTTCCACATAGCTGTAGGGGGTGGTGCACGCGTGTCTTTGTGACAAGATCCATAGTGAGAGACAGGAACAATAGAGACACCCAAAGAGAAGCAGGCAGCCAAGGCAGAGTGTGTTGAAGCATCCAGAAGGTGCAAGGTCTCTCCTAGAGTTGCCAATCTCCAGGTACTAGCTGGAGATCTCCTGCTATTACAACTGATCTCCAGCCGATAGAGATCAGTTCACCTGAAGAAAATGGCCACTTTGGCAATTGGACTCTATGGCGTTGAAGTCCCTCCCCTCCCCAAACCCCGCCCTCCTCAGGCTCCACCCCATAATATCTCGCTGGTGGCAAAGAGGGACCTGGCAACAATAGTCTCTCTCCAGGGGTCTAATATGAGGTAGCAGAACTGTTGCCCTGTAAGAGTGACTCTGTGCCTCCATCTATACTCTACCTCTGAATATTTGAATAAAGACACCACAAAGACTCCAGCACTATCTCCTGTAGGGAAGCCAACCTGGATAAGTGCTAGTTTCTGGAATGTGTCCCAACTAGGGAGAAGTGGGGTGAGAATAACATAGGAAGCATTGGTTCAGAAATGCCAAACCCATTTATCATAGAGGTGAATTGCAAAAGACAAACTTATGCCAGTGTTAAATGAATAGCATTAGATGTGGAATCTAAAGTCATAAAAAGTTGAGCACATAAAAAGTTGAGTCATTTTTTTCCTGTAGAGGAAAATAATTCTTTTCTGTGTTCCCTGAAGACATAAAAAATTGTGTTCTTGTATAATTCCTTGAAGAAAGTACAATTGCCATTAAGTAAACACTTGTCAGCCCAAAACTCTGAATTCACTCATAAGATCCAGCAATTGCTTATATGCATGAATACTTCCTTAAGTAAAATAAATAGATTTTCAACAATACATAAGTTATGGGGTACACTGACAAATATACCTGCTTTGCTCAGCCTTGCCCATTGCCCCAGTATAGTTTCTTTTTTATACGCAGCCTTCTTAAATTTGCATTTCCTAAATTGCTACTTTAAAGATGTGACCCCAAGTGTTTATTTGAGGCTCTAGTAAGATTATTACTGTTTGCTAAAGCAAACCCATGTTATACCCTTCATTATTCACTGTAGGTGGTTTCTTACACTCCAAATCTCAATATGGAAGTAACCTTCATTATGGCAGCTTATCCACATAACAAACTCAACATAGTTCAGCCACTGTGGTGTGGTGGTTAAGAATGTTGGACTGGGAGACCTAAGTTCGAATCCCCACTCATGCAATGGAAGATCGCTGGGTGACCTTGAGCCAGTCATGCTCTCTCAGCCTAACCAAGTTCACAGGGTTGTTTTGAGGATCAATGGAGGAGAGGAAGCAATGTAAGTCACTTTGGGTCCCCATTGGGTAGAAAGCCGAGGTACAAATGAATTAATTAAATAAACAAACATGAAGACAGCAGGTGCCATGGAATTCCTGTTGTTTTGTGTTGGACTATGCAGATTTTGTGTTGGATTATGCTGATCCATTAAACTTGGATGCATTTTAGACCAAAGTTGGGTGATGGATGTAAAAAATGGGCCCAAAGAAGGAGTTAACAATGCTAGATCTACCTATTAGCATTTAAGCCTTAGCTGTCTGCAATCACATTTTCTCTGCGTGCCAATGGCTAGAAGCCTTGGATCCTACTGCAGTGTACACAAAAGCATTAGGAAGGCCTTGGGTTTACAACAGTTGGGCTTTATGGGAGCTGTAGTTGGGCTAAAGAGTCTCACAAGGAAAGACAGATGAATTATTTAAGAACTCTGATTCCAAAAATTTGGCTGTATGTCTCCTTTAACACTTAAGGGTCTCCATAACTTAAGTGGTTATACATGGGGACAGTGATGACTGAGCCAAAATTAACAAAGTATTAGTGCAGTCCTAAGCAGTTACACCACCCTAAACCTATTTACTGTAATGGACATAGAGAAGTGTGGCAGCATAGCCCCGCAGACCTGTTAGCATCCAGGGCCAGGCGCCCAGTCCCATGACGTACCACTCTTCTAGCTCATCCGACCCTATGAGGGGTTTTCTCGCTCTCCTTTTTTTCAGTATGGTGCCACCAACTGGTTGTTTTAGGAATTAACCAACGAGAGGGGCAGTACTCCCAGCCTCCCATCCAGCATTGACATTCTAAGGCTTCACAGCTGCAGGGAGGCTGCCCCAGCCCTCGCCGCGCCGCCGCTTCGTGCCACCAGGAGCGGCCTGGGGCGGCCTCCTGCAGCTGCAGGGAGGCTGCCCCGGCCCCCTCCGGGCCGCGCCGCCGCTTCCTGCGGCCTGGGGTGGCCTCCTGCAGCTGCAGGGAGGCTGCCCCAGCCCTCGCCGGGCCGCGCCGCCGCTTCGCGCCGCCGGGAGCGGCCTGGGGCGGCCTCCTGCAGCTGCAGGGAGGCTGCCCCGGCCCCCACCGGGCTGTGCCGCCACCGCAGCCAGGCCCGCGCCGCTTGCTGCCGGGAGCCCAGAAGGTAAGCCTGCGGGGGGGGAGGGGTTATAAGCCAACCCTCGGCTTATACGCGGGTGCCTAATTTTTCCCCATTTTGGGGGAGAAATTAGGCACCTCGGCTTATACGCGGGTTGGCTTATACATGGGTATATACGGTAAAGCAACTGACTGCCTCCCTTGTATCCATTTAAAATAGTGTATTTGACTGGCAGAGGACTCTGTGGTACAGAGAACATCTGCCAGCATTTTAAATAGTAATGAATGTATTAAAAGTATAAAACCCACAAGCATACTCTCTGCGAAGAAGAAGAAGAAGAGCTGGTTTTTATATGCCGACTTTCTCTACCACTTAAGGAAGAATCAAACTGGCTTACAATCACCTTCCCTTCTCCTTGCCACAACAGACACCCTGTGAGGTAGGTGAAGCTGAGAGAGTGTGACTAGCCCAAGGTCACCCAGCTGGCTTCATGTGGAGGAGTGGGGAAACAAATCCAGTTTGCCAGATTAGCCTCTGCTGCTCATATAGAAGAGTGGGGAATCAAGCCCGGTTGTCCAGATCAGACTCCACCACTTCAAACCACCGCTCTTAACCACTACACTACACTGGCTCTGTATTGTATTGAGCAAGGAATACAAAAGAAAGTTGAAAACATGCCATTCCCCATGCTTTACTCTATATATGCCATCTTACTCTAAGGCAGTATCTTTAACTCAAGAAGTTACTGTTTGCTAAAAACTCCCCACTACCTTGAAGATTCTGTCGAGGCAGCTGGCCCTTTGTCTGCTCCACATGACAATGGCAGCCAGAAGGATGGAGCTCAGGTACAAGATATCCTTCCTCCAGATGTATTCAGCCAGAACTGGCCCACCCAAAAATGGACCCCTCGCCCTCTGCACTAAAGGTTTTGATCTCCTCTGTTTTCTTTGTGGGACAAAGAATCCTTTCCTGAAATCTCCAGGAAGATACAATCTATCTCTTTGTGTCTCTTCTAGTTGTCAGATTCTAGCCAAGGTGTGAACTGATCATTTCATTGTCTTCAGCCAGGATGACCATTAGCATCTCCAATGCTTTGATGGTTGATACTTGGGCAGTGTTTGACAGCAATTAACTTCCCTCTTTCTGGCTTACTTCTGCCAGGAGAGGTGAAAAAATTAAAACGGGGGTTTTGTCAAGCCTGAACCCCTGTAGAAAAAAAGGCATTTATTCACACTCAGCATAGGATTTCACTGTATGTTTCTGTGTCATAACACAATACATTCAGGAAGTCTTCATATGAAACAATACATTCAGGAAGTCTTCATATGTTGTGCAATACACTCTGGAACCAGTAACTGATGTCCCCTGGGCCACACTGAAGGTAGTTCTACTTGGTCTGGAATTGGCTTCCCAGAATCAAAATAATAATATAAAAGATGAATGGGTGCAGTAATTTGGTTTATCTGTGGCATAGAGGAGCAGGGGCTCACTATTCTCTAATCCTTCTCAAAAGAAACAATATTAATAGCCAAATGGACAATGAAAATTGTTAGCATTATGTTACGAAAAGATACCTCATGGAAAGCACAAGGTGATAGGCTTCATCCAGTGTTCTTTTGTACTAATGAACATTAGAAATGGTACAATTAAGCTGTGTCGGTATCATTTAAGAATGCATATATATGTTGTCTAATTCTCGGTTTAGACTCATGCTCATCTTATTGACCTCCTTTTTCCCCCTTTCTGAACATTCCTTTGGGAAGTGAAATAGATGGGTCTTAAAGCACATGTTGTTAAAACAATATCAACAACAACAACACCAGAATCAGCTGTTAGCAATCTCTATTAGGAAAACTGAATGTGCAAGGTGTCTAATTTATTACAGGGCATAAAAACAAAATAAGATTTTTTAATGTAAAAAAGCACCTATATTATGTTACCTGCTGTTATGAATAATGCAGCTTTTACTTCTTCAAAATTGTCATGGAAATTTCAGAGAGCTGGCACTGAATTTTGTTAGTGTTGCTGTAGAAATTAGCCCCGAAGTACTATGGATTCCTGAAGTCCTGATGACAGTCTGAATGGAAATGCAATATACATTTTTATTCCCCCAGCTGTTTTGCTTAACCACCTGGTATTATGTAAGGTAATGAGAATCAGATTTCAAATGAGAATGCTTATCACTGACACCAACGTGTGATGAGAAATCTCAGTGCTAGCATGCCAGAAAATGTTTAATTTAGGTCTTTATCACATATTGAATATGCCTCTGTATTATCCCTTTCCATCCTATTTGTTCTTTGTCTGGAACTATTCCTTGAGCACAGTTCTATTCCAATATTTTATACAGTGCAAAGGTGAAAAAAGGGTCATATTCTATGAACTGCAGATGCGACACATACAGATTTTTTCTGCTTCTCCCATTAATATGGTTGCTAGGTCCCTCTTCACCATCAGTGGGAGGTTTGGGGGGAGGAGCCTGAGGAGGGCGGGGTTTGGGGAGGGGAAGGACTTCAATGCCATAGAGTCCAATTACCAAAGCAGCCGTTTTCTCCAGGTGAACTGATCTCTATCTGCTGGAGATCAGTTGTAATAGCAGGTGATCTCCAGCTACTACCTGGAGGTTGGCAACTCTACCCATTAACCTCAAAAGTTTCTGAAAATCTGATGCTGGGAGTCATAGGACCTTCACAGACAAAATTCCAGGTGGCAAGGGGGGATCCAGTGAGGAAGGGAATTGGGTATGACCATGTGTGTGTGTAAAGTGCTGTCAAGTTGCAGCCGACTTATGGTGACTCCAGCAAGAGGCTTTCAAGGCAAGTGAGAAGCAGAAGGGGTTTGCCATTGCTTTCCTCTGTAGAGTTTTCCTTGGTGGTCTCCCTTCCATGTACTGACCCTGATTAGCTTCCGAGATCTGACAAGTTTGGGCTATACCATGATGCCTCCCCTCCCCTGGGTATGGCCACATTCCTAGCTTATCTACTAGCAGAGTTTCTGCTGATGCAAGAGGCTAAACTGGCAAAAGAGTATAGTGCCTGCTCTCCCTTTTCATTACAGGTTCATGTGCCTTATTATCCATGAGACTAACACAACTCCCAACATCAACTTTTGGTTGGTTTTGAGAGCTGCTGTGAATAGGGGCTGGTGGGAAAGATCCTCCTTTTGGCACTTCATATATAGGACAATTCAGTGGTCCATCTAGTGGCTGAAAAAGTGTGTGCAAAGTAGGAGCAGAGGTAGACAAAGGTCTGAAGACAACCTAAAGTATCTGCTGGTTGCCTGACACTGAAAACATCCCCAAGATATTTCCTCAGATGGGAATCATGAAGCTGTTGCTCTTCAATTCTCTTTGGTGTGATATATGCGCCCATAATAGCAGTAGATATAAGACTGACAGGCATGCCATCCTACCGGGACATTTTTGCCTGTGTTCACCCTGCATAACAGCATCTCTAATTGGCATTTATATCCACAGCTTTCCTGGGAAGAATTTTTTTAACATGGCATTCAGGTATATGTTAAATAGAGATGGGATAGGGACCTGTGTATTCTTTTTTCAAAAACGAAGTACCAATAACATAAATCCCACCTTCTCTCATACCTGCCTTATGCAGGCCCACTGGTTCCTTAAGTGATACTTAAGGAATCAGTGGTACTATTAAAGAATCTTTGCTTCCATTTTATCATTTATTAAAGCATAAATATTTTGCATTTTTAACTTTGACTAACTCAACAGAAAATTATACCATTCATCACTGCTACAATTAAATGAGTGCAATTACACGGGTCCAAAAAATATCTTACCCAAATATATGTAAGTCACAAGCCAGGAACCCCTTCTAAGAAGCAGCTCCCAATCAATTCAACTCCCCAAATGTATAGGTTTTTTAAATCATCTAACAATAGCTAGCTGTCTCACTTGACAAAGGTGCACATTCTTGGCTGATTAATTATCTTATAACTTCAAACACCATACAAAGATATCTGTACTTGAATAGCTTCTTAAAATGTATAAAAATGTTTCATTCATTCTTGCTACTTTTCATCATAACAAAGTCTGTTTAAAAACGGTGATTACAAGTTTCTCATATATATGAATATCTGCAGGTCCTCAAACAATACCCCATCTTTGAACTATATCTTTGCTTCTGTGAGGACGGATATTCTTGCCATTCTTAGACACTTCTATACCCACACACATTATCCTTTGAGATGATTACAAGAGGCCATATTATTGCGTCTCCTTTGTTTCTTGCCCTTTTCCAAGACTGTTCTGTTCTGGGTCTCTAAACTCCCTTTTTAGCAAGTTTACCTGAGATGCTGGACCTGTTCTGTTTCTGATATGCAGAAGAATCCTCCAGGATCCTTTTGGTCAAGTCTGGGAACTATATTTCTGGCCATATGCATGACATTGGACCAAGTAATCCTATTTGTGCTGGGTGCAAGTATGTATTGCAAGGAAATGTTTGCACAAAAACATACTGTTTTCTTATTATGCATTTTTATTTTACTGTTTCAGTATACTTAAATCCCAGACGTTTGGGCCCTTAAGCGA
Source organism: Euleptes europaea (assembly GCF_029931775.1). Lineage (NCBI taxonomy): Eukaryota > Metazoa > Chordata > Lepidosauria > Squamata > Sphaerodactylidae > Euleptes > Euleptes europaea. The sequence goes on from NC_079314.1 coordinate 59,368,250, forward strand.
ACACAGCACAGAAGTATGTGATTAATTTTAAACATGAGAGTAGTTCCATTGAAATCGATGACATTATTAATTTGCCTATTAGATGCTTCCAATGAAAAATAAAGCCCACAAAAAGGCAGCGACTTTAGGCTATAAGAAATGCTTGAAAGTCTGCTCTCAATTAGAACAATCAAAAATTGGATTGCTATAAAATTCTGCACAGAGAACATTTTCTATTACTTAGCATATCATTATTTAAACAAAGCACATATCATGTAGCTAAAAGGAAGAATGAATTATTTAGAAAGCTCTCATTTTACAAATAATATGGTCATTTGACTTCCATACCAGAATTACATTAATACACAAGAAGTTTGAAAGTTAATCTTTGCTGAAATCTGTGCATATTTCAGTGATCTTTTGCAGATTTTAAGCAGCAGAGTCGGTCACTGGGTGAAGATCATCAACACTAGACACATGAGTGTAAAATAATAGTTCTTTATTCACTTGATATGGTTGCCATCCTCCAGGTGGTGGAGAAGAAAAAGGCACCTCTATACTAATACCAAATAGGTTAGGAAAACAGTACAGGGGCAACAGTCATGTACAAAAGGTGCAATTTATATAAGCTACTGAAGTGAAAACATGTACAATATTGTACTCAACAAGGTAACCACACAACAAACTAACAATCAATATGTACAATATATTCAGCAAGGAGCCGCAATAATTTTCAGGAGTCTCAACAGAGTAACAGTAGCAATCCAGTTTCTGTGTACAAAATTTCATAAGAAGCCACAATCTTCCATAGGAGTTTCTGTGTCAAAATTTCATAAGAAGCCACAATCTTCCATAGGATACGGCCGTTTTAGATTCACAATAATATGGAATCCTTCTTCAGTCCTTCAAATATTGCTTCCAAAAAGTGTGCTGTCATACACAAACTTGATACCATCCCATGTAGGGTAAGCATAAATCAGGTTACAAAAAGATGTCAGCAAAGTACATCACATAATGCAGCAATCTGTGCATATTTCAGCGATCTTTTGCAGATTTTAAGCAGCAGAGTCGGTCACTGGGTGAAGATCATCAACACTAGACACATGAGTGTAAAATAATAGTTCTTTATTCACTTGATATGGTTGCCATCCTCCAGGTGGTGGCTGGAGATCTCCTTGGATTACAGCTGATCTCCAGGCATCAGAGATCAATTCACCTTGAGAAAATGGCCACTTTAGAAGGTGTGCTCTATGGCATTATACCTCATTGAAGTCCCTCCTCAGATCCTGCCCTCCTCAGGTTCCATCCTCCAAATCTCCTGGTATTTCCAAACCAGGAAATGCTAACTGTCTCACTTCAGGATTTATAGCTCAATATAAATTGAACAAACACATGAACACATGAAGCTGCCTTATACTGAGTCAGGTCATTGGTCCATCAAGGTCAGCACAAATCCTCGTCTATGATGTCAGAAGCTACTTTTTATCAATCAGAGCCATATACAATATAGTCTCACCTCCATCAAGCACCTGGTAATGGCTCTAAACTTGCACGACAATTACATGGTCTGATCCAAACCAGATTGTCCTTTGTCCAAAGTGGAATGGAAATACATAACTCATTCTAATGGAATCTTTAGAGGTCCAAACCCCCAAACATTCTAGGTGGCAACCTTGACCCTTAGCGATTTTAGGATTTCTGTCAAAGTCTTTTCCTTGCATTCCAGCTTATGCAACAACTCTAACTCTGGAGTCAGTTTTTGTTCCTCCTCCTAACTGCCATCACCACTCACTCATCTGGGCAGAGTTGAAGGAGATCCAACTGCTCTAGAGACCACAATCATGTCACCACCATATGCCACAAGAGGCAGGCACCTGTGGCTGCTGTTGCTATGCAACTAGTCTTGGGTCTCAGCAGTTGCCAATGATGCTGACCCTTGATGCCAACCCTCAGTGGTGATTCAGCATGCAACAGCACATTCAAACACCAATAAAAGAATTTTCATTGAATCATATACCATCAAAGTCATATCTTTGCAGTACATATTGGTAATGCAAAAGAGGGAAAAGATTAAGCTGAACTGAAGAAACCAGAAGCTCTGACACATGCTATAATTTGGGAATTAATTTGAGAAATTCTCCTAGTTACCCCCCAATCTGTTTTAGAAAGCAAACTTCTAGAACAATAAAGGAACGTAACTGGGGTATTCCATTTATCCCTAATATGGTCTACCATCATGACATTTGCCTAGAAACAAATTGTTAATTAGTAGGGCAGCTACAGTATCAGTATTATATGATCCTGGTGGCTAACACCCATTACCAGGCTAGCAACCACATATTCTGGACTAACAGATCTTTCCTAACTGGCTTATAGGGAGCCCATGTATTGGACATCACAATAGCCCCATAAAAACGTCACTAGGTAATGCAGACAAATGGCAACTTCCCATTTTCTAGGTAGAGGACCTGGCACACTAACTGAAGCTAACTGAACATGCCCCTGGACATACAGACTGCACCTGATAACCCAGCTGGAGACCCAGATGCAGGGTTGTGTGTTCTCAATGCTTAAAATTATGTGCCAAGTCAATCTGAATTCTGTGCACACAAAAAATAGCTTGATTCCAGATTTATTAAAGCAGCATTCCACAGCCTGTAGACAAAATGCAAATAGAGCACATTGGCGCTGTTTGGTTTATTTTGCCCAACTGATTTTGCTAGTCATGGTGAAATGAAGTGATATGCAGAGAACTGAATTTCCGTACGCTGATAACTGGAATCCCTGCTCAGGCACCCCACTGTTAATATCTACTGCTCGTACTCTTTCAAGCCTATGTTTACAGCAGACATTGCTAGTAGCTCAAGGTAGAGGGCTCAGAAATCTCTGGTAGGTTTAAATTCCAACTCATGAGATCATGGAATACCTACACCCCTGTGTGTTGCTTTGAACTCTTCAAATACTACTTTGTAAGTTTACAGTGCAGCATCTTCTGACAAAATAAAGAGGAAATAAACATTTTTCTCTTTTGATAAAGACAACAACTTTTTTATTTACCTGGCAGCCTACAAAGCATTGTGCCTGCCTTCACAAAAATGTCGCACTGAAAATAAAACGTATTTCTTTCAGTAGCCACACTAGATGCTTGATGGGATCTATGTGAATGTTCAACATATCCCTTTTCACTTCCAGGTCTTGTGATTTTAGGAAATACTCAAGGAAATAAGATTGCATTTGGCTTTTGTCATCCTTTATATATTGAGATGGCTGTTTCAGTGTTTGGCATTTTCATTTTTCATTCTTAAGGAGATAACTTGGTAATAGGTGAGTATTGGGTATATTTTGTGTCATTCCAAGGACTATGGCTTTCTGAATTCTTCTCTACTTCTTTCAATGAGTTACAATATTGATACATTAAACTTTGCTATTCTATTTAAATCATCACGAGTAGGAACATTTCAGTGTTTTCCATTATTCACTGCATTTATTTTTATTCTGTTCCTCATTTTGCTTTGTGCTTTGAGAATTGTGAGATTTTTGTATTAATGAGACCTCCTGACATGTGTTTTGAACACCATGTGATCTTGGCTTCTACCTCTACCTTGCCTGTGGCTGGTCAATGTTTTCCATTTCCTAGTCCTGTCATCATCTGCAAGTTTAATCATCTGCAAGAAAAAAACAGTGTCTGCATGGTATATGTCACCCACCCAGTACAGTATCCATGAAGCAGAAACACCTCCCATTATCTCCTTCTTAACCTGCATTTATTCTAAGCTCTTCCCCAGCTACAAAATAGTCAGCTCATTACCTGCCCCCCCCCCGAATGTCTTGAAACTGAATAATAAAGAGGGAAGGAAAAATGAGAATGGACAGAGAAAGAGACAGGCAGGAAGAAAGGAAAATCTATAGGAAAACAAGGGGGAAAGAAAGAAAAAAAGACAGGGGAAAAAACAAATTGAAGTGCCTCAAAAAGAATGGGTTAGTAAGGCAAGACTTTCTCCAACAGTATTTAGTGATGAGATTTTCTCCCTTCTATAACCTATGTTTGAGTAGTGAAACTCCCCCCACCCACAAAAAGCTTAACTGAGTGGCTGACACATTATTATTTTGCTGACTTATGATGTGCCCCGTGACAAAAGTTATTGTCCCTGTAAAATCCACTTACAGTCTTGTTTATATTTACTACTATGGTATACTAGGGGTTAATGGAAGCTTTTCACAAAATGGCTGCTCAAAAACTGCGTAGGTTTTTCCTGTAATAAGTAATCTGTGTATTATTTACAATACTTTCTTGAATTAGGTCCAGATCACAAACTCAATAATATCAATATATCTGGCTGTCCTTCAGAACCTTGTAAGAGCCATATAACTCTTTGGATGCTTAGTTCAGTCTAGAAATCTCTAAAATCTGTTTAGTTTAGTTGAGGCCTTGTTTTAACTTGGGACCCTGAGATGCTTTGTCCTGAAGAGTCTGGGTTGTACTGAACCTTACAGAATTCTGGTCTTGAAATACAAACTTTTTCAAAGATTAGTTCTTCAGGACAGGTGAACAATAAAACTAATACTGGCAAAACACGAACAAAGCCCCAAGAAACCTGGGAATTGTAGACTACTATGACACAACAGCTCTGAGTGGCAGCTGTGGTTATAACAGAGAGAAGGAGATATAAGGGCTGGAGGACGCAAGGCTAAGAGTCTCCATGAATCAACATTCACTTTAGCATAAGCCTGTTCATTGGGATACTTTTCACATATTCAAACAATACAGTGCAATCACCAGCAGTATTCATAGATATGGACTCTCATCCAGCCTGATGGGAGTCTGAATTTCCTTCTTAACATACATATTTATCTTATAAGTTTGTCACTCAGCAATAGAAGACAGGAGGGCAGAGGCTTACTGAAACAGTGGCCTCACAATATGACTTCCATCTGCATAACCAGAAGTGACATCACCAACATATGGGATGCTCTACAATTTCTCTGAAACCCTCATGGTAAAACCCATGGGGAATCCTAGAGCATCCCACAGCACATTGATGTTACTTCATTGCACAGCCACAAGTGATATTGTCTTGTTGCAGGATGCTCTAGGATTCCTCTGAAAAAATGACCAAATTAATCAGTGAGCAAATAAACACTGGGCAAATTAATCAGTCAGCCAGCGGCTATGAATGAACACTGTGCCCTCCGTCCCCCCCCCCACCGCCCTATCAAGCTGTGGTGGAGGACCAGGGCAGAGAGTGGCAGGTTGCCCAACAAAACAACCCAGCCTCCCTACTCAGCAATCAGCTGTATAAACTGTGTGAGTGAATTAATTAGCCTGTGATTTATGACTAAATGCTGTGTTTGGTGTTTGATCACAATGGGTAGCCATGTTAGTCTGTCACTAGCAGTAGAAAAGAGTAGCAGCACCTTAAAGACTAACACAATTTCTGGCAGGGTATGAGCTTTCATGAGCCACTGCTCACTTCTTCAGATATCTGGAGAAGTGAGCTATGGCTCACAAAAGCTCATACCCTGCCAGAAATTTTGTTAGTCTTTAAGGTGCTACTGGACTCCTACTCTTTTCTACTTTTTGGTGTTTGTTTAAGTTCATGTTATCACTGAACTTATTTCATGTGTGTAAGCTTTTGCCCGGCCATACTGGAGTTGTAGCACTACTGCCACACCCCAGACATGTAATTACTTGATCCAACCATCGAGGATCCATAGAAGAACTATTTTCACCTTGTGTGGCTGCAAAAGCAGTTAGTATGGCAGAAGGAAATTAAACTGAAACACTACAGCTACTGCACAGCTGCAAAGCTATTCAACAGCTGCTTGAGGTAGACAGCAGTAAGGTGTCAGACTGTGATGAAAGATCTCACCCAAGACATCTGATTCCTTGTCCACATATAAGACCAGAAACTCCTGACTAGGCTACAAATAGTTAGCTAGCCAGAGTAGGAGTGCTTGAAGCAGTTCACACACCCACGGAACCTGTATCTGCACCTCAAACCGAGGATAGAGAAAGAATGGGCAGAGTTTAAATAGTTGTGGCTACCAAAGTAAGGCAAGAGAGCAGGAGACAAGTGGGGCAAGCTCTCACACAAATAAGTATCTGAAAGAGGAGGGGTGAGGAGGGGAAGGGATAGAGGATTGGTTATTACAACCCTAACAAAGTCAGTTGTTCGTTCTGTAAAGAAATGTTTTTTAAAAACCCTCTCTGTGTGTGCTGTCAAGTTACAGATGACTTATGGCAACCCTGTAGGGTTTTCAAGGCAAGAGATGCTTGAAGGTGGTTTGCCATTGCATGCATCCATGTCACAACCCTGGTCGCCCATCCAATTTCTGACCAGGGCTGACACTGCTTAGCTTCTGAGATCTGATGAGATCAGGCTAGCCTGGGGCTTTCCAGGTCAGGGCAGGGAGGAAAAAAACCTAGACAGATAAAAATGATGGAAATGGATTTTAGAATAGCCAGACAATACAAATATGATAGAAATTTGCTTCCATTCAAACTCTGAATCAGCCAGTTTCCTACATACTCTGTATTAGGACAAAAAGAAATAATATGAAATTATTATGATTCGGGTTGAGCTAACTAATGTAAGAATTCATTTTGTATCTCTGCAAAAATGGAATATATTTTACTTGCAATTAATCGTTTTATGGAACAGACACAAGATCTACTCAGTATGAGGTCAACTTAATTAATATTTCACCAACTATGGCTATATAAACATTTTGATGTATTATCTAAATTATGAGACTATCTTAAAAGTTTGTCTATGTGGAGCTTTTGAGAGTTCATTTGTAAGTAATTATGGAAGTTCAAATTGTGGGAGTTTAAATTATCACTCCCCCAGTTTTAGAAGCTTTACACCCTGGCTCACAATGGGATCTGCTCCCATATTTGTTACTAAGCAGTTCTCCTTAGCAGATCCCTGTCCTCTTAGCAATCAGCAAACCTTATGTTTGATGATGAGGGACTCATTGGCAGTCCAGTATATGCAAAAATGTCTTACGCAGGACTCCTCTTAGCTGTAAACGATGGTCCTATCCTCAGCCCTTGAAGAACAGCACCAACTCAAATCAAAACATATACACCACCTATTTCCTCAATTAGTAGATAACATTATTTTGATTTCTTAATTCTACAGGAACAGTCATTGGTTAGATTCAACCAGAAATTCTGCTGGAGACAGGTAGGAGAGAGTCCTCTTTGACAACCAAAAAACCTGTGCTGGGAAACATGGGCATGTACATCAGGAGCTGGAGAAAGAAGGGAAATTAGGTGAAATGGAGTGAAAAAAACTGGCTGGATCAAACCCACTGCGTTCTTTTTTCCTGCATTTAACTTAGCATCTGTTTATGAGCTGCAATATGGATTGAGGAAGTATATTCAATTTTTATAAAGAACATTGTTGAAGATCTTATCTATTTGGAATCTCTTGGAGATCCAGAAGAATGGGACCAGAGCAATATAGCTAGGAATGAACTCTATACCTCAATGTTTCTTGAATAGTATGGTGCTAAGAGGATTACAAGAAGTTTCAGAATATGTAAAGCACTGAAGATGTTCAATATTAAAGAAATGATCATGGGACCTTGTGATTTAAATTATTGAAAACTCAAATAGAGGTGAGGAAATGAATGCAGAAATAGACATGAGACTGAAGGAACGATATGAATACAATATTAAACTGACCCATGTAGGCAAAGGATTACTGAAATTTTGTGAAGAATTCAACAGTTCTATAAAATTCCAAAGATATAACTTTGATTATGCAATAAATAGAATATATTTCTAGTTGTAGAAGAGGACTCTCACCAGACAATATTTTACAGTTTGATTATTTGTCACATCATCAGCCCATTTTTAAAAAGTTGGGATTGATGAATAAGCGGAATCAGTGATCACTGAAAAAATCAAGTTAGACAGCTGAGAGAAAAGTGATTGCGAATTTGATGAAGATGAACATAAGGCATTGAACAAAGGTTTGTCCTTGTGTGCCAGCACTCAAACATAATCTTGCGCAAAACTGTTCAGTTAGGAAATTAGTAGCGCAACTATCACTCCCTGCCTGCCTGTTGGCTGGCTCAGGGTCAGTTATGGCTGTGAAGGAACTTTTGGCTGCACTGCATAGTGCAGCAGCTTGTGGCATCTTCCTCCCCCCCCACACACACACCCTTAATCACATGGCTGTGGCCAGACTGTGCAGGTGCCAAGATGTGGGGATATAGATGGGGGGGGGGTGTTTTCCTCCCTCCAAATGAAGACCTTCACCAATTGTCCTAGGTGCAGCATGGAGCCAGGTATGGGAAGCGGGCGAATGGGGGTGAGGTGGTGGTGCTTATCCCCTACACATGGAGATAAGACAGTGGTCCACCACTCATCCTGTGGCTGCTGGATCATCCTTTCTTAAGAGTGCCAGAGGGTACAGAACCCCAAAAGACATCTTGGGTGGTAGGCCACCTCCTATCCCAGATGTGATCCCATACCTGTTCATACTTAATGTGCAGGGAGCTGGTTTTGAGTGTCCATTAGGGAGCAATGCTGGGGCCCATGCCACCACTGGAAGATGGCCAGGGACTTGTTACAGGACTTGTTCCCTTTAAGTGCTGCTGAAGTGAGCTAGCATCTCTGTCCCCCCTCCTTTCTGCCCCTGGCTTATGACATGCTGTTGGCTCCCCCCCCTTGCCCCATAACCCGATAGGTTCTGGCAGCCCTGTCCATCACTTCCTCCTCACAACACCTCCAAGGACCATAGTAGCATGGCTGCTGGGCACACTGACACGGTTGTGGCCACTGACAGCCCCCCAAAAGACACTTTTTTCCTGCCAGCTGCAACGTAACCAAACCTTATAGGGAGTGGACTAGCAACACCATAGCAGTTGTCCATGGAAGCACAGACACAGCTCAGAATTGCTCTGCCCAAGCAGAGTGTTCAATTGGGAAATCAAAAGAAAAATATAGTTTTGTTAATCAAAAGGATGAATTGGATTATTCTGGTACCTCTTTTCACTTTCCTGTTAGTCCACATATATGAGTCTTTGAAGAATTAATTTTGAAACAAGGCACAATGAATATACGAATTGGTTAAACATGACTTGAGAAATAATTTATTAAACTAGATGGATTATTTGCAGTCTTACAGAATACTAAGAGGCTGGTAACAGCAGCTGTTATGGACAGAAAGATTGTGAAAAAAGAGACTAAGGAAAATGGAAGCTAAGAATTCTCAGTATTGATTTTCCTATAAAAATGTAATTACTATTTAATTCAGGGATTCCTGAATGAACAAGATTGTTTGGATCCATTCCCATAGGGTTTCAGGCCATAGTCTTATGGTGAGCCAGAATGCAAAAAAGATCTGCCCACTGTGGTGCACTCTGATGACATCTAGATTAGATTACTGCAATGTGGTGTACATGGAACTGCCCTTAAAAACTGTCTGGAAGCAACAGTTGGTACAGAACACTTTGGCCTGAACTGGGCTGGATCATAGGGACCATATCACTCCAGTCTTGTTTCATCTACATTGGCCCAATTCAAGGTGTTATTGACATTTAAAGTCCTGTACAGTTTGATGCCTGCATACCTGATGGACTACCTTCTCCCATATGAACATACCTGGCCACTCAATTTCAGAGGTCCTACTTTGGCTGCCCCCTTCATCTGAGACTAAACAGGTGCAAACTCACGGAAGGGCTTTCTTGGTTGTGGCACTGAAACTTTGGAACTCCCTCTCCAGGGAGATTCATCTGACTCCCTCTATCGCTGTCTTCTGTCAGTGGGTGAAGCCATTTTTTGTTTTGCTTGTGGTTCTCTCATTACTTCTTATTAGCCCTTCTCCCTGTTTGTGTGTTTTTATGTTTTATTTAAGTGTTTTAAATATTTTTATATATTTGTATTTTAAATGCTTTTTAATGTTTGAAATATTTTATTGTTTCAATGTTTGTTGCCTTGGGGACCGTGAATTGGGTGGAAGGTTGGCATAGAAATATTTTAAATACATAAATAAATACATTGTTTTGAAATGTGTGTTAATTAAGTATACAATGGGTTGGATCCAATTAGCCTTTCTGCTTGAGAAAAAGGAAGAAAGTGTCACCTCTGTCCACTAAAAATGCTGTGCTGTATACATCATGGGACCTGCATGTGCCAAAGTCGTGCAGGACAAGGGTAGTGGGGGGGGGGGGACTGGGTTAAATTCAGTGAAGAAGCTGGCTGGATCTTTCAAGAATGTAATTTCTGCTTGAATGAAGGCATGGACCATGCCATTTTAGTTACAGCATCACACTGCTGACTCATGTTCAGTGTTTGGTCTACTAAGACCCCAAGATCCTTTTCACACACACTACTGCTCAAACAAGTCTCCCCCATCCTATAATTATGCATTTGATTTTTCCTACTTAAATGCAGAACTTTACATTTGTCTTTGTTGAAGTGCATTTTATTAGTTCTAGCCCATTTCTCCAGCCTGTCAAGATCTTCCTGCATCTTGGCTCTGTCTTCTACAGTATTTGCTACCCCTCCCAATTTAGTATCATCTGCAAATTTAATAAGCATCCCCTCTATTCCTTCATCCAAATCATTTATAAAGATGTTGAACAACACAGGGCCCAGCACAGATCCCTGAGGAACTCCACTAGTCACTTCTCTCCAAGTAGACGAGGAACCATTAACTAGCACTCTTTGGGTACGATCTGTCAACCAGTGGCAGATCCATCTAACAATAATAGGATCTAACCCACATTTTCCCAATTTGTCAACTAGAATACTATGTGGAACCTTATCAAAAGCCTTACTGAAATCTAGATAAACTATGTCTACAGCATTCCCCTGATCCAGCAAGGTAGTAACTTTCTCAAAAAATGGAGATAAGATTAGTCTGACATGACTTATTCTTGAGAAACCCATGCTGGCTCTTAGTGATCAGATCCAATGCTCAAGGACAGACTGTTTGATGATTTGCTCGAACACTTTTCCTGGTATAGAAGTCAAGCTGATGGGTCGGTAGTTACCTGGATCCTCCTTTTTCCCCTTCTTGAAGATGGGGACAACATTTGCCCGCCTCCAATCTTCTAGCACCTCACCTGTTGCCAAGATTTTCAAAAATAATGGGCAGAGGTTCCGAAATTACATCTGCAAGTTCTTTGAGTACCCTTGGGTGCAATTCATCTGGCCCAGAGGATTTTGTTTCATTTAAAGAAACCAGGTGTTTGTGCACTACCCCAATGCCAATTCTAGGCTGCAAATCCCTTCCCTCATCACATGTTCTGTTTATGCCATGTTGAGCACCACTTCCCTCACGAGAAAAAACTGAGGGAAAGTAGGAATTGAGGAGTTCGGCCCTCTCTTCATCTCCTGTTACAATTTCACTTTCTGGTCCATGCAATGGGCTTATCTTGTCCTGTTCTTACTCTTACTCTGTTCATAGGAAAAGAACCCTTTTTTGTTGCGTTTAGCATCTCTCGCTAGCCTAGGTTCATACTGAGCTTTAGCTTTCCTAACACTCTCCCTACAAGCACTAGTTATTTGCTTATATTCCTCTTTGGTTATAAGGCCCTCCTTCCACTTCCTAAATGAGCCTTTTTTATTTCTCAACTCTTTAAAAAGCTGTTTATGGAGCCACCCTGGCCTATTTAGGCTCCTCCCATTTTTCTTTCTCATAGGAATGGTTTGGGATTGCACCTTCAGTATTTTATTTTTAAGAAACACCCACCCTTCTTGAACTCCCTTCTCCTTAAGTATTTCTGACCATGGGATTCTACCTAGCATAAATTTAAGTTTGTTAAAATTTGCTCTTTTGAAGTCCAACCTACATGTCTGACTACGTACAGGTTTTCCTTTCCCTAAGATTGTAAATTCCAAGAGTACGTGGTCACTACTACCCAGGGTGCCTACTACTTTAACCTCATCGGCCAGTTCTTCTCTGTTGGTGAGAATCAAGTCTAAGATAGCAGACCCCCTTGTTTCCCTGTCCACCTTCTGGAATAGGAAGTTGTCAGCAAGACAAGTCAGGAATTTATTGGATCTTGCATTTTTAGCAGTGTTGGACTTCCAACAGATATCCGGATAATTAAAATCTCCCATGACCACCATGTCCCTTCTCTTTGAGAACTTTGTGATCTGGTCTAGGAGCGTCCCATCCAAGTCCTCTGCCTGGTTTGGCAATCGATAGCAGACCCCCATGAGAATATCACAATTATTTCTTATTCCTTTTATGTTTACCCATAGAGTCTCGACTGTACTACCATGCTCAGATTCATGTACTTCTTCACAAGTGTACACATCTTTGACATACAGTGCTACTCCTCCCCCTTCCTTATCAGTCTATCCCTTTTAAACAAGTTGTACCCTTCAATCTGAATATTCCAATCATGAGTGATATCCCACCGAGTTTCAGAAATGCCTATTAGGTCAAAATTCCCTTCCTGTATTAGGGCTTCGAGTTCTTCCTGCTTGTTTCCCATACTCTGCGCATTAGTGTACAGACATCGGAATCCGTGGTTTATGTGCCCCGTGGTTTTCGTTTTTGTACTTACCTATGAGTTTATGTTTCCTTGCGTACATGCCACTCCCTGCAAATCTTTATTGTTCTCATCTCCAGGTATTATCAGCATACAAGGTTTTAAATTGTTGTCTTGCCCCCCCCCCCATAGGATTTAGTTTAAAGCCCTCCTGATCAGGTTTGCAAGGCTCTCACCAAACACGTTTTTTCCTACCCTCGTGAGGTGTAAACCATCCCCCGACAGAAGAGCGTCTTCTCGAAAGCGTAAGCCATGGTCCAGAAATCCAAACCTTTCTTGACGACACCACCTACGCAGCCAGTCATTAATTTGGAGTATTCGTCTTTCCCTTCCTAAGCCACGACCTTCAACAGGCAGAACTGACGAAAACACAACCTCCGCCCCCAAGTCCTTCACCTTCTCACCCAGAGCCATGTAGTCTCTTTAAATACGTTCTGGGCTGTGCCGGGAAATATCATTTGTCCCCACATGAACAAGAAAGAAAGGGTAATAATCTGTGGGCTTGATGAGTCTTCCTACCCTTTCTGTCACATCCTGGATGTGTGCACCCGGTAAACAGCAGACCTCTCGGGACAACAAGTCAGGTCGGCATACTTTAGACTCTACCCCTCTCAGGAGGGAATCCCCAATTACGAGAACACACCTCTTCCTAAATTGTGGGGTGGAAGATCGAGTCCTCTCATGCGCAGGAGCCTGAGGAATTTCTTTCACGCTTTGGGGGGATAGCCCTTGTTCCAGTGGGCCAGAATCAGTATCTATTGGGAGATCCTGGAACCGGTTGCTGAGCAAGAGAGGATCAGGATGTGTCCTGATTTTCCTACTACTGTGGGCCACATTCTTCCATGCATCCTCTTCCTTTGTTTGTACCTCCATTTGTTCAGATTCCTTACTCTCCTGCTCCTGTCACTCGCTAAAGAGAGCTTCATGAGTTCTGTCCATGAACTCTTCACCTTGCTTTAAAAAGTGGAGTGTGGACAAGCATGCCTCAAGACCCTGTATCTTCTCCTCCAGCAGTGCTACCAACTTACACTTGCTACAAGTGTAATTAATGTTACCCTCCGGTAAAAAGACAAACATGCCACAGACCTTGCATGTTACTGCCTCGGCCCCCTCACTAGCCAAAATGCTGTGATCAATTTCTGAAGTTTCTTTCCTAGGCTACTCTGATAGGCTCTCTCCTTGAAGAACCAAACCACTCAGCACACACACACAAAAATATTTCACAGCCCCCAGGCTAAGACCCCCAGGGCAAGAGCCTCTGGCAAGCAGAGCCTGTTTAAATACTCTGAGCCCCACCCTCAGCAATCAACAGCACAGCAATTACCTTCAGCCAGCTACAGCTTTCTCTAAGTTCCTCCTCTGTCTCTCTCCCAGCTGCTCAGACCAAATGAATGTTTAAAAAATCCAATCCCACATTTATTTATCTCTGGAAAAGACCAATTGTTTGTTAAATGAATTCTCTTTGATGTTGAATGCAAGAGACATACAACCCACAATTTGATATGAAATATGACTATGATGTAATAAACTATCAGTGAAAAGAGGAAGTCAGATTCAACTTAGTACCATCTAGGGAGAACCAATGAACAGAAATACTAAAGGGAATAAGAGATGTCTGTATCATTGCCATACTAATAATAATATTTCTTATAGATAATTTCTTAGATTAAGAAAAAACTCCAGTATATACTACTTTGTTAAAAAAGCAACAACATCCAGAGTGGGACTGGATTTCAGCTCATCCTCTCAGACACAGATCTAAAGATAGGCATCAGAGCAGTCAAGAAAGGAATTATGGACTTTTAAGGTTAAATGTATATAAATGTAAATCATCAGTAAATGTAAATCAACATAACACTTGACAGAGTACAAGTAGAAAGGTCCCTGCTCCCCAAAATTTACAGACTAAAACATAATCTAGGGAAGAACAAGTATCATCCCATTCCTGAGGGGGAAGGCTGCACAGGTGGCTGGAAGCTGTGTAACCTCACTGCCTCCAAAGGAGGTTTCACTCCCCCCCCCCACTGAAGCCAAAACCTTGCCCTTACTTGCAAGCCCGTGGAAACGCTCCATAGGGTTCCATGGGGCTACGCCACCTCAAAAGGTAGTGTAAGTGCAAGTAAGCGCAAAGGGGGCGCTCCTGGGCTGAAAGGGCTTAGGAGGCCGCCTAAAGCTGCTCCTCCCCTGGACTGGACTGGGAACGCCCTGCGTCTGTGTCACCCTGGGCGACATAAGTGACAGGGGGACCAGACGCAGTGCAGGGGGGACCGGACGCCGGCGCAGCCCCTTCCTGGCCTCCAAAGAACTTTCATCCTTTCGGCTCAGGAATGGGCTATATGTTTTCAGAGCTTGCAAACAGAAAGATGTTCTACATATAATGTGGTAAAAGGGCCTAACAAAATGAGATATTGGAACATCTGTGACCAGATTTTCCCAGGATATTTTAAAGTCAAACAGCAGCTACATGGGTTTCTGATGTGGCCCTTTTGGGGCTAATGACATCCTAAGGTGAGGGGCAGTTTTGATTTAAAAAAAACTATACCAGAGTGGAAAGGCTAAACCGTCTCCCACCCCCCACACCTGTACTATAGCTCCAACTTGAATTAGGGCCTGATTGGGAAATCCTATTGCAGCTTTGCCAGCATCTCTTCTAGCCCTAAGCTTCATAACATGGAAAACCTGGGGTGGGGATAAGAAATACTGCAATTGCTCTGCCCTACTGTTTTTCTAGTGTTATTTAGAGCAGCACATTTATCATACTTTTGTTAATTTTGCTAATGAGCATTAAAAGGTTTTAGATTGTCTCTCATGTGTGTGTAACAGACTTTTCTTATGCTATTTGTTGAGTTGGAGTTGTCTGTTTATTTAGTTTTGCACCAAAGGGTCTCCCAGATTTTGTATGAACCATACTTACTTGAAAGGAAGATATCTCTGAATGTAAGACAATCCCCCTATAAAAATATTATACGCAAAAAAAATTACTACTGGCACATGGAGGAAAAATCTAGTCTTCCTTTCAGGTAAACAATATCAATACACTGGATGATTTAGTTTTGCCATTAAGTTGTAAAGTGTTTTCTAAATTGATATACTATATTTCAACTTGATTAGAAATGAACTGTTTTATGGACACCGGATATGTTCTATATGAGGTTGATTTGATTTTTCTTTATTGATAAAGTAGTCAGAGAAGCACATTTGGCTGGCTTATCTGGAATTATGATATAATTGTACAAGTTAATAGAGTCTATTCATAATCTGTTTTTTGAATGTTCTGCATATGTGATTTGTGTTGTCCCATTGAATTATGATTTCAATTGGATCAGCTGATATTTACATTGGGCTTGATCCATTCAATTACAAGTGCAGCTCTCAAATGTAGAGAGATATTCATAGTGTCCAATGGAGAACTGTTTCATCTTTTAGTTTATGGTTCACAAATGAGCACTTATGCTTCAGGCCATTACAGGGAATGGGAGGTATTAAGCATGCCTCCCATAGCCTTGTCTTACCCTTACATCTGTTTGGCCAAGGAATGTGTACTCAGAGCTTACCTCTTCCCTTTTTTGAAAACTGGGAAAACATTTGCTCTCCTCCAGTCTCGAGGCACATCTCCCATCCTCCAAGAGGTCTGGAAGATGATGGGCAAAGGCTCTGCAAGCTCTCTAGAAAGTTCTTTGAGCAGTCTTGGGTGCATACCTTCTGGCCTGGGGGATTAACAGTTCATTCATTAACAGATAGAAACAATGTATGTAGAACACACACATTTAAAAAAAAACACACACACATTTTAAAACTGACCACTAACTCTGCAGTGACTAACCCTTCTCCAAAAGCTCTCTGAAATAGAACTGCCTTGTATGTCTTCCCAGGTGTAGCCAATGAAGGCCATTTCAGTGTACAAAGAGCATCTACTTCCCTTCCCTAAAAATTCTTGAGTATGCCTGCACCTTCTTTGCCCTGTGAGAGGAACATCCCCCCACCCAAAAGGAGACAGCCTTTGTTTTCTTAACAACATGGTTTACCCTTACTGCCCTGCACATCCCATTTGAAACTGGGAGGCATCTCAAAGGCAATTTCTGATATTTTATTAATGTTCTTAATTTATTTAAAACATTTTTATGCTGCCGTTCCACCCAATCAGGGTCCAAGGCATGGGATGTAAAACATTAGAACAATTAAAAAACAACATTAACTTAAATAAAAATTTAAACTATTAATTTAATGATTCAATTCAATGAAATAATTCAATACAACACATTTAAAAAACAACAACATTAGAACCAGGGAGGAGGGCAAATAACTGTAACTGTAACCCCTTTAGGCAACTGCAAGCCCTCTAACAGGCCTAAAGTAGTTCTCTGGACCCCAGTTATTGTAAATATTCCAAGCATCCTTCAAACTAAAATTGTGCCAAATGTATTTTAATTATCCTCTTTCAAGTGGACATTAGGAGAAACTTTCTACATTAATTATATCTTTGACCTCCCTAAGCCAGTTGAAATCTTGGCTTTTGAATGTGAATAAATAGAGCACTAACCTAGAACTACTCGGATGGCTATATATACCATTTTATTTGTAATCAAAATATAAATATAGAAAAATTTAGATTTCAAATCGTTAATGCTTTCTCAGGTTTGAATACATGAATTGAACTATAAACTATAAACTGTAAGTCTTAAATAGATTGAAATAGTTTTATAGATTTTACCATTACTGATTTTTACAATTACAGTTGCTGGTAGCAACAGATCCATATAAAGTCATAGCAAGCCTCTTAGAAGCATTTAGGCAAAACTCAATTGAAATCATAGCCAAAAATAAAATTTGGTTTCCCAGGATTGCCTTCCAAAGTGGTACTTACTAAATCTCTTTTCAGCATTTATAGTTATTCATAATTTGTTCAGAACAAAGGTAGTTGTATTTACATAATAAATGGCATAAGTACTCAAATGCAATCCTCCTTTGTAAGTAGTGGAATAATATTTACATCATAATGAGCACAAACACAGTTCTCCCTGTTTGCTGTATGGGAGCTCACAAAGGATAAATGCTCTTTACATTCCTCCAGCATGAAATCAGACTTGTTTTATGACCATGTCAAGATCACAGACCAATATATTCTTGTTTCTTTGTTGTTTAAAGATTTCTCTCAAGACAGCTCATGTTACTCTTCAGAAATACATTGTAGTATTCACAAAAGTAGTTCAACACATGCAAATCCACCAAAAATACACATCTCCAAATGTTATCAAAAATGGAGACTGACCATATCTACAGCATTCACAGATAAACCATAGCCATGAGGGATAACTTTGCGAGGTATCTGACAAAGGGAACTTTGACTCTCGAAAGCTTATACCACGAAACTCTTATTGGTCTCTAAAGTGCTGCTGTACTCATTTCTAGCTGTTCTATTGCAGACCAACACAGCTACCCTCTGAAACCATCTCTACAAGGTAGCAGCTTCTGACTGGTTTGCCATAGCGAAAAGAGATTCTGTTGTTTTTATATTCTGCTGTGATCCACAGATTGCACATTATAATACCCTGAAGTAGAAGTTTTGCTGACACCATTAGTTCCGACTGTGGATACACAGGGATCTTGGAAAGGGACGGGTAGGTTTTCTTGTACGTTTCTTCATTATTGTAGAAACAGAAGTTGTGACCAGGCTTCAGTGATGGGTAAAGAAGAAGATACCATTCAAGGTGATTTTATAAAGAAGATAGAATGGGCATACTTTGTTACACAAGCATTTACTAAGTAAGTGCTGACCTTAGAAAGGTTTAGTAAGGTCCCCAAAATCATTCCATCTCTTAGAATTCACACAAGCTGTCCCATAGTAGTTTTCAAAGATAATATTTCTATTGCTGCAAAATGAAATACACCTACCATACTTTCTATATAAATAACCATTCACCTAAAATTTATTTTATCCTCTTAATGCTTAAGAATTTGGTCACTTGACTGATTACAGCTTTCAGTATTCACAATGATCCAAGGAAGAAAAGGAACCATATACAATATCTCTGGTGATGTTGATCTGTAACCAGGAATTTATGCTTGACGATCTGACTTGTCTGAGATTTTGCAAAAGGGAAATCAAAACCAGGTACTCCTAGTAACCTGACTAAAATGTACAGACTGAACTGAGAGCTTCAGAACATCCAAAGGAATCTATTCTGAAGATGACTGAGGAAGATGGACTTGTTTTCAAAAAATATGAAATTAAAATATGTAGAAGCCTTTGTGAATGCAAAACTCTGATAAGTGGTAAGCATAAAGCAAACAAATAAAAATGAACAAACAAACCACTATAACCAAGTTACAAAACTTCACATTACAATTTTTAATCACAGTGAAAGATATTAATAGAGTATTATAATGGAGAATCCTAGATTTAAGTTAATGGAATTTTGTCTTAATGATGTGTCCAAAGAACCTCTGTTTGCTTAGGAAAAAAACACTCATGTGTTTCTAATATGGCACACTTCTGGCATACATTTTGTCCATTTTGTCAGAAAATTGTTCATTCATGTCTATCCAACTTTCCTTTGTTATATGGATATATTAACACATACACCCTAAGGAACATTACTGCTTCATTAGTATTGAGGGGGCCAAGAGATATTTCAGCCATATAATGGATGAATTTTGTATGAAATGGAATTTCCATTTTTAAAATCTTTATATAGTCATTCAGTGTCATTAAGCTTCCTGAAATGCCTTAAAACAGCAACAAATCATGCCGGTCATTTTGGAAAGTCACCTGCTGGATTTATGCTAGCAATTGAACCATATAATAGCTTTTAAGGACAAAATATTATATGAAGATAGATTTTTTTTAAGATGGAGAATTTGTTTTGAACATGAGTCTAGTTTCATAAATTTGGAATTGACCTTCTAAAACAATTAATACTTTCTTCTAAAATATTGATGGCTTTTTCAGCTCCCTGTCAGCTGACAACTGAAGGCCACTGCATACTATCATCCCAGTCAGGCGGGGCCATTTATGAAATACATGCATAGATGTTTCTGTGACTAGACTTGCAGGTTTTCTTTAAGTGCAGGCCAGTAAAAATTTGGAAAGCAGTCAAATATCAACTAATCCAGTTCTGTTGCAAGAAGAAAAATTTAAATATTGACATCATATAGCTTATTATGTATGTGGTTATGTATCAGACAATAATAATAATAATAATAATAATAATAATAATAATAATAATATCATAATATCTTACACTACAGCAGGAAAACTTTAAAAAATTGAAATATCTGAAAATACTGTGTAGATATTTTTGATGATATTATTGGAAATCTTTTCGTTTCTCTCATAGTTTCCTCAAGAGGTGTTTTCTGAGAAGGAATCTCCACATTCACGTACAAAAATGTTCCAGGTAAAAATTCAGTTGCAGCTTAAGGGATATTATGTTGTATTTTAAAAGCAGTAACATAGATGATTGTTTGTGTTCTGAATTTTATCCCATTACAGGAGGGTTGCCAGCTCTGGGTTGGGAAATACCTGGAGATTTTGGGAATGAAGCCTGAGGAGGCTGGCGACCCTGACTGGAGATCAGTTGTAATAGTTGGAGATCTCCAGCCATCACCTGGAGGTTGACAATCCTAGCTTGTGTGTTTATTAGTGATACAGAAGTATTTGACTCTTTTTTAAAAAAAAAAGTAGCTTAATTCTTTGATTGCTGTGGCTACTACTTGCTTCCTTTTCTCTGATTCATTTTTTAATATTTCCATTCTCTGAGATTAAATACACTTGACTGCTCATGAGCTAATTCAGAGCTGTGTGTTTAGCACCCATCATGAGAATATATCACACTGTAGGATCAGTTGGTGCTGACAATTTATATGAAGACTAAAAAGCAAAAAAATCTTCATAAATATGTACTCTCCTTTAAGTAATAAGGAGACATAATCACGACATAGCACAAGGAAAAAATAAAACTGCAAGCAAAGATCTTGGGAGTTTAGCAGTTCAAAGAACACAAGTAATAATCTGATGATGAGCATGTCAAGACTTACCACCAACAGGTGACACTGTCCAGAGAATTCAGGAGTGGAGTATTGTTTTTTTATCCATCTGGCTTCCACTGAGTTCACAAACTTTATATCCCCATGGCCCAGAAATAACTATTGGCCATTCTTAGATGATGTAAAAATGCTCCTGATCTATTTTTCATAATAGATCTTTAAACTTGCTTACACATTTTCTACTCAGCCAGACCTCTTGAGCTTAGCATTATCTATGCTGACTGGAAGCAGGTCTCCAAGGTCTTGAGCAGAGCTATTTCATATCACCTACTAGCTGATCCTTTTCACTGGAGATCCCACCTATCAAACCTGGAGCATTCTGCAAGCTAAGCACTGAGCCATTACCCTACGCCAAATAAACATATGAGGCTGCCTTATACTGAGTCAGATCACAGGTCCATTAAACTCAGTAGCATCATCTACTAAGCCTGGCAATGACTCTCCAAGATTTCAGCTAGAAGACGTCTTTCATATCACCTATTACATGATCCCTTAACTGGGCTGAACGTGGGACTTTCAGCATGCACAGCATGTGCTCCATCACTGGGCCGTCACAGAGCACTCATTGTGTGCAGTGTACCACAACTTACAGTTGCATCTTTTCCCTTTTGTTACCAAATACACCCATCTACACACCCATCCGCACACACACACTTCATTCTGATCTTATCTCTGGTTTTCTGTTCTTCCACTGTAGAGTTTCTACATCATAGAGTTCCAGTTTCTGTAGCAAACATTAAGACACTGTCAACTATACTATCTGTGATTAGGCTGCTATTCTATCAAATAACAAAAGTTGTTCACTCTGTTCTTCAATATAATTTTTTTTTCTGATATAGGAATTACCCCATGGGTCAGGAATGACCTGGTGCTTGCACAGGGGACCTTTACCTTTAACTGTGTCTGAATGCAAACAATGTAATATTAAAATAGTGATATGTGTATATACTTTCCCTGTCTATCCAGATGAATTTTCTAGACAAAAATGCATGTTATACTTATTTAATGGCTGGAGGAGGGGGCACAGGGATGGGGGAAGTGGCACCATGCTGGAGGTGTGATGTCACATCTGGTTAATATTGGATCACATTGCCGGCATCCCATCGATGCAATGCTGTAGAGATTAGGCAACATTCTATGATGTTTTCCAAATCCTAGAGTATCACCTCAATGGCATGCTAGCTATGTGACATTCCTGGGTATTCTCCAAAAGTGATGTTATGCCACTGGGGCAACAGTGTTTTTTTTAAAAAAAATCCTCCAGCTGCCCATCATTGGTCTGACAGACAACAAACAGAGGTTGGAAGTGGAGGAATTGGTCTCCTTATTTTAAATACACACACATGTTAACTCTGTCACAGAAATAATTGGCCCTATTTGTCATTAGAAATAAATATGTAGCCAGTTTACATGGTCAGTTTTTATAGCAAATAATTTAACTTTAGGCCTGATACTTACCAGTTGTAATAAATTATCATGAACAAATCAGTAAATAATACACGGAAAACGTGGCTGAAAAGATACTACAACTGGTATTTCCAGGCTCTGAGATGACACTGTCTTAAAAAAAGAAGAAGAGACAGTTCCCCATTTCAGAATTAATAACAGAAATCCTGAAACACATGCAGAAAAAAATGTTGGTGGTGGGATACAGAAGTTCATCTAATTGACTTTTATGCCAAATGGGATCATACCACACCTGGTGCTTTAAACTGCCAAAAAAAAAAAAAAAAAAAAAAATGGTCCTGATGCTAATGACATGCAAAAAGGGGATACAAATACCTACCCTAAAATTTCCTGAGTAATGTTATTGGCCATTAATATGCCCTAGAATAGCTTTGAAAGACACAGAATCTGCATTTCATAACACAGCTCAGCTAATTAGCTTGCACTTTACAAGGCACCTCAATTCCCATGTCCTTCATCTTTTCAGAGAAGTTAGCATGTGTTTTACAACATAGCCCATTTGTTTGCAAGGTTTATGCCACCGAGTTTTTCTGCAGGCTAATTAACATTTTTAAAAAAATAAAAAGCACTGGAGCTTGTTGCAAAGTGCTACTTAGCCTGCAAAGGAGCTCTGCTGTGTTCTAAGTGGGTCAGCTGGTTTGCAAACGGCCATCCTGTCCTAGGATGCTGGCTGCATGGAAGTGCCATTTGTATCAGCCATCTGATCCACATAGGAAACCAGTTCAGGCACCTGGAATTCAGTACTACACAAGGAAATCAATACATGTGCAAGGTATAAGGTACTGTGTCAATAGTCCTGTTTGTGTTGATGGGAAGTGAATCCAGGAAGAAGTAGCACTGAGCATTGGTAATGCTGCAGTTTGCCATAGCAGTTGCCCGCAAGTGTCCAACTTTGTACTTGATGACTGTGCAAGACATCACTTTCTAGCAAACAATACAAAAAGCTAAAGTTTGCCAGTTCATTTCTGCATAGTCTTAAAAGTGCTGGTGAATGCAGACTGTTCTGGCCCATTGCATTTGTAATGTGACTGCTAAAGACTGACTCCTTATGAAGTGAAATTACAGCATATTGACAGCAGTGTGGTTATATAGGTTTTATTATTTAAAAATAATACAAGTACAAATTGAATGGAAGTGAGCTGGAACCAGGAGACAAAAACTCTTACATCAAAAAGTGGAAAGGTTTGAGGGTATAGAGATTTAATTTGTAAAGCTAAAGTGCAGTCTGTCCATGTCCTATAATTAGGTACGTGAACCTTGAAATAAATCAGGGTTTTTCGGATCCAGATATCAGGGAGCTAAAATATTGGTTTTCCCAGTTATATGAGTATTGGTTTAGTATTCAGATCTGGTTTTTTTTTTCAGGATTCCGGTACCATCCAGAGATCCGACTATATCCTAAAAATACTAATAAGGTGTTTTTCAGATATATATTCAGACCAGATATATCCAAATTTGCATCCCTACATGTGATCCTAGTCCCAGGGGTAATGTTGCAAGGACACATAAGAAGAACCCGTTGGATCAGACCAGTGGTCCATCAAGCTCAGCTTCCTGTTTCACACAGTGGCTACCCAGTTGCCCTGAAAGGCCAGCCAACACAATACAGAGGCCAAGGTACTGTTGCCAACTTCCAAGCAGGGCCTGGAGATCTCCCCGGAATTACAACTGATCTTCAGAGTACAGATATTAGTTCCTCTGGAAAAAAGAAGGTTGTGTTGGATGTTGAACCCTATGGCATCACATCCAAACTGAGCTCCCTCTCCTCCCCAGCTTCACCCTCAAATCTCCAGAAATTTCCCAACCCAGAATTGGGTCACCCAAGGCCAAGGCCTTCCTCATATATTGCCCTCCAGCACTAGTATTCAGAGGCTTGTTGCCTCTGACTATTGAGGTTCCTTATAGTCACCATGACAAGTAGCATTCTAACAGCATGTTTTAGCATGGATTGACTCTATAGAGGAAGCTACGACCCTCAGTTTGCAAGACCTGAGTGACAGGATGTTTTGGAGGACACTGATTCATAGGGTCACCATGAGTCAGACGTGACCTGATGGCACTTAAAACACATACACACATTATTGTACTAAATTCACATGGAAAATATATGATCCAGTATTAGAGTATTAATTTTTGTTGAAGTCCTTTCCCCAAGAGTTGGAATTCATGTTATGCCATGCCCACAAGTTGCACAGGGAGGGTGTTGGGGAAAATAAAAATGACTGACAACCGAGTTTAGTAAATCAGCTGTAACTCCATTGCGGACAGTTATACAGCAATCATTCACAACTCAAATTAAAGATAATTTTATACCCTTTAATAGATATATAATTTGTGAATCAATAAAATTAGTTAAGGTGTTATATAAAAATCCCTCATTAAAACATGTTTTAGGTACATTGAGTCACTTAGATACTCTTTTTTTATTACATAGGGATTTTTTGGGAGGGGGATGTCTGTGAGTTCATGAGTCTCCATGCTTGCTCACACCATGACTTCTAGGAATGTGGAGCTGGTACACGAAGTCTCCACAACACTATGGTTATAAATTTTGGTCCCTGAGCATTTTCAAAAGTTACTACTAGATTACTTCATGAATTCATCCAGCAAGATTCCTGTAATCTCAGGACATCAACAAAGCAAGAATCTCTCTAGGAATTCGTAATAGCGTGGTTTAACTTTAGAGTTGCCAGATGTTTGGTCTTGTACCAGACAGCCCAATATTTTCACTGACTGTTTGTGGGGGGGGGGGGGTTTGAGGCTTGTCCTTTGCCAGGCAGCAGGCATTCTGCCAAAAAAGGAAACAAAATGATTGAAAGTAAAATCACCTATTCCTTTTGAAACTTCCTGTTACAAAGGGGGATGTATGTAAGTATAATAAACTGTAATGGTTCCATTGTGTAGTCTAGTCCACTGCTACTGCTCAGAATGGGGCTTTTTGAGCTCTGGCTTGTGCAAACGCTAGTACAGTGGTTGACAGATCAAGTTTTTGAATGATTCCATTCTTGATGGATAGGATAGCAAGTAAGGCAAGTCTCTCATCCCCTATATTAAGTCTGTTTTGATGAGCTTCGGCTCTTTGAGAAGCCATGCTCACCACTGGCAGGTGTCACTGGGAAGTGTCAGAAGAATTCAAAGTGCTATTCAGATATTCAAGAAGGCATAATTCATTTCAGTATTATGGAAGTACTACTGCAGGGCATCTCTTTGTAAGTTTTTTTCCAGGAGGTGGAATGTGCTGTAGATGGTCCAGCTCTAAACAAAGATCAGCTGCATTGATGTTGTGTTGTCACCATTACTGTGGGCTCTGTGTAGATCCATGCAGTAGGTGGTAAGTGTCTCTTGTGGTAGCTTTTCAAGGTTGTACAAGAGCCCCCATATTTTCCTGTGACATGCGGGCTGCTTAAATCTCTCCACAACTGAAAAATGAAGACTATGTACAAGAGTGTAGAAGAAGTCCCTTTTGAAGATTTCTTTTGAATTACTGCACTCCTTATCATGCATCTGACTCTCACATACAAACTGCCTCTTCCTATGGTGCTTAAGTGGGGATTCCTTGAAAGTGGCATCAGCATCACGGGTTTCGCAAGCTCATTAGCAGTGATAACTGCCCCTGCATAACCACTTGCCTTGTCTGATGTGATGAAGTCTACATATTCCTTTATGAGGGAGATAGCAGTTACAACTTCAATTGTAAAGTATTGCATAGCCTTACTTGCAATACTTATGTGGAACAGAATGTCACACTATACTACCATCGATATCAAGAACGTGAAGTTTAGCAGTTGGTCTGCTAGACACTGTGCTTCATGGCAAAGACCTGCATCTGTTTTAGGCAACCCAGAGCAGCACAAACATATTTTGTTTGATATCAAATAGGTTTCGCACTGTCGAAGTGACTTCCCAGCAAGTGCCACTCAATGGCTGGGTACGTTTTCTTTCAGTATCTGCCTCTACTGAACGGAGGCAGAAAATAGCACAAAAATGTGCTGTGCAGAAAACAGAAATTGATTTCTTTGATGATGATGCTACATTTGAAACTACCAGACTGAGAGAGTGACAGCCACAGGGTACAAATGAAGCTCGTTGGTTCAGTGTAAGTAGTCTTGCCTGAATGCCTTTCTTTTGTCCCTTCATATTGGTGCCATTATCATAACCTTGGCCATGGCAATCCTTAATGTTCCTGTTGTTTTCCTTCAGTGTTCTCAACAATAGCTCCATAAGCCCTTGTCCAGTTGATTCATGAACTGCCCTGAACCCAAGTAAATTTTCTTTTTACACACATTTTGCCTGAATCTTCATTCACAACTCATACTGTAAATGACGTCTTTCCAGAGCGACTTACATCAGGTGTGCAGTCTAATATGACAGATTCATAGTTAGCGTTCCCCAACCTGTTATGTATGTATTCTAATCCTTTGTTGGCCATAGGAGTGATCAGTTCATTTTTAATGGTTTTCCTGCAGTAGTGATGATTAGATTTCTTTGATGATATACTCTGCAAATGCTCATGCAGTACCTCATCATGCTTGCTAAGCAGCTGTATGAGACCCAGAAGATTTTCATTGTTGTCTGTGAACAGCTTGTCCAAAGATCCCCAGAATGCAGGGTTGTGTGATGCCAGGAACACCATAATAGCCATTAAGCCTTCTAGCACACCCCTCCAATGCTGAATTTCTTACTTTATAACCTGCTCACATTCTGCATCAATGCACTTGTTTGATCTAAACCTGGATTCAATTTCCATCCACATGCAGTATGCAGTTAAATGGCTGGAGCACTTTTCATGCTGTTTAAGAATATCACTTAAGTGTTTCCAGTCACTAGTTCCGGTACTCCCAAGTGAAGAAGTGGCAGTAGTACCTCCTGGAATTACTTTGAAGCAACCCAGTGCCTTTTCCACTTCTGACATTTGCTTAAAACTCTTTCAGCAAAAGTTTTTTGAGAAATGATGCTTGTTCTGATCTACAGGAAAAGTCATATCCTCAATTTCACTTAACCTTTGGAAATTACTAAATCTGCAAATGCTTGCTACCTTTGGCCGCAATGCAAGATCAACAAATTGTGGTCTGTTGTGGTTTCTTCTGTAGTACTTTTCCACTTGCCCTCTAATCAGAGGCTGAGTTCTCCCCATTTTCGGATCCCAGGCACTCTCTTGGGTCCTGACAATTCATCAAGCCTCTCCTACATTTTTTCGGACCCTAGAAAAGCAATCAATGCTTTGTCTCTGGCTTTCCGGCCAGCTTACCTCACACTGCCTAAGGACCCATTTTGGGGTATAAATATTGGTCCTGTGGCCATTCATAGTGTGTGTGTGCCTTGGATTGGTAAATACACCTCCACTCGTGTTTGGGCTCCTGGAAATGCTGGCCATTTCTCTCTTCAGTGCTGCTTTCCCTGGACATCCCTTCGAGACTAGTAAATATCACCCATCCCTGAAACCCTATCCAACTTCTACCCTTTTCTCTTAGTCAGCTCCTGCATGATTTGTGTATGTATGTTCCACACTTGAGAATATATTTCTTTTTTTTAATTAATCTTTAATAAAACCAGGTTTTATTGTATAACTGCCTGATCATTTGAGAGTTTCCCCCAGTATTATCCTGGTATAAGTAGGTTATTGATTTCAGTTACCTCCTCTCACTAGCTCTGTCTCCTCAGCTGATTTCCCCTACTAAAGTGGAGACTGCCTATTTAGGGTAGCAAGGTAGCTTGTTCTAAGGCCATTTATGCAAAAGTATTTAGCTCACAATCCCTGAGGGACTGCTTCAAGGCTTCATTGGCATTATTCATTATTTTACCGACCTTCAGAAGTGACTTTGCTCCGCCTCATTCTTTCCCCACAGTTCTAGGGTGCTGTTTTATAATGAACTTAAATTCTACTTCAAGGCAAGAGCGAGGCAAATCCCCACCATTTCCATGTGTAGTCCTAACTTTGGGTTTCCCTCCCCATACTCATTCTGGCTTCTCCCTCCTACATGTCTGTTCCCTCCCATCCAACCACTTCCCTCAAAGCAAAGCACAAAATAGGGAGTGAAACCTTCATGAAATGTGCAGGAAGACGCCAACTGGAGAGAGGATTCAAAGGCTGTAAAGGCAGCTCCTGGCAGGGAGCTGTTGAAGAAAGGGGGAAGAAATACCCAGCTTTGCAAAAGCACATGCACAGACAGGGAGCAGTCCCTTTCAGAGCTGACCCTCCCCCTCCAAGTAAACTGCAACAAGGCTGTGTTTTCAGGAGGAGGGACTCAAGCTCCGTGATTCACTGGGGATGCATAGTTATTCACAAGGTACTCCTGGAATTTCTTCGGTGGGGGTGGGGGGAAGCCCTCATGAATATGATGTTTGAGAATTCGGAACAGCAAACTGTGCAGCAAACCAAACACAAACTTCCCCTGCATAAATGACCTGAGTCTTTTTCACATACATTGTTGGGAAAGCATAAGAGACGCTGTAGTACCTGTCACCCTGCTAGGTTTTCCAATCTAGCACAAACCACACAATTTAGCAATGTTGCAAAGCTGACTGGAAGGGGGGTGCCAAATGCATTTTGTATGTATGGCCTCATATATGTATGTGATTTGTACCCATCTCACTGAACTAATATATAATGTTCTAGCCTAGTAAAATCTTTTGGTTAGAAATTTGGCAAATAGTTGAAAATCTGAATCAATACTAAGCATATTTATAGTTTGCTTGTCTTGCTGTATCTTGGATGAGATACTTTCTACCTGGTTATTTGTAGTCAACCAATCTCACTGAACTAATTTATTATATTCTCGTCTAGTAAAAAGGCCAGGTATGGTAAAAATTAGGAGTGGTTCTATTCACATTTGTATTTATATATTTGTAACGGTTTATTGACATTGGCACTGTTTTATATGTCTTGGTAGAAATAGTTGGTTGTGATATGTAACTGATAAATAAAGGGAAAATAAGATGTAATGTAGAATTTCATCATTAAACTTCCCATATCATGTAAGGGGGGGGGGGCAGTAATTTTTTTATCAGGTGTGTCCTGTATTTTTGTTGAAACCATCTGGCAGCCCTATTTAACCCTTTACTTGACTTAAAATCATAGCAAGTGGTTGCTTGCAGCAATAGCATCTCTTGTTATGATTACCAGTTAAGCAAAGGATTAAAGTGAATGATGTGGGATTCCTTGGGATTTTCTCTCCTCAGTTCCATTAAGGATTGCTGAATTCCCTTAAGGATTGGTGTGTGTGTGTGCACATGTGAAAATGTATGAGTGGGGCCACCAAATTGAAAGAAGCCTATGGCATTATACCCCACTGAGGTTTTTTCCCTCCCTAAAGCCTGTACTCCCCAGGCTCCACCCTCAAATCTCCAGGAATTTCCCAACCCTGAATCAGCAACCCTACTTGGTATATCATGGAGTGCATAATCCTGGGCTAGAAAGAGCTGATAATTATATTGTGGAACCATCAACATGAGTACCTGTTTTCAGGAAGTTCTGAAAATAGTAAGCCAAAGAGAGCAAAGCAAAATGTAAAGGAACAAAACCACTCTGCATAAACAAAATCTGAACAGATGTCAAGAACTGCTTTATCCCATCCAGAATTATAAAAGTATGAAGTTGCCTGTGAGGCATGACTATTGAGGCACAAACTCCTGGGTCATTAAAGAAACAATTATGTGCTATTACAGGAAAGTGCTACACTAAAGAAAATTAGCTTTAATAAGTCATTGTTGAGGGTTTTTGGTTTTTACTAATTTGCTGGAAGACATTTACTCCTCCTAAACCTTTTTTTTTTTTTTGGCTTAGTGATATAGCACTTCCTTACAATGTGAAGTGGGGAGGATGCATTCAGGTTTAAATAAAAAATAAATAAATAAATAAATAAATAAATGTAAATCTCAGTTTACTTGTTTTGTTGCTCAGTTTTTGGAGGCTGCAGAGTCAAAGAGAGGTGTTTTTAGAGAAGGGACTTACTTAAGTTTTATGTTTTTTTTGTTGAAGACCTCGGTCTAAGAACAGGGGGAAACAAAGAAAGAATAAATGTATATAGCAGAAAATTTTAGATTCTCCCCTGTAAAACATACAAGCTATGCTTCATGTACTTGGTGTTCAAATACAAGCTGATGATGTAGAAGAAGAAGAAGAGTTGGCTTTTATATTCCAACTTGCTCTACCATTTAAGGAAGAATCAAACTCGCTTACAATCACCTTCCTTTCCCCTCCCCAGAACAGACAACCTGTGAGGCAGGTGTGGCTGAGAGAGCTCTAAGAGAGCTGTGACTAGCCCAAAGTCACCCAGCTGTCTTCATGTGTAAGAGTGGAGAAACAAATTCAGTTCACCAGATTAGCATCTACAACTCATGTGGAGGAGTGCGGAATCAAACCCAGTTGTACCCAGTTGTAAGTACACCACTCCCAACCACCTCTCTTAATCACCACACCATACTGGCTCTCTGTAGACAGAATTTTCATCACATCACACACTAGTTGTGGCTAGTTGGATGACCCTGTGGAGCCCAGGGGCACACCAGCCGGTTTGGCTAGAAGTAAATACGCCTGGGCTGAGGGAAGCACTGGAACATGGCCAGAATGGCAGGGCTCACTCTGATCACCCGTGCTGTAAAAAGACTGTCATGGGCCAGAGAGAGGGAGGAGTGCTGAGGAGACAGCTGAGGGGTTGTGCAGGCTGGGAGGGTGCAATGGGGACCCAGGCAAGAGCACACCGGGCACAGATGAGGTCACAGTCCTACTTCCCCCTGGGGAGAAGTGACAAGAGCCAAAGTGGGCTCCCAGGAAGGGGGCAGCTGGAAAAGACAAGCTGGACTGGGTGGTGGCTCAGGAAGAGCCAATGGGAGTAAGAACAGCATAGTAGCAAGCTGAGAGAAGCAGCAGTGTCTGTAGACCTCTGGTGGCTAGCCAATCACAGGACAATTAGGGCACAGAAGCGTGAGGGAGCATAAGGAGGGGAACTGTACTACTAAGCAGGTGATGGGCACAGAGGCCAAGAAGGAACCTTGGAGGGAGCCCGTTTACTATTTGGGTGCAGCAAAGCCCTGCACCGGTGTCCCAGGGGTGTTCCCGGGGTGTGCCAGGGGGGCGGAGCTGCCAGTAGGCAGCTTCCTGTCCCCTTTTGGCCTGGTACGACAGTGGGAAGAACGGTGTTGCTGCACCAGCTTTTTTGCTGGCGCAGCCTCGCTGTTCTCAATGGGGCAAAATGCCCCATTAAAAAAATTAAAAGCCTCCGAAAGACTTTTAAAAGCTTTTCAGTGGCCAGGGAATGGGTTTGGAGGCACCACAGCAGCACCTCGGTCATGCTGTTCCCAGCCGCCCAAGGCTCAGGAATGGCCTGTTATTCATCCAAACTTTGGATTGTTTCAGACTTAACTATCATCCTATTTCTCTACCCTTGTGGTTTGATTTCAAATGGATTTAGACTGGAATAACTTTGCATAGGACTGCATGGTTATTCACCACTCAGTATGAACTGATACTCCTCCAGATACTATCCAAAACCTATAACTCATCCTTACTGAGATTCAGTTTAAAACACTCAGTTTAAAACACTCAGTTTAATGCAGTTTAATGCTCTCTCAAAATGTGAATGTGGTACAGCCTTTGCTAGCACGCCTGACTCAGTTTCACATGCAATCCAAGCAGTTAGTTATGGAACCATTATTTTGAGTGTGCCAACAAAGCAATGCATAATTTGTAGGTGCACTCCAAGATATGTTTCAACATCACAAGGGGGGGTTATTTCCCTCCACCTGTGTACATGTTTCTACTTAAAAATTGACTTCCCTCTCATCTCCCCTCTGAGGATCCAGGGAAAGAATGTAAATTTCACCCAAGCATCGATTCACACCTCCCTGTTCTCTCCCTCCCCACCCCGCACAATTGAGAATAGTAATTACTTCTAAAATGGGAGCACTTTCTCCTACCTGCATGGTATTTGGCAAGGAAGATTCCTTAGGTGTGGATACATTCCTTCAAAATGTCATTCCAATTGGGTAGAAAATAAAAGTTACAGGTATATTACCTAATGAAGCCATTAGAAATTAACTGAAGAATTAAATAAAGAACCCTAACAGGTCACAGTTCAACCAATCTTTATCAAAAACAGTCATAGACTAGCACATCTCTTCACAATTTACCAACCCTAACAGTTGTAATAACTATAGTAATGAAAATTTCCACTTGCACTAGAGCTCTTGGGCAAGCAGAAATGTAAGGAAAAGACTGATATAGATGTTGTGCTAAGTCACACTTATTGTATCCCCACCTGTGCTTCTGTTTGCACAAGATCTTGTGTAATATGCAGTATAGGGAAGAAAGCACTAGGTGCCACCCAAAATCCTACATAGGTGGTAGTGCACTAAGTCCACTTTTGTTTCTGCTTGTGCATTGCTAGATCCAAGCCAAAGAACATAAAAGGTTAACAAAGCAAACCCAAACTGACCAGCATAAAACATGTTTGCAGACCCTCCACCCCACCACTGAATGCCCTGTCCTTCACTAACAAGCCTCTTGCCCAGATACCTCTCGAACACAGGTTCGCAACTGGATCCTGGGAAACACGCAAGCCTTTGATCCACTTGCATGTTGACAGGCATTGTGCTGGTTTATTAATAAAGAACAAATGCTAATGTAGTTGAACAAGTGATCTTCCTTGATCCATCTTAAGGCTCACAGTATCTTGTGTGGGGGAAAGAAGCATGTGAGACATTCAATAAAAAAAAACTTTATCTATTGTAACTGGAATTGTACAGGGGAACATTTTGCCTTTATTCACATAAATGATAAGGGAGCAAGCTGCAGTAAGCCTTTAAATCATTGTGGCAGAACATGTCAGTCACACATCATCAACTGTGCATCTGCTACAAATAAAAAGATTTAGAAAAGGGAGGAGAGCCAGAGCATTCCAGCTGAACGTGCTCCATTCTCCTTTTTTTTTTTTTTGGTCCCTGAACAGGAAGCCAGACATTTTCTGTGCAATAATCCAGTCACAATTGAGTTTGTCCACAAATTAACTGAATACGCAGAGATATGTTCTCTATTCAAAAGCGTTTGAAAGGCCTTTTTATGTAAACAAATTGCAAAACGGCGAGAGACTGTTTGCTTTCCAATCAAAGGGGTGTGATACCAATCCAAGCTAAGCAGGAGGCCATTGTTGGGGGCTGAACCAATGCTTTTCAGCTGCCAAAGCTCAGCCCCAGCACAACCAAGCCCTAGTTTGAACTTTGAAAATAACCTAAGGATATCACCTCTCCATCACTGGCTTGGTAGCTTTCTCCCCAGGGATTATGCTATGCAATAAGCAGGGCATTACATACATCTTAATTTTTTAAAAAAGATTCTGTTTTATGGGGGAATCTAACACTGCAATCCTAAACAGTGTTACTCCTGTCTAAGGTTGTTGACTCCAGTGACTTTAGACTGGAGTAAATTTATATAGGATTGCACTGTGGTGGTACACTGCAAATTTGACCAGTTGTTCAGTAATTCACGTGTTGGCAAAATGAAGTAATGCCCTGACCAAAACAGATATGTTCAGTATTTTCCATTAACTTCTAGTTCTTTCACTGAATCAGTGAACTTGTAACTGGACTGTGCCACTTACCGCAGCAGGTGATTACTTTCATGATTAAATGTTCCTCTATTTTTTTAAAAAAAATCCCTGCAAATAGAAAAGCAGGTATCAGGAAGAAGGATTCTAGTCTAAACCTACCGTATCCCTAACATGCAAAAGCATGATTCTCACAAAATGGTTACTATGATTTGTTGTTATGTAAACGAGCCTGGGTGATCTTTGAACTTGTACATTTCTTCTCCTCCCTCCTTTCCTCATTTGATGCCCACTAATTAGTTATTCTGGTTGTCACAGCAAACCAGAAAAATATGGTTTGCGCTATTCCTTCAAACTGTCAGGCACTGACACCATTCTGGGAAAGGCGCCCAGGGGTCAGTGGTGCCAGGCGGTGCTCAAGGTCTAACAGTTGTTGTGCTCTAACTCTGTTTTGCTCTAACTGTGTTTAGTCTTTAATCGCTGGGAACGGAAGACTAGCATGTTATCTGAGTAGGTTGCCCTAGCAACCAGAGGTCATCTTGGACTTTTACTTTTGCTTATATTCCCCATGCCTGTAGTTATCCCTCCATTAGTGTCCTTGCTAATGTTTCAAGTCAAATTCAAGGCAATGCTCACTCCAACAATATAGAGCAATAGGTCATCTGTTAAGATCTGCCTCCCATGCTCTGATCTCTGTACTCTCCTTCAGAGGTTAGGTGAGTGGCAACGAGAGACAGGCCATTTTCTGTGGTGGGCCTACCAGGAGTCCTGCTGACCTGGTGGCTCTGTCTGCTGTAGGGTTGCTGTAGGGTTGCCATCCACCTGCTGGGAATAAGGGATCTCCAGTCCTCACCCCCCAGCTGGCTGGCAAGAACACTTGCCAACAGTGGAGGAGACATACACCAGCATCTCAGAAGCAGCAGCAGCAACATGACAGTGTCACTTCTGGTGTGCACCAGATGTGATGTCATCATGTTGCTGGTGATGCAGGAACACACTGGTATCGGGGCAAAAAGTCTATGGTAAAACTGCCATCTTCAATAGAGTTTTTGCCCAAATACCAGAGCATTTTTGTGATACCAGCAATGTGATGACATCATTTCTGGTGCACACTTGTAGTGATGTCACTGCTTTGCCAGCATCAATGCTGAGATGCTGGTGTAGGCCTTCCCCACTGCTGGTAAGTCCCCCCACACCCCTGGGCAGTTGCCAAGGTTACCTAGCAACCCTAGCCTGCTACTGCCCAGCTTGGTGTGGGGAGGAATACTGGGGATAATGTGGAGTAATCTGCATTGAGTGGATGCTTTGACATCACTTTCTCTGTGATCCGGAAGTGAAGCCATCATGTCAGGGGATACTCTACATAGAATGTCTTCCGTAAATGATGATGTCAGTTCCGGATTGTGCTGGAAATGACATTATGACATCGCCCTACTAGTTAAGTTTCCCACTGGTTGCCAGCCTTAGACTGGGAACCCTACTTTGGAATGTCCTTCTCCTGTACCTACCATACTGTCTCTTAGGCATCACACCAAATCATTTCTTTTTACCAGGTTTTTAATTAAGGGGTTTCATTTAATCAGCTTACTCCACACATTGAAGGCACAATTCTCACATCTCATATTCAAGAACAATCTTGCTATGCCAACTACCTTTGGAATTGTGGGAGAGAAGACATGAAATGTGTTTCTTGCAGTTACCCCAAAAAGTTTTTGCAGGAAATATGTTCTGCATTGAAAATCAAGAGCTTTTCGTTCTAACTCCTAAACTTATATATATATAAAGTTTTCTTAGTACTGCTTTTTAAAGAAAACTAAAGAGATTAGAACCAATATACAAAATTAAAAGTTTATTGGCATTGCCAATGTATCTGTGAATACATTTTGCTCATTAGTAATCTAGCTAAATACAGGGCCAGGTGTGGATGTTGAGCCAACAACAGAAGAAAGCACTTCAACGTACGATTTTAATTAACTTGATGTTAGCCTACAATCCCAGAAAAAGGAATATATTCATTTGCTTCAAAAAATACTACTTATCCACTCACTCATTTTACCTGGAGTTCCATTACTAACAGCATTATCCAATGTAGAGTTCATTTCAGTGGGCCTGGACTGTAGCAACTCTGCATAGAATTGCACTGCCCATTTTCAGAGTTTTGCTCAAAACATCTTCGTAGTTTATTGATCAAAGCCAATACACTACAGCATCAATGAGAAGTAGTTTCAAGATATATAGTTAAATAAACTGCACACATATTAGTTATTCATAATGTCAAGCCCTTTTACTTTTTAAACTCAGGGGCTCTTTAGAAAGTTACCATGGTCTAAATCCATCAATGAAGGCAATGACACCTGTTAGTTGCATCTAAGTCTGAGATATTTAAGCATAACTGATGTGCTTTGGTTAAGTGCCAAGGTGTTTGGCTCTAAAACTATACATTAAGAAAACTGTCATGTGCTGTATGGTCATTTTATAAAATTAGGTATGTCTGAAAAAAGTATCAAGACATATTGCTGGTATCAGAAGA
The DNA here is from genome assembly GCF_029931775.1 of Euleptes europaea. NCBI lineage: Eukaryota > Metazoa > Chordata > Lepidosauria > Squamata > Sphaerodactylidae > Euleptes > Euleptes europaea. The sequence goes on from NC_079314.1 coordinate 59,404,334, forward strand.
ACCCACTGGGACCGCCATTCAGCTCTAAGCAGCAAAAACTCAGCACTTGGGGATTGCACTGTGAATGTAATGGAAATTAAAGTTGTCCCGTGAAATTATGTGATTTTACAACTTCTAACCCCATAGGAGGAAGCATAACAAAGATATGCTGGCCATCTCCCCAACCTCACAATTTACAGGCTCTCCCTTTGAAAACATGACTGCATTCTTGGCATAGCAATAAAAATTTCATCACTATAAAATGGTTTGGATCCCACCAACAAGTTCCATGGACAGAAGGATTTATGTCCATAGAACTGTAACTCCCCCTCCCACGTCCTCCATCCTGCTGCAGCCCAAAATGCTGCCCCCCCAAGGAATTGCTTGAGAACCCCAAGAAATACCTTGGAGGGAGATGGAGGTCTGACATCAGAGGAGAGAACAGCAGAAATCCCCCACTTGAGTGTGCAGAAATTTTAGGCAGAACCCTTTTCACATGTTTAAAAGAAGTAATGAACATAGGTCAGGATTGGTTCACCAACCTCCAAGTTCAACCTACATGTCTTCATTGGAACACCTGGAATATCTACAAGCGTACAAGTATAATTTGGTAGTGCTCTCTCCCTGTGGGGAACCTGATCACACAGAAGCCCTTTTCATACCTGGGGGCTGGCAACCATGCATCATGGTAAGCATTATTCTCCAGATATCCATATTTTTTGTACGTCTGAAGAGGGATATCAGATGTATTTTGCATGTATGTATGACTTTGGTACATTAAAACCACAGCCCTGGAATATTAGGGTATGATATAGGCATTCCAATGAAGATGTACAGGTCAGGGATAGAGCTTATGGTTGCAATGCCACTCCCCTGTGTGTTCATTCTTCCTCCCTCTTCTAGGAAAGTCTGGAAAGGGATGTCTTATTTCCTATTTTTAGACTACTGTCTAAAGCTGGGGCTCATGCCTGTCCCCTGCAGGGAAACATATGGGCAACTGTGAGGAAACGACCCAGGCTGACTACAGATGTTATTTACATTATGAAAGCGGTAACTCACACTTCTCTTTCCCTGCTTGTCATATACCCAAAGCTGCCCTCAGTCCTTTTGTTCTTATAACTGGAACCTAAATCTGGCAACATTGTGAAGCATGGAACTCTTTTTTTATATTTTTAATGAATAAACTGCAATTTAGATGCTTGAACTTCCATTCCTTCAGTCATGAAGAAGGAAATCCACACTTCAAATATCAACAAGCCAAGTTTTGAAAATGAAAACTGGCAGAATTCCATAAAGCTAGTAGCAGAGGGTTCTGGGCCTTTATGAAATTAATCCACTCTACTTTACTTCATTAAATCCCCCAAACAGGTAAAGAACAAAATGTTCTCACATTCATTAATAATTTAAATGTCTGCATTTATGTAAACTACTACCTTCATATATATTGAATGGAGTTGCTAACTTATTCTAAGCAGTTCTTCTGTAAATATAGAAACTTGATAATTATCTCTTTGGACTGTTTGTTTGCCAGGTCAACAATCAGTTCTTGCACAGAGAAGGCAAAATCCACTTTGCAATAAAGTGAACTGAGTTCTAAGGGCGCTTATTCCACTTGTACCTCAAATTGGAAATGCAACAATTAGAATTATCTTGTTATATTCTCTAAAACCGTGGTTTTCAAACTTTGCTCCCTGGAGGACTAGGAGAAGCTTAGTAGAGGCTTCTCGCTGAGAAGCTCAAAATAATGGATTCACTTTCTTGGAAGCCATCTCTCTTTTGTAACAGGATTCACAGGAAGGTATGGGGCAGGCATGAGTATTGGGTGTTCCTCAGCTGCAGGTCATGAAGGCTGCACAGCTTTGAGCGCTTCTCTGAGCTACGCCCTGTGAGCCAATATTTCAGGGATTGTATGATTCCTTGGAACTTTAACATTAAATCATTAAGGGGCTTTTGCACAGCTCCATGCGAGTTGTGACTAGCTTCCACCAATACTTTGACAAAAAATAACCTTTTTTCTGGGTTGGTCCAGCTATGGAAGATGCTGAAAGTTGAGGACCTTCTCTGCTTTACCTTCCCCTCTAGCAAGCCTTAACTGCTTGCAATACTGTTTGTAATCACCAGACAATTCTCATTTGAGCTTGGAGGGGAGGGGGCAAGTTCAACATTAAACATAAATTAAAAACAGAGGATTGGATTCCCTGATGCTGCACATGTTACCCCTCCTACAGCAGTCTATTCCAGGCCTTGATTTTTGGAGTGATGGGACCTGCATAGACGAATAGCTACATGGGTTGGTGGGCTGCAGTGAGGCAATATTGCACTCTCTTCTCACTTCCATAAGCCCCATTTGCCCCTCCTCAGAGCAGCCCACCAGCTGGTTTGTCTCTTATTTTGAAATTTTCATTCAGTGATTTCTCGTGAGTTTTTCTTTGTTTGTTTGTTTTGGGTTGAGATGGTTGCTAAACTTTGCCCGGAAAAGCGCAGAGATTGCACAACTTCCTTATTCCTGAGGCTGTAAGCATTCCAGGCCAAGCCCATCATTCAGTAATGTTTCCCAGTGCAGTTCCCATGGGCACCATGATGCCTTCTTTCCTAAAGTAGAGTCAGGCCTGGCTTTCTTCCACCTTACTGGAGAAAGTGTCACTTCAGATGGTCATAGATGGCATCTTGGTCTACAGGGGACACCCATTGGTAAACAGATACCTTCATCATAAGAGGGCATTTGGCTTGGAATATCCCAAAATTTTGTGATTGGTTACAGCTCTAATGTCAACAATTTTGTGGTTGGCTACGCCCTCTGTGGTAGCCATTTTATGGTGATTCCCACTACTTGTCCTCAAAATTCAACAAGAGCTGAGAGTCTTAACAAGGTTGTAGAGGGCTGCAATAGAGCATTAAAATCACTCTTCTGGGGTATTTATGTAGTTCTTCTTTAGCAGCACTTAATCTCTCTGATTAACACAAAAGGTAGGGTTTCTAGGGGTGGTCAGCACTTCTAAGAGAATTAATGTTCATATGTTTGGACATTATGCATACATTTGCTAGAGAGTTACAAATTTCAGCAGTGTTTCTACTCGACTCCAGTATTTTTATTGTTTTCTCAATCCTGATGTAAAAATCAACAGAATTGTATCCCTCCTCCCTGCCCCTTCCACCAGTGTCAGAACTGTTCAGGTGCTCCATCATAGCATAAGAAAGAATTTACCCCAAATTGAAACCAAGCTCAAGTCTTTACTGCAAGATGGTTTATCATTTTATATGACCAGAGGGCTTAGATGAGGCCTTATCTGTCCCGATGGAAAAAACATACTGCTAGACTTGTAATACATGGATTATTTATATCAGTGGCCAATCCAATTTGTCAGTGCAGTTTAACTGCCACTCTTTTCTATTCAGGCTATTGGGACCTTTACCCGAACTCTGTTCAGCATATTAGATTTGTTGAGGCAATAAGGGTATGGTGTAGCTAGAAGGAAGCCCATAAATCATCAGATTTACAGATAGCAAACATACAGTGTTAAAGCTATTCTTGAGATATGAGGGGTATCTCTACTTTTAATATGAGTATTAAGCATAACAGAGGAACTCTACATTTGATGGTAATGTCCTTATTTTCATGGCTATACCATTGGAACATAATTTAATAGAGAACATTGTTCATTATGTATTTCTATTCTGAGTTCCTGAACACAATAGTAATAGAGTGTCTCTGAGCATGTGCAGAGGCCATATGCACACTAGGGTTACCAGCCAGTAGCCCTCAGGTGAGGGGCAGGGACATTAAAGAGTGCCATATCTCCAGAAACTTCCCAGTCCAGAGTGGGCAACCCTATGCGTTTGGTCTGCGCAAAGGGGAAACAAAAGCAAACAAGGCTATTTGATTCAAACCAGCAACATTGTGAAATTGGAAGCATCCCTAGGCATCAAATGCCCAAGAGGCAGATTTCATTAAAGAATGTGCACCTCTAAAAGCAGGCACAGAGAGGAGCTGAAGTTGGGTGAGAACAAAGGTACAAAGTCTTTGGAATTCATGCCTTAAAGTTCCTGCAGAGAATGGCATGCTATATTCTTTCCCATGATGGCATCAGGGCTTACTTTACCGAGAAGACACACCACATTGCTTAGCAGAGGGAAACTTTAGTGGGAGAAATACATTATTCCACTATATAATGTTATACTTCATCATGGGAGAAAATGGGAAGGTAGGGCTAATGAATACTTGACAAGAATCACCGCCCCACCCTTTACCAAGTGGGCTGAACTCTCTGAAGTTTAGCTACAACTGGGCAATAGTGAGGGTGAGAGAGCAATTCCCTCCATGACCCCCATTCTTGCTGAAGCCCCCTTGCCACCTATACTATTTTGGAAGGTGCCTCAATCTCATGAGCAGTTTTTAGGAAGGCACAGGAGGGTGCTGGGTGAAGGGGGAGGCTGATAAAAATTATTTCCATGAATTCACTCCAGTCACAGAAGCACTAGATCCAACCCAAGGAGCATATTAACAATATACAATTTGTAATGTGAATCTGAACATCCCAGGTTAGATTATTAGCCTTGTTCAGATCAGACTTCAGGAGAACACGCTACCCATGATCTGTAGGGTTGCCAGGTCCTTTCCCACAAATGGCGGGAGGTTTTTGGGATGGAGCCTGAGGAGGACGGGGTTTGGGGAGGGGAGGGACTTCAATGCCATAGAGTCCAATTGCCAAAGCAGCCATTTTCTCCAGGTGAACTGAACTCTGTCAGCAGGAGATCAGTTGTAATAGCAGGAGATCTCCAGCTAGTACCTGGATGGTGGCAACCCTAATGATCTGCCTAATACATGAGGTTGCCATTTTGTGCGAAAAAGTCAATGCATGTATTTTCCAGTTTTGTTATGTGCAGGTGTATAATCTTACAAATATGAATTTTCAGTTATGTATACTGAATTTGGAAACTGCATGTGTTGCCCAATTTACAGAAAATGGCCACTGCACATAAATAGAGGATCATGCATAGTACAATGTGTGGTTGGACTGCCAAAATGAAGGGCTATGGCTCAGTAGTACAGCATCTGCTTGGCATGCAATCCTGGCATCTCTGGTTAAGGAATCATGTAGTAGATGATGGAGAAAACTTCTACCTGAGACCCTAGAGAGCCACAGCCAGTTGGAGCAGAGCCTTAGTGGACCTTAGTGCCTGATTCAGTATGAGGCAACTTTATGTGCTCAAAATTGGAATGACTGACATCACAATCTGGGGACAGGGGTAGCTGTACCATGGCTGGGGATGGCACAGCCATGGCACAGCCGAACTGCCTCCTAAGCAGCTTGCTGTGCCATGGCCTGCAACCCAACAGGGATGCTCATCCAACCCCTGTTGAACCGCTGTATGTAGCTCCAAGGGCTGCGCCAATGTCTGTGCCAGCATAAGTTCATGTCAGCAAATGTGGGCGTTCCTATGCCGAAAGGGCTCAGGGAGCTGACTAATGCCAGCCCTGCCTCTCAGGTACACCCACTTTGGCGCTGGCATGCACTCCTGCAATGGAGGTGTACTGGCATGCATGGCCACCGCAACTGCACTGGTGCCCATGCGTAGCACTGCTGTGCCACTCCCAGGCACCAGTGTAAGAGCTCCGATGCCGGCATAAATACCCCTTATGCTGGCAAAAATGGCATTTATGCTAGCACCGGGATCACACCACCTCCTCAGCACTTTTGGGTCCCTCCCCTTGTGGACTGCACTGTGAGCCGGAGTACTTTTTCTTTTTTAGGTGCAGATGCAGCTCTAGTAATAACAAGTCCTTATGCATCTGGGATTAGGAGAAAGCTGTGCCACAGAAGATGTAAATTTCTGGTAGAAGCGTTTTCTGAACAGGAGGAAACTAATATGACAATAGTTTAGACGCAGAAGAGATTTAGTGAGGTCAACAATAAAACAGTAATTATTTTACACAGTGGTGTGTTAACATAGGCTATACTGAGAACTCAGTTTTTATTGGCTAATTATAATTTTAACCCTGAGACCCAAATATTCTGTATAACTGACAGATTAAAAGCAAGATTTGACAGAGTAAGCTATTTGTGGTTCTCTAGAATAAACAATGAATGTTGGCAGAATTCCACAAAGGCTTTTATTTCGAAACCATAAACTACCCTCTTACAATTTTAGCTGCTTGCAGAATTGATATGAGTTATGATTTTTCTCCACTGCGTGATTTGGTGAACGAGATCGCCTTCAGTAACAGTAGGGCAAAGTTCATGTTAACCTTCAAGGAACACTGGAAGGCTTCCATTTCCTATTTTATTGTGGTTTGATCCTGGAAATGCTTGCACTCTTCAAGCTTCAAAATGAAATAAGGCAGGAAGTGTGCCACCAGAGTTGTTTGAGAATTAGTAGCATTGTGGGTATGAGACCAAGTGATAATGAAAGGACCTCCATTACTCAGTTTGATGTGCTGGTGCTGTATATTAAAAAGGCAGTTCTTTTCCAGCACTCTGTTACTCAATGGCATCATGCCGTGACGAGGTTCCTCCCCTCCTCAAACCCTGTCCTTCCCAGGATTATTTTTGGTTCGGGTATATTGATATGCACAACTAGGGTTGCCAAGTGCCAGGTGGTGGCGGGCAAACCCCCGTCAAACCACCTGGCTGCCCGCTGATCAGCTGAGGGTCAGTGGGCAGCACATGCACGCGCGCCTGCCCGAGGCGCCACATCACATCTGGTTTACACCCAGAAGCACCGCATCGCAAGGGGCCGTTTGCCACTCAAACTCCCAGTTTGAGTGGCAAAAGGCCCATTGCGATGTGGCACTTCCGGGTGTAAACCAAAAGTACCGCGATTGCATCGGTGTGGCCACACGCATGCATGATCTCACCTCACCTCCAGCCCAAAAACCTCCCACTGGAGGAGAGGAGGGATCTGGTAAGCCTATGCATAACCCTAGCAAGGTGTAAGGTGTAATCACTTAGAAATATTCTGAGGACGTTATTACGTAAACAGAGTATAACTTTCTCGGTTCTTGTAGGTTATCCGGGATGTGTGAATATTTCTGTTACTTTCATAGGAGACATTTCCACTTGCTTCATTTTCAAACATCCTTCTAAATCAAGGCCAACGAAAGATTTATTCATTTGATTTGTATTTTAATATTATTAAATAGGTGCCATTTGAAAAGCATTCTGCAACCATGTGCCTGAGATTAATTTTCAAAAATACACATTTAAAAAGAATATCTAAAAATAGTGTTGCCAAGCAACAGGATAAAAATACGAGAATATATCCACTCTAGAAAGTACACTATTTGTACAGTCTGAAAGCATATGCAGATTAATTCTGTCCTATAAACTGGGAGTTATTTTGATGACTTTTCCCTCCCTTTAGTATGTAATTTTCAGCTAGGATTCATGACGCAGGCCCTTGAAAGCCTTTTCATTTGTGAAATGCTTGTTATGTCTGTCATGAATATGATTTGAAGATATTGGGAATTTTTTTGAAACACTGCCAATTTGTGTTTCATTATTCATTACACTCCTGAGTTGGTATTAGTATGCTGTTGGGCTCTAGAGTAATATTGAGCAGGAGTTTTTGAGATGTATCCAGATCTAGTTTATTCTCTGAAGCTTATTCCTTTGTACAAACACCATTTCCTGAGGGACAGAGTGATATTGGCAGGCCAGTAGAAATGGTAATTGTGTCGAAGAGACACAGCAAATGATGAGGTTCTCTAGTGGGAAGCTAAAAAGTGCAGAGTTTAATTACAGTCTGCAGATCCACAAACTGTGAAAAAGGAGAAGACTAGTGTATGTATTTGGCATTGATCTGTGAGTCATTATTAACTTTCCAGCAGCCTTTTCCAACATTACAGTAGATAAAGCTTTACATAACAAGAGATGCACCTTTTCTTCTATGCAATATTAAATATCCCACCTGTTATCATAAGTGTCACTTAGCAAGTGAGAGGACATAATGCAAAAGAAAACTAAACTGGGGATTTTTTTTTCTCACTTGGCACAGCTATACACTATATGGGGAAAATATCACATTTTTCTAGCTACAAGTTTCAAGGTTGAACTCTGTTTTTTTAAAAAAAAAACTTAGAAAAAAGCCACATTCTTTGCATAAAAGCATGGTGCTTTTAGGCAAAGATTGAAGATCTGACTCCCCCGCAAGAGCAGGTATAGCACAAATACTGTGCTGTGAATCAAGAAGTTCACCAGTTCAAAGTTTGCTTCTGCAATGTGTTCTCTAGGTTACCTGAAGCAAACCATTTCTAACCTGGGGTATACAATAGTCCCATATGTTCATAGAACAGCTGGGGAGGGAGAGTGGGGAGCAAGTTCACTGCCTCCATGTGATCACATGGTTGTCCACAGGGGTGACTGTGAGGAGGACGTTTCCATGTGAACACACCTTCCCTGAGCTTAGCAACATAACAACACTCACTGAGCCCAGGGAAATGACTAGTAATTCTGTATGGGTGCCTTTTTAGATGATGCTTTTGGTTTTAAATATTGTTGTTAACTACTCTGAGCATATCCAAATTGTGGGATAGAAATATTTCAAATAAATAAATTGTTTGTATCCTCATAATAAATCTGGAGGTTTAGGTTGTGCCTTTCATTTATATTTTCTTATATTATATTGTCTTCTATTTAACTGTTGGGAGGTGGGCTGTTCTTTCATATTGTCACCCTTCTCTACAGACACTGGGGGTATTTATATCAAGTAAGTGTTGCATTCCTTCTTTCTTAATGTAGGACCAAGGTATATAAGTTAAGCTTGGTCTGTTAGGAAAGGCTGTTGGAGACGCATCAAATGAGACTGCTCTGACCATGAAAATATATTAAAATCCATAAAAGATAAAGAAATATTTATGTGAAGATATCTCTGGGCGATATTTCACAGCTGAGATGGATACCCTCTTGGTTGTTGATATGGATGCAGCAGACTTGTATGGACATGAAAGAATTCCTTTATAGTAGCTGTTTCTGCCAGTCGGCAATCCTCCCTTCTCCTCTTTCTCTTGCCAGGGTTATTTCTCTAGTTTAAAGGTTCATCTGCCTTTGCAAGAACAAATACTCTGCTGGAAATTAGCCAGGAGGAAACTGAGCCTCAATGGAACTCTTATGTTAAAAGAAACGGGGGGCGGGGGACCATCTAGTGTTTCCTTCACTATTTTTGCTTCTTTGGAAGCCGAGCTTGGGACCCAGGTGGCTTGATTCTTACTTACAATAAGGCCCTTTTAAAAATTGCCACAACCTTGAACCTTCTTTACATTCCCAAATGGAACAAAGAGGTTTCAGTGTAAACCAGAAAGAGGTTTTAGGATTTCCCCCCCTTTCCTTCTTCCCGTCTTACTACATTTAGTATTAACATAGCTAGTACTTAAATACTACAGTTGCTTCCATTTTTATATTTGTTAATTAAGATATTTCCCTATAGTGTACTAAAAGCAGCTCATTTTGCACATAATAAGTGCAGAGGTTTCCATGGAATATATTGGATCCCGACTAGATTGGCAATTTTCACCAATCCCCCACCCCCAGCCTATGTCATTCGTCAGCATCCCCTTTCAACGAGGGACAGCATTTCATTCAGACCAGTGAGCTGGGCGGGTGGGGGTAGGAAGGCAGGAAAGTTCCATTCTATTGATGGAAAATTTAGTATGAATCCAACTCATAGCATGAGCTGAACAATGCCTGGCTTAGAGAAAATTAAAGTCCAGTTCTACTGTCTGCTACCAGGGCAGTCAGCCACTGGGCATCTGGAGCAGCTGCCCCAGGCCCCAAAATGAAGGGGGGCCATGCTGGGAGCCCCCACCACACTGCAATGAGCTGCCCCAGCTGCTGCTCTGAAGGCCCACTGTCACAGAGTCACCACTGATCCCCATGCTTCCTGGATGAGTCTGGGGCCCATTGTCGAATTTTGCCCAGGTTCCAAGGATTACAAAGACTACCCCCGCCTGCTGCATTGATGAATGTGTGTGTAGGATCCAATGTAAGGATGCCATTGGTAGCAGAATGACATCAGCTACCTACTACAACTCAGGGATATGATATGATACCTTTTCCTCACAGAATTCCTGACAGATGTGTATCTGGGAAAAAGTTTTTAAATTTTTTTTGTGTGTGTGCAGAATAACACCAACAGCTTTGTGACTTACAAAGTCACTTTATTTTCAGTGAGTACATCTAAAATTCAGTCTGTGAGTAATGAGCTGACAGACTGTAGAGGTAATGAATAAATCTGATGATTTTTATGCATTCTTAATGTATCGATGTGTTGTATCCTTGGATTTGCTTGAATACTTTTAATATAATGTAAGGCACTTAAAAAAAACACCTCAATCCCCCCACTTTTTGTATTTTGCTGCAAACCTAGGGATTTCTTGAGGTTTATAGAAACATCTCTGTCCCCATTGCCTGGATTTTTCGATCCACACTCTGGGGCAAGGTTATGAATAAGATATATAGATAATGTAAAATGAAACCAATTCCTGGCTCTTTAAAAAAATTCTCCCTTCTTCCTTTAGAGACTTCTTTTTCCAATGGGAGTGGTGGTGGGTAAGGCTGGATTAATTCTAGATAAGCAGCATAAGCATTTGACATTAAGAGACAGCCAAATTAGTTCTATAAAATGTGCATTGGCTCATCAATGTAAACATCTGCTGGAGCTGTTTTTCTTGGATGCCACCAAAGGAGGTAAAGCACAAAGTGATTGGTAATGTGCTCAACATTAGAAGTCTCTATAGGAACAAAATTAGAAGCCTCTGAAAAAACGTAGACCCAGCAAAACAAGACAGTGACTAACACTAGAAAGAATCAAGCACAATATCCTACCATTTCTCCCTACAATCTGATTACCAGACTTAAGAACTCAACCTTCAGTTTCATAATTAAACAATAAGCCTCCCTAGCAAAAGCTTGGATATAAGATAAGCCTCAGCTTCTAATATGAATGTGCTAGCCTGAGTAAACATTAATCCATTTTTCCTTTACTGTAGTAATGTGCATTGTTAACCCTGATGAATCATTTCCTTTTTCAAACATGGTCAGATGAGAAGAAAGAAGAGAAAATTTTAAATGATACCAGAGATTTTATAATAAACTGTACCTAGCTTTGTTTTAAATGGCACCATATTAATAAGCATATGCATAAGTTTAAGGACAACAAAAATTATACATCTATTTTTCTAACTTTATGTTTTTTTATTCTGTTATTTCCAGAGGTGTAGCTGCTGTTTCCTAGTGTTCAGCTATACTGATAGAATTAGTCTGGGAGATGTATGGTCCATTATCCTCTGCCCAGAAGGAAAAAAATGTATCCATCTAGAAGAATATCAATACTTTACATATAAAATTATTGAAATGGTAAAAAGGGAATCCAAAATACAGCCCATTACTGCACAGGAAAGGTACAAGCTAAGGTAGGCTTCTGACCTCTGGGTGGGAAAAAATCTTGGACATCTGGGGGTGGATCCTGGAGATGACAGATTTTGGGGGAGAAGAGGGAACTCAGCAGGATCTTATGCCTTCAAGTCTACCCTCTGAAGCTGCTATTTCTCCAAGGGAAGTGACCTCTGTAGTTTGGATATCAGTTATAATTCTGGGAGATCTCCAGGCTCTACCTGGAGGTTGGAAACTCTAGGCTAAAGCAAAGAATGCCATAATAAGACAATAATGTTATCTGATTTGTATCAGTTTACAAAGCATTGGCTTGGGGCGGGCCTAGCTACAACATTGGAGATTTACAAGGTGTGGCATACCAACATATCACCCTCACACAAAGGACTCCACCATCCCCACTCCGATAGAACTGATCAGAACCGATGGAATCAGCCCTCGTCTTCATCCCTTAGAAAGCATGAGGATTTCTTTCTCCTTCCTAATTCCAGTACAATATTGTAATGTCCAGTTTAACAGAAAAGCTCACTATTGAACAGATTAGAATTTGAATAAAGATATTGAAGGTACTGGTAGTCCAAAATACAGCCAGGCCCAATAGTTGCATCTTTAGGGTGCGTGGAAAGGTGTTTCTGTGTTCCATCTTACTGATCCTAAACAGCTGAGGACTCTTTAGTGAATAGTGATGTTTTTGGTTAAATGGATTCTATGTTCTTTTCCATGTCTACAGTGCTATGAAGCTATTTAATGCTGTTTTTATGGAAATATAATAAATTACTATAATGTTCAAAAAAAATTTCTAGATATAGAAGTTTCAAAAACAGCAAGTTGTATAAGAACTGTAAATAAGGCTGTTGCAAAGATTTTAGAAATAACATTTCTACAGCTATAAGAAATCCTGTGCCCACAGTTAGTAATTTTATTCATTCATTCATTACCTAGTTCAGTTACTGTATTGCACTCTTCTAGCATGAACAGCTGATGTGCCCCAAGTTACTTTCTTCATTTATAAATTCCTCTAGAAGGTGTTATATTATCAAGGGAGAAATTTCCTCTGTCTCTGCACAAATCTGATGGCACTGAATGACAGCCAATTGTAGACGTTGTATAGACTGGGTCTTTCTTACATCCTGTCTCCTTTCACATGCATTTTAATGGTCTATTCAGAAAGTGTAAATTAGTCCTCAAAGCAACCAAGAAAGATATATGGGGGGATTTATGCAAAATAGAAGAGCAGATAAATAACTGGAGAGATTCAGAAATTGTCCCTTGTTCAATCCAAACAGCTTCCCAATAAATGTAAAACTCCCTCGACCTTTTCTTCTGCATTCTTCACAAGCTACAACTGAAAAAAAACCCAGAAAAGAATAGATGGAAATTTCTCCAGTTTGTCTATAACCTTGTTTCAGTTGTGAATAAATTAGGAGGTTTAAGCAAGCAACTGTCTGACAAGTTCAGTTTCCCTTCTGGAGTATGGGGATAATCATTCGAGCCAGCATTAGTGTTACCAATCTCAGGTGGGGCATGGAGTTCTCCTGGAATGACAACTGATCTCTACACTGCTAAGGTCCCCTGGAGGAAATGGCAGCTTTGGGCAGTGGCCTCTATGGCATCACTTTCCCATGGAACTTCCTCCCCTCAAACACCACCCTCCCCAGAAATTTATCCTGAATGTGCATTGGCTCATCAATGTAAACATCTGCTGGAGCTGTTTTTCTTGGATGCCACCAAAGGAGGTAAATCTCCAGAAATTTCCCAAGCCAGAGCAGGCATCCCTAGCCAGTAGGTTAAGTATTGGATCCGGGAGACACCAATTTGATTCCCTACTCTGTTGTTGAAGCTTTCTGAGTGAACTTTGGCCAGTCACTCTCTTTCACCCTAACCTATCTCAAAGGGATGTGGTTGTGGGGATAAAATGGAGGAAGGGAGAATAATATTATAAACTGCATTGGGACCTCATCGGGGAGAAAAATATGATATAAATGTATAAATAAATAAATACTGATGTGCCTTGCAAGTTGATCATAAGACTTACTGACCTAATGGATTTGAACACTTAAAAGTGGTATGAAAGTAGAAACAGTAATGATATACACATGAACACATGAAGCTGCCTTATATTGAATCAGACCCTTGGTCCATCAAAGTCAGTATTGTCTACTCAGACCGGCAGCGGCTCTCCAGGGTATCAGGCAGGGGTCTTTCACATCACTTACCAGCCTAATCCCTTTAACTGGAGATGCTGGGGATTGAACCTGGGACCTTCTGCATGCCAAGCAGATGCTCTACCACTGAGCCACAGCCCCTCCTCTAAGTAATATAGTAATGATATTTTAAGATTTTACATGAAAAACATTTGAGGTGGGAAGTTTACCAATCTCAAGTAAGGTTATCTCCCACTCTCTAGCAGGCTCCTCTAGGAGACTGTGCAGCATTTCTGCCAAGAGTGATCACCACCCATGGCCAACTCCCTTCCAGTTCTGTTCAGGCTTGCACACAAGCATGCAACAATTGTTGGCTGGAGATATATGCATAATTCCCTTCCTGTTCTGCAAAGCCATATATTAGTCTTTCTAATATAAGCTATGTACAGGAGATACATGGCTGTTGATTTTAAACTACATTTTTCTCATAGAATTTTCACTACATATCTTTGTGGAATGCTCAGGGATTGCCAGAATGTCTGTACAGAAAATGAGGCCCCATTCATTGAATGATATAATCCATAGAGATTTTCAAAAACTCAGCTTTTGCTTCTAAACAAGTGAAAGGTTTATTTAAAAATATGCAAACTTCACTTCTTACTGACTCAACAACACTTATCTGTTGCATTCATTGGTCCATAGATTACCCATGGGACTAAAATCTCTTTCCACACCAGCATGAGAATGTTGAACCAGTTTTAATAAATTTGGAGTAGCAGGTTCTATGCTGAAAATAATATTTTAAATAATCAAAAAATGTTGTCCCCTGAAGGGAAGTGAACATCATGTCCAAAGCACTGACTTTCTCTTAAAGAAAATTTGGAGGGAGTTATTTTTTCTATGGTAATAACATCCAGATTTGAATTGCTTCATCAAGAGAAAGAGATTTCTCATGATTAGCCAAACTCCAAACACAATATACTGTATTTTTAAAAGGAAACTACTTCTCCAGATATTTGAGGGCTCTTGGGTACACATTCAGTGCCTCTGACTGTTCAGGAGGGCATTTTTATAAAAGGAATAGGGTTGCAGTTTTAACAGCCAAGAGAAAATTTAAACAATGTGTTGTATGTATTGTACTGTTTTTATAGCACTTTTTAAAAATGTTTATAATTTGCATTGAGTCTCACGGAGAAAGGAGCACTGTTAATGAAGTAAAGAGATTACTTGAAAGCACTGAGAAAGGACAGGGGTTCAGAGTGTTATATAGGTTTCCAAGTCTGAAAAATGATTCCCTGTGTTACAATAGCAGGAACATTACAGCAAATGCCCTGCTCAGCGAGGAATTTGACTAGATGGCCTTTATAGCTACCACCCCTTTCACCAGCCCAGCTCCCATATCTTTGTTATATTTTTCCCTGCCTTTCTCTGGCACATGGACTTAAAAACATGAATAACAACCTGAACTGCAGTATGACACACAAATATGGGAGGAGAAATTTAATGTCGACATTTCTTCTGCCACAAAAATACAGGGAGTGGGAAAGCATTCCCTCTGGAACTGCTGCATGTTAAGGTCACTTGCTCAAGACAGAGACAGAGCCTGTTCTCAAAACAGGTGGCTATTTCAGCAGCATCGGCCCAGCCTGTCTTGCCTTTGCAGCTTAACCTACCTCTCATCATTGTTGTAAGATTAATGTTTTTAAAGTCCTTATGCATACAGCCATAAACTCCTTAGGGGGAAAAACTGTACAGTAAATCAGTTAGATTTCCTATGAACAATCCATAGTTCAGAGGAGTACTGTTCTGAACTGTTCTCACTGCAGATAAAATGGAAAGAGTTGGAAGGATGATTAAAAAATCTAAAAATTAAGGCATGGGTACATAAAGACTGGCAAATATCTAATTTATCCAAACTAACTGATACGTTTGAAAGGTTAAGGAAACTGTTTTCTAAGTGCTGATCCATGGCTTAGTGGTGATCGGAGACTCCGCTTGATTGACATGCCATTCCCAAACACCATGGTAACATGAAACATAACTTCTATTGGAGGTAAATGGCCACAACTTAATTAACTCTCAACAGCTGTAAAGCTTTGGTGCTGCATATGGGCTGGATCCCTTCAACATCTGCCAACCCTAATGCAGCTTGATGTATACACCCTGCTCCCAGCAGTCCCGCTAGGAGCAGCCGGGGATGGTAGTACCAGAATTACCTGGGTGTGTGCCACTTGGTTGTTCCACTGCCATCTGGGAGGAGGCCACTCAGACTGCCCCCGAGCTGGGCATGTCTTACCCTCATGCCCCTCCCAGAATCCCTTATTAGGATGCCCTAAAGCAAAGGAAAGGGGCTGGCAGACCGCTTTCCTCCCAAAATAGATCCAGCCCAATGCCAACCCTGCCTCAGTTGTGACAATTATTGATAAGAACAAAATGTAACAATACAGGGTGGGAGGATGGGGATGAAAGCCAGCGACGAACTGCCTCCGCTGGCTGATCAGGCTCCCTTTATATGCTGCAGAGACGGACACAACTGAAAACCTCAGTTGAACCTTCACTCCTTAGGAATACTCTTAGATTGACGGAAGCCACCAGCAGGAGGTTTTTGGGGCACAGCCTGAGGAGGGCGGGGTTTGGGGAGGGGAGGGGCTTCAATGCCATAGAGTCCAATTGACAAAATGGCCATTTTCTCCAGATCTCTATCAACTGGAGATCAGTTGTAATAGCAGGAGATCTCCAGCTAGTACCTGGAGACTGGCAACCCTACTTGTCTGAAATGCTTTTACAAGAGATCTGACAGAGGGGAAAGAATGGGGTACTTCATAGGATCTCTCCTTCTTATTGTATAATAAATAAAGCCTTTAGATATATGGGAGAGAATAGAGGAACTCAACAGAGGAGGGAGAGGAGTGGGGTAAGCATAAGACAGTGTCTATGCATATTCCCACACACCCCCTCAAGTGAAGTAATGGCCCCAAATTAGGAGGAGAGAATTGAGGGCACTCTTCCCCAGTCAACTCAATGTGTGGATTGTCAATGAGTGGTTTCCTTGAGATATTTTGGAGGGGAAATTCTTCACACACAACCCATTTTTAATTTATGTCCTTACACGATATCCTAATTGGAACACACTAGGTTTATGCGGTAGAGAAACAGGTTTGTTATGGAAAGTGGCATCATCGCACAGCCTGGCCTCAGATGGGATAAGCAGTCCCTTAGCACTAGGGCTTCCTTGAGAGAATTTCAGGGGCATTTACAAGACACTGTAAGCATATCCCATTACGTTTAGGGGGGAGGGTAAGGGGGAAATTTGAGACAGACTAGATATATAAGATCAGAGGGAATAAGTGGCCCCCATATTATGAAGAAAGTCCCCTCCCAGCCTGAAGCATAGGAAGAGCTGAATGAGGAGGCACCACAGTGGGACTTTCCTGAGGGAAATTTGGAGAAGAGCTACTCAGTCCTTTTCATCCCCTCACCTTTCTTTTTTCATGTCCTCCACCCCACCTTGCAACCTCTGGAGCTCTCCCAGCCAGCTTTTGGGGTTTCACAGAAGCTGGCTTGGAGCAGAACTGACAGCCACCCCGCTCTTTTCATCCCTGTTCCTCCAGCCCAACTTCCCTCAGGAAGCAGATCCAGAGAGCTCAGGAGCCAGGACTTTCACGTGAGCAGCCAGCAGCTTCACAATCGCCTGAAAGCGGCAGCAGCAGCAAAAGCCACTGTGCTTGCACTCGCTTGGGGCTTTAGTGACCCACATGATCCAAAGAAGCCTCCTCTTGCCATGCCATTTTGCCATGCTATGTTGCTTTTCTTCCAGCAGGGGCTTAACTAGAAAATACACAACATTTATATGTTTGGTGTATGTATGCTCAATTTCTTTTCCTGGGAAGGAACTAAAAAACCAGACTGTCCGGTACACAACCGGACACCTGGCAGCCATAGATAGATGCCAGTACTATAACATCTTCAGCCTGTTTGGACAATCCAGTTCAGGCAGTGGAGATAAATTGTGCCTTTCCACTCTGCTGCATTGGGCAATGGAGTCCTGTATATAGAACCTTTAAGCTATACTAGAAATTGTGAAGCTGATATAAAGAGAGCCATTGTTAGTTGCTTTCCTTTGATCTTCTCAATGGCTTTTCATCTTTCTATGTATAATCCTTTCCCCCCAAGTAGTTTAATTTGAATATGGCCTACAAACACTGTGGTCCATTCAAATTCTTCAAAAACCTGAAATCCTTTCTAACAAATGTTCAGTTAAAAATATCTGGGGGAGGGAAAACACAGTGCTTCCTTTAAAAGTCTTCCACTGTATTCAGTTCAGTTTTTATTTGTTTGTTCTCGGTGGCAGGAGAAGCAACCATATGGTGTCTGCTATCTGCAATAGGATCCAGTATAGCTCACAGTAATATACTCTCTTTTTCAAAGAAGGAAAGATTGTTCCTGTTGTTATTCCATGAACTGTAAAGCTGAAGTGATTGGACAGATACTGTGCACTTCAAACACTTCAACGGAAGTTAAGAAAGGAATGGGCCTTGGGCCAATCACTGTTGTGCCAGAAAACAGGGGTGAAGACAGGTGTAATGTTTTACCAATGCAATCCTAAACAAAGTTGTACCTTTCTAAGACTATTGACTTCAATGGCCTTAGAAACAGGTAACTTTGCCCAGGACTGCACTGTAAGGCATTTATTTTGAGGGCAAAGAATATGTGTTCACACTATTTCTACCACAATTACAAATGTGTCTCTGTGCTTAAAATTACATAATGTTCCAGCATGACATCAAAATACATGACATTATTCCTGCCTGGCAGATAATTAACTTGAGAGTGTGAGCTTATGTGGGAACCTAAAAGAAAGAAAAGTCCCATAAAATATACGTGTTGCTAGGCTGTAGACTACAACTGACAGAACAATTGAATGCTCCTCTTCTACATATATCCTCCTATATGTTCCTCCTATATATACAAAACTGGTCAGCCAGGAAGAAGGTTCTA
Source organism: Euleptes europaea (assembly GCF_029931775.1). Taxonomy (NCBI): domain Eukaryota; kingdom Metazoa; phylum Chordata; class Lepidosauria; order Squamata; family Sphaerodactylidae; genus Euleptes; species Euleptes europaea. The sequence goes on from NC_079314.1 coordinate 59,422,839, forward strand.
GCCTCTGAATGTGCAGGCAGTTTTGTTTTGTTTTAACATGAGAGTGCATAGGAACATTTGATTCCACGCATGAATTTTGAAATGACCCAGCTCAGAAAGAGGTTAACTTTATGGGATGAACACATGAAGCTACCTTGAACTAAATCAGACCCTTGGTCCATCAAAGTCAGTATTTGTCTACTCAGTCCAGTAGCAGCTCTCCAGGGTCTCAGGTAGAGGTCTTTTACATCACCTACTTGCCTAGTCCCTTTAAGTGGAGATGCTGGGGATTGAACCTGGGACCTTATGCATGCCAAGCAGATGCTCTACCAGTGAGCATTTTTGGATTTCCAAAAAGCTTTTGACAAAGTCCCCCACCAAAGACTGCTAAGCAAACTTCATAGTCATGGGCTAAGAGGACAAGTCCTCTTATGGATTGAGGGCTGGCTGAAAAATAGGAAGCAGAGAGTAGGAATCAATGGTCAGTTCTCACAATGGCGGGATGTGAGCAATGGGGTGCCTCAGGGAACTGTGTTGGGACCGGTGCTTTTCAACCTGTTCATCGATGACCTGGAGTTGGGGTTAAACAGTGAAGTAGCCAAGTTTGCAGATGACACCAAATTATTTAGGGTGGTTAAAACAAAATCGGACTGTGAAGAGCTCCAGAAGGATCTCTGCATACTGGAAGAATGGGCATGAAAATGGCAAATGAGATTCAATGTGAGTAAGTGTAAAGTGATGCATATTGGGGCAAAAAATCCCAACTTCGCATATACACTGATGGGATCTGTGCTGGAAGCGACAGACCAAGAAAGGGATCTTGGGGTGGTAGTGGATAGCTCAATGAAGATGTCAACCCACTGTGTGGCTGCTGTAAAAAAGGCAAATTCCATGCTGGCCATAATTAGACGAGGAATAGAGAATAAAACTGCTGATATCACACTGCCCTTGTACAAATCTATGGTGAGACCACGCTTGGAATACTGTGTACAGTTCTGGTCACCACACCTAAAAAGGATATTACAGAGCTTGAGAAGGTGCAGAAAAGAGCAACCAAAATGATTAGGGGACTAGAGCAACTGTCCTACGGGGAGCGGTTAAGATGCTTAGGGCTGTTTAGCTTGGAAAGAAGGCGGCTGAGGGGAGACATGATAGAGGTCTATAAAATTATGCATGGTTTGGAGAGAGTGGACAGGGAGTTTTTCTCCCTCTCCCATAATACTAGAACACGGGGTCATCTGCTAAAGCTGGAGGGTGAGAGATTCAAAACAGATAAAAGGAAGTATTTTTTTACACAATGCATAATTAAATTGTGGAACTCCCTGCCCCAGGATGTGGTGATGGCTGCCAGCTTGGAGGGCTCTAAGAAGGGAGTGGACATATTCATGGAGGAGAGGGATATTCATGGCTATTAGTTAGAATGGATACTAGTCATGCTGCATACCTATTCTCTCTAGTATCAGAGGAGCATTCCTATTATTTTGGGTGCGGTGGAACACAGGCAGGATGGTGCTGCTGCACTTGTCTTGTTTGTGGCTTCCTAGAGGCACCTGGTTGGCCACTGTGTGAACAGACTGCTGGACTTGATGGGCCTTGGTCTGATCCAGCAGGGCCTTTCTTATGTTCTTATGAGCCACAGCCCCTCCCCAATTTCTGTCTGTCTGGTTTTGCTCTAGGAGGTCACCATAAGTCAGGTGTCACTTGATGGCAAAAAAAAAAGGTTTACTTTATAATCTTCAGTTCAATGGTTTAAGATTCAAGTGACTATTCCTGTAATCCAACCAGTGGAACATCTGCACCATGGACAGTACCATGGCTCAAGAGTTGGAACCATTGTTCATTGTAGAGCATCTTCTTTACTTGGAGAAGGTCCCAGATTTAGTTCCTGGCATCTCCTATTAGGCTCTGATAGCAGGTGATGTGAAAGATGTTTACCTGAAAACCTGGAGAACCACTGCCAGAGCAGGCAGTGATAACCTTGATAGACCAATGATTTGACTCAGTATAAGACAGCTTCGTACGTGTGCCTGGTGTTTGCTCCTATGTCCCCTCCCAGGGGTACCCTGCTGCTTTCTGCCTCAGTGGCAGTGCTAGTTATTGCTGTGGGCGGAGTGTAATATTTGCCTATGTCCCTTACTCCATGGTCTGCAGCGCTGCCTATATGCCAGGGTGCATATCAAAATCTTTACCCTTGTCCAACAGATGCAGTACCAAAAAATAGAATAGCTTCAGTAAACTGGAACCACTGCTTATATAGAATCAAACCCCTCACCAAGTCTGTGTGCCAACAATGCTATTGTGTGAAAAACATGGAAAGACAGACCTGTTAGCACAATCCTCTTGTCTGGCTCCTAAAACAGCAGGTTGGTAGCTTGGGGGTGCTACTGGATCTGGGCCTCTTGTTGGTTAAATAGATGGCAGCAGTGGCCGGGGGTGCATTTCACCAGCTCTGGCTGGTGAGCCAACTGCGGCCCTTTTTGGATGGGAAGGGTCTTGCCACTGTGGTTGTTGCCTTGGCCACATCTAGACTAGATTACTTCACTGAATTCTATGCAGGGCTGCCCGTGATGACTGTCAGGAAGCTGCAATTGGTACAGAATGCTGCAGCCAGAATGTTGACTGGAGTGGGTCACAGGGACCATATCACTCCAGTCTTTTTCCATCTATGTTGTTTGTGTTTTAGATGCTGACCCTAAGAAATGTACTACCACTCTCCTGCTTTTGGTTTATCCATTTACCAATGGATTACAAGAGCCCCATAGGTGAGACATACTGGTGGATTGATCAGTTCAGTCATCATGTCTGGCTATTATGTAGGAATAAAATACCAAGGAAGTGTCTACCTTTGCTCTTTACCAAGACAGTGGCTCTACTTAGGGAAAAAGAAAATATTCAAGAGCCACTGACATACCCATTCAAATGGAGTTTTGGTAAAAAGCAACCATTAAAATCATACAATACCAGCAATGAAATATGCATCACTGGACCTGCACTTAGTTATTCTAAACAAAGATACAACTTTGAACTCCCACTATAACTTTCTACATGATATGTCTCTTTGTTAATTACAAAATATTCCGCATTTCCATATATTGTGTTAGTCCATTTAATTTTGTAAATTGCATTTGACGTATTAGTCTTCTGACAACTATGCATTTGTGTCAGGCTTTAGTCATCCATAGATCTTGTGTAGGGCAGATTGATTTGTTTTCTTTTTCCTTTGGAAAATTTTGATACTAAATACAGGTCTTTCAACATTTCTTCTGATGCTCATTTCATTATTGAGTGAATTCATGTATAAATGTAACAAATCCCTAACAGTCTGTCTAAATTTACATATGAGCGAATTGCCATTTTGTACTATCCAGAAGTGCCTAATTATTCTTTTTCCATCCAGTTTCAACCCTATGATGATCTACCTTGAGAAAGAAACCTTGGAGGGCATCCAGTTACTGAGTATTTGAAAGTCTATCAGGGACATTTATCCAGTCTTTCTTGAGACTCATTCCCTTTAATGGAAAGCTCTGTCTCAATACCCTTGGAGTAAATAGCTAGCACTTAAGGAAGGAAAGTTGACACCCATTTTCAGTAGGATTAGTTATGTCTATACAGTGCACTCAGTCAAAAGAAAATAAGATCCAAGACACCTTAGATCACTTAATCTTTTTCACTGAACCTTTTAGGGAAGTTTGATACCAGGGCTGGATATACACCCTGATCCATAGACTGACCACTACCTACTCAAAGCCAAGGTGAATGTAGCTCCAACATGCTGCAGGAGTGGGGACCCAGTTAAAATAGTCCACCCACAGATGCTCGTGAATCCAACTGGATTCCAGAATGCTCGGGGGGGGTGTGTTAAGGATTCCGAACACATGTTGAAGCTGCAGTGGAAGCATGGAACGTGAAGCTCCTTGAAGCTATTGACAAGGTTTCTCCTTGTCAACCTTTCCTGCCCTTGGGATGGGATTCAGTCCCCTGGTTTACCATGGAACTGGGTGATCTGAAAAGGGTTGGGAGACATCTAGAACAATGCTGGTGGAGAAGTCTTACTGAATCTGACAGATCATATTATAGAGCTCATTGTAAGACATATGAAGTGGTGGTGAAGGCGGCAAATAAATGTTTTTCCTTTGAAACTATTCAAATCAAATCAAATTTATTAATATGGTCAACTGGCCAATCACATGCCAACACATCTAAATGTCCAGACACAATAGTTTTGCACCGCAGAATCACAGGCTGCCCACACAAAAAAAGGTGTAAGATCAATAAAAGCAACCCCTGATTAAAATTATCACCTTAAAATTTAAAAATTGTAAAATATTTTAATGATCATTCTCTAATAAAGTTCTACATATTTTAATAGCAACAGTGCAGAACTTGGCTGTTTGGAGCGTAAGCTGAGGATCTTCTCCTAATAGGAGCTTCTTTGCCAAAAGCTCAACTGACTCTTCAGGGAATTTACCAAGCAAAGGGGAAATAAGCTTTGATCTAACTTTGCGGTAGAATGGGCAACATATCAGTGCGTATTTGATGGTTTCAATGTCCCCTGTCCCACACAGATAAAACCTCTCTGATCTAGGGATCTTCTTATATTTCCCTTCTAAAACAGCCGATAGTACGGCCTGACATCTGGCAAGAGTAAAGGCCTTCCTATAATTAATAGGCTCAAGATGAGAAAAGTAAGTCGCAGGTGAGACTAAGTATCTAGACTTATCAGATACTAGGAAAAATAGTGATTTTCTGAGGTCTGTCTGGCGTTCAATGTCTTCCACCCTTTGGTTCAAGTAACTTGATGCTCGATCTATGCCCATGACTAACAGGATAGGTGGAGAAAGGCCCAGGCAGGCCATTTTATTAAGGATTGTCTTTAGCCATGTTGACTGGAACGTATCCTGTAGAAGCAGGGGTAGTAGATGCTGATTGTAACATAGGTCCACCAAAAGAAAAACTTAATACACCATCTAGATAATTCACAGTGGGTAGCCGTGTTAGTCTGTCTGTAGTAGTAGAAAAGGGCAAGAGTCCAGTAGCACCTTAAAGACTAACAAAAATATTTTCTGGTAGGGTATGAGCTTTCGTGAGCCACAGCTCACTTCTTCAGATACAGCTAGAATTTACAGCTGTAAATACAGCTAGATTCAGATACAGCTAGATTCTAGCTGTATCTGAAAAAGTGAGCTGTGGCTCACGAAAGCTCATACCCTACCAGAAAATATTTTTGTTAGTCTTTAAGGGGCTACTGGACTCTTGCCCTTTTCTATTAATACACCATCTGTTCTATAAATGGACCACTTTGACCCAGTTTCCATGATGGATGTTGACAAGTTCACGGGATCTGTGAAGTCTAGATCCTTGTCCAACCTGGCTTCTAAAATCATGTAAAGACCCCATAAATGACTCCTTAGCATCTATTATAAATACATCACTAATGCAGGGTACCTTCCCTTGACCTCTCAAAGAAGTGGTTATCCATCTGCTACTTAAAAAAAACAAAAACCTATCTCCACAGAATGTGATGTAGCAGACCAATTCCAGGTTTTCTTTGATAACTCATCTGCTCTAGACCCTTTTCAGTCTAGTTTCACACCAGGTTAATGATACCCTCAAAGTCCATCCAGAGACTCCAGTTGGTACAGAATGCTGCAGCGCAGTTATTTTTGGCAGCCAGACAGAGCATGCATATTACTCCTATTCTGCAGTCACTCCATTGGCTGCCTATCAGTTACGGGGCTCAATTTAAAGTACTACTGGCTATCACATACAGAGCCCTCCATGGCTGCCAGGCTTCATTGGTTCCTCATATCTGTGGGACTGCCTCTATGGTCCACCATGACAGCTTCACTCATCTGAACAGACCCTGCAAATGGGAACAATCAGCAACTGCCTGCCTGTACATATGCATTCCCTGTTGCAACTCCCACCTTATGGAATGGTCTGCCTGATGAAATCAGGAAGGCTCCCACCCTCCTGGCTTTCCACAGGCTATGTAAAGCTGAATTATTCGCTCTAGGATCAGAGGAGCATACCTATTATATTAGATGCTTTGGGACACAGGCAGGATAATGCTGCTGCAGTTGTCTTGTTTGTAGGTTTCTTAGAGGCACCTGCTTGGCCACTGTGTGAACAGACTGCTGGATTTGATGGACCTTGGTCTGATCCAGCATGGCCTTTCTTGTGTTCTATGTTCTTATTCAGGAGGACTTTTTGCACTGTAATAATATGGTTCAGAAAAAACACCGGTTAAAGGGTTAGGGACTGTAGACTATACCACTGTGTATAGTTTGTACTATCTGTTGCTCTAAGTAAACTCCTACAAGGTCATTCTTGCCTTTGTCTAATGTGTCATGTTAATACTTGTGGTGTGCTTTACCTCTGATTGGTTTCCAGATCTTTACAATTCAAATCCTATTGCATTGTCTTCTGGATGTCCCACTCTGTTGATTATACAGATTTATTCTATGTAATCTGCCTTGAGAGAGAAAGGTGGACTATACCTTCAAAAATTGTGAGATTGGGGTAAAATTAGGACTCCTTACAACTTCAAGTCAATAGTATACATGATTTGGCAAAGTTCCAGAATCGATTGGAACTAAGAAATAGTAAAAAGGTACATTGAAAACAAGGAGACCAGGCCCGTGAACGCACCAGCAACTTACCTCGCTATTTATACGTGTCGTGTACACAAGCATCCAAAACGAAATAAAATTTCTGTTCCCACCGTGCCGCCTTTCTCAGCTTTTTTTGATAAAGTTCGCATGATTTCTGTTCCCACCGTGCCGCCTTTGTGACGCTTAAAGGGCTAAAGACCTTTCTGGTGGACAGAGCGGTCTATCAGCAGCTGTTGGCCCTGATAGCAAAGCATGGAACCTCCAGGCTCAGGAGCAGTATACCTTTGTGGGCTGCCTCCCTGATCCTTCCGGAGACGGGAAAGGAACGCGGTGCCTGAGGATGTGATCCGGCAAAGCCCTCACCGAGGCGCCTTTACTCAGAAGCAAACCCCACTGTGCACAACGAAGGGTGGTGGGGAAAGGAAGGAAGGGGACTGGCCGGCCTGGGGGAACTGCAGCGGGGCACGCCCCGATCCCAGGCTAGGTGCCTTTACTCGCAAGGAAGCCCCAGCCGGGAGCGCCTCCCTCCCTTCCCTCCCCCATTTGCACGCCTGTGACCCCTTCCCTTCCCCCGCCGGCCCTCAAATTCCGGCCCCTTCCCACTGATGCTCGCCGGCGCTACCCCTTTCCTTCCCAGTTCAGCTCTGCCCAGCTCCACATTCCTCTCCTGCAAGCCTCTTTCTCCCCAGTCGCCAAAACGGTCCCTCCTCCTTCAGCCCCCCAGCCCCCCTCCTTGCAAGACGTTCCTGCAACGACCCGTTGCATGTTCGCACTTCAAAGCTTCGCGTGAGGAAAACGTTTCATTTTAATAATTCGCCGTATAAGCGGATCCTCTTAACGCGGAGAAATTCTGCTGTGAAGACGTCTCCGAAATCCTTCGGTTGAGATGAAGTGCAAGGAAACCCCGCATAAATCGGAGCGGCAAACATGCAGTGTGGACATGGCCCTGGACTACGATTAAGGGGGATTTGAGATTGTTTAACCTAATTGCTGTTAGATTTGCTAATCTTTAATGTATTCCCACATTTAACACAAGTTACTAATTCTGTACCACAGTCCTATCTAATTATCTGCTTCCTTGTCTTTGAAAGTTAATCAGTCATTCTGTTGAATCTGAACCAAAGGCTGGTCTGGTTCCAAGTATTTAAAGTAACCAGCATTACACTTGCAAATGTGAATGCCTATTTATTGAGTGAGCTCTCTTGAACATCCTATGATGACTTCTAAGTAAACATGTATCAGATCAAGTTGCAAATAACAACAAATTACAGGAAAATGGTTGATAATAGGCAGAAAAAAGATTTTGCTGAAAAGAAATAGAATGAATCTAGTTTAATTCTGCTTCTTGCTATTGTTTTTACAACTGAAAGAACTGATCAGGATATAAAAGAGAACAGTGTGTTCTCAATTACTAGCACTGAACAGAGAATTCTGAATCACATGCTGTTTGTTGTTTTGAGGCAGACATTTTCATTTCTTAATCCTACATTATTTTCTGATTGAAAATTGGAACAATTTTTGATTGGTTTGCACTTCAATGATACAGTCCTGTGTTACCTAGGACATGATTTAGGGGCAAGTATATACCATTTTGGAAGCTGCAGCACTTCCCTTCCATACCAACCCATCCTTCAGCTGCTTTCAGTGATTTTTCAGGATTAAAATATTTGCTTCTTCAGAAAGAGGGCAGAAATTATGGCCCTCTCTCTGAATTGGCTTTGTGACAAACAGCCCATTCCTGAGTTTGGGACCTGAATAGGATTAGGAGGCGCTGTGACCCCTGTGCAAGTGTCCATGCAACTTGCGCCGTGCAAACTGGCACAGACACCAGGGTAGTTCCACTTGTGCTGGCTCGGCCTCCCGCTGGTGTCTTGTCAGCACAAGTCCTTGCGCTGGAGTCCCAGGAAGCATTCTCAGGGCATTCTTGCAGCCCGGGAATGCCCCCTTTAGCAACAGCAGTGCTGCACCAGCTTTTCATTGGTGTAGTATCTCTGTTTTCAATGGGGCTTTCTCCCCCTTTTCTTATTTTTCTTTTTAAACTTCTTTGGAGGCGCCGCAGCACTGCCACGGCCATTCCTTCCATCCCCAGCTGCTGCAGTTCACAGGAATGGGCTGTTTGTCAAATAGCCATCTTGGATTTGCTGTGTAGCATTCTAATACTGCCATGTTTACTGTGTAATCCCTGATTGAGGGTGCTTGGGCAGGAAGGTACAAAAGTAAAAATAACATTGGAAGTGCAGTAAAAAAAAACCCACTACTAACATCAGTGAAGAAAAATGCACTTAGTTGGGCATGCTGCTTTAGGTATTGTGGCACCTCTGAAGAACCTAAAAATCAATGTAGATGCATATTCAGTGCAGCCTGACTCAATTCATATAGGAAACTTGTTATACTACACTGACAGTGCAGTCTATGCAAAGTTATTCTCAGTTGATTTCAATGGGCTTTGACTGGAGGAATCCTGTGTAGGACTGCACTACTAAAACATAAAGACTTCTCAAAGCCTAACTGCCACATTGTGACATCTCAAACAGCAATTGACTTGCAATTCCAGCTTCTATGTTTTGCCATTTTCATTGGACAGAGGAGCACATGAAACAGGAAACACAAGTCAAGAGGTGCTTACCACTCGTTTTTTTTATCAGTGGATGGCTAGCATAAAGGTTTCTTCAACTGAATTGTCCAGAAAGATGTGATTAGTTTTGTTTGAACAGATTCCCTCTACTCTGATATTATCCTTGGTTCCATTATGCCTCAGGTTTAGCTCTATTGTTGAATTTTATTTTTAAAAGGAGACTTTGGGAAAGTTAGTAATTAAAAAAAAGGTTATTCCCTTGAGCTTTTGAACTTACTGTGATTGATTTGTTCATTTTCATACGAGTCGAACTCTTGATCAACTTGTTTTGGTTGATATTTTAATCAGTAGTGTCAGTCAGTTTATACCTACACACTAAATGCTTCTATAGGCGTGCAGTCCTAGGGCCAGGGAAGAGGGTGAGGGAGAAGGACAGCATCCAAAGACATGGCTGGAGAAAAATAGATTACAGCTTTTATTGAATACAACCACAGGCGCATTGGTGCAGTATAGGCATGGATCCTGCATCAGGAAACCTGCTTGCCACCTAATATCACCCTATTCCCCCAGCCTACCTGCTGGGAGAGCAAACCATGGGATCCCACATGGGAGCAAGCTGCTACATAGTTCCCTTGCCACCTTGTGGTGACAGCCAACTGACAACCCCCAAGCTGGGAACCAGCTTGTATGGCTCTACCCCCAAGACCCCTTAAGGTAGTCCCCAAAACAGGCCCGGACGCCCCCCAAATGATCTGTCCCAATGTTCAAACCACCACAAGAGCCAGGCAAGCTGTCCTGCTTCTGCCAAAGCTTCTAAGACTTCAGCGAACAAAGCAGTCCATCGCAAATGCCATGAAGCCAGATTTCCAGAACCCAATCCAAAGAGGTGAATACCATCAGCCCTGAAGAGGGGTGCCTGTTGAAAGTATTGCCTGGGTCCCGAATAACAAAGTCACAAGCCGCTTCAATGAGCCACCCTTCCGCACTGCTAACTTTTCACATGCATGCTGTGTTTGCTTGCATGCAAAAGCATGTTTTCGCTTCATTGGTACCACCTCAAGATATAAAACTCAGCCTCTCAAGTAACTAGCACCTTGGGGTACCCTGGTATGGCAGCCTCGGAGCAAGTACAAAGGGCAGAGTTGCTAACTACTTTAGCTCCACCCATGTGTGCATGTATTTAGTGTGTCTTTAGAGTGGTCTTCAGTGTGTAGGTGGGATTTCAGACACAGTCTGTTTTCTAGAACAGGAAAGAAGCTTTCTGACTAAAGATTAAACTAGAGCACATACATGGAAAATGGCTATCATAGTAAGATAATACAGATCTAGGAAATAAAAGAAAAACAACCATCTACTTAAGTTGCATTACACAACAATTACCTTAGATGGAGCAAACACATCCTCATCCCCCTTGTGCTGTTACAGAGAAGGCCCACTGGTTACAGTATCTGGGCAAAGTGTTTGACCCCAGAACAAAGAAAGATTTCACCTTTTAAAACTTCTGCCTGCTTAGAATAATCCAGAGTAAGGAATTCTGCCCCTTGTGGGAGATGCTCAGTTGTCTGCCAATGAGTTCCTCTGGCATGTAGCCCTTCTCTCCCCCCCCCCCCACCAATCAGGTTATATGATGTCCATTCATCAGTTCATTTGGCAGGTTGGCCAAATGAATGGTTTTCCTGCTGAAACCAAGTTCCTGTGAGGCAGAACTTCCTTCTAGAGACACAGAACTACAACCCCTGTGCTAGTTCAGTTAAAGGAGATTCATGGGATTTACCTGTAAGAAACATAATTAACAAAGCTTTGAACAAAGGTAAGTAATGAAGATGAATCCTGATGCTATCACAGTATGAGGGGAAATGTCTGCTGTTCTTAAACTAATGTTCTTTGAGTTGCTGGAATTAAACAGTAACCATTTTTTAAAGGGCATTTTACATTCCTGCATTGAACATTCAATCTTTCATGTTTTCAAATGCCCAGTTAATAGCAGAACTTTGTTCCCGATACTGTGAAGGGTGTGGATCATCATCCTCTATTCCAAGGGAGACTTTGTACACTTGCAAAAGCCTGTTCTCTTGAAGGATTAAATAATTAGAACTGTTATTCACAGGAACAAAGCTACGGAGGTGTGACAGTCATAAGTGTAATATATTATCCATACCCAAACCCTTCAGATATGGCATGACAATACTGAGCTGTCAGAACAGACTTTTTAAGTTCCATTTTTTATTTTCACTGTTGTCTAAGGGTACTTTCATTTTTGGAGCACTTTTGACTGGTCTCTTCAAATTTTATCTAATTTTTTGTTCAAGATTGGGCACTTAGAGGAAGTGGGAAAAGAAGAAGAGGAGTTGGTTTTTATATGCCAGCTTTCTCTACATTTTAAAGAGAATCAAACTAGTTTACAATCTTCCCCTCTCCACAACAGACAGCTTGTGAGTTAGGTGAGGCTGAGAGAGCTCTGAGAGAACTGTGACCAGCCCAAGGTCACCCAGCAGGCTTCATGAGGAGGAGTGGGGAATCAAACCTGATTCTCCCGATTAGAGTCCACTGTTCTTAACCCATAGGAGAGCTTTAAGGCTGTAGGGGACTGAGCAGCTACATGGTAAAAAAAATGTTTGTAACTCAGGGATAGCTCATAAGCAACTGATAGCTCAGCTTGTGTATCTCCTTAAAAATTTCAGGGAAAGATTGTGAAAATATCTAGGCTTTTTTAAAAATAGCTTTTATTTAACAAGATTTCCATTTGTGCTGCATGGCTGATAGCTTCATTTCTATTATCTGAAGAAGAGAGCTGTGACTCACGAAAGCTCATACCATTACCATGCCAGAAAATTTGTTAGTCTTTAAGGTGCTACTGGACTCTTGCTCTTTTCTACAGCTCCATTTCTGGTGCGCTTCCTAGTCCATGTTTTATTTCTAGAACAGTAACAGGCCTCCGCAGTGGGAATGGAGCTCAGGATATTTTTCATCACTCAGAAATAGCTCTAATGAAAGAAAATGTTTGGCAGCCACTGTTCTAATCCTTGAAAGCTGTGACAAGGATGGAAAAACAAGAAAACCAGTGTGTTTTTGGCCCAAGTAAAAGGTTCTTCATCTCACTAGACTGCCCATGTGTGAAGGGTTTTTTTAAAAAAAGAAGTCCATAAAATTCATCTTAATTTCCTTGATTTGCCTAACGGCTTAAGTGACAAAGGCGTCTGTTCCTTTTCTGAAGCAGAGATTTAGCTTGCTTCCAACAGGACATCAGATTTCTTTTTTCTTTTAACAAATTCTGGAGTAGCAAGACATACAGTAAAATGAGAATTTGCTTTTAGCAAAATTTTAACATCTTTAATTAACAGGCTGCAATTCCAAAAGACCATTTAGGTGATGGCATGGTTTAAAAGAAAGAAAGGAATTTTTTGATGTTAGAATGATGGTGAAATAGGCTCAAAACCCAATCCATGGGAGAGTAGATAAGCACTAAAGAGACAGGTCCACTCTTTTTTCCAGCAGTAATTATTTTCCATGTGTGGATGATAAAATAAGTTTCTGAAATGCTTCCAGATTTCCAAATGCCTTGTCAAGTGGTAAGTAGGGATTTTAAATCAGTTTAAAGCAGTTATATTGGCAGGTGGTAGGTAAACAGGACCAGTAATTATCCATCTCAAGTACCAACATGTTAAAGAAAATGTGTACAATAAGAGAAAGACATCCCAAAAAAGAGCTTTTTGAGCAACAGATTGAGCCATGACAATGGGGTGGGGTAATGGTTTGCTAAGTGAAGACAACTCTCAGGATAAACACAAGGGAAGTACCTAAACCACTGAGAGTTTGGAAATAGAATGGGAAAAGAGGAATATACTAGAAGCAAGACGAATATTGACTCCTCTAGTGAATATTCAGCAACACAGTCAGCAACAATCTAAAGAATAAAGTATTTAAAAACTCACAGGATCTAAATTATTCAACAAACCTCAGAGTTTTGGAACTCAGCACATAGGCTGGGATCCTATTAAAAATCCTTCTGGATGTAAGGAGAGTTGTCCACAGAACTAGATTTCCCTCCCTCCCTCCTCCTCCTGCTGCAGTCCAAAATGCTGTTCCTGGAGGATGGGGGGCCCCCTGGGGATAGCTGGGGGAAGTGGGAGGTCTACCATGGGAGGGTGGAATTGGCAAGAGTCTTTCCATGAAACTTTTAGGTGGGATCCAAGCCTTAGGCTGCCCAGGGAAAGGAAGTCCTCCCCCCATACACATGACCATGATGACTTAAAAGTTGGATATGAAAATGGTTAAAAGTAAATGCTAGACAACAACAGGCAATAAAGTAGGGGGGGAACAGATATGCATGCCCTTCACCCACAGAATGCAGCCCACGAAGCTTTTTGGGTGACCTTGGGCCAGTCATTCTCAGTCTAGCCTTCTTCACAGTGTTGTTATGATGATAAAATGGAGGAAAATGAGGGTGCCCTGAATACCATCTTGAGCTCCTTCTAGTATGGGTGCTATACAGGGCGCACCCAAGTAAGGTTGCCAGACTTCAGGTGGGGCCTGGAGATCTCCCAGAATTTCTACTGATCCCCAGATGACAGAGATCAGTTCTCCTGGAGAAAATGTCAACTTTAGAAGGTGGACTTTATGGCGTTGTACCTCGTTGAGGTCCATACCCTTCTCAAACCTCAGCCTTCGAAGTCTCCAGGAATTTCCCAAGTTGGAGTTGGAAAACCTACACCCAAGGGCTGTTCCCAGACTAGGCTAGGTGGCCTGAGTGGCCCCACCAGCTGGCTCAGACTCCTCCTGAGCTGCCTATCAGCTGGTTGGCCTAGGTGGGCACATTGGAGCTGTACCTGAGGTATGCACCAGCCCAGGTGTGCTGGCCAGTTAGCTGGCCTGGATGGGTGCACCCAAGCCACTGGCTGGCCACACTGGTGCCTGGGTATTGAAAGGCTGCCTCTGGCACCTTTGTCCTCTGGCACCCTCGGCAATAGCCTAGGACTGCCTTGTGGGCAGGCTGCCCCTGATGTACAATAATATACTAAATGAAGAATATTCTAGTCAATTATTAAAAAAAAAAAAAACCTTTCACTTATATATTACCCTGCCATCATTTTATCATTACCACTAGAAAATAACACCAGTCTTTTGCTGTATTTCCAGATTTCCAGCCATCACTATTTATTTGTTCCTGAAGTTTATGAGCCATGCAGAACATTTGTTTTTTGCCAGCCCTCATGAAGGGGTAAAAAGATTTGTCACAATCTGTGAATGCATCCAGTTTGGCTTCGCTGTGCTCCTTTTGAGGATCAAAAGTGCTTTGTATAATATCAGCTCAAAATTTACAAGCAGGCACCAATGTCATCAGGAATGGACATCTTTAATATAACAATGCAAACCCATTTAAATAATGTTTTTCCTCTGCATAAATGGGCAGCATCACTGGAACACCATGAACACCCCCCCCTTGCCCCCGGCTCCCTTTTTCTTTTACACAGTCTTTGCATCATGACTCAAAATCCTGATTTGATTATTTGCCCAAGGTTGTATAAGATCATGAAGGCTTGTAATTGAGCTCGGATCTTCCGACTCAAGGTTAGTAACTTGCCACTGGACTCATTCCCATTTCACTTGGCTGCGCACTTCTTCCTGCTTTAGCAAACCTGAATATGGATATAGTACTATTTGTGCAACTTTGCCTTTTTCTAAAGGGCAAAGCAATTACCATGCACAGTGGTAACTGGAATACAGTTTTGCTACCAACTGTTTACTTCCTTTTTCTCTTGCTGCTATTCTTCAGCAAATACTCTTGCCCCATTCCTCATATGCTGCTGCATCGATGCCAGTTGGGAGGTGTACTTGGCAGTTGTGTGATCCATATGTCAAGGCCTGGAAAGAATCCACCCCCCCACCTCTCTTTTGAGCAACGATCTGTGCCTAGCTACCTACAAGATTTACCTGCCAGGGCCTTGTTCTGCACAACTCAAAAGAAGGCAAAGGCTCCCGCTATGCGCACCACGTGGCATCCGTCAACTAATTTCTGCCATCAAAGAGTTGGTTTCCCCACACATATCCTTGTATGAGGTACTGGATACATTTGTGTGCTTTACAAATCAAGGCTTTCACTGGCGGCTAATGAGATCCATATGCAAGACTATCCAAGGATTGTGTCCCCATAGCCACATATCACTAAAAACACATGCTGGCCAAACAGCCATTAACAGAGCATTAATCAGGAATCATGCATCCACTAGAGCCACTTTGCCACACAAAGGCAATGATTTTTTACTGGCTGCCATTCAGCTAATGGTAGGATTATATTACTCTTGACAGAAATTGCCAATCCAGCTGGCTGGAGGCATCTTTCTTTCATAGTGAGCACTCCTGATTACAATTATGCTCTTCCTTACAATTTGGAAGAATTATGTACTGGTATGCGGCTTTGTGTAGCAAAAAGCAACAGTCTTGTAACATTGTAAAGCTGAAAGGAATTTTCCTTGTGGCCTGGTCCCTTTTGGCAGCATCCTTCTTCATCTTGTACGTGCATCTGCTGCTGAAGTAGGCTTTTGCCTGCTTTAATGCCACAATTCATGTGTTAATCTTTAAGGTACTGTATATGTTGCAGGAAGAGACTAACAGTAAAATCCTAAACAGAGTTATACTCTACTACACCCATTGACTTAAATGGATTCAGCCAGCAATTCTGAAAACACTTTTCTCAGAGTAAGCCACTAGGGTGTGCATTCGGATATGCTGAACCAAAAAAAGACCAAAAAAACCATTGGGGAATTTTCCCTTTTTTTTTTTTTTTCTGAAAAAGGTACCATTTCAATGGAGCTGAAAAGGCAAATCTGAAAAAAGCAATTTTTTCTGATTTTGGGGGGATTTTTCAGGTCCATTTTGCCCTAGGGGAATATTTGTGGGGCTCTGAGAAGGCTGTGTTTTGAGGTAGAAACACCAAATCTGCAGCATAGCTGCTGGTGACTCTCCTTATTTGAATCCCCAAGTTTGGTTAAGATTGGGTCAAGGAGTCCAATTTTATGGGCCTACATTTTTCTCCATTTGGTGGCCCATAAAATTGGGCCCCAACCCAATCTTCACCAAACTTGGGGGATTCGTGTAAAGAGAGTCTCCAGCAGCTATGTGGCAAATTTGGTGCCTCTATCTTGAAAAGCACCCCCCAGCCCTGCAAAGATCCCCCACTGACATAACATTTAATGATGTCAGAGTTGAGAATCACAGAGGGAAAATATTGCCAGCATTAACAAAACTATTGGGAAAGCTTTGTGGGGCTCTGGGGGGCAGTTTTATTATTATTATTTTTAGGTAGAGGCACCATATTTGCTGTGGAGCTGCTGGTGACTGTCCTTACAAGAACCTCCCCACAGCCAGCTGGTGCCAATGCACTAATGCTCATGGCCATCCCATGTGGCAGCCATTCCTCCCTTGCCTGGTCCTGCTGGGTTTGCCATGGTACCAGCCTCTTTTTCAGGCCCGTCTCTGATGGGCCCATCTATCAGAGGGCTAACTGTCCTACCATCACCATGGGCCATCACCTGATGGACTACTCCAGCTGGCCCTCTGCTCTTTGCCTCCAATAAGTACAACAGTGTTGGGGAAATAATGGTTTTGGTGTTAAATATTGATTAGACATCTGTAGCAGCATGTGATACTTAGACTGAAGAAACATTTTCACTTTAGAATGTAGTGTTTCAGAAAGAGGGAGAGAGACTTAAAAACCTTTTTAAGTAGAAAAGAGGAAGACAAGTCCAGTAGCACCTTAAAGACTAACAAAATTTCTGGCAGGGTATAAGGTTTGGTGAATCACAGCTCACTTCTTCAGATACAGAAAAGTGTTTTTCCTCCCACCATCCCCTTGCCTCCCCACCCAAAAAGCACAGGGGCAGTTGCCAGAGGGAAGGGTGAAAAACATACCCTGTCATAAATTTTGTTAGTCTTTAAGGTGCTACTGGACACTTGCTCTTTTCTACTGCTTTAGACAGACTAACATGGCTACCCATCATGATGAGAAACCTTTTTAAGAACAGACTATTTAACTACCATTGGGTAAGGGAAATGTTTGGAATGGTTTGGAATGAAATAAATTAAATTGGGCCCAATCCAAACAAAGCTAAGAATACTTAAGTTCCATCAATATTAAAGTACATGCTTAACTTTTTGCCCAATATTATCAGGTGTGCACAGTGCCCGATATTATCAGTACACACAGTGGCTTTCCTGCAAAGGAGCATTTCCCATCTTCTCAGAGATCCTTTAAGTAGAGATGCCAGGAATTGAATGAAAGAGTTTGTGTACAGAAGGCTTGTGTTCTACAACTGAGCCCCAGTTCCTCTTGTGGTGCGGGCCACAACTCATGACTGCATGAGCAAATTTGAGATTCAATCTCCAGTTAAAAGGCTCTTGAGGGAAAGACCAATAGATGAAAAACTGGGAAGCCTCTGCTGGTTAGAGCTGATAATGCTGGACATATAGACTGGTGACTGATTCAGTGCTAGGCAACTTTGTTTGTACATTGTTAACTAAAAAGGACATTTCAGTCAGAGTTCAGTGACTGCTCCTTGTTAAAATACTATGAATTTATAGTAGGTCTTGCAAGTGTTTGCATTTTAACCAACAGCCCTTTGCTGAAGCTATTTTTTAATCTTTAATTGCAAATTCACATTTTCACTTTGACTGAGACTCTAGCCCCCTTATGTTTTTGCTATTGTTTGCATTTCCTTTTGAAATGCGGACACATATACGTATGTAAATCTATAGATACCTATTTAAAGTCCACTAGCAGACACTCAGTGTCTGCTTTTAATGCCAAGATGATGTTATGACTAGTCATGTATCAAAGACTATTTTTCCAAAGCATTTTCCATGTATTGCAAGAAAGTGTTTCTATCCTTCCTCTTCTAATTTTTCATTTCACTTGCAAATTTTTCATGTACATTCTGAATTTTTGAAAGGCTTGAAAAGATAGGAATGAGGTATAAGCATCGTCCTTGGAGTAAAGGCAATCATTGTCTCAACTGAATTAGTGGAGGGACAATTTTTGACCCATTAATTGAAATAGATGGGGACAGTGAATGTCATGCAAGATTTATTTTGAGCTTTTTGCTGGGTAAAAGCAAATGGAAATGTGCAATCTGGTGGACAATGGTGATAAATTGATTTTAAAAAAATCCCAGGCAACGAAAAGCCAAGGCTGTTAGGAGTATTGTGCATTAAAGCCCACTTACTTCTTTATCCAGTAAATTATTTCATAGGCAGGAGGATTTGAAAGCAACCCCTAGGGTTGCCAACTCCAGTTTGGGAAGCTCCTGGAAATTCGGGGATAGTGCTTGAAGAGGGCAGAGCTTGGGACATGATGTCATAGACTCCACCTTCTGAATCTGCCATTTCCTCCATTTCCTGATCTCTGTGGTCTGGATATCAGAGGTGATTCTGTGAGATCTCCAGACCCCACTTTGAGGTTGGTAGCCCCACCTGTGACAAAGTTGCCAACAGCTCAGGAAAAAGAAAAGACAAGATCTGCTCTTAAAATTCAAATATCCACAAAGGAGCATCATACTATAATGTTACTTCACAGCAGTTCCTGCATATATAATGTGATTTGTTAGAGTATGAATGAAAGGACTCAGCAATTTAGAATGCTGAGAGAAAATATTCATTTATATAATTTCCTTTTGAGATTTAACATAATTCCTTTGATTTTACACTTTGGGAAATATCTGTGCAATTATTATCCATCGTAATAAATCTTATGCAAAATTCTTTAAAATTTCCTCCACCGCTGTTACCCAAAGGAGGACAATTCTATTGCTAAATCAAATCAGCCAGTTCTAGTTATGTGATCTCACATCAGAATGATCACTTATGGCCACTTAACTAGCATGGTCATTAATGAGTACTGAACATTGGATTCCAATGCTGGTGTGAGTCCATAGTTGGTAACCGGTACTGCTGGCACCCACAAAGCTAGCATGGCAGCCCATAGGAGGGCTCCTATTGCCAATCGCTGTGGGCAGCTGAAGGCTACGGGGTGTACTGGAAGGTGACAGGAGGTAACAATGGATGCACTAGGCCTGTAGCACCACTGCCATATAGCCACACGGTAACTTAATGGATAACAGTACAAGTCACTAGAATGTGATGTGATTACCTGCACCAATTCTAACTTCTGCTATCGAGTCAGGATCTTTGCAAGTGCATGGTGCTGCTGTCACTATCTCAGCATATCTGCCATTGCCTTTTTTTGCTTTCTAGTAAGGGCACCATTGCCCACTGTGCCTTCAGCACTACATAGGATAGGTGATGGAATCCTCCCCATGACCCAGTCTGTGAGCTGCTGCTGGGTGGCACTGGGGCATACCCTGGCCCTTGGCTTTCCCGCCTGCTTACTCCCCACACCTTTTGGAGTCTCAGCATATGCTGAGGATGTCTTTTTCTTTTTCTCTTAGGATAAACTCAGGTAAGCCTGCCATCACCAAAGCAATCTATTTCTTTTTATCAGGTCAGTACTTTGTCCATTTTCCAGGCTACTTTCTGTCAAGCCTATACAGTATGTGTGTGTGGGAGCGAACGACATTTTAGCATCATCTTGTCCTTCCTTCCCTTTCTGTATGATGGAGCTGTCCAATTCAGCACCAACTGGTATGCATGTAGCTTACTCTTGTTTGGCTCATGAGTGAGTCTTAAATCTCAGAGGTCCACTCCCAGAAGCCTAGAGATCAGGGCGTATTTAATAATTGTATTAACTTCACATATATTTTGGAAAGCAAATATTGGGGAACAGTCCACAAGCAGAATACTAAAGAAAGAACATAAAAGATAGTTGCTGGTGTGGTGGTTAAGAATGATGGAATCTAATCTAGAGAACTGGGTTTGATTCCCCATTCCTCCACATGAGCAGCATACTCTAATCTGATGAACCAGGTTGTTTTCCCCACTCCTACACGTGAAGCCTGCTGGGTGACACCTTGGGCTACTCACAGTTCTCTCTGAACTCTCTCAGCCTCACTTACTTCACAAGGTGTATTTCACGGGGAGAGGAAGGGAAGGCAGTTGTAAGCCAGTTTGACACTTCTTTTAAAAAGGTAGAGAAAATCAGGGTATAAAAACCAACTCTTCTTCTAATCTCTACTATCAAAGCTTACACATCCCAGTCGATGGGTTCAGGGTCTTAGGCTTGTCCCCCTGATCTGACGATGCCTGCCGCTGAACTGCATCCCAGGCTTCCCCATTTATGGACTTTCCCTCTAGTTTAGGAGTTCCCTTCCTGGGCCAAACAGAACTGGAGTACAGGTTCAAAAATTCCTTCCAAGATGACTTTGACCAAAAGTATAGATTAAAGGAGTTTTGCACTCTGCACCAAAATGAGTCCCATGTGCAACTAACACAGCTGTTAGACAGCAATGAGGAGTAGTTTATTGTGACAATTAACAGACTGGCCCAAATGGCAAAATTTGACATACTGATTCTGCATGTTGAGAATAGAAGTGCCAGCTCTGTTGCCCACTTCAAACAGATAAGCCTGTGTTATTCTAAAAATGTACTTATTCATCCATAACAGGCACTGGTACAGAACTGCTCACAGTTTGGGTAATGTTCTATAAGGGTCTATCAGAGCCATTGTCCTGCTCTCTGCAGTGAGGTTGCTGTTGCAGGGATATTGGACCAATGGCCAAGCTTTGGGAAGCTGGGGAGCCTGAGGCTTGTGCCAAGTGAACCAGTTGATCCAACATGGCAGCTCTCCTAGACCTCTACTTAAGTAAGTTTGGGACATAATGGAGACAAGCTGCATCGCTGGCAGTTACTAGACCTTTGGCGAATGTGCTGTGCTCTGGCCAGGATCCTGCCAGGAATATTACTCTCGGAACAGTGTTCTAGATACACAGTGGGGTTGCATGCAGCCAATCTGACACTACACTTCCTTTGTGCTACCTCAACCAGGGCTTTTCTAACATTTCTGTTCCTGCAGAGTTGGAGTTTGTACAGGGCGATATGGGCCCAGGTTTGCTTCCTGCCTGGTAGAGGCCTGGTGACTATATCAGGGGTTGGTGGTGAGGCTTCCCTTGCAGGTTCTGGTAGGGTGACCTCTAGCATTGTTGGACCATGGTCAGCAGGCACCTCTGTGGTGACCACTGGCCTTGGCTTCTTGGGCTCCTCCACTGATGGCTGTGAGTCCAAATCACTGGGCTGGTCAGAAGGGGTCACAATAGCAGTGGATTTATGTGTAAGTCATGTTCAGATGGGAATCAGGGCTCCAGGATGAATTTGCTTAGACATTACAATCATATGTACCAAGAGTACACCAATGGCTACTTGCAATGCTCCTGATACGTTTAGTCACAATACTCATTTTCCATAAGCATAAAGTTTTGGTACATTCTTGCTCATATGTACCAAAGCTGAATGCACCTGGAAAATCCAGATGTTACCCTATTCACATGAAACAGTGGCTGTATTGGGCCCATCAAAGGTAGCATGTCCTCCAGTTGGTGGACTCTCAGTATGCAGGGCTATAACATCTGAAAGAGGTTACTGTAGTAGATACAAACTGTAGACCTATCTGTTAAGGCTGACCTTGCCTTGGTGCAGTAACCTAGCCAAGCTTTACCTGGATTTGGTTTCATAACTCCTGAGCAACGCTCACCATAAAGCAAAAGAAGGCTTTATTGGAGAAATTCAAGAAAAGATATTAAAAACAAGGCATACAGTAGCAGTGAAAAACACAAAAATAACAAAACTGTCTTACTTACTGGAGTTCTAATGTAGCATAGTAGGTTCTTAAAGCAAAGAGTTCCAGATCATAACACAAATAATTTTTTGACAGCAAGGAGATGTAAGGAGGAAAGTATAAAGGGATAAGGATTCTTCCCTCTAAGTATGTGTGTGTGTTTAGTAATGTCAAATTGCTTCTGCCTTATGGCAACCCTATGAATCAATGTCCTCCAAAATCCTATTGTTAACTACCTTGCAAACTGTAAAAACGCTGGCTATAACCTCCTGACCTCCTCAACCAATCGCTGGGCAGTATCCATGGAACTTTCCAAGGAGAGAGGGAGTTTTCTCTCCCATAGCAGATTCACAGCTGAACCTTGTGAGCTAATTAACAGGCCTGAGTAGATGACCTTGATGAGTAAGTGCGAGTGTGTGCGGAGGGGCGGGGATACCTGGAGAGAATATGAACTTAGCTGGAAGTAACTGGGAAATTCCTTTAGGATGGTGTCTCTCTTGACTCTACCTCATCAGGAAGGAGCCACTACTTGTGTTATTCAGCATCACTTGGATTGCTAGAGCACTGTGGCCAGACAGCTTTGCTGTGTGATACAGGATTTCTTGTTTGTTGCATTGTTTAACTGCCTGCAGCATGTTCTGTCAGAACAGCTGGCCACTGTCAATCAAGCCTAACAAAAGCCAGGTAAGTAGATTTATACCCACATTGGATATTCTGTGTATGTCCATAATAGAATTTTTGTATTCATTTTACATGTTGATTTTACATAATATAACCTTGTGCTTTGGTAACCCAGCCTTCACCTTCTCACAGTAAATGCTTAAAAATCCAGGTGCAGAATCTCATTGTGAAGGCTTTGTATTTTTCGTGGTAAAACAGTGGTCATGAAAATAAGGAGGCAGGCCATATATTAGAGTTCAGATCTCAGTTAATTTCCTATCTGTCAAAAATCTAGTCATTGAACATCAGGATAATTGAAAATAATGGCTGGTGGCTGCAGTAATTCTGAATAATCTAAATTTATACAGTGTATACTGTCATGACAGACATGAAACAAAATTATGGCGCTATTGTACTAGAACCACGATACTGACGCACTAATAGAGCTTCAAAACTTTACTGTTTTGTATTTTAAATGAACACACTGCAGGTGCCTGATATACACACAATTTTGGATCTATAGATAATTTTCACTGACCCATAAGTTTTCTGACATTGGATAGTGACTTCCCCTATCCCCCTGCAACACATAATACCCTCCAAATACTGTACCTTGGGGACAGGTGACCCCCTGGAACAGCTTGACAGAGAGTCAGATTCACAGAAATCCTATGCTAGATACAGCCCACCAAACTCTTTGAGTGCTGGGGCTACCTCTCTGTATGCTCAGGTGTATTGTTTGACATTGTAATTTAGGGGGCTTCCTCTGTTCCCACACTGTCCTATATGTCATCAGAGCTGTTAATGATTAGGTTTATGGATAAACATGGGACTAATAATTTTTCTACTGTTTTCACCAAGGTTTGAGCCAAACCAGTGTTCAACCAAGATTCTCCCAAACACAGTGGCACTAAGACTTAGCAGAAGCTGTCCTTTCCAGGAAGTCCACAGTTTCCAGAAAGTCCACAGGTTATTCTGGTTCTTGCCATGCATGAACAAAGGTCCCCAATGCATTGGACATCATCAACCTATGCCATCACATGAGAAACCAGTGGCCATAGCAGCCATTTTGGAGTGCCCTGCATTCAGGACCAATTTGAAAGTTTTGATAGATTTGCCATATGGAAATCTAGATTGTCCAGCATTGTTCCAAAACCCTTCCACCTATTTACAGTTTTTTGAAAGGTATAAACACCATAGTGTCAAAAACTATGCTATCAGGAAAAGGCACTGGGCAGCTGTACCAAATTTAGACCTGGAGGGTTCACAATGGAATCTGGATAATCTGGAGAAGGACATGCAGAAGACAGAAAGTACTTGTAGAGTTACCTGTCAGAATTAAAACTCCAGGCCAGGAATGCTCAATCACCTCTTGGTTCAGCTTGCTTCCTACTCACTAGGTGCAATCAGGAAGCCAATCATCCACTGAGCTGTTCAGATGCATTTGAATGCATTCTGTTGTCTCCATTTGTATGATTAGACTACTTTCTCACACAGTTAGACTGCTTTCTTAGAGCAGCTGTCTCTACCACTACCCATCTATCACTTTCCCTCCATTGTTAAAAATCATATTGTTAAAAGGGGGGTTCATTTGAGATTTCTGAGTTAGATACCCCTGTGTGCCTTTGGTGCCTGTTTGCCCATGAACCTAGACAATCTTGTGATCAATTATTGTGATTACTTCATGGGTATATGACACTGATGGTGCAGGCACAAAAACAGATGATGCAGTGTATCCAATGGTGGTCATTTAAAGGATGTATCCAACTATGTAAGTGCAAATAAAGCAACTGCATGCTTAACATGAAGGTAGCTTTAATGCACCAGCCATGATGCCAGGGATATGCCCCTCTTCTCTGGTAATTAAGATTTAGGCAGATTTGTTATTTGTTACTTATTAACAAGACATGATCTAGCCCTGTAGGAAAGTTGGCTAAAGCTGCTTGGCATGGTGCTTAGGACTAATTTCCACATAACCATCAAGGTGATCCTTGTACCTGTACCTCAGGTACAAGACTTTGATCAAGTTAAGTACACCAAGCAATCATGTTTGTATCAAAGTTTTCAGCATGTCTCATCCTGGCTCATAGTATTTCTATGTGCTTGGCAATTCCAGGGCTCATATTCTTCAAATCACAGGGCAGTACACCACTATGCCCTTCTGTACCTAAAGAAACCTCTGAGCACATGATAGCTCATCTAGATAGGTCCAGTCTTGATTCAGACCCTGGAGACTTGACCACATGCCACCTTAAGATTGGAGGTTGAAAGCCACCACATTTTCAACAGCTTTAGCAGCATATGTAATTTTGAAAACTCTGTTTGTTGTCAAAACCAATGAACTGGTCACAAGAAACAGCTAGTAATGCTTCAACTTCCAAGCTTGCATTTAACCTTCCTATGATTCTATATGTAGGTTATTACCTCAGAGAATTCATGTACCAACTTATGCACCAGCCAGCCTGGTATAGTTGTTAAGAGTGGTGGCTTGGAGCGGTGGATTCTGATCTGAAGAACTGGGTTTGACTTCCCATTCCTCCAAATGATCTGTGGAGGCTAATCTGATGAACTGGGTTAGTTTCCCCACTCCTCCACATGAAGTCAGCTGGGTGACTTTGGCTAGTCACAGTTCTCTTAGGGCTCTCTCAGCCCCACCTACTTCACAGGATCTGTTGCGGGGAAGGGGAGGGTATTGTAAGTCGGTTTGAGAAAGTCAGCATATAAAAACCAACTCTTCTTCTTATGCTGCTGAACTGAACATCCAAAAAGCATCACACACACAAAAAAATCGATGTGATTGTACACTTGGATGCATCAAAACTGCATTTTTGCAAGATTTTATCAAAGCACATCATTCAAATGTACTGAAGGTAATGAAAAGAAGTAATAATAATCGGCAGATATTCCAGTTTTGCGATTAAATTTAGAAATTTTCCTAGGTGAATGAGCATTAAGGATAGGTGAGTCACTGTGTAGGGCTACATTCCACAACAATGAAAAAATAGATCAAAGGAAACCTGTGAGATTCTAAAAAGAAGTTTTAGGTAGCCTTGCTGTTCTGAAGCAAAATCCAAAACCAAGGACAAACTCATGTAATACCTCTTATTAGGATCAGCCAAAATGTCACAAAACAGTGTGCAAGAAAATGAGGTTGTCTCTAGTAGTTAATGTCCTCCTGTTTGAATATCTGTGAACAACTGGCTTGTTGAAAATGATCCATGGAGAGTTTTGACCCTGATGTTCTTTATGGGCCATTTTTAAGAAGCTGTACATTCATTATCAAAATAAAAGAAGAAAATAAATTGGTCTTGGTTCTGTCATAACAATAAATCTATACTAAATAGCAAGGCAGATCAGAGTACTGCCATAGAATAAGGATTCATTAAGCACATTGTCTGCAAAAACAGAGACAAAGCTACTTCAGAAACTGTAAGAGTGGACTCTATTTCATCTAAAACTCTGCTTGCTCGGGGAGAAGGTAATTAAATTATCTATCTTATTGACGAAAGCCATTCTTGTTTACTCAGGAAGTGGATATTAACATTATGAGAATTTATTGTTTCACTTAATCTAATAACTTAGCCTCCAAGAGATTCTGACCTATGATTGAGCAGCTGTAAGTATGCTACAGTTTTGTTACTATTATTTCCACTAATCAGATTGCCGTGATAGTGATGTACTTTCTTAAGCAGGGTGAATTTGAGATCACATTTGAATGATGGGGCTTGCGTGCAATGGGAAGAAAACCAGGACCTTTGCTTCTGTGCAGAAGTGTGTGTGTGGGCGGGGGGGGGGGGGGGTTGCAGCAGGATATAAAAGACAACTCAAATGGAAAATGTCTAATCCAATTAGCTTTGTGCTGTAAATGGAAGGATGTTCCAATCTGGCAACTGAGCAGTGAAAAGGCTGAGATCCAGAAAGGGTGTTGTGTTTACTAGAATGAAAACATGGAGACTTTGAAAGTAACTACATGGGCTACCTTTATACTAAGGAACAAATAAAAGATGGTGCTGATTTGGGCTTCTGGAGTTTCAGGACATTATAGCAATGTAATGTTTTGTACAAAGCTATTTTAAAATGAAATTTCTGGTGGTTGCACCAAGGCAACATAGAAGTGTGAAGATTCTGTTCTTAGTAGCCCTCTGGTATCTAGTCATCATACCCTTAGTAGCCCTCTGGTTATCTACCCTTGTGGTGGAATTTCATTCTGTGCTGCATTCTATTTTTTAATCTTTAATTTATCTAAAAGAATTTCCAAACTTAATTATAGACCTGGTGAATGCAAAATATGCTGCTCCTTCCCTCACCATTCATGTTCTTGATGTGCTCATGCTCTTTGACAAATGCTACAGACAAGCCATCTGTATGTGCTAATACCTAAAATTATACCAAGGTCCTCTTTGTGTAGTGTTTTACTGATGTGCTGCTGCTCATGGTTAGAAACCACAAGAAAAGAATCTTGTTGACAACCCTACATGTGTTCATGTAATGGACTTGATCAAACAGAAAAGTTCATGGAAAGAATTAATGGAACAAAACTTTCCCCTTATGATAGGCTGCAGTGAAAGAGAGAAATGGGTTTCAGCCCTTCCCAATTTCACTCATTTTTCCCTCCTCACTTCATCGTCCCATAGTGTGACAAATATTCACAAGGATTCCTTATAGGGTTACCAACCTCCAAGTACTAGCTGGAGATCTACTATTACAACTGATCTCCAGCCGATAGAGATCAGTTCACCAGGAGAAAATGGCCACTTTGGCAATTGTACTCTATGGCATTGAAGTCCCTCCCCTCCCCAAACCCTGCCCTCCTCAGGCTCCACCCCAAAAACCTCCTGCCGGTGGTGAAGAGGGACCTGGCAACCCTAATATAAGATTTAGTCAACATGTCAAGGTTAGGGCAGAAGCAATTGGCACAACCTTGATTCTCTTCCATGCATTGATAGAATCTAGTTTAATAACATTTGTACAGAAAGATACAACACATGCAATCTGCAAAATACCCAAAGGGTTGGTTGCTTGCAAGAAAAGCACTACACAGGGTGTGGGTCTGAAGGATGCAGTGGGCACTAATAATAATTGCTGTGAATAGGCTGGTAAAACATAGGACCAGTTCAGTAAAGTCGACTGGCATTTACAGAATGTTAAAATAAATATTCAACATAAGACCAACAGGCTTCCAAATTATTAATAATCAGGTTCAACGTCCATGAAATAAGCCTGTCATTACAGTAATGAAGTCCTAACCTTAAAAAGCAATCTCAGATCTTTACAAATTTCTCTGTCAAAATATATTTTTAAAGTAGGAGATGCCTATTAATCCGATTAATAGTATATAAAAAGCATATAAGAAATGCCATCCATAACAGTTGTGAGAACAGAAATATGACACTACCCAATACACAGTTCATTTCCAAACCTTGGCAGGTGGGAACAGGGTTACAATTTTCTCTTTCATGTTTTTTTTGGGGGGGTGGGGGGAGTCAGCATGTGGACAAATTGGTAAGAGAATTAAACCAGCAACACTAACCCAAACAGTCACTTGAAGTTTCAAAGCTCTTGTATCATTTCAGACATCATAATCAAGCAAGCTGCTTAAGCAAGTGAAGCAGAAAACATAAATAGCCAAAATCATTTTCTGCAAATACAGTGTTTGTACTTAAGGCATAATGTAATCAGCTGATGATGGCAAGCACATTCTTAATATTTTTAACAAATTTGTTTTAAAGTTGCTTTTAACTATTTACACTCAGAAAAAAATGAGTTCCTTGCAGGGAGGAGCTGAAATGAATGAATTTGTGATGAACAAAGAGTTAATCTTTGAGAGAAGCTGGGGGGGTGGCAGGGAGTGGGTGGAGCTCTTTTCTGAAAAAAGGTGGGAGTCTGTTTTTGGTAACTTGTGTGTTCAGTAGCTGTTTTTGACTCTGGGAACCTGAGGGTTCAGATTTGCCTAAGCAGTTGTGAAACAACTCCTGACAGGCAGAGACTGGGAGGAAAGGAACCCTTTCTCAGGTCACTGAAAGGGAATAGGCTCTGGGAAGAAGATATTCCAGATACGGGGTTTTGAGAGTTTTATGTTTTAGAAACTAGCTCTCTGTCATATCATCATATAAGGCTCATGAGCCTCATTGACTGATTCTCAAGCATGTTCAGGTTTTTAGACAAAAAAATGAAATTTGATCCGCATTTAGTCTACCTTGCAGTTTCCAGCATCATTGTACTACAAAAGTCTGGCAATAACTCCACTTCATAGCCAATAGCCAGCCAGCACTTCAGGAGTATGGGGACATTTCTGTTCATAAATCTGAATCAGTAAGACATGGTACAGGAGAATTTCTACTAGCGGCTGGAAATGCCAGTCTGAAAATGGGGAAGCCACACTGGGGACAGAATGGAGGAGTTCCACTTTCTGCTTTAGCAATATTTGGCTAGGGGGTACAGACAATGTACAGTTCCAACTATGACTATATCTGTGCTTGCAGAATGCAAGATGTATACTATTGCTGAGATTTTTTTTTCTTTGAGTACAGAAATCAGACTCATAACCAACAGCTCAAGGTATGTTACTGCAGTGTCAGATTACCAGGCTATTTTATAAATGTATTTATTTTTTGTTTTGTTTTGTAAATTGTTCCAACTCAGTGAGCAAAAGGTGCCAGCACAGAAATAAAATTCCTGCCCAGAAACGTGTCTCCCCACCTTTTGCCATGATCCGAACCCTTCCTAGCTAATGAAAAGAATTTAGCTGATGAGATTGCTACAAGACTGTCCTTTGTAGGAAGAAATTCACTGTCTGAAAAGATCTATAATCTGGGCAGTATTTAAGAAACCATTCTTCCATTCAACTCACTCTTGCAAGCAAAAAGCAATACCCAATCATTGTCTGGCAAAGCAGCACTCAGCTCAGCAGGCAATGTAATAGTGTCTAAGAAAAAGATTTATTTAGAAATTGAAGCTCACCAACAACTTATTATATGTACACCATATCAAATATTAGAGTTCCATTTAGTGAGGGCATAGGGTACAGTGCCCCCTTCCCATACTTTAGACCACATCTGACTGTTCTTTAGAAGTACTCAAATCTCTATCTAGAATGAGGTATAAAAACAAAAAAAATGTCTAAAAATATACTGCTGTTTTTGGCAATCTAGTCTCAAATGTATTCAAAAACTGCCTTTGAGCTTTGCTGTGAATATTGGCTTTCTGTTGCCCTCCCTCCCCACCCATACTTATACACATCCTGAAACATAATTTGTATTCAGCCCTTCTTCCTGAGATGGGAAAGACATGCTTTTTGCACTGTTATATTAGACTCTTTGTGTCTCACTTATTGTCAGCTTTGAAAAACTGCAGAGCTTTGACACATATATCCTGATGCATTCAAGAGAGGAGACAGAGCTCAGCCGTTGTGTGTGTGTACTTCAGGATAACCGTCCCGAGTTCTGTCCCTGCAATCTCCAACTAAAAGGTTCTCAAACTGTAGGACAAGGGCAGGCAGGCGCCTAAGACCTTAGAGAACGACTCGGAGTATAAAATAACAAGCTAGAGGGATCAGTGGTTCAGCACAGTCTCAGGCAGATCCTTGTATCCTTGGTAATCCACTGTAGTTCAGAGGTGAAAACTGTGATTTGTGCAAGCACAAATATTTTTGCATTTTAAAAAAATCAGAATTCATCCTGTTGTGTTCTGTTCTGAATGGGAGCTTGGCAATTTTTTTCTCAATGACACAGGGAAGGACTTTGGAGGAGAACAAAAGGCAGCACCTCTGCAAACTCTTGCCTGATATCACTGTTGCAAGATGCTGCACAATCAAACTGATTAAAGCAGTTTACACTCAATTAATGGCTTAATTGAAGGGCTGTTTTCTATCAGGACTCTAGAATATGTGAAGTGATAGTTAAAAAGGAGGATCTATGTACATGCTTAGACTTAATAGCTTGTGCCAGCAATTGGTATGTTATTGTTTATCACCTTACTACACAAACATCCTGAGGCGCACCTGCGCCATGGCAGTGAGCCATGGCGCAATTATGGTATACTGCTGCTGTGCCCGGCAGTTGGTGCCTTACCTCTCCTGCCCCAACTGTGATCCATGAGATGGCCACCTCCAGATTAGATTTCTGTAACTCCCTCCACATGGGGCTGCCCTTGAGACTGATCCAGAAGCTCCAGCTGGTGCAAAACACCATGATGAGGCTCCTTAAGGGGACGCATATTAAACCAATGCTGTATCATCTGCACTGGCTCCAGCTGGAGTAGCAGATCAGGTTTAAGGTGCTGGTGTTAACCTTTAAAGCAGGAGTGGGGAACCTTTTTCCTGCCAAGGGCCATTTGCATATTTATAACATCATTAGGGGGCCATACCAGGCATAGATCTCCTGGCGGCGGCGGCGGGGGGGAGATTCTAGGGTTTCCAAGTCTCCAGCCACCACCTGGAGGTTGGCAACCCTAGTAGAGGAAGAAATGTGGGAGGGAAAAAAGGAAGGAAGGCAGGGAGGAAAGGGAAGGAAGAAAGAAAGAGAGAGGAGGGAGGGATGGAGAGGAAGGAAGGAAGAAACTGGGAAAGGAAAGAGAAGGGAGGAACTGAGGAAGAAAGGATGAAAGGAAGGAAGGGGGAGGGGAACTGAGGAAGGAAGGAAGGAAGAGTGGGGGAGCGATGGAGAGAAAGAAAGAGAGGAAGGGGGAAGGAACTGGGGAAGAAAGGATGAAAGGGAGAAAGGAAGGATGGAAGGAAGGGGAGAGAGAAAGAAGCCAGCCCGTGTGCAGGAAACCTTCAGCCCTGCTGATGCACGCGCGCACGTGAGGGGGAAAGGTGGTGTGTTTGCACTCTTCCCTGCTGCCCCCCTTGAAGGCCTCCACCAGTAGCAGCAGCACCGAGCCCAGCCTGGGGGATGACAGCGGCAGCAGGGGAGGCCGGGCCTCCTCCTCCAGGCTCCAGCAGCAGCTCCTCCTCGCCTCCTTCCTCCTCCTTCTCGTCCCCCTCAGGCGGCTCCCAAAAGTCCAGCTCCAGGCCGCCACCGCCACTGTTGTCCCCCCGGGCTGGGCCCAGTGCTGCTGCCACTGGCGGAATCCTTCAAGGGGGGTAGCAGAGAAGAGCGCCAACACACCACCTTCTCCGCCCCACCCCACATGCGCGCGCCCAGTGCCCAGCAGGGCTGAAGGCTTCCTGCCTCGTCCGCATGAGAACACACGGCTGGCTTCTTCCTCTTTCCCTCCAACAGCTGACAGGCAGCGAGAGGAGGTCTAAAGGGCGCCACAGCGTTCCTGCACGCTGTGGCTTCCAGAACAGTTTGGGGAGGGTCATGCTGGGCCCCATTTCAATGGCAGGGACCTGGAGCTCCTGGGGGCCACTGAAAATGTCCTCGCGGGCAGTTTACTGCCCGAGGGCCTGAGGTTCCCCATCCCTGCTTTAAAGCCTTACATGTCTAGGGCCTTCATATCTGCAGGACCATCTCTCCTGGTACTTGCCCCAGAGAGTATTAAGATCTTGAAATACAAATTTGCTGGCCTTGACCACGGACAGGGCTTTCTCTGCCCTGGCCCATGTCTGGTGGAATAGCCTCTCAAATGAGACCAGGGCCCTACAAGACCTCAGGGATTTCCACAGGTCCTGCAAGACAGAGCTATTCCACCAGGCCTACCCTGCATACCTATCCCCTTTGAATTATTCCACCTTGGGGATGTGGAATTTGTAGTTCTGCTGTGGCCTGTCAGCCCATTCCTGAGGTTGGAGGCCAAATGGACTAAGGAGGTAATGTGACCCTTATGCCAGTGTACATGCCACTTGTGCCGTCTAAACTGGCACAGATGCCGGCATTGGGGCCTAACACCGGGATCCCTGGATTGTGGCAGCCCTTGGATATTGGCTCGACCTTCCACTGGCATGCTCCCAGCACAAGTCCTTGTGCTGGCGTCCTGGGAGGTGTCCCCAAGGTGTTCTGGGGGTCAGAGCTGCTGTTAAACATCTTCCTAACCCATTCAGCCCGGGAATGCCCCCTAAAGCTACGGCGGTGCTGCACCACCTTTTTGTTGGCACAGCATCGCTGTTCTCTGTGGGGCTTCCCCCCATTTCCCCTTTTTTTAAAAAATAGCCATTTTTTCCTCCTGGAGAAGCCACGAAACCTCACTGGAGGCTCCACGGCAGCAGCACAGCCACAGTGTCCCCAGCTGTGGCAGCTCTCAGGAATGGACTGTGTATCTCACACTAGTGACACTTTTAGATGTTTAAATGTTTGTACGGGCTGTTATTTAGAGTCCTCTCCCTCCCCAGCTGTTTGATGGTGCATGCACCTGTTACATTTTAAAGGGCCATTACTTTCTATGGAGGTCTTCCCATAGGAAATAATGGCATTTTAAAATGTAAAGATCATATGTGCTGCCAGACAGCTGTTTACTGGGGGCAATTTTTCTCTCTCCTCACTCCTCTGCCTCCCAATATCCAAAACACTTCATAAATTCCAGGAGATAGGACTTCTGCTAGGGTAGCTGAGCAAAGCACTCATCTCCCTGGGGGTTCCCGGAGGGGGACCCAAGAAACGTCTTAAATAGGGGTGTTAACGCGCCCCTCCCGATTCCTAAATAGTGGAACGGGTATCAGGAAATCTCCTGCAGCCAATGAAGAGCGGTTTGATTCCTGAACTCTCTGAGATTTACGACCTAGGAGACTCAGTAGCAGTCCCGCCTGCATGAGGAGTAATAAATCGCCACAGACGTCTCTTTGGAATCTTTGGAATTTAAGCTTCGCTCTCCCTATCTATTACCATCTAGCAACTATACAGAAACAAGAATACCTACTCTCCTAAAATCTGAGTAAGTTTAAAAGAACTCCTTTGTTTTACCTGGATTTGGAAGTCCCAGGAGACTGCTAAATACATCAGCTGAATCCGTATTTCCCCACTCAATGTTTAAATGACTTTTTAAAAACAAGAAAAGATCTGATAACCTAAGAGTAGTCTTTCTAACTAAACAAGCCTTCCTGCCATGTCCTTCCTGGAAACAATCTATCATCGCGAGAGAGCCAGAGAACTTGGAATCGGAAGTGTGGTATCAGTGTGTAACTGGCAAATATTTCCCAAGTTCCTGACTACAAAGAAGACAGAAGGTCTATGACTCAGATTCCTGCAGCACCTCTTTACATTGGAATTTTCCTGGATCTTATTAACTGAGCTTTAATAGAAATTTTCAGAAGTTGTAATCATGGAACATCTGATTACAAAGATGGAACAACTTTCTGCTTTGATGAGCACTTCATTTCAATCTATTAATCAAAAACTGGACACTATCTCAGATGAATTTAAAGACATAGAAACCCAAATGATCACAATGAGATCAGAGGAGATACTAGAGGGCCCTCTAGCTGACAAGAGAGATGAAGAACAGAAGAACCCTGCAAAGGAAATGAAGGATTACAATAAACATTTTGCAATAGCTCATTTGACAACAATGGATTTGAACGTGAGTGATTTTGACTTCTGTTCCCTTAATCTGCTTAATGAACTTTTCAACACCTGCTTGGATGATTTAATGAGTGGAGAGGCTGGGGCTGTCAGGATCCTTTTCTTTGAATTGGGGATGGAAGACATTGCAACATGGATTTACTATGGAAATTATCTATCTGCAGAAGAGACTTTACCACCAATTTCCAAGGATGCTCTTCGACGATTACTGCTACTGTGGGAAAGAAAGAAATGCTGGAAATTCCGGATAAAGGGACTAATTTAAAAGAGTCTAGTGTCTTTTCTGGCTAAGATTGAAAAGGAACTGGTTAAAAGGATTGGTTATAACGGAAATAGAATTATACATGATATAAATTTACTAGAAAAATAATATGTATTAAATGAGTGTTAGGGAGAAATGGAGGACTTACAAAATAATTAATTTTTAATGGACATAATCAAATGCTTTTTATTAAGCTAATCCATTTATTACTAGTGAGATGTACTATTTCTTTTCTTTTTTGTTTTATTCTTATTTTTTCTTTTTTTCTTTCCTTTATATGATATTATTAACTATTACATTTTCCCTTGAAAAATATAAATGTCAAAGAGATCAATAAATATTAACAATAATATTAGGATTAGAATTTTGTGCAAAGGAGGTTACTAATTCATCACAAGATGAAGAGAGGTGTAGGGGAAGTCAAAATTTTTTTTATTATATATAAATGTTTTAACAATGCTACCTATTTGTTTTTATTTTCTATTGTTTATGTCATTGTTAAACTATGTGATTAATAATTTTGGAAAAATAATAAAAAAATTATTAAAAGAAAATAAATTCCAGGAGATAAATTATCATTACTCCCAGAATTTTGGGAGTGTTTGGATTGTTTCAGATATTTCCAAGCAGACCCGAAACAGCCAATTTTGGGCTTCATTTCACTTGGGTATATTTAAATGTACATCCTTAAGGATCAGATTCTTACATAATGCCTGCTTAACAGAGTATCCTGTCACTTGCATTATCACATGCCTGTAATAGAGAATGTCACTGGATTTCCTATGATGATGAGAAGGAGAGATGTATTCTTTCCACATGTCTTTGGAAGATTAAGCTGCTCATGAAGGTTGCAGTCTACATCACCCCTGGAGTTGTTCCACTTTTTTAAAAAAGTGTTTTTAAAAAGTTGTTTTTAAAAAGAATATACAAGGAGATCCTATACACTCACTGGACACAGGAATCTTGAACTGGCACTGTAAAATGGGCATGTAAACATGTGGCAGTGCAGGAAAGAAAGCGGTAATGATATTGACTAGGCAAGACCTACCCGCTCTATCATGTCTGCTATCACTTGCAGCCTATGTCTCTTCAGTATCAGCAAGGAAACCTGCACTACAGGCCTAAGTAGAGTTTCTCCTTTAGACGCCCATTGACTTTAGTGGACATAGAATTGTGTAAGTTTGCTTTGAACTGCACTGTTGAATGCAATTTTATAAGCAGAATTTCCAGTCCCAAATTAATCTGATACACATAATGGGTATGACCCAGGATTTAAAATGTCAGGATGAGGTTGAAAGAACAGGACCATATTTTGGGGTGTTCTTGAACCCAGGCCTACTGCTGGATAAGGGCCAGCTGTGACCAGAAGTGCCAGCTGCAGTCTTTTCTGGGCAGAAAAGATGGCCACTGTGGTGCATACCCTACTGCAATGCATTCTACGTGTGGCTGTCCTTGAAATGTGTTGAGAAACTTCAAATGGTAGAGTATGCTGCAGCCAGGATGTTCACGAGTGAGTCATAGGTAGGGTTGCCAGTTCTCCCCTCACCACTGGTGGGAGCTTCATTGTGGTGGGGCTGAGGGGTGATCAGCACAATAATGTCACTTCTGAGGTAAACCTGGAAGTGACGAGGATTCTCTAGCACATTCCTCAAACAACTGTATGGAAACCATAGAATTTTTAGAGGAATGAGAATGAGTGTCCTTGGGGATTAACGCATGGGCAGAATGTTCTTGGTTCGCTCCTCTCTTATCTCACAATATTTTAATCCAAGACTGGATAGTCAAACGCATGACGCCAGCCCATCCCACTATAAGTCCGAAGCAAGTAGCTGCTGGAGGCTCCCCGTTCGTTTGAGCCACCCATATAATGTGGGATAGTAGGGGAGTGACCGCCGTGTCATTGCCCGAGGATTGGCTGAGGGGTTATCCAATCAAAGGCCGATTCTCCCCTATTTTTCTTGGGACACCAGCGTTCTGGTGTTAATTCCCCCCCCACAGGACTGGTCGGGGGGGTCTGTCTGGCCTGGAGAGGGTCGGGGCTTGAGGCGCCTCTTCGGCCTCAGACCAGTCCGAGGGAGAGTCTGAGCTTTCCTCTCCCTCGGAGGTTACCCGGGTGGCTCTATGCTTAGTCAGCCTGGGTCACAGCCTACTTCCTACCTGGCTACAGCTCTCCTCTGGCCTTTTATACTCTTCAGGCCAGAGAAGCTCTGCCCCTTCCACCCTCTGCCCTCCCCCCGGAAGTCCATAAAAGGAGCTCTCCTTCCCCGTCACGTCACTTCCCTTCCTAGCCAGCAGCGCGGCTCGCACCTGCCCCGCCCTTGCTCACCCGCAGCTCAACTGCTTGTCGGGGCTGGGAGCTTGAACAAAAGGAGGTTAGTAGCGGGCTAGTCATGTGATTACACGCACGCCGGCATTCCGGTAATGTAGCAAAAAAAAAAAGTAGTGGTTTAGCACTGAAAAGATCGCTAGAAAACAGGGATTGCTTAACCCGTTTTTTTTTTTTGTGCTTAATTCACGCCTAAGGTGGGTCCAATGTGCAGCCCTTGGATGGTCATGCGTTTAGACCACGGGAATTCGCTACTTTTAAGGCACAAAGGCGAGACAAATTGGCCATGCGTTAAACCCCCTTGTCACTTCCCAGTTTGCCCCAGAAGTGACATTAATCACTCCCCCCTTCAGCTAGCCTATTTCTGCCCACCAGCCAGCTGAGAGGTGGCAGACAGCTGTAGGGGGAAAATGGAAATTAATCCAATCCCCTTTGTAGGGCAATATCCCAGCAGGATACTTCACCTGTATAAAGCAGCAGAGTTCAAAACAGCCAAAAACTATATGGAGGAATATGAACAGCACAAGTATTAAAATGGAAGAAAACTGTGCTTAATAAATGTTTATAAAGTCCTTTAAAATAAACAAAATTTTATTTAAGAGGCTTCTACTACTTTTACCTCATATTAAATGAAACATTGTTACATCTTTAGTGAGTGTGAGGCAGAGAGCTATCACAGAGTGAGACTGAGAGAGACTGACAGTTGTTTGCGTCAGTTGGTTACTAGTAACTGTCACCAGAAGGGAGGGGCTGATTCTACAGGAGCACAGAGCCCACTGTCAATCAAATTAGGCTCCAGTGTTTAATCCAACAGCAGCCCCCTTATTTGGCGGGCAATTGCCCACCATTATCTCATATCTGGCAACCCTAGCCATAGGGACCATATCACTCCAGTCTCAGCCTATCTACACTGGCTCCCAAGCTGTTTCCAGGCATAATTCAAGTTGCTTGTGTTGACCTTTAAAGCCCTATATGACTTGGGACCAGCATACCTGGAGGACTGGGTATTCCCTTATAAACCTTACT
This sequence comes from Euleptes europaea, assembly GCF_029931775.1. NCBI lineage: Eukaryota > Metazoa > Chordata > Lepidosauria > Squamata > Sphaerodactylidae > Euleptes > Euleptes europaea. Next base: position 59,460,455 of record NC_079314.1, read on the forward strand.
CAAGCGCTTTAGTTATCTTCTGAGGCCCTGCTTCAAATGTCCCCATTTTCTGAGATTAAATGGGTTAGCAACTTGGGAGAGGGCCTTTTTAATCATAGCACCAAAACTCTGGAAATCTCTCCCTGGAAAAACTTGCCTGTTCCCTACTGTTGCCATCTTTTGCCAGCAAGTAAAGACTTTTTGTTTTGTCTCCTTCCTGATGTATATTTTGTTTTTACGAATGATTATTTTATTGTATTATATGCATATTTTATTTTGGTTTTAAGTGTTTTAATAATTTTTTATGTTTGGTTTTAACAATGTTAAGATCTATATGCTTTTAATCAGGGCCTTGGGGGCATTGATGAGGGCAGAATATCCAGTCTTAACCGGAGCCTCATGCCTAACCCTTCAAGGCAAATGGCTACTTCTTGCAATAGCAAATATTGTTGGAATATATCCAATTGTTTCATATTTAACTGTCTCGGGCAGCACATTAACAAAAGGGAATAATGTGCTAAGTTTATTTTGTGGTATCTTAAAAGTCCTCTACAGACATCACAGAGCACATGTCTAACATAGAAGCTCTGTGGCCACAGAATTGCAGTATTTTTTTTTAAAAAAAACACTTACATTGGGCAGTACAAGGCCAATTTATTTTTAGCATTTTCAGGGCTTTCTTTCTCCACCATTCAGTTTTTAAAAATATTTTATAATATTTTGTTCCTGATAATATTCAACTCCTACTTTCATTTTTTATTCTCCTACCACTGAAATACACCCTTTGTCTTCTGTTATGATAAATTATACCCTGCATCATTCCCTTTCTTCTCTTTATAAATACTGCTTAGCTAAGGAATACTTTTAAAGCTCTGCTTTCCCATTTCTGACAGGTCAATCTTTGTCACCTGTTAACTTTCTGCCATTCTGGAATGACTATTTTGCTACTTATGAATCTGTATGATGATGTTTAGTCAGAGTCAGACATAATTTTAAATTTCAGAAGGCATGCCTAATAATGCAAACTGTGGGTAATCTAGATAATATTGTCGAAGGCTTTCATGGTCAGAGTTCATTGGTTCTTGTAGGTTATCCGGGCTGTGTAACCGTGGTCTTGGAATTTTCTTTCCTGACGTTTCGCCAGCAGCTGTGGCAGGCATCTTCAGAGTAGTAACACAGAAGGACAGTGTCTCTCAGTGTCAAGTGTGTAGGAAGAGTCAGAGAGGGGTTGGGTTTGAGCTGAGTACTGTCCTGCAGAAGTAATGTGCTAATCATTGTCCTGTAAGTATCAAGATAATGTGCTAATGAGGGTATGGTATGTTAATATGGAACCATTGTATAGGGCTGTCAATTCGGTTCGGCCCGAACTGAAAATCAGCCGAATTCTCCGTGATTCGGCGATTTTCAGTTCGGACGGATCCGAACTCCAAAATGAGAGTAATCCGGATGGCCGAACTCTTCATGTTCGGCGTGTTCGGCGTGTGAATTCGGCGAATTCGGTGGTTCGGCGGAGACGCATGCGCAGGAGCTGATCCGGCCGCTTTCTCCCACGGCCAATGGTAGCCCAGCAGAATCTTCCCCTGGCCAATCAGAGCTTTGATTTGAAGTTTTGAACTGGCCAAGAGAAAGTTTAAAACGCCTGCCGCCCATCCCTTCCTTCCCCAGTGTTTGCCATTTTGGTGGCGAGATCCAGCCAGCAGAATTGTTGCAGTTGTGAGAGATCCACCTGTGTTCATCTTCTGGAACTGGTTTGAGGGTGTTTTGTGGTGTTTGTGTTGTGCGGGTGCGGGTGGTTGCTTTGCTTGGGGTTCCACGGTCCGGCCTAGCCCCCCCCCCCGGTTGCCTTGAGAAGGGCGTGCGGTCTCCGTGCGGAGGCGCACCCTCTCGCCGCCAGCCGGGCCTCCCGCGTTCCCATCCCAACCCCCGGTGCTTGGGTGCCACTTGAGTTCATCCAGCGCCTTCGGCTTTTGCTTGCCTCGTGGGGCCTGTGAGTGGTGCGGTGGGTTGCTTTGCTTGGGGTTCCACGGTCCGGCCTAGCCCCCCCCCCCGGTTGCCTTGAGAAGGGCGTGCGGTCTCCGTGCGGAGGCGCACCCTCTCGCCGCCAGCCGGGCCTCCCGCGTTCCCATCCCAACCCCCGGTGCTTGGGTGCCACTTGAGTTCATCCAGCGCCTTCGGCTTTTGCTTGCCTCGTGGGGCCTGTGAGTGGTGCGGTGGGTTGCTTTGCTTGGGGTTCCACGGTCCGGCCTAGCCCCCCCCCCCGGTTGCCTTGAGAAGGGCGTGCGGTCTCCGTGCGGAGGCGCACCCTCTCGCCGCCAGCCGGGCCTCCCGCGTTCCCATCCCAACCCCCGGTGCTTGGGTGCCACTTGAGTTCATCCAGCGCCTTCGGCTTTTGCTTGCCTCGTGGGGCCTGTGAGTGGTGCGGTGGGTTGCTTTGCTTGGGGTTCCACGGTCCGGCCTAGCCCCCCCCCCCCGGTTGCCTTGAGAAGGGCGTGCGGTCTCCGTTCGGAGGCGCACCCTCTCGCCGCCAGCCGGGCCTCCCGCGTTCCCATCCCAACCCCCGGTGCTTGGGTGCCACTTGAGTTCATCCAGCGCCTTCGGCTTTTGCTTGCCTCGTGGGGCCTGTGAGTGGTGCGGTGGGTTGCTTTGCTTGGGGTTCCACGGTCCGGCCTAGCCCCCCCCCCCGGTTGCCTTGAGAAGGGCGTGCGGTCTCCGTGCGGAGGCGCACCCTCTCGCCGCCAGCCGGGCCTCCCGCGTTCCCATCCCAACCCCCGGTGCTTGGGTGCCACTTGAGTTCATCCAGCGCCTTCGGCTTTTGCTTGCCTCGTGGGGCCTGTGAGTGGTGCGGTGGGTTGCTTTGCTTGGGGTTCCACGGTCCGGCCTAGCCCCCCCCCCCCGGTTGCCTTGAGAAGGGCGTGCGGTCTCCGTTCGGAGGCGCACCCTCTCGCCGCCAGCCGGGCCTCCCGCGTTCCCATCCCAACCCCCGGTGCTTGGGTGCCACTTGAGTTCATCCAGCGCCTTCGGCTTTTGCTTGCCTCGTGGGGCCTGTGAGTGGTGCGGTGGGTTGCTTTGCTTGGGGTTCCACGGTCCGGCCTAGCCCCCCCCCCGGTTGCCTTGAGAAGGGCGTGCGGTCTCCGTGCGGAGGCGCACCCTCTCGCCGCCAGCCGGGCCTCCCGCGTTCCCATCCCAACCCCCGGTGCTTGGGTGCCACTTGAGTTCATCCAGCGCCTTCGGCTTTTGCTTGCCTCGTGGGGCCTGTGAGTGGTGCGGTGGGTTGCTTTGCTTGGGGTTCCACGGTCCGGCCTAGCCCCCCCCCCCGGTTGCCTTGAGAAGGGCGTGCGGTCTCCGTTCGGAGGCGCACCCTCTCGCCGCCAGCCGGGCCTCCCGCGTTCCCATCCCAACCCCCGGTGCTTGGGTGCCACTTGAGTTCATCCAGCGCCTTCGGCTTTTGCTTGCCTCGTGGGGCCTGTGAGTGGTGCGGTGGGTTGCTTTGCTTGGGGTTCCACGGTCCGGCCTAGCCCCCCCCCCCGGTTGCCTTGAGAAGGGCGTGCGGTCTCCGTGCGGAGGCGCACCCTCTCGCCGCCAGCCGGGCCTCCCGCGTTCCCATCCCAACCCCCGGTGCTTGGGTGCCACTTGAGTTCATCCAGCGCCTTCGGCTTTTGCTTGCCTCGTGGGGCCTGTGAGTGGTGCGGTGGGTTGCTTTGCTTGGGGTTCCACGGTCCGGCCTAGCCCCCCCCCCCCGGTTGCCTTGAGAAGGGCGTGCGGTCTCCGTGCGGAGGCGCACCCTCTCGCCGCCAGCCGGGCCTCCCGCGTTCCCATCCCAACCCCCGGTGCTTGGGTGCCACTTGAGTTCATCCAGCGCCTTCGGCTTTTGCTTGCCTCGTGGGGCCTGTGAGTGGTGCGGTGGGTTGCTTTGCTTGGGGTTCCACGGTCCGGCCTAGCCCCCCCCCGGTTGCCTTGAGAAGGGCGTGCGGTCTCCGTGCGGAGGCGCGAGGACCCTCTCGCCGCTGAGGCTCGCGCGACCCCATCCCACCCCCTCCACCGTGCTTGCGTGCCACCTTATCTGACCCAGCAAAACCGCCTCTGGGTTTTGCCAAGGGGAAAGATGAGTGCCAGGCGTCCAGGAAACAGGGGCCCTGGGGGGAAAGCACTGCAGAAGACCAGAGGGGTGGAGGGGAGGGGTAGGGGGAGGGCCTCGGCTCACCCCCGCCCTGTGCGTAGATCAGCTTCGGTGGCACCCTCAGGGGTGCAGCGGCGGATCGATTTCTCAGACGGTGCCTCCGCAGCTGCCAATCCTGCACAGGTGAGAGGTGATGCTCACACTGGTACAGGGACTGCTGCTGATGCTGCTGCTGTCCAGACCGTACCTCCTCCTGCTCCTCCCATTGTTGACGTGGAGGGGCCTGTCACGCGGCAGCGGGAGGAGGAGGAGGGGGTGCTGTCTGGGGAGGAGTTCGGGATGGAATGTTTCGATACCGATGCATTGAGGTATCTCACCCCCACTTCAAGAAGAGTGGTCGAGGAGTTTGCACACTCGATGGACAGCCCGCCGACTTTGCCTGCTTCTCCAACTCCCAGAAGCAGTTTGGGAACTACGGAATGTGAGGAGAGGGTGGAGGAGTCGCAAGAGGAAGAGTTTGTGTTGTTGCTGGAGCCATCTCAAACCCTTACCCCGCCGTCCCCTCCCCGCAAGGTCCCTAGACAGCAAGAGTCTGCCCCGAGCACCTCCAGGCAGGTTGCTCCTGCGGCAACCTCCGCGCACAAGCCGCATGGGAGCCACTTCACATCCTCGGTTTGGAAGCATTTCGAAGTGGCAGAGGATGATACCCGCATTGCTGAGTGCCAGCTCTGCAGGGCGCGGGTGAGTCGAGGGAAAGATCTCAAGCATCTCTCGACCACCGCACTCCGGAACCATCTCCGGAAGCACCACAACGCGGTGCTGCTCCAGGAGGAGAGACAGGCTGGTACTTCGCTGACAAGGGTTCCCGGGGCCACTGCACCGCCATCGTCTGCTGCTCTCCCCGTCGCGCCCCGTGCTGCGACTCCCCTAGAAAAGACCCGCCAAACCACTCTTTCAGAGATGTTTGGTGTGGGGGATGGCGTCTGTAGGATGCCGAGAGGTGGGGTCAGAGCAGCCACGAAAAAGGCCACTCGTCTGCTTGGCGAAATGATTGCCGTGGACGATATGCCCTATCGTGTTGTTGAGAAGGTTGGATTCCGCAGACTCATCCAATTCTTCGCGCCCTGGTACAAGTTACCATCTCGCAACACAATGGCTACATCCATTGTGCCATCGTTGTACGAGGGCGCAAAGGCGCATGTGAGGGCACAGCTGTCGCGCGCTGCCGGCGGCACTGTGCACTTCACATCCGACATTTGGACAAGTCTGAATGCGGAATCTTTCATCTCCCTCACCGCGCATTGGTGGCAACCACAGGACCTTGTGGGTGGGGGAGGGGTGGGCAGCGTTAGGCAGGGAGACTGTCGCCGGCCCGGCTATTGCAAGGCCATGCTACACGCGCAGGAGTTCGCGGAGGCGCACACGGCGGCCAACATCGTCGCCGTCCTGAAGCCACACATACAGAATTGGCTAGGCAGGGAAGTCACCATGGGATTCATGGTGACCGATGGTGGCGCAAACATCAGGGCGGCAGCAGGGCAATTGGGTGTTGAATCACGGATCTACTGTGCGGCCCATCTTCTCCACCTCGTGGTGAAAGATGCCCTGGGGCTCGGATCACAACCTGAATCCAAGATGGATGGGCAGACTCGCAACTTCCGGAAGCTCATGGTAAAATGCCGGCAGCTTGCAAGTCACTTCTCGCGCAGTCCAAAGGACAACTACGCACTGCGCGAGATGCAGGTCCGTGAAGGCGTGCCAGAGCACCGTGTGAAGGGTGATGTAGACACGCGTTGGAACTCCACTTACGCCATGCTCGAGCGTTTGGTGGAGCAAAAGAGGGCCCTCAGAGCATTTTTTCTGGAATCAGAATCCGTGGGGTCTGAGCGGCAGCTCAACCAACGTGAGTGGCAGATCATTGCTCAGACTGTGCAAGTGCTCGAGCCCTTCAAGCATTGCACAGAGATGCTCTCCTCGGACACGGCTACGCTGGCTCTGTTCACCCCCATGGCCCACAGGCTCCGTGTTAGGATGAGGACCTTTCAGCAGCAGTTCCAGGAACAGGGTGAAGATCAGACAGCCTTGACCGGCCTAGTGACGAGGCTTCTTGAAGGAGTGTCCAACCGTCTGATGCCTGTCGCTCAGGAGCCAGTCTACATGTTGGCGAGCATGTGCGACCCGCGCATCAAGGGCAGCATTGCAGAGCGTTCCAGCGAGCTTCTGCGCTGGAGAGACAAGCTGTGCCAGCGAGTTGAGCGATTGCGGGCCCAACGGGGGATTGACACTGAGGAGGTGGAGAGGGAGGAAGACTCCCTTGTCACCCATCCCACACCTTCAGCATCTTGTGCCGTCCCCCTGCAGGCCACCCCCTCGATGGCGATGGAGATGGACGTCATCGGGTGGGCAGTTGGCCCCTCCGCGGCTTTGTCTAAGCGCAGGAGACAGGACACGGGAGAAGCAATGGTAAGGGAGTACCTTTCTGAGCCCTACGAGCCACAGATGACGTGTCCGCTGACCTACTGGGCCGCGAAACAGTCAGTCTGGCCGGACCTCGCAGTCGTGGCCCAGAGGCTCCTCTCCTGCCCTCCTACGAGCGTCCAGAGTGAGCGGCTATTTTCTCATTTGGGTGAAGTTCTTCGCCCACAGCGCGCAAGCCTGGCACCCTGGCACGCTGAGCAGTTGGCATTCCTAAAGGTCAACCTGCCCTTGTTTGGCTTCCCCGACCTGGACACTGAGGAAGGATGAGGTTAGAAAAAGCGTGTTGTCGCCGCATGTCCTCGTGGACTGTGTCGGTGGGAATCTGGTGAGGCGCTCTTTCCCGATTTTTAAAAAACAAAAAAAAAGGAAAAAGCATCCATTCCCCTCTGCAGACTAATTTGACCACTGACTAGCCAAAACGAGGTCTAAAGCTGTAGTCAAGACTCAAACTCCGTGTGCTCCCTCACTTCTCTAATCACCTTCTCTGTATGTTTTTTTGCATCCCGGATGAGCTCTGGTGTTTCTTTCTTCTGGCTGACATCCTGGAGGCTTCTACTGCACCCGAGCTTCATGCAAAGAAAGGTGAGACTTTATCTGGTTCATGGGCTTCCCCTTCCCGTTTTCTCCCCAAGCGTTCATGTGTCTGGTCCGGAATTCTCACTGTAGAACAGGGGTCCTCAAACTACGGCCCGAGGGCCGGATCCGGCCCTCGGAGGGCTTTTGTCCGGGCCGGAGACAGAGAAAGCCAGTCCCCCCTTGCCCACCTCCCCAGAGCTTTTCTGGGCTTCCTGGCGGCGTGCGCACAGCCAGAAGCCTCCCTCCCGCCCCAATCGCCCCCTTCCCTATTCCCTCTCCAGCCCAAAACCCCTTTCCTGGGCGCACGAGGCATCTTGCCGCCTTGCGCGCCGCCCAGTCGCCCCCTTCCCCCTCTCCCTCCCACCCTCTCCAATCCAAAATCCCCTTTCCTGGGAGCACAAGGTGTCTTCCTGCATCGCACGCCACCCAGTTGCCCCCTTCCCCCTCTCTCTCCCACCCTCCCCGGCCCTTGGGGGGGGGCTGGGAATATCTCCAGGGAGAAGAAAAAGACTTGTGGTCACTTATGCACAGGAGGTCTTGCCTTGGATTTGCCGCTCTCCAGATGCACATATTCCCCATCCAAATTCTCAGAACTCACAAGAAAGCTCTCCCCTTCCCCGGGCAGGGTTTGGAGAATTTGGATGGGGAAAATGTGCATCTGAAGAGCGGCAAATCCAAGGCAAACCCTTCAATAAATAAATGGCCTTGGTTTTTACATGCCGACTTTCTCTACCACTAAAGGGACACTCAAATCGCCTTACAATCCTCTTCCCATACCCTCCCACAACAGACGCCCTGTGAGGCAGGTGGGGCTGAAAGAGCGCTAACAGAACTGTAACTTGCCAAAGGTCAGCCAGCTGGCTTCGTGAGTAGGGGTGGGGAAGCCAACCAGGTTCATAAGATTAGCCTCCGCTTCTCACGTGGAGGAGTGGGGAATCAAACCCGGTTCTCTAGATCAGAGTCCCCGCCCCAAACCGCCACTCTTAACCACTACGTAGGGAAGGGCTGGGCTTGTAAGGAGGATGCTTCTCCGGTGAGCCGGCTCGCGCCGCCGCCGCCACCTCCCCCGCAACAGTCTGGCCCCCAACAGTGTTTGAGGGCAGTGAACTGGCCCCCTGTTTAAAGTTTGAGGACCCCCGCTTTAGAACAACACGTAGCAGAAGGGGGACCCCTTCACGCGTAATGCTCATGAGTTGCCGTTGTAATGTTCGGGATTGGGCTGTGTGTGGAGGGAATTCAGTGTAAGAATTAGGCCTGCTGCCACTTCCGCTCTGCTCCCCACCACTGTTCCTGATTCAAGTCCAGAAGCTTTCATCACGAGTCGTTCCCCATTCTGTTTTGGCTTGAGAAAAAAAAAACCTGTCAGTGCTGAGGGACTAATTTCTGTAGAATTGTGGCTGTTTGGCAGTCTGTCTCCCTTCCTCATTTCCCCTTTTTTTCCCCCTTCGCAGGTCAGATTTTCCTTTCTGGCGTGAGCCATCCAGGAAGCCTCTACTGTCACTGAGCGCCATGTAATTGAACTGTGGGACTGATCTGTCGCATGAGCTTCCACGCCTCTCATGACCCATTGGTTCTAAAGGATTAATGTTCCGGTTTTCCACACAGGCCCAAAGGCCACACAGCACGGTGTGGGCCGCACCCATAAACGTTCTTCACGCTTATGTGGGTGGGGGGGTGGTTCCCTTAACTCGAAGGCCAGTGATGACACCTTGGGCACGCACACTGAAAAGCTCCTCCGTCTGCACGCAGCTTGTTGATGTGTCGTACCGGAGAGGGCTGCCCTGGACACAGGCGCAGTAAAACCCCTCTCCCCCGATTGCTCTGAGGCCTTCCCTTAATGGTGTAAACCTTGAGTTTTTCTTTAAAAAGGAAACATTGGGGAAATGTCTGTAACCTTATGAGTCTTCCGGAGAACACTTGTGTAATGCCAAATAATAACTTTTCCTTTATTAAAATTTAAAAATTTGAAAAAACCTCAATAAAGCAACATTTTAAACAGAACAAGTTTAAATACAAAAACATTATTGAACTTGGTGTTCTCCTCTGGCTCCCCGTGGTTCTGGTTAGCGCCGCTCCTCCTCCAGGAGCGACACGCGTTGCTCGAGGTTTTCCACTGCAGAGGGGGGGGGGGAAAACAGTGTTGACATGTCAGTTCACAACTTTAATGTGTTGAAAGGGGGGGTTGCAATGCCAGTATCAATGACTGTATGGGCAAAGCGTTGGCTGAACTGATCCGCCACCCAAGTCACAGCGCTACTCAGGTCATAGCTCCCCAAGTAGCTTAAAATTTTCTTAGAAATAGAATACTTAGAAAGCCTTCAGGAAGAACTGTAGAGCTAGGCCCATGTTGCAGGTCATGTGTGGGGTTTTTTTTTGGGGGGGGGGATTTGGAGAAGAGAACACAGATAGTTGCAGCCTGGCCGCTTCTAAGCGAGTTAAGCAATGTGGGCTTCCAATGTGGTCCCTCATACTACAGAAAAATGGTTCAAATCACTGCAAGGACTCACCGGAGGCACGCAGCTCTCTCACCAACCCCCATATTTCGCACTCAGGCCCATGACCAGGGTATCTGTAAGAGGAAAACCTTGTTCAGTAAGATCGTCCGCAGTGGGCGGCTGCCTTAATTTTCAGGTGGCGGTCAAATTGGGCAATAGTCCGTTGCAAACCTTAAGCCTTACACAAATAAGTGATGGGAGGGCATGAGTTTGAGTGTGCCACGGCTCACCGTCTTATCAGAAGAAGTGAACACTGGCTCACGAGAGATCATCCCCTCCAACCCCCCTTTTTTGCAAGGCTTCAAGGTGCTACTGAAATCTTGGGCTTGTAAATGGATAAAAACAGTAAATTGAAGTTAGGACCAGATGATGACATTGCAACATGTTGAAGCGGCCATTCATGGGGGAAGCATGCTGTGCGGGCTAATGCTCATAGGCTCAGTGAGTCTCCGCTAACTGCAGGCCAGAACACAGTCCGAGACACAGACTGTGTATTTAAACCTGCTGGAGGGTCGGAGGGTGATGGCAAGGACACAGAAAGTGGGCCTTTGGGGAGTGTTAAATGATGGGAAAGGTGGGGATGGCAACAACTCCTGTTACGGTCCTGCCCAGCCTACACTCCATACTCACCGCTCTTGGAGGCACTGCTGAATGCCCTGTTGCCCCGCCAGGTCCATTCGGTTTTCCGCCTCTGGGGGGAGAGGGAGATAGAGAAGGAGTGTGGTTACAATAACGCAAGGCCACCCAGAAATTGCGCTATGTGCCACTCTTAGACTTACGCTCCACAAGTGTGAGTAAGCGTTGAGCTGCTGCCCTCCTTGTCGAGGTGTGAAGTTGGCTGGGAACCCCTGTAAATTTACCCAATTCAAGATTTTGCCTTAAACTGTTAGGTGATGTGGTATTTTGATTGGAAATTTCAGCAGGGTGGTTATTGTTACCCTGCTGAATCCTTCCATCTTCATTCAAACACTGTGGGAGCAATTCCCAGGGGGGGGTAATTAATTGGCCGTCCCAACGGAGACCCCACCCACCGCTCAAAATACCAAGCTTTCCATTAAAGGTATGATTTCAGCATCCCGTTTGAAGAGATCAACATTCTGTGTTGACGGGGAAATGCTGAAGACATGAGAAGGGGCATTAGATGCGAGAGATCCCAAGTCCAGGGAAACATGGCACCCTGGCTTGTGCTTGAAAATTGTCCAGGAATGTGATGCCCCCAGAATAAAAATTTTAAAAAAAATTTCTACGCTTCCCCGTGGTGTCCTCATACCTGGGCCATTATACGAAGCACTGGTTTGACACATTCACCTTTCACTGTTCATAACATGCACTCACTTGTAGAGTGCAATGATTTCAGAAGGGAGAAACCAATTTTTTCTAGCTAAGCTCATCATGAAGACCAGAGCAAACATTTGACATGGACGCAGCACCCAAAAACCAGATTGTGCTGACTTTCAGAAAATTATTACAAAAGGCTTGGATGAAGCTTGGAGGAGAAGCTTGGATCCTCTCAGCCCCTGAGGCGGGGGCATAAAAAAAAAAAAAAAAAACCCCTTTAATTGACTCGAATCAAGGGCCAGCAACCACGATGGGAAGAATGTAAAATTTTCTTCCTTTGTAGGCGCTGCTTGAGTGCCTGTGAAGTTGATGTTAAGGACTGCAAGAAGGTAGGAACATAATAGAATATCCTGTGCACACTTGAGATTGGGATGAGAAGGTGACACAGGGAAGGCAATGTGCAGCTGGTGTGAGGGTGCAGGGTCTGGTTTGAAGAGTGCTTGGGTTATTAATCTTCTAGGCTTTAGCTTGAGATATCACATTGGATCTCCAGCACACTTTGAAAACAGTAAGCGGTAAAGGTCCTCACATTGGCACATAATCCCAATGAATGCCCATGCACCCCAATCCCCACCCTCCTCATGCTCCACCCCTGAATCTCCAGGGAAACCCTCATCTGCACATTGGCAACCCTACCCGCAGTTTTGCAGAGATGACCGAGGTTCACCAGCATGCAGAGAAGGGGAAGTTAGAGTTGGGAATCCCCCCCCCCAAAAAAAAGCCCTGAAAGGGAGAATGAGGGAGGGCAAGGTCATTCAATTGCATTCCATAAGCACCTTAAACCGGAAGACCAACCAGATTTGCAGAGTGTCATGTCTTCATTGTCTTGTGATCCCCCTGCTGTGAGGGTGGGTGCTTGGACTCTTCTTGAAAGCTTAAACCCCCGAAAATAGTAAAGGGCTTTCAATGGCAAATCCATAAGTTAGAAGGAAGGTGACTCTACCTGGAAGGAACTACACGGTTACCTAAAGGTGGAATTAAAGCCTGAGGCAGGACCAGATGTTCCCATTAAAGTCTGAAAATGTACGTTGATGTCCCCTAATGTGTCATTAGGCCAACAAAACAAGCCCATCACCTAAAAACAATAGGTCTTGGTAAAGCGATTGACTCACCCCTACGAGCGGCCAGCTCTGCGCGGGCCGCATTCCGAATCTCCATCAGCCGCTCGTAGTGGGGTGGTAGCTCCCCCCCCAACAAGTCGAACATCTGGAGGGCGATGATTAGGAGGCTAAACCTCCTGTAGCAGGCGTTGGCGGTCCTCCGCGCATATCCCGCGCGAGAGAGAAGCCGCGCAACCCTGATAAACAAGGGGCGTTGGGGGAGGTCGCTGAGGGTCACGTCAAAGGCCAGCCCATGACGGACAATTATCCTCAGCATCTCCTCGACCTCAACGCCCCTCCACTGCAGGGCGCGTCTTGCTCTCCCCGCCATGTTAGCGCACGAGGTCGGACTAGTGCTGGGGCGGAGCAACGCGCGGCGTGTTGGGGTGGGGTTGGGTTGGGGAATGACGGGAGTTGCCGGGCGGGAGATTTGAAAGTCTGTGAAAACACTTCCTCAGCGGGGGAGAGGGAGAGGGAGGTGGGGGAGCAAAGATTTCTGTTCTCCCCCTCTTCCTTAACCAATATCGCTTCTCAGATTTTGGGGCGCTGGGGTTAGTGACTGACAGCTGGCCTGGCTGAGCTTCCGTTTCACCCCGCCACAAGGACAATTGTCCACGGTCTAACATTATTCTGCTACTACAACTCCTTGGGTAGGTGTGTGGAACTTCTGCCTCGCCAGACGCCACAGACAGAACAGTCACGAACACCAGTCTGGACCAGAGGGTTTGGCACAAGTCGTTTAAACGGCCGGGACTCGAGTCGGGACTCCCGAGTCGGGAGCGCCGCTCGGCCCCTGACCGCGGCCGGCGATTTGACACCTGTCAAAACAATGTAGCTGTCACCTAAGCGAACGCTACCTGGTTTTCGGACTTTAGAAGAAGGTTGCGCTTTGAGTCGGACGTCCGTCTTTTGCGCGAGTGGGGGAAACACCACCACTTGGGGCGGGCAGCCTCTTCACTCAGTTTAGGCTGTCTTTAACGTGGACAGCGAGCTGGAGCGAAGCGCTAGCAGCCTGTGTGTGTGATGATCCATCGTCCCATCAAACGACTTAGGCTACCACGGACCTCATTCTCAAAAGCTGGGAAGTCGCGTGTAATGGTCTTGAATCCAGCGTAACTTTGGCCCCCGCCCCGCCCCCCTCCAAGGCTCTTTGCGACCGGGGCTTGACAAAAGCCTCCTGAGTCCGGGCGGCGGCCAAAGAACTAAGTGGAAGATATGGACGGGAGAAAACACACACGGAGGAAAAAAAAAAAGGGGGGGCACTGGTTTCCCTTCGCAACCACTATAAGTTGTGCGATCGATGCTTATCTTTCGCGCCTCACCCCGGGCCCGGGGTGCGGTATGTGTGGATTGCATGTGTGTGGGCAACAATTTCAGAAGGGAGAAACAAACACAATATTGCAAGGTTATAAAAAGCCTGCTTTACCATGCTGATAATTTTCCTTGGGTGTTGGTAGAAACGACAGCTCACCAAGCTGAGGGTCGTCAATCGCACTAGCATATAAGCCGCTCTAAAAGGAAAGGAGGAGGGGGAGGAAACTGAACTCTCTAAGGTCCCCCCCCGCCCTTTTCTTCCTTTCTGTCATCCGATTTTAAAGCGGTTTTTTTTTATTATTTTAATTATGTGTATTGTGTGTGTGCAAAGGCATCACATGAATTGTAGTCCTCCTCTCAAGGGAAGGTGAGACAGCCCCGTCCCAAAGAGACTGCCCCCTCCCAAAGAGACAGCCCCAGCATTCCAAAGTCCCCTCTAGTTGGAAAGAAGGGAGCCACCCCCCCTCCCGTCGTTTCAAGATCTATTCTTTAACAGTGAAGGTGGGGTTGTTATTGGCCAAACCCCGAGCACAAAAATTGAAATTTTTTTTTTGAGGATTAGCTCCGCTGACGGCGTGTCATCGCACCCACCGCAAAGGCGGGAGCCTCCGTGCAACGAGCGATTTCAGGCTAATGAAGGAAAGCCGTGCAATGGCGGGGGTGAAAAAAACTCTGGGAAAACCAATAGGAAAACGCCAGGGTGGGGTGCGGTAACGCTCGGGCCATCCTGGTTTTGGACGGCCCACCCACCAATGCAGGAAAGTCTCCCACCACCGCATGGTCTCCCAAAGACACCCACCCTGAGATCACAGGGACCCCTTTCCCTCGACAAACAAAAGCACCCCTGGCAGACCAGCACCTCCCGTGGTCTGAAGAACCTGTCGGCTACTGTCGCTATCTCTTTAACGGACAGCACCTTGACTGGATACCTGTCCAAACACCAGGAGCACTCAGATACCCTTCATGCCCCTGGACATAAAAATTTGCATACACCTAACCCTCTGGTGCAGACCGAGATTGCGCATTATGAGCATGAAGGGCCCTGGCCCCCTCCCCAGAGCATACCAAGGCAACTTGTAGGAAATGTTGTAAATGTTGCTGTGTTTGTGATTCTATCTTTTACCAGTATAGGAGAGGCCCCCCCCCGAGAAGGCGATTCCTGCCCCTGTGGAATCGCCCTGTCAGGAAGAGACCTCAAGGTCGTGGTTACATAGTTAGCCCACTCAGTGGGCTGACTATCCAAAACCAGAAAGGCCCGAGCGCAATCCAAGAGACCCTCACGGGTCTAGTGGGAGGACCGCATTTACTGGTGGGTGCGAGGACATGCCACCAGGGAGAATTAGCTCACAGCTAATGGAGTGCACCTCGGTCTGACTTGGTGCCCTAGCCCCGATGACCTTCTGCAGACTGTGTCCACTGTCCAACTAAACCTCTCGTCCAATTCTTTTTTCTCATATGAGTAAGAATAAGAAACCAGGAAGCCTCACATGCACATGGGTATAGGAATGTTATTAAAAATGCTTTATTAATGGAAGTGTAAATTTATTGTGTACCAGGATGCCTCTCTCTCGCCATATGCAAATGCCTCTCCTCCCCCAAAAAACGCCTCCCGGCTCAAACGTGATATCCCTAAAGGAAGGTCCGCAGCTCAAAAGGCCGCGAGAACAGGGAGGATTTACACACCTCCCCTTACGGAGAAGTCCGAGAAAGGCCGATCTCTGCCGAAGTGACTGCACCCTGCCCCTCTCCCTCATCTGTTAAGTCTGTTCTTTGACCTTAATAGGCGGGACTACCATTTCTCGGCTTGCCCCTTTGGAAAAATTGGCTGGGAAGTGGGAACAGTCGGGATCAGGAAATTGATGGCATTTTCACTATGGTGCTCGCGGGAATGGAACTGCCAGATCTGGCCTTTGCCCTGGAAGCCCAGGCGAGTTATCGTCAGGCCGGTTTTGGACCACCAGCCCACGGCCAGCACTAGGCCGGCTCGGTAAAGAGTAGGGGCTAGAAAGTCGTCCGGATCAAGGGCACCTGTAGACGCACCGAACATGGCGACCGACAAAAAATTGCAAGCAGCCCACACTAAGGAGGTCAGAGACAGACCCAATCCCCCGCACATGCCCCTGCAGGTCTCCAAACGGAGCACCTGATATGTAGCCGCACTAGGAGTCCCCTCCCCACCACACAGCCACAGGTGCCCCAGCATGCCAGTATGCTCGCCAATTTGCATACGACAGCCCCTCCAGTCCTAAGACAGTAATTGTGCATAAATGTCTCACTGCATGTGTTGTTGTTTGTGTATTTTGTTTGATCTATCTTTTACCAAGTATATGGAGGCCCTTCCCGAGGACGCGATTCCAGCCTGACCAAATGGAATCGCGTCGTTAGTCAGAGCCTCGAAGGTTCGCCCGGATTTACCCGCACGGCGGGATCATCCGGTCCGAAACCAGAATGGCGCGAGTGTAAGCCAACGAGGTCACCTTTGGTGACTCGCCGGATAGGCGCCACCCCCGAGAGCTCCCATAGTGAAAACTGCGCAAGCGCACGTCCTCATGATTGATGAATGGCTACGCAAGGCGAGGGCATCAGTAGATCAGCCCTAAAAGGATACAGTGGGCACAAAACCAGTGCACAGGCAGGGTCCCCCCCGGAATCCCGGACAAAGAGACCCCTTGATGACAGGCGGAGGTGCCAGAGTGAAATGATATAGTAATCTAATTGTGCCCCGAGCATGTCCATGGATCCAACCAGATTGCCTTGCAAGGCAGTATGTAAATCACCCCACGCCCCCTTAGCCAGGCCATCCCATTACCAACCCCCGAGACAGGCCAGGCCACAAAGAGTGCTACCGAAGAAGCCCGAAGATAGCCGAGCCCAGCCGATTGCCAACGGAAGAGGCAAGGAAGTCTTTTTGTTAGGCCCCCTCCCCCTTACTGTGGGGAGGAGCGAATTGCGCTAAATGTGTAAATCACCCTTCTGCTAGGAGGGGAACGAGATTTTCTGCTGAACAAATAAACCAGAGGCATGTCGTCTTCCTACTTTTTTCTTTTATTATTTGTAACTTTAAAAAGGGTAAAAAATCTTTCCTTCTAAATTTTAAAATCTGGCAGCCCCGCGTAAGGTTTTTTCTTTGTATCCTATGCACACTGTTATGAGTCCATGTATATTACTGTAGTCTGTTAGTGTAGCCATCAAAGTTGACTTAAGAAAAAAAGGAATGTTTTATTTGGTATTGTTAAATTAACCGGATGCTTTGACTTATGCACCCATGCATCCGCCACGGAATAAGCTCTAAAATGTAACCATGCACACTTCTTGAGAGGTTGTTGTCCAACTTCCCTAGCCGGCCCACGTTTTTAATCTAAGATTTTAGTATAGTACAAACGGTCATCCCAAAACACCATTGGCCAACACAACCCCACCCCGTTGTCCCCAAGCAAGACTTCAATCAATACGTGTTAAGTGTGCCGGCATGTCAGACGTTGTCTTCAGGCGGCAAGGAGGGGAAATGATAGCATACTGGCCTGCCTAAATCTCCAGGACTGGACCTGGCAACCCGGTATGAAAAAGCACTGCTTTCCAGCCGCGCGCCCGCCTCAAACGCTACTGTGAGTGAAGTCGCGGCGGGCGCGGCTTTTTTGAAACTGACACACAGCCGCTCTCACCAGCCCGGTCCGTCATCAGGATGGAACAAGACGAAGACGCCAAGCCAAGGGCCGTTTCTTGTGAGACTGAGAGGAGCCAGGTTCCAGTAAAACCTCCGTTCCAGTAGCAGCCATTTCGCAGACAGCTCAGCTGACGTGACACAACCACACGTACTACTCAATGCGAGCTGCTCCCCCTCCCAACTTCCTCCGATGCTCAATGGGTCGTTGCACTGCAGTAATTCTGTCTGTGTCGCCACAGACAGAACTGTCACGATTCTCACGAACACCGGTCTGGACTGGACCAGAGGGTTTGGCACATGTCAATTTCACGGCCGGGAGCACTCGGTCTCTGACCGCGGCCGTCGATTTGACAGCTGTCAAACACTTGCCTTCTTCACCTAAGCGAATGCTGCCTGGTTTTCTGATTAACACAGAAGGTTGCGCTTTGAGTTGGACGTCCGACTTTTGCGGGGGGGGGGGGGAATCACCTTGCAGTGATGTTTCAGAAGCCCCCACACTTGGGGCGGGCGGGCAGCTTCTTGACTCAGGCTGTCCGTAACGTCGTGGACAGCTGAGCTGGAGCGCAGCGCTTGCAGTCTGTGTGTGGATCCATTCCATCGTCCCATCAAACGGCTTAGGCAACCACGGACCTCATTCTCAAATGCTGGGGAAGTCGCGTGTAATGGTCTTGAATCCAGTGTTACTGTCTTCCGCCCCCGACCCCCGGCTACAACCTTTGCAACCGGGGCTTGACAAAAGCCGCCGGGCGGCGGCCAAAAAACAAAGTGGGAGTGGGAGATTATAGACGGGGGAGAAAACACACACACAGAGAGAAAAAAGGAAGGGGGGCCAATAATTTCCCTTCAAGTTCAACCACTTTTAGTCGTGCGGTGCGATCATGCGATGCTTATCTTTCGCGCCTCACCCCCGGCCCGGGATGCAGTATGTGGATTGCGTGTGTGGGCTCTCAAAGTCCAATGTGTACAGTGATTTGTGCAAACTTGAAAATGCAGCTGCTGAGCAGCCGAGTAACTTGAATCACGGACCGTCTATGCTTTGCGATGGGCAGTGGGGGGGGGGGTTCCTTCCCGGATCCATAATCTCGACTCCCTGGGAACCCATCGTTACCAAACTTGGCGTGCCTTTCATTTAGGGTCAAAATCAGCCATGCTGAAGGTCTTGGACGTCCCGCTCAAAATATGCCCCTCCCCACGCAGCCGCGAGCAGCCGACCGAGATGTTCTTATTCGGCCGAATTTTTCTCCGAACTTTGAATTCCGGCCGAATTGAACGGATCCGAAGCGGGGGAGTTCGGAATTCGGCACGTACCGAACCCAGAAGGGCCGGATTCGGCCGAATCCGAACTGTACCGAATTTTTTTTTTTTTTGACAGCCCTACCATTGTATCCTGAAGTGATCTGTTAATGTGTGAAATCCAAAGCTAATCTGCATAGCTATTGTTGACTGTAGCCTTTGTTAGTCTGGAGGTTTTCAGGACAGGAAGCCAAGCCTTATTCATTCTTAAACTCTCTTCTTTTCTGTTAAAGTTGTGCTGATGTTTATGAATTTCAATGGCTTCTCTGTGCAATATGACAAAATAGTTGGTAGAATTGTCCAGTCTTTCAGTGTCTTGGAATAAGACCCTGTGTCCTGTTTGTGTCAGTCCATGTTCAGCCACAGGACAATGATTACAGGACAATGATTAGCACATTACTTCTGCAGGACAGTACTCAGCTCAAACCCAACCCCTCTCTGACTCTTCCTACACACTTGACACTGAGAGACACTGTCCTTCAGTGTTACTACTCTGAAGATGCCTGCCACAGCTGCTGGCGAAACGTCAGGAAAGAAAATTCCAAGACCACGGTTACACAGCCCGGATAACCTACAAGAACCAATCTAGATAATGTTAGTTATGCTCAAGACCAAAGAGGTCTTCCAATCCACATGGCAAACCATTTATGAAAATGAAATAATTTATGCAGGTCTGTTGTCAATGATATGCCAAAAATCCCTCCAAGCACATATATAAAGTATACTCTTCAACTAAGATTATGTTGCCCAGTTTTCCCCCATGGGCAGGGGCCATAGTAGTATAGTACACATTTGCAGATATAAGGACTGAAATGCAGTCCCTTTTATCTCTATACCAAAGAACCTCAGGAACCAAGTTTTGGAGACGAACCTTTTCTCCCTGAGATCTCAGAGAGCTGTTGCTAATCAGAGTATATGCTACAGTACTGAGCTACAGTAGTCTGACTTAGTATAAGGCACCTTAATAGGTGCAAAGTACTGAGTGACAGCAAGCTACTCTTTGTAATGGGCTGAGAACACATGTCTTCCATTAGTATTGCTGGAAACAGATGGCACAGTTCCCAGAAGGACTCAGTTGCTTGAGTCCACTGTTCAGTAATTCACTTTGTGTTAGCAACTTACACATCACTAACATAGGAAGATTATTATTTTCCCCTTCTTACTCAATAAATGTCAAATATTCTTATATCAGGAATTAACTACAAGTTCTAGCAGATTGCAACTTCTGATCTAGGATAAAAATGTAGTTGCACTTGTGTTAATTATGCAAATTAATCAGAAAGTGTTTTGTTTTCTAAGTTTGTACTTGCTAACATAAATCACTGAAAGTCTTCTTTGAAGCAGTATTAAAAGACGTCAAATCAATTTTCAGCTATTAAATACTTGACTTCAGAACCCAATTGTGTAACTCAAAGATGAAATCAATAACAAGAGCACAATATTCCCTGCTTGGGAATAAACAACAAAAATATTTCTTCGAAATGGCACCTTTATTGGCTGTGGTATATGCGCCAATTTGATACATATTGACATTGGGGCATGAAATTGGTTCCTAATATATGATTCTTCTTCTCTCTTTAATTTGTAACATTTGAGGCACAAACTCTCAATACACACCAATAGGAAGCCATACAAATGATTGTTCTGTATTTTACTATTCTTTTATCATTCTGAGGGTACAGAATCTCATTATTCATCCCACTGTAGGTAATACAAAACCATGCTGCCAACTGACAAGATTACAAAGCTAGACAGGTTCCCAGGTAACACCTTCTTCTGGAGAGGCCCAGCAGAATACAACTGATTATCACTTAAAGCTAAAACCCCTCTAGCACCATCATGAAGGATCTATAAACTCTCTTGGAAAATGATCCTTTCCCCCTTCTGCCCTTGTAGTGTGTATCCATCATGGCTTATCAGCATCCCCCCAGTCTGAAGCAACTACTCACCAACGATAGCTGATATAAACCCAGAGTCTAACCCCTTGCAACACAGCCTAGAGTAAATATTATTAAAGAACCCAACAGCATCAGCCATACCATGAATGGTTTATTTACCTGAACATCCTCTTACATGCTATCGTGTGTCAGTTCATGCCCTTCTATTGTTTACCTTGGTCAAACCAGACTCACTCGACAGAAACAAATCTACAGATACAAATCAGACAATGAAAAAGAAGGAATCAGTGGGGAAAATATTCTACCTTCTTAAGTCAGCCAACTTAAAGGTTGTTATACATCAGCAAAAGACTTTCAAAAAGAGATTCTCATTGGTCCTAGCAAGTTTAAATTTATATGCAAGTCGGACAGTGTCAATTTGGAGAAGGGAGTATCTCATTGCTTACCACAGAAAGGAATTGTCCATGCATACAGGTGTATATATACTGTACATTTTACTTGTCAATTTAGTCATATCTACTCTGACTGGATTATTTTATTCTGTTGAGTGAATAATGGAATACAATGTCTTCTTGTCTCTTTTTAATAATGTCTCCCTGCCTTATGCCACATTACATTCAATAGTCTTTAAGGACCATGAGACGATGGACTTCTTCGCATTCTCATTTCCCTCACTTGTAACTTCCTGTATCTTTGGGGGGGGGGGTTTCCTGTTCGGCACATGTTTTTCTCTTGGAGGGGGGCGTTCCCAGTTCGGTACATGTTGGTTCAATATCACACCAGTTTATGTCCAGCATAAAAAAGTACAATTTAAATCTGCAGGGAGATATGCCTGACATAAACCTGTGTGATATCGAATCAACCACTACAGGAAGAAAAACATGTGCAGAACTCCCCCCGAACGACAGGAATTTACAAGTGAGGAAAATGACAATTGGAAAGTGGATTTTCAATGCTGCAGATTAACATGCTCTGGAATTTGCTATTGCAAACTGAGATCTGTAACTATCATCTCTGGAATTGGCATAATTCAAAGGTGTGCCATGCTTTTATTTTAAAGAAACTGAATATTGCCCATGGCTAATTCTGCCATAACATTTTCACAGATGCTTCTCTAGCATATATTTTATTTGTTGCACTGGTTATAAAAATTGACAGAATTCAGATGTTTGTTGAAGTGGAAAAAAACTGCTATAGCAATAAAAGGATAAAAGGAGCAGAAAGGTCACACAACATGTTCTGTGTCTTAATTTTTAAAATTTGTCTTCAAAAACCAAGTTTATTTGAGAATTCAAGCTTCACTTTCCTGGGTTAAATCAATATAAAAGTTAAAACACTATTGTCTGATTGAGTTCCTCTTATGGGATGGAGGAAATTGTCACAGGGACATCATGAAATCCCTTTGTTGTTCAGCAGGTCTGTCCTGAAAGCATTAGAGGGAATAAAAAAAAATGTCACGTGACCTAAGCTGGCCTACTGCTATTAAGTCTGTCTTGGCCGTTTGGCAAACTTTCCCTTAGTTCTTCAGTTTGAAAAGAGCTTGGTGGTGGCTCATAGACTACTTGATATCTTCTCATTCTTGCTGACAGATAAATCTGTTGAGCTGCAAGTATGCTTCACAAATAGTCTTAGAAATCACTGTTCTGCAAAAAGCCAAATAGTTTAATTGTCTTCATGCAGGACAGAAAATTCTGCAGCTATGAACAAACTGGGTGTACATCATGATCTGGGAGAACATGTTTCCTTCTCTCATCTATTCTTGAGGAGCCTGAGGAAGAATTCTGTCTCATTCTAAAGCCTTTTCTCCTGCATATTAAATGCTTGTTCATCCAAATATAGCATGACATTATTCAGAATTTGTTGGTTTGAGGGTTTGTTTTTGTTTTTTTTTAAAAAAAACTTGGCATAGTTACTACCAGCATGGCTAAACTTCCATCATACTATGGCTGCTTCCACACACCTTGGGTGTACTTTTCCTGTGAAACAGGAAAATCCACTTGCAAACGATTGCTAAAGTGCATTCAAAATGTTTGTGAAGGCAGCCTAAGTGATTTGTGTCTATCCACAACTTGTGGATGCAATAAATAAAAGCCCAGAGGCCTTTTTTTGACAGTCTTTTAGAAGAAACCTAAAATACAATCATTAGCAGTGCAATGCTAAGCAAGTCTACCAAGAATCCTAAGGTCTATTCGATGGTGCTTACTCCTGGGAAAGTGTTTTTATGGTTGTTCCAAGAGACACTCATTTGCAATTTTTTATTTACATTTTGTTTCTTAATCATACTTCCCACACCCACTCCTCTTCCCAAAAAAACAGCACTGAGAAATATGTCATTCCTAGTATGTATCAACCAAATCCTAGGTAGGAAAATGGATGCTCTTACTATAGCAAATAGAGAAGTTTAGCAGTTCTCTCAGTTTCAAACGTAATCCTTATCTGGCAAATGAAAAAAAAAGTAAATACATTAACATGATTCCCCCCCTGTAGTAATTGGTAGGAGCTTTGAATTGAAGCCAGAACAACTGAGATCTGTAACCAGCCCAGGATCTGACTGCACTTTTAGGATTCCTGCCCACACTGATCAAAACAGATGCACACAACTTGATCAACAGCATGCCTGCATTCACGCCCATCTGTTTGGATGGCATTCTGCCTGCTCACCAAATATAATGCCAGTTTTAGTGGTTGGTAGGTGAATGTAAGGGTGAATGAAGAAAGTGACAGGCACAGAGTTATAATCGGTTGAAACAGTGAACCACAGTATCCCCCGGCAAACCTCTTTTCTTCTTCCGGGCCTTTCGCTCACACTTGATTTGTTGATTTATTACTGTGATTACTGATCTCTCTTTGCTCCTTCCCTTATTGCTGTGTGTTTTATCTTGAAATAAAGGGTCTTTTTAATAAGGATGATGCAAATCTTGTGTTAAACATGTTCAACAGTTGAACTGACCTTGTTTGTCTGTAACAATCCGGCATGAACTGATCGCAGTCTGTTTCAACAGTGAACGGCTCAAATGTCTGCTGAACAGGTTTGTATTGGTTTCCCCCCCCCCTTCAATATACCCTAACACTGCCAATATAAAAATAATTAACATTGCTAAAGACTACTTAGATGAACATCAATGGTTGTAATATCCTTATATCAGATGAGGGCATAGAGAATATTCAGACTTTCCACACAGCAAACGGTTAGTTCATTAACATCTCCAGAAAGCCTCCCAGAAGAAGGCTACACACAGATTCAGAGAGCAATTGA
The DNA here is from genome assembly GCF_029931775.1 of Euleptes europaea. NCBI lineage: Eukaryota > Metazoa > Chordata > Lepidosauria > Squamata > Sphaerodactylidae > Euleptes > Euleptes europaea. The sequence continues at coordinate 59,483,963 of NC_079314.1, forward strand.
CAGCTGCTGATCAGAAAATACTTGGGTAATAAATACTTTACACCTGTACTGGGAGACTACTCCTGTTAAAGGGACTTTACGTAACAATGGTAGTGTGTGGGTTTTTTAACTCCATGTTTATTTCACCCCCAGCCCTTGTTGCTTCAAATCTATCTTCACAAGACAAAGCTCTAGAAACTTACTTTTAAAACATTAAAGTTGGGGATCTAGAAAGCTGGGCAATCATAGCAATAGATCATTAAAATGTCAGTGTGCCTTAGCAGAGTAGCAATTTCTTTGTCAAGGGGGAAAAACTGGAAAAGCCCCCTGGTGAGAGGGCAGCCTATTTAAACATGTGCCTGCCAAGTGGAACAGTGGTGCCATAAGGTAGAGGGGAAGTAGAACTTACTGGGATGTGTGAGAAGGTCCACATATGTGAGAAGGAATATGAAGAAGAAGAGTTGGTTTTTATATCCTACTTTCTCTACCACTTAAGGGAGACTCAAACTGGCTTACAATCACCTTCACTTCCCCTCCCCACAACAGACACCCTGTGAGGTAGGTGGGGCTGAGAGAGTGTGACTTGCCCAAGGTCACCCAGCTGGCTTCATGTGTAGGAGTGGGGAAACAAATACAGTTCACCAGATTAGCCTCTGCCACTCATGTGGAGGAGTGGGGACTCAAACTCGGTTCTCCAGATCAGAGTCCACCGCTCCAGTCCAAACCACTGCTCTTAACCACTACACCATGCTGGCTCTCTTATATGGATAAGCAACCTACCAGATAGTCATGAACACCCATATAGACAGTAATAGCAGGAGACCATATAGGCCGAAAAATCTGTTTCTTATTTGTGACTAGCAAATAAAAAGTGATCTGTACCAGCAGATTTTTAAATACCCCAACTGTAACAGCAGATTTATAAATACCCCGACTTGTTAGACAAGTTATTAACTTTTTTTCTTTGATATTATCATACTAGGGCTGCTATTGTGGTATGGGTACAAGTTTTTTAATTATGTTTTTTCATCTGTGTTTTTAATTATTTTAACATTAATTTTAGGAATTGGTTGATATAGGAAATGGTTTAGATAATTATATTTGTAATGAAAAGGTAAAGCCTGGTTTTAGGGGGTCCCTACTAAGCCTGTAAACCCTAGACTTCCACTCCAAACTTTAGCCAACCTCTAGATAAGACCTAGCCTTCCACTTCAAACCCCAGCCACTTCAAACCCCAGTCTTATTTAGAATTGTTTACTGGTCATACTGATATTATTGATATTAACATTATATTGACATTTATATATAAATTAATTCTTTCATTGCCCACTGTGAGGTGCATCCCCAGGGATGTCCCTTCACAGGCCCTCCACCCTGCCTCCTGCCGGTGGCGAGGAAGGATCTGGAAACTCTACTGGGGCTGATTGGTCCCTTTTCTACCTCACCAGTTGCTCTCCCCGAGATCTATTCTCCCTGTCTGGGCCTTCCCTGTGTCTGGTCAGGTCCCACCCTGCCACTATTGCTGTTACCATACCCCTGGGATCCTATAGGCTCAGATGAGGCCTTGCATGTTTTGAGCAGCTCCCTTGGCTGGGCAACCTCCAACTGAGTTGGTAAGTCCAGGGTAGGGTTGCCAACCTCCAAGTACTAGCTGGAGATCTCCTGTTTTTAAAACTGACCTCCAGCTGATAGAGATCAGTTCACCTGGAGAAAATGGCCTCTTAGGCAATTGAACCCTGCCCTCTTCAGGCTCCGCCTCCCACCAGTGGTGAAGAGGGACCTGACAACCCTAGTCCAGGGGCACCATCTCCAGATTTTATCTTTAAAAGATGTGGGCTGGCAGACAGCCCTGTGGGTCCTGCACAGTGGCAGGGCATCCTGACCAGCCTGCCAGAAGTAAGCATGGCTGGGCTGAAGTGACAGGAGAACATTGGTGGATGAGTTGGGTTTATCTCTTCCACTGGTACAGTTAAAAGGAAGATGTAGGAAAGCAGGAGGGGAGGCAAAGTAGAAGCTGGAGGCCCCTGGAAGCTTGCTGGAAAGGAAAAGTGGCAAATGGGATCCTGAGGCTGGGAAAGGACTGAGGGCTGAAGAAAGCCCTCTGGCTGGACTAGGAGGCATCTTGACCCCCAAGGCAGAGGGGAAGAAAGGAGGAGGGAAGGGGGAGAGGAACAGAGCCACAGGCTTTCACTTACCTGTCTGGAAGATGACACCTAAAGCTGATGTTAGGGAACACATGGGAAAGCAAGGCACTGATATACTTCAAAGGAAAAGAAAATGGTTTCAGGGAAGAGGGGACAAGGAAGAACCAGGGTGTAGGGTTGCCAGCCTCCAGGTACTAGCTGGAGATCTCCTGCTATTACAACTGATCTCCAGCTGATAGAGATCAGTTCCCCTGGAGAAAATGGCCACTTTGGCAATTGGACTCTATGGCATTGAAGTCCCTCCCCTCCCCAAATCCTGCCCTCCTCAGGCTCCACCCCAAAAACCTCCCACCAGTGGCGAAGAGGGACCTGGCAACCCTACCAGGGTGACTGACCCACACCAAGTAGGGTCAAGGAAACCAGACTGATGCCCTGTAGGTAAAACATGGCAAAAGGTTTTCCCCAAAAATGGAATGTTAAAAAGAAAATTGGAAATTCAAGTGCTCAGATTTGGATTTGAACTGAGGCCAGATTTCAAATTTGTGCCAAATTTTACTTAAGCTTGTAAAAAATGTTTTGCTGTTAAATCACAGCTGACTTATGGTGACCCTGTAGGGTTTTCAAGGCAAGAGACATTCAGAGATGGTTTGCCATTTCCTTCCTCCGAGTCACACCCCTGTTATTCCTGGCAGGTTTCCCATCCAATACTTGCCATGGTTGAGTCTGAGAGTGTGTGACTGGCCCAAGGTCACCCAGAAAGTTTCCATGGTACAGTGGTATTCGAACCTGAGTTTCCCAGATCCTCGTCTGACACCTTAACCATTACACCACACTTGCTGTCTTAAGCTTGTAAATACACTAAATTTAATAGAATAAACTTTAAATCAATCAACCTCTATGGCAGATATAACCCCCACCCCCCAAAAAAACCCAGCCTTGACCCTTTTCAGAAATTTTCAGACTGAAGCTAAATCCCATGTAGAATCACATGTTTTTGTCTCAGGGATGCCTGTTTTTTTTTTCTGTTCCTTTTTATGCAATGACCTTTCTATTAGCTATTAGTTCTTGAATAAATAATCATGAGAGGGAAGCATTGTCACTATAAGCCATCTACTCTCTATCCTAGCATAGTAATAAGAATTCACCTTGTCTTCATTTGAAAGGTCAATACTATCTTACACAAAACTCAAGAACAGATGCTTTACCCTTTTTTAGGAGCTGATTCAAGATTCCACTGAAAGTCCTTCAAGCAGCAATGCATCTTTGGTTGGTTTTTGTAAGGCTTCTTAAATAACCCTATTCTAATAATTCATTTTGAGCATACATTGCATCATCATATGAAACCAGACCAGCTCTGCTTGAGAATTCTGAAGCTTCCTTGTCAACAGACAAAGAAAACTAGAGGGGATTTCAGTAAAATATTGGCTGGTCTGCTAGTTAGTCCCTTTGTTTTGTTGTCGCTATCAGTTAATTTTACCTGCTCTTTTCCCACTCAATTTCTAGGGAAAATTCACCACTATGAAAGGAGACACACAACTGACTGATGAAAAGCTCTGGTGTATTTGATGACTGTAGCAACTTCTAGTTTTCTGTATCAGCATTGGGGGACCCAAGTTAATGTTCAAGAGGTCAGTTGATCCAATCTGCTCAGTGTAATATGTAGCCTGTCTCTAAATTTCCCCCCACAAAGTTCAGCACTAGCAATGCAAGACTGAACTAACTGTGAGTTATACACATAAGTAGTTGAATGGGAGTGCACTGTAAATTTAGATACTTAGAAGACTAAGATACTTACATTTATTTGCATACACATCTAAGTCAGATTATTAGGCTGCATAATTGTATACAAATATATATCAGCACTCCAAGTATCTGCTTGAATTTATGTAAAAGACAGTTATATACAAATTGGACATAAGATTTAAAATTCATGGTTTATCTATTCAATATCTTTGCCTGCGCTCCAGCTGGACTTATCTTTGATGCGGTTGTAAATCATGAGCCTATGCTTGAGACAAAAAAGAAAACGGAGGAGGAACTCAGGCCAGCTTTCTCCAACAAAGTCTACAAGACAATTGAAATTGGCCATTTTATTTCCTCTAAGGACAACGTAAGTGGCTTATCAGTTTTTTACTCTTCAAAGGCACTTGATGATGTTTCAATACCTTTGATTCAAAATTCTGGGGAAATTTATCTGAATAGCAAAATAAATAAACCCTAAACCACAGCAAAAAACAACAACTACTACTCATTGGCCTGCAGAGGGGGAATCAAGAAAGTGATATTAGCTAGTGGGGAAGAGAGAGAGAGTTTAGGGTGAGATGGGCAGCCCAATCCTAAAAGGGAGGGGGTAGTTAGTTCTGGTCCCAGCCCCAAAATAAAGGTAAAATCTTTACTTTTTAAAAAAGTGAAACTCTCCCATTGAGTTTCATTGGGCTATGCTGGCTATTTTCCTGGCATAACTCGATGCCCACAAAATGGTGTGTTCTCAGGGCGAAAGGGCTTTGTAAGCTGCCTAAAGGCAGCTATGCCTCTGGGAACATCCCCTTGTACACCAGTGCAAGCACTCATGCCATAAAAACGCTGCCAGGGAGGCAGCGCCAGTGCACAAGGATCACACTACTGCGTCACTCCCCAGAGCAGGCGTTAAGTCAGCCTGTGCCAGTGTCCATGCCACTTTGGATGGCACAAGTGGCATGGATGCCGGTGCTGAGCTCACACTGGATCCGAAACACCTCTGCCCCCCATTCAGGATTGCATGATAAAACTCAGAAAATGAGTTCCATAAAATGATATAGAAGATGGGGGCACTATAGAATTAATAGAAACTGAAAAGCGTAATGAAACATGGTGAAATGTTCGTAAAAAGATGAATGGACCTTGGAGAACAGTGTCAAAAAAATCTATATGTGCTAAGACAAGTAAGGAGAACAGGACAATCTATTGTATCAAAAGCAGCTGATAAGTCAGGTAGAATCAGTATGGAAGTAAGCCTTCTGGATTTAGCCACCAGCAAACCATTAATAACTCCAGTGAGGCTGCCTCAGTAGAATGACCCAAGAAAAAGGTGAATGATAAAAGGTCAAAAATAGAATGGAATGCTGAAAGAGCTAAAGAAGGCTGTGGAGAACAAACTGATTGCTGAAAGGATGCTTCTAGGGACAGCTCAGCTAGCAGGGTTGTTGGGTTTTTTTTATTTTAAATAAAACCTCACAAAAGAACTTTCCTGAGAACTGCAGTAATACCAGCCTGTCAGCATTCATTTACCCACCTTATTTATTTACTTGTCAGCATAATCCTAGAAACTTTAGTAGAACCTAGCAGAAAGTCTACTTAGGAGCATTAATTTAAAAACAAAAACAAAACAGATGCAGCATTGGAAGGCCTCCAAAAATGTCTTCTTATATATCCTTCAAAATAGAGCAAAAACTGGGAGGGAAGATGATGTTTAGGGGCGGGACTGTGGCTCACTGGTAGAGCATCTGCTTTGCATTCAGAAGGTCCCAGGTTCAATCCCCAACATCGCTAGTTAAAGGAACTAGGCAAGTAGGTGACGTGCAAGACCTCTGCCTGAGACCCTGGAGAGCCGCTGCCGGTCTGAGTAGACAATACTGACTTTGATGAGCCAAGGGTCTAATTGAGTATAAGGCAGCTTCATGTGTTCATGTTATAATTGTTTTTCATTCATGGGTCTATTTTATACATTATTTTATGATGCACTTATACATTCTTTCAGTTCCAATCCTAAACTTGGGGACCCGGTAGTCCAAAAGATGCTGTTTATTAACTATTTATATGGCTTCTGTATATTTTCACATAGCATAAGTAGGGTTAAAAGATGCTGATCCATAGCAAAATCCCAAAACAAAAAGGCATGTCATAGCTTTTTTTTAAAAGCCAGCCTAAATACTGTAACACAACATAGTATGCACATTTCTTTCTCCAGAGCTCTTTGTTACAAAACAAAAAGCTGGATGATAAAAAATAAAAGGGGGGGGAAGAAAAAATATCCACAATAGCCTAAAAGTTTTTAAAATCTATATATTCCTCTCTTTTAAAAAAAAGATGTCGGTGGATGAAGAGTTCGGGACAACATGAAATTTTCACACTATCCTGTGTTATTCTGATAGATATTAATAACAACACTTTTATTCTAAGGGAATTTCTGCATGAGGTTTTCTCATCAGTTCTGGCCCCATAGTGCTTCAATTTATTCCCTGATTTCTGCAGGCATTTTTATGCCTTTAGTTTTCACTTTGTTTTTGTTTTGTTTTTTTCCGTTTTCCCCCTGTTCTTTTCAGACCACTTTTACCCTGATGTTTCTCTTGAAGCCAATTTTGAGTTGGCTTTTTTCTTGTGTGTAATGTGTCTATCGGTTTTCTTTGGCTTGGCCACTCCCACACACTTCCAACCCCGTTTGATGATTAGACTGTCATAGTCAATTAACTCCCTCTTCTTCTCCCCTCCTCAAAAAAGACAAGTGGTTTCTTGTCCTTTTTTAAAAAAAAAATTCCCCGCCTATCTCAGCCAGGACAGGGGCTAAAGACTTACTTTAAAAAAAATGAAACCTGAGAATTCATAGGACAGTGAACAGGAATGGAGCTTTTAAAAAGACTTCTTCTCTCATTGCTGGTACTACCTCTTTAGCACTTAACAACAACACACTGACAAGGTCTCAAAGAAGTATAGAGAATAAGGTCTCAAAGATGTATAGGGAGTGTTTAAAAGTCAGTGTGTAAAGGCTGGTGGTCATTTTATTGTCCACATCCATACTAAATCAGTGGCAAAAAGAAGTTTCAAGATGATAGCATATAGCTGACAAGAAGTGAGTAAAGATGGCATTTCAGAGAGGTAAATGCCACTGAACCTTCCAAATGCTTTCAAGAAGGGATGGAGGGTGAAAGATAAATTGGTTGCGGCTGATGTCAAGGAAGGATCAGCGCTAAAAGCCGTGAGTCAAGGACTGCCAGTCTTCCTTGACAGGCAGAACCATAAGGAAATCTTCTGGCACGACAAGTTTCCCATTAACATTAAAAATCACCTCAGAACCCACCCGGAATCTGCAGATGCAATGTGGAGATGAAAGAAACTTAGGAAAAAGTACCAAGTGACTTGATAAATTACATGCCTTCGTTCAATACAACTATTTCCCCATGTCTGAGATGTATTGAATTTAAAAATTGATCTTTTTCCACATCAGGTAATCAAGGCTGCTTAATTTGTATGTGTGTGTGTGTGTGTGAGAGAGAGAGAGAGAGATACCACAGAGTTAAAGAAGGTATTATTGTATTTGATAGAGTAGCCAACAGACAGGCCCCTGTCCTTAGGAACACACAGCATCTTGAACTGTACGTAACAGAGGATGATGTAACAGGGAAAGGGGATACTTAGCAGGAAAGGGGTAAAGGGTATTTAAAAATAGGAGCTGTGCATTAAGTTACACATACTAAGGCTTAGCTTCAGTAGAGGACACAGGTTAAGGGGCTAAACCAAAGGCTTTACAAAAAAGTGGGATTTTGTGGAGATGTTTGAAGTAAAGGCCAGCTATATTTGTAAAAAAAAAAATCCCCTGCCCAACTAGCAGTCATATATGCCATTAGAAACTAACATTCCCAGGTGCACGGGGGCCTGATTTGGCTTTAAGCATAGCACAGGGAGAAGAAGGGCTTCAGCCTTATGAGCTCAGTACTCAACATACTGGTGTCTTGTTCAAATGTGCATTTGTTCTTCTCATGTAAAGTTTTTAGATGTACGTGGGAGGTTTTTCTGCTTTAAAACAGAAAACATCTTCTAGATGCACAAGGGATGATGATAGACAAAGTCTATTTGAAAATATCACAAACCAATTCAGTAGTATTTTATGAAGGAAAAATGTTATATAAATCTGAGAATCCCAAGGGGAACTCAGATATGTCAGTGCCAGCAGTTCCATGAATATACTAGGCACAGTAAAGATTGTTTTCTCATAATTCCTACAGTGGTGGGATCTTTCATGAAGCATAATTAAAAGCACAGTCACAGAATTATTCCTCCAAAGTTTGTGTGAGAAAATATGGCAAGGCAGAATTTAAAAAAAAATTACAATAAGGTCAAGGAGCCTTAAAATGTGGACACGGAGCTCTAGCCGCTTGCAAAAACAGCTGAGAAGTCAGAAGACAAGGTCTTCAAAAAAAAAGTCCTAGTGTAATTTTATTGTGCCTACACTGAAATGACAGCAGTACAGAAGCTATCAAAGGAAGGTAACTTGGAAATGTGACAGGAAAACATCAGTCATATTGCAAGGTCTCACATAGGAAAGAATACGTTACATGAAGGTGATTGTGCTTCAAGGTCCAGAACACTAGCTACTTTCAATGTCCAGAATTTCATGATTCTTATTTTAAAGAATCACACCTGGCTCCAGTCTCAGCCATGAGGCACTTAGGAAACAAAGATTATGTTTTCATCACACACACCCACACACACACAAACATACCATTGCCTATATTATATTACCTTGTGTTTTTTTATAGATGAACATTATAGAAAAAACAGTAATACATGCTGGGAATGGATATCGTGTGAGAGACACTGCCATCTCACTAAGTTTCTCCTTTCCATTAGCGCTGAGGGATATTTAGCTATAAAGCTTTCTGCAATTTATATTCTTTTCTACAACTGCCTTTCTTCATCTTCATCCTTAATCAAAGAAAATGCAAGCAACAGAATATGTGAAGCATTCCATTGTTATACTTGGAATCTCATTATTGTAGTCCAGGGAATTCTTTGTTTCATAAATCGGAATATATATTACAGACTGACACTCAGCAGGTATGCTTTCTTTTGAAGTATGGCTTTCTTTTTAATATCCCAAAAATGGAGGGCATGCTCTACAAAAATCGAGGGGTTGAGCTGTCAGTGGCTTTATGACTGTGTCTAACTATTTCTATACTTAAGTAAATCACAATTCCATTGTTGGATTACTTTATGTTTGACACTATGCTTATACGATGCTTTAGATTTTTGGTACCAGATCCAACAATAGTACAGATTATTTTTATTTGGGTAGCCCTGTTGGTTCCAGATTGTCAATTTTGAGCAAGATAGCTACTTTAATATCTTGAACAGGAGATTGTTCATTTGTGTGAAATTGGAATTACTTGGTAATTTTTATGCCCTTCTAGTATAGTATGACAACTTGCAGGCACAAAATGTGACAGATTTTTTCCCCTTCTATAAAATAGGAGACTATTAATTCTAAAATCAGGGACATAATTATTTCTGGCATGGATTCAGCCAAGAAACATCTGTCATGGTCATTAAAAAGGAAGGCATAGAATAAGTTTGCAATATCTTTGTTTGAAATATGAAAATATTTTAATATTAGGACAATTTAGGTCATAATAATTTTGACTACAATAGAACTTCTTTGCAGTAGGTGTGCAGCTTTCTACATAATGTTCCCTCAGTATCACAAAAACTGCCTGACTTCTTTAATATGGCATGCACAATAAAGGGCATGAAACAAATTTCAATTACACAGTATTAGGAATGTCGCTGTATCTAAAATGTGTTGGTTCCCACACAAAATCTCCACTGATAGAAGAGATTTAAGTCAGTGGAATAGGCCTTTCCCACCTACCCTTCTCACTGCAGCCTAAAATGCCTCCTGAAGCTTTGCCAGTGAGGTGTCAGGAAACCCCTAGGAACTGCATGGGGGGAGTCAGAGGTCTGTCGTGGGAGGGTAGAATTGCCAAGAATGGCCTCCATTCCTTCAGTGGAAATTTTCAGCAGATCAAACCCAATACATTTAATATTTAAGCCAATCAATGCTGACTTCAAGGTTCTATGGACAGCCTTTGTCTTGGGATTCCCTCTCTTAGGATTCTCTGTCAGTCAAGTTGAGAGCTTTTTGGAATGGCTTACTAGAATGGGTGCAAAAGACTCCTTCATTTTCTACATTCAGGAAGGTGTGTGAAATGGTTTTATTTCAGAGAGTATTTGGTGGGCAATAAACTGTCCCAGCAGATTTGACTGTGTTGTTCGTTTTCATCCTGCGTGTTGTTTTTATCTTGTTGATGGACTGTTACTTTTGTATGTGTTTGCACCTTGTAGCTTTGTTACCCAACTTGAGTCTAATGAGATAAACTGAGCTATAAACATTTTAAATAGAAACCTAAATAAAGAAATAGTATCAAAGAGAGAGAGAACCATGCATTTCATCCCAGTGTCAGCTGCCATATCAATATCCTAGCCACACTCACTCTCCCTTTCTTGTATCCCCTGTACCCAGGGATTAGAAAAGCATATGGTGGGATCTTCACAAAGCTTAATCGACCTGATTCAGCCAGCTGTTTGTGCCACCAGCGTAAAGCAGAGGAGGAGTGAAGCAAAGGGTTTACACACCACATTCTCTGCAGATGTAAATATCCTGTGTACTCATGGAAAGCTGCTATAGATGAAAAACAGCAGTAGCCTTCATGTCCCAATGTCTTTGTGTGCGGTCTTCACACTCCTGCCTCTTGTCACTGCACTTTCATTCAGTATGTCACCTACTGATTACCTGCAAAAAAAGAGAAAATGTAGATTCAGTGAATGAATTACTCCAGAAATGACCCACCTCCCAAGCTATGGTAATGCTTCTAATTCTAATAGTAAAGTGTAGAAGTCCCATTTACAACAACAAGCTGGCTATACTCAATAGGAACCTGTGAAAGAGAGTTTACACAGTGTTGAACTTCTGTTAGAAGAGCTCAGCAGAAATGTACCACCATTATAAAGCTGTTCATGATGAAAAATCAGGGTCGTCCTTCCTTATCATTAACAGATGAGAAAAATGCTAATCATTTGCCACTTTACAATTATTTTTCTTTCCCAGGAAACCAGAACTAGTTCAAGGAAGAAAATCTTCTTCTGGCTTTTGACACACAAACAAAGCTGAAAGGTGGCAATGCACCATCTATGGCCATTAACATACGGCTGCATTCGCATTTGTTTGTCCCTGTCCTATCCCATGCCTTCAAATCTCACATTCAAAAAATTGAACACATGGGGACAGGGACAAACAAATGAAGGAGGGACTGCTGTAGCGGCTCCTTTCACCTGCCCCAACCCCAACCTGTACCTCTCTCTCCCCCCTTCTACCCCCCTCCGCCTCCTCCCAGCACCAGCCGGGGGTTCAGCCAACCTCACTGCAGCCTGCAGCCCAGATCCCCACAAACAGTCAGAGCAAAGCAGTGAAGCAAAGCAGTGAAGGCTCCTTTTCCCCACCCTGACCCATGCCTCTCTCTCCCCCTCTCCTCCCACCCCTGTGCCCTCCCCCACCTCCCCCCAGCCACGGTTTCTGCCAACCTCCCTGAGGCCTGCAGCCCAAATCCCCACAAATAGTCAGAGCAAAGCAGTGAAGCGAAGCGGCAAAGCAACAGCAGCTCCTTCGGGCACCAATGTCATGCGCTTCTAGCCAATGCATACCGGTTGCATTTGCTGGGTGGAGGCAAATGCGACCCCATATGTGTCGGCTGGAAGCGCATGATGTTGGCACCAGAATGAGCCTTCACCGCTTTGCTTCACTCTGTTTGTGGGGATCTGGGCTTCAGGCAGGTTGGCCATTGGCCAAAACCCTGGCTAAGGGAATGTGGAGGAGGGCACGGGGGCAGCAGGAGAGGGGGAGAGAGAGGTGCGGGTCAGGGTGGGGTGGGGGAAAGGAGCCAGAGGGGAGTCGACCCGGGCACTGCAAATGCACCGGCAAACCCCTTTAACTGTCACGCACCTTCCATTTAGGTTGTGACTAAACAGGAACAGAAAAACCCAGAAATGTAGCAAAATGGTGAAGGTTGATCATGTGCGTGGGAGAAGGACATGCATTTAAACTTCACCAATCTGCTACATTCCCAGGAGAATGGAACGACAAAAGGGCAATGTGTTTTTGGCCTACATCATCTTCTCTTCAATAACTGTAGGTGCTCAATAAATATTTCTTTTGACTTCCAGACACTGAAAGGCCCTACTTAGTAAGCTAAATAATGTGAGATCTATTAAGCTCTAAGTACTGCTATTTTATTACTTTTCTATTCCAAAGAGCTAATAGCAATACTTAAGCCATGTTCCAAACTTATGAGCAGGATTAGCAGAGAGATGAGGACATGTCAACTGAGCTTTACAGGAGAGGGTTTGGGGCCCAGATCTTCAAGAGCAAACTGATCTCTCTATCCACAGCATTAATAATGGATGGTTACTATGGATGGAACTATTGTATCCTGAATTACAATAGTTCCATATTAACATACCACACCCTCACTAGCACATTATCTTGATACTTACAGGACAATGATTAGCACATTACCTTTGATACTTTTTGACGGACAATGATTCAGCTCAAACCCAACCCCTTTCTGACTATATATTACTCTTCCTACACACTTGACACTGAGAGACACTGTCCTGCAGTGTTACTCCTCTGAAGATGCCTGCCACAGCTGCTGGCGAAACGTCAGGAAAGAAAATACCAAAACCATGGTCACATAACCGGTAACCTACAAGAACTCTGACTGTGAAAGCCTTCGACAAAACGTTGTAATGTTTAGATCTTCAATGTATGTTTCGCTCCCCTGTGCTGGAGAGAGTATGTATGCACATAGACAGTTATTTCTGAAATGTGATGGAAATTGTATAGATTTCTGTTTTTCTTTTTTTTTTTTTTATAAATTTTTATTGATTTTTTAAAGCTATAAATTCTCCATAATTTTGACAACAGCGTAAAAATAATATCACAATCGCAATTATATTGATTGTTGTCTTAATTACCATTAAACATAAAAAATATGACAACTTCCCCATCACCTCCATCTACCTCTTAATAAAGTATTATTAGCCTTCGTTAACATATACTGATCCTAGCATTAATTTCATTCTAAAGTTTCATGTTTTATAAAGTTTTACATTCTGGATCAAAATAAAAAGTAGCCTTCCATTATTCCCAGATCTTGTACATTATCACAATGATTCCTTCAATACTCCCCTTTTCCCCAGTTTCTCCAACTCCACCAGTTCTAGCGTTAAAATGATTTAATCCCTTTATTCTGAAACCTTTGTCCCTTTCCATTTAACATAAATTTAAAATAGCCATGCCACCCGTCCACACTGTCAAAGCCTTCCAATCCAGCAATCATATTTAAGTCAATCCTTTAACCATGGTCTAATACTTCCTTCTGTAACTGAAATAAGTCAGTCAGGTATGGGAACAAGATTTCTTTGTTTTCTCTCATTTCCTCAGGCAAGGTGCATATCCAAAAATAATTCTTTCTGGGCTTAATCCCCATCGTGGCTTCAATCTGTGTTCCTTGATCTGCTCTCTTCTTCCTTGTATCCACACGTCCTTCCATGTCTTTTTTAAATGAAAAGTCCATTTCTTGTATGTCTGGTCTCTTTGTCGCCGGCTGGTTACTTTCTTGAACTTCTGTCTTCTTCTTTATATCCTGATATTCTTCCGTGACTTTTTGGGCAGAAGAATCCATTGCTTGTATGTCCATATTTGTAGTCATCATTTGAATTTTCAAGACTTTTATGTCTTCTGTAACCAGATTCAACTTCTGATTACATACCAGTGATGATTGGTCAAGAGTCATCATCACTGAAATCAATTGAGCCATCTGTGTAGAAATCTGTTTTAATTGTTTAATTGTCGCCTCAGAATATTTAGCAAACATGTCCTGTACTTTTTTTTCCATGATTGAATTCAGTAGAATTCCCTTTGATTTCATAAGAGCAGGGCTATGTATTTAGCCAGATCAGGGAGAGGCTCCAGAGTATGTAACTTTATTAAAAATTTGATGGTCATCTAGCAGGAGTCCAGCATGTAGTTAATAGAGAATACTTTATTGTCCAACTTAATATCTTTTTCGGGTTGAAAAAATAAGTATTTAAACTTAAAAAAACTTTTTAAAGTTAAAAATACCAACGAGTTTTACCAGACGCTCTAGATCGGCTGAGCCAGGAAGTATTCCAGGGATTACCTAATCGTAGACCTTCTATCGTCTCTTCTCTATGGTTATTACCTTCAGGAGTGGTTTTGGTGTAACACGAGTAAGACGAATTTCCGGTCTTACGACCTTCTTCCTGTTGATTTGTAGAGCAGTGGAGAGGTAAAGCACAGAGTCTTCCGGTCAAAGGATCCTCTTTGTTGTACACGTGGCTGGAGGACCTTTTTTTCCTCATGTAACTTCTCAAAAGTTCCTCCCTCCCCTTCCTTTAAGAACGCGTCGGATTGGCAGATCTTACATCAATCATTCAAGCTCGTTGTTTTAATTTAAGTTGATCAGTTTGATAAGGCTCCTGCTGCTTTATCTGATGGATCTCATACAACAAAATCATCCAGTTCAATTAAGGGAGAAAAACGGTTACCAGGAATATTTTCTTCAACCCCCTGTTATTCGATGACGCCAGTGAAAGACGAAGGATTCTTATCTACTCACTTGGGCGCCCGGAGGTGAGGCTTTAATCTTAATGTAGTCCTTATGATGTTTATAGGGTGCTGGAGGGTAGAGTCTAAAGCCGAAGTTGCGCGCTGGCGATTTCAATCCCTTCGTGCCCACGGGACCAAACGTCTGAAACTCCGGGGGGCTTATTAAAGCTACCTCAGAGTATTCAGGAGGTCAAACCGCATATATGGCTGCAGGGAATTCCTGCCTCTCAGCCCACTTGCAAGGGCTGGGTTGGGGTGCAATAAAACACCCCAAATCACACGCAAACTTGGATACTCCCCAGGAGCCCCTGGGAAGACGCAGCACTCAGCCCAGCTCAGCACCGGAAGTCTAGATTTCTGTTTTTCAACTAGAGATACAGCAGTTTGCAGATCCTAAGTTGTGGATCTGCAGGAAATGAAAGCATCTGCAGATATTCACAAGGACTTTGGGAAAGAAAGCACTAACCTCCCTTCTTCCACCCAGACACAAAAAGAAATCAGCTGATTCTAGTAAGAGTCAGTGGTGATGCCAGAGTTCCCCTATCCCATTGCTTTGCACTCAGTTTCAGCAGGTGTATGAAACAGGTATATTGTTCGGAGCTGCTAACAATTAGAGGGTTCTGTTGAATTAAAGCTTTGATAGCCAAGTGGTAAACTGTGCCCCACTCTTTTTTGTGTGGGTAGAAAAAATACTTCACAATGGAAGAACAATTGTTTTTAATATCCATATAAGATTGCTTAGGAAGTCAACACAGTAAAGTCCATTTTTTCCTATAATTTACACTTTACATTGGTAAGATTTACTCCTTACTCCCATTCTGACCCATGAACTATAAGAAAGAGAAGGGTGGATATTGTAGCACAAATTATGTATTGGGAAGTGAACATTAGCCCTAGAATTACTAGGAGACCAAGCTTAATTGTTTACATTTGTTAAACAATTGTTACAACTGTTTTGAGGTGAAACAATGAGAGCTGGGATGTGTTGCTTTTAAACAATAGTGGAAGCAAAATCAAAAGTTCAATGCAAACTTCTGTAGTCCTTAGTCAGGTGAAACTCACACTGAAGTCAATTTGACCCTATACATTTCAATTACATGGGTATGCAAATTAAATATAATCAGGGGCAGGATTGGTTTAAACCAGTGGAAAAGGTCAATATATTCTCAGGGGTTGATTGAGAGTCCCCCACCCTACAGAGCTCAGTAATTCAAGCCATGTAAACAGAGCACTGCTTGAGTGATGGGAAGATGTGAGAAGTCACAGAAAATTACCAGCTGACTTAATATGAACACTCATTGAGACAGATTGCTGTGGTTTGCCTGGCATTCTACAGTTGTCTGTTTGCATTTGGTTACTCAGGCTGTTTCTGAGTTGATCATTGATGAACAGCTGATCCATCCATTTCAGTTCATGCAATGTTGATTGTAAGCAAAATATTAATATCATAGAGCCAATGGAGATTTGACAGTTGCCTTATTTCCCGTTCAGCTGGACAGACCACTACATCTTATTACCCAACCTGGTGAAAATGAGGCAGCTAAGATGATTATGAAATTAACCCTCAGTAGAAGACACAAGACACAGTTTCTCAATTCTTGCTTCTCTTCTTTAGTAAACAGCATTGTATTTGATTGACAAAACAAGACGTAAATTTGGCACTCAAATGGCCAAAATATTAATCTTAGTAGTACTGTATGAGAAGGGGAAGCAATCTCAAATCTATATCCTTGGAAGCAGAAAGGATTTTTAAAAACTCATAGTGTAAAGTAACACAGATCACTAAAAAATGATGTTAAAAATGAAAGGAATCATACTAGTGTAAAAGAATTATCCTGAATTGGGTTTTTGGAAAAGGGAGGGATGCAGGAGTATACTTAAAACATCTGAGGACACCAAAAGAAGCAAAACTGATAGCTTAATCCTACCTTAAAATATGGTCCACCTGTATCTTTAACACCAGCTTTCCTACTTGGAAGCCACATCAATGTTGCATGATCATGATCAATGCTGCATGATCATGATCCAACAGGCTTCCAACACTGAGGCATGTTTCTAGGGGGAAAAAGAAAGGGAGAGCCCTCTGAATGAAGAAGAAAAAAAGAGGTTGCAAGATGTTTATATAACAAATAGCTAATTCAAAACCATACAATATCTTTGTTACAAAGGTTCAAAGTCAGACAGATTACATTAAAAATAACCACATGGCTAGCCAAAAAACATCCAAAGGCCCCTCAACCAAAATGGTTCCCATATCTTTGTAGATTCACAAAGGGCTGGTGTAAATCAGATTCACATCTAAATGGATGCCAGAATGTACATACACCTGTGCTATCTTTGACATCCTGAGCAGCATTCTCAAATCCAGTCAGGTATAAATATCTTTAAAAAAACACCCCTATGCTGCTTTTGTTCATCTTGCTCCTGCTTTTGATTCAGTCGACAGAGACAGGCTTTGGTATAAATTGGCAAGCACCAATATTGACAAACACCTTCAGTTTCTGATAAGGGAACTTCACAGCAACTTATCTTCTAAAATCAGAGTTGGAATCACAGGTTCCCTGCTATAGTTAGAGGCGTAAAATAGGGCTGTGTTCAACCCCCCCTTCTTTTCAATCTTTATATTCATGGCATCATAAAGAGGCTCTCTACTGCTGACCTTTTCCCTCCTCACCTTGGCTCGTGGAAAAAATCTTCCTTTCTGTATGCTGACAATATGGCCTTGTTATCCATAACCTGTATTGGGCTGATGTGATGAACAAGGAGTTAATCTTCAGCAGAAGCTAAGAGACCAAGACTGGGCTGAGCCAAAAAGTTGACACTCTGAGCTCTGAGAGACAGAAAAGATTCAGAGCTTGGTTAACTGGTGAGAGAGAAAGCTTTCAGAGCTAAGTGGGTAACTAGCATGAGAGGAAGCTGTGAACAACTCTGTGAACCTAAGAGTTCGCTGTAGCCAAAGCTAGTGGAACACACAACAAGTGACAGGATTGAGACTGGGTGGGAAAAGGGCCCTTTCTCAGGTCACAAAGGGGGGATTAGTCTCTGGGACAGAGCTATTTTGGTTGCAGGGTGGTGTGGAGGATTACTGCCACTGGTGTAGGGTAGTTCAGTGAGAACTGGAAGAGGGATTTTGGTAAATCCCCATACTTCTGCTGTTCTCTGGGAATAGAGATTGAAAGTCTCTTCCTTCCTGATAGCTAGGCTGGGGACAGAGTCGGTGAAACTGAATCTGTGTGAGTTCTGAGGAACAGAACTAAGCTTGTAACCTAAGAACTGAAGAAACTTAATTTGAGAAACATCTAAGCTAAAGACATCTTATGTAGCATCTAAGCTAAATCTAAACTAAGCTCTCTCTCTGAAGTGAATCTTGTGTGTGTGTTATCTTTAAGAAGCCTCTTGTGTCCTATTTCTCTCTGAGGTAAAATCTGGTGGGGACTGGAGAGGGAGAAAAATAATCTCCACATAATACACTCTAGCAAAATAAAAAGAAGTAAGACGATCCCCCTTTCTACCTCAGCACCAAATACTGATTACTGGGAGCTGGGAGATAATAGGAAGGGGTGGGGTCATCTCTTGTCTTTAAAACTCTATGAGGTTTCCATAAGTTGGCTTCAACTTGATGGGGAAAAGAGCATATTTAACAAACACATTTAATAACTCTTGGTCCCAAGAGAGTTGATTTCTGGTATTCTGGGTACAGTCTTATTGATTCGTCTTTGAAAGCTAATATCATTCCAGTGGAATTTGTTTCCTTTTCTGTTTCCTTTCTTGAGAAACAAAAATCTGGACAAATTACTTTGAATGGATCCCAACATTTCCATTTTTTTCTGATTATAATGAAGTCCACATTTTAAAATTGCACTATTCCATTCTTTTTCATCACACTCACCATCAAAATTAATGTATTCACATTACAGTACATTTTATCCTGTGCTTGCTATATTCTTTATTAGAAGTATAAGACACTGGAATTTTAATGGCCCCTGGGGGGGAAAGACAGTGATAATAATGTATCAAATTAGTATTTTTGGTCTTCAAATTAGCTGTACCTTTTTAATCTCCATGCCTTCCTATGTGTGTTTATTTTGTGGGTGGATGAGGGCTTTAATTTTATTTTTATGTAGAAAGTATATAGAGCAGAATCAATTTTCATTTCAATGATGAACATAGGAACAGAAACAATCTAGAATACCATCTATGACAGGGATGGGGAACCTCAGGCCCGGGGGCCGGATCCAGCCCGTGAGATAATTTTCCCTGGCCCTCGAGCAGATTCCGGGAGCTCCAGGGCTCTCCCTATTAGGCTCTCCCCTCGGCACTTCGGGCATTGTTGGCAGGCAGGCACATGTGTAAAATTGATGCTGATTGGGTAATTGTTGGGACGTTTCTCCCAACTCTCCCCACTTCCTGCTCCTAGAGAGATACACAACTTCCCCCCAAAATGTGCGCCTGGCCGGAAGCCCCCCTCCCCTTTCTCTCACCGGCTGTTTTCAGGTGAGTGGGTGGCGTGCCGTGCCCTCCCTTCGCTCTCCAGCTTGAAACTGCTTGGGCGCCTGGAACTTGTGTCACCATCTTCCCCTCGCCTGCCTACCACTGGCCAGCCGGCTCAGTGGGCGCTCCCCTCGCTCTCCCCTGGGCCGAGGCCAACAAGAAAAGTGGGCTTTCCAGCCATTCCACCCTGAAACCTTCCTCCCCCCCCCAAGCTTGCCTGTGATCCGTGCGGTGGGGCGATCCCTCGCAGCTTGAAGCTACTTGAGGGCCCGGAGCTCGTTCCACCATCTCCCCCTCACCTGGCTACTGTTGGCTTCTCCCTCCCTTCGCTCACCCCTGTACATGTGTGTGTGGAAGTGGGGTATTCCCCCTATTGCCGGGCCACTAGCATGGCCCGGTGAGTGCATGTGTGAAAGTATGGAAAGAGGGGGAGCTGAAAAGCTTCCCCCAATCACATGTGGGGGGGGGGGAGCTGAGAAGGTTTCCCCGCTGGGCCGCTATGTGAAAGTGGGGAGGGGGAGAAGCTGAGAGAAGGCTTCCCCAATCGTGTGTGTGTGTGTTTGAAAATGGGGAAGGGCTGGGAAGCTTGTGTGAGTGAGTCCGTGTGTGAAAGTGGAGAGGGGGGAGAAGCTGGGAAGGCTTCCCCCAATGGCGTGTTTGTGTGTGAAAGTGGGGAGGGGGGGAAGCGTGTGTGAATGTGGGGAGGGGAGAGAAGCCAAGAAGGCTTCCCCCAATCGCGTGTGTTCATGTGTGTGTGTGGGGGGGGGGAAAGCCTGCCTCCCTTCCTTCCTTTCCTTCCTTCCCTCTCTCCCTCCTCTGCATAGCCTCTCCTAGGGTTCATAGAATCATAGAGTTGGAAGGGACCACCAGGATCATCTAGTCCAACCCCTGCACAATGCAGGAAATTAGCAACTTCCTCCCCCCACATCCCCAATGACCCCAACTCTCCCCCCGCCATGCAAGATCCCACAATCAAAGCACTCCCGACAGATGGCCATCCAGCCTCTGCTTAAAGACCTCCAAAGACGGGGACTCCACCACACTCCAGGTGGTGGCTGGTAGGGCTGTTGAATTTAAAAAAATTCAGTATAGTTTGGATTCGGCTGAATTCGGCCCGTTTAGATTCGGGATAGAGTTCCAATTCCCCGGCTGAGTGGTCTGAGGACGAGGAAACTCCGCTACCGTGGGACTGGACGTCAGAGGCCTACCGTGGGGTAAAGACTGAGGGTCTCGGACCCCACATAGTGGTGGAGAATGCAGGCAGAATGGGAGGGGTTAGCGTGAAGAAGCCCCTGCCCCAGATTCCTGCCCCCCCAGGCTGGCGGACCAGCAGACCCCTATTAAGACCACCATGGTTGTTAGCAACCCCCACATCTCAGACACGTACCATGGAGCCTGCAGAGGCAGGAGGCACCAACCCAACTGAGCTGGGACAAGTGGAAAAATGGCTGGCGGAACAGCAAAGTAGGCTTATGCAAGAGATGATGCATCAGTAGCAGGAAGCACAGATGTGCCTCATTAAGGAGATGTCCCTGCAGCACCAAGAGGCCCAAGCTGCCATGATGCGGGGCATGTACAAAGCTTTCGAGGCGGGACAAGGGACGGCAAGCGGAGCCAACCCAGACGGTACTTTCGGGTGGATGCCCCCTATTCCCCAGGCCAAATTAGGAGTGGAAGATGACATTGACGGCTATTTAGAGGCGTTTGAGTGCACGGCCGAGGCTTCCGGTTCGCATATTGTTGGTTACAACCGGTTACCTTGGAAGAATGGGCCATATGCGATAAAGTGATACTGGAGAAGTTGGTCCAGGTGGTAATGCTGCGAGTGAAGGACTGGCTAGTGTGTAATAAACCCATGACCCTCGAAGAGGCCATGACACTCCTGGAAAATGTCACCATTCTCCAGAGACAGGATGAGCTTAGAGACGGAAACAGGGCCGAGGCTTGGAACTCGAGTAATGTCAATTGGCCCCGAGGAGGGAGAGCTCGGCTGGTACCCCACATTCCGAGTGGGGGGCTCATCAGAGCCCGCTTACCCTCCCCCAGTGTCCCTAGACACATACCTGGGGGTCCCCCGGAGGTGCTGAAGGCCCTTGCCAAGGACGACCGTGATGGCGTTTGTTAGTTTTGTTAGCCACCCAATCCAAGTGAATACAGCAGAGTCCAGCACAGTTTAAAATATTGCTATTTATTATACAGTGAATCAAAGTGCTTCGCCAGTATCTTTCTCCATACACCCCACACCTTTGTACAGGTATCATACAATACTGACAGACCAGAAATCCCAAGCCAAGGAGCTACTCCAGTGCCACGCAGAGTTTTTCCATGAAGCCGGGACATACCACAGCTGTCGAGCACGAAGTCCGGACCCCCGCCGGCACGGTTTTGAGGGCACCTTGGAGACCCATACCCTGGAAGCGATGGCAAGTGGTCAAGACAGAGGTCACAAAGATGTTGGAGATGGGGGTCATCAAACCTTCCCGCAGTGCGTGGCGCAGTCCAATAGTACTAGTGCCCAAACCGGATGGCAGCATCCGCTTTTGCATTGACTACCGCGAAGTGAATAAAGAAGCACAGTTTGATGCCTACCACATGCCCCGAGCCGACCTCTTGATTGATCAGTTAGGCTCAGCCCAATATGTGTCCACCTTAGACCTCACCAAGGGGTATTGGCAAATACCGATGCGGGATGAAGATCAAGAGAAGACAGCCTTCGCCACCCCTTCCGGGTTATATCAATTTAGGGCAGGGGTCGGCAAACTCATTAGTCAAAAGAGCCAGATATCAACAGTACAATGATTGAGATTTATTTTCAGAGCCAAATTTCTTAAACTTAAACTATATAGGTAGGTACACTGTTTATTAACTTAATAAACTTTAATTAAAGTTTTAAGACTTAATTAAACTATAGGTACACCGAATAAAACTTGATATCATACTTAATAGTGATCTTATTTATTGATAAAAATTAAATTGTAAGTCCCTGCCATTTCCCCCTCCCCGTCCGGAGTCCTCGTCCGGAGTCCAGGTCTACTGCCAAGAAAGCCAGTGGGTAGACCTGGCCTCCCAATGGGACTCAGCCGGAGGCCAGGTCTACCAAAGGAAGCCCACCCCGCCCAACAGCTGATAGGCGGGGGGGGGCAGGAACCGCTGAGCCGCCCAGCAATCGCGTGGCTAGAGGGGAGGGGAGGCTTTAGCCTCCCAACCATTGAGGGCAAGGGAAAGGGGGACCCGGCCATTCTCCACGGGGGGGAGACAGTGCGCCCACTCGCCTGCTCTCTCTCTCTTGGTCTCAGGTGCGCCAGCTCCACAGCCCTGCTACCGGCGCGAGCGGGCACGAGAGCAGGGGCTCCGAACCAAGTTCAGAGAGCCGCACTCAATGGGCCAAAGAGCTGCATGCGGCTCGGGAGCCGTGGTTTGCTGACCCCTGATTTAGGATAATGGCGTTCGGGCTGCATGGAGCGGCGGCCACTTTCCAACAATTAGTAGACCATGTGTTAGCCCAGTGCCATCAATTCGCAATAGCCTACATCGACGATATTGTGATCTTCAGCCCCTTTTGGGAATCCCACTTACTGCATTCTCCAGGCATTGGCGAGGGCAGGGCTAAAAGTCAACTCATCTAAAAGCCGCATTGGGTTCCGCGAACTCCGGTACCTTGGATACGTCGTGGGCCAAGGAATGCTGAAGCCTGTTCCAGAAAAAGTGGCCTCCCTCAAGACAGTCCCACAACCACGGACAAAACCGCAGTTGCGTAAATTTTTGGGCAATGTAGGCTATTATAGCCGGTTTATACCCCACTATGCCAGTTGGGCCGCCCCCTCACAGACAGTCTCCGAAAGACCCCAACCGCACCAGTTGCAATAGACGCTGCAACAGGCCCGAACTTTTCAAGATTTGCGAACAGCCTTGTCTCGGAACCCCGTACTTTGGAATCCCGACTTCGACAAGCCTTTCCTCATCCACATCGATGCCTCTGGATCTGGCTTAGGAGCGGCACTGTTGCAAGTCCATGACGGACAGGAACACCCGGTCTTATACCTCAGTCGGAAGCTGCAGGATGCAGAAAAAGGCTACGCCACAGTGGAGAGAGAGGCCCTAGCCCTCCGGTGGGCCATTGAAGCCCTACAATATTACCTCATGGACAACCTGTTCATACTGGTCACAGACCATGCGCCCCTGCAGTGGCTCACCCGTATGAAAGATCATAACGCTTGTATTCTAGGTTGGTACATCTCCCTTTTGCCGTTCCAGTTCACGGTCCAGCACTGAATGTATTGGCAGACTACCTCTCACAGGCATATGAGGCGGAAGACGGGCAACCCCTAACTAGCTCCCCAAGGGGTGTGTGTCCTGCAACAGGCCCCCACCCAGGGGTCGCAGGCCTTTCCACAGGCCCCCTACTCACCTGGCCCTCCGGCGGACCAGAGGCCGGCCAGAACGCAGCCCTGCCGGGGAACGGAGGACAGGGTTGGTCAGGCGATCAGCCCGTCATTCCAAATGGATGGGTGGCCGTATCTGAAAGGTCAGAGGGGAAGGATGCCGCCCCCAGCCGCCGGCTGACGGGCTGTCACAACACCTCCTCATGTGTCCCTCCTCTTCCCTCCACAGGCAGGCAACCAGAGCAGGGACCAGACGAAGAGCGTGGTGAGATGCACCATGCCAAACTCCCCGGGTCCCAAGGAGGAGACGGGGCGCGGCAGGAGCCGGCAGCAGAAACCACGCCTGACAGCAAGCTGAGACGTGGCCGGTCGAGGGCCGGGCGGGGGCGGGGCCGGGGCCGAGGACGGTGCCTGCCAACCTGCTTGGCCCCAGAAGGCAGGGGAGGAACAGAGCCTTATAGGCTCGGATGGGGTGGAACTAGCAGGGGAAGCCCTTAAAATGGTTTGTGGGGTGGAGGCCGAGGAGGATAGCCAGGACGGGCTGGTTGTGATGAGCCCACAATCCTGGCGGACTCAGACGGGGAAGAGAGTTCTGATTCCCCGGCTGAGTGGTCTGAGGCCAAGGAAACTCCGCTACCGCGGGACTGGACATCAGAGGGGCTGGGGCCCACAACTTGTGCATCAAAAAGCTATTGTTTACATTATACAAATATTATACATATAAATGTCACAAACTCTGTGTATAAGCCCCATCTACATTCTGTACAACATGTGTGCATAATACAAAGGAAGTTACAAAACCAATAGCTAAAAGTGGAGAACCAAAAGAGTAGCCCAAAATAGAATGAAACCATATAAGTTTGGTGGAGCTTTATTTATGTGCATATATTGGTAAAACATCACCCCAAAACAATTTGTGGCCCCATACACTGTAACAAATATACAGACTACTTCTCTATTGTTCTATCAGTTTGCATGTTCATATAGGTAATGTTTGTGGGGGGTGCAAATTATGCAGCAATAATGATAATAATAAAAGAACAATGGAGCACTCGCTGGTTCCACTTTGGAAACAAGGTCAGAGAATCTGAAACTCCCAAATCCATGGCCAAATTCAGATGGAATGGATTTTGTAATCATTGGGGGTATTGCATAAATGATGAATGAAGACATTTATGCATGTGCATAATATGCATGAAATCCATCCAGTATCCATGAGGCAGTCACCCTTTTTTGTGAGGCCTACCAACAGTTTTAAAAACACTGAGTTTCTTTATATCAAATGAGTCCAAGCTAGTCACCCCAATGCTAAATAAAGTTAATGCTAACCTTAATGGATTAACTCAGTACCTTTTGTATTATCTGTGTATGCAGAGAGATGTTCTGACCCAGTTTCCCCTATCCGCATCAGTGCAAGAAAGAGCACTGCATTGCTTTGTTTGAATATTGATGTGAACTGGGAATCCATGAATTGCCAGAGCTTCTTTGGTGCACCAGAACTCTTGTCTCTGTGAAGCATCATTGCAGAGGGAATAAATGTGAAATATATTGTAGCCTGATCACAGTCCTCTTAACACACACACTGTGATTATATTTCAAGACCTGCTATATAATCAAGATATTTGAAATGATATTTTAGATACTCTGAGATATTTCAGGATCTGATTTGCTTGGCTTTCATTGTAAGGCTACCCAGCCAGTTACCCAAGTGTCAGCCTTTCCACATACTTGAACTAAATGAAATCACTTGTGCTTAATGAAAAGACTTCTGTCTGATAGTTTATCATGCACGTTCATTTTCCATGAATGAGGATGAGTAGCTAAGGGACCTCAATGCAGATCCACTGAATGTCACTGAATGTCAACATTTTGCACTACAGATCTGATATTGCCTGGTAAATTAAATCTATAACATATGCAGATTTACTGGATTTTGTGTTCTGGGCATGATTTTGAGGAGAATGGATGATTCATCCTGGTGCAATCAATGATGAAGCCAAACCCTTTAGACTGTGCTATCTCATTTCTAATTCTGTAGTTCACCTGTCAATGAAGGAGTGATCTCTAACCTAATTATATTAGTTCATGTTCTTTCAGTTTGAGATTGCTCTAGGGATCTCAGGCAATTTGAAATACAGTACAAGGTTCTGAGATAATATGTCTAAGCAACTGTCATCCTCTTGCCCTAATAGATTTTGCTAGTTCCTGAGCACAGACCCTTTATCTATTCCTTATGGATGCAGTTCAGTATTTGAATTATGCAAGACCCATGTCACACAAGCAGTGACGGGAAGTCAATATTCTATTTATGTAGAAGATTTTTTTTAATCAAAGCACCCATAATCTGGAGTAATACCACTTCATGGTATTACATTGGAAATTGCCAACAATAATTTGATTTTCCTTTAAATACAAAGATAATCGGATGTTTAATTCATGTTGGTACACTTTCTCCTATTTAAAAAACAAATGAGCTTTCCTTTTTCCTATATGGAAGACTCTGGCAATTAAAAATAGCTGAAAGGTAACTTTTAAATACAGCAGTCTCTCAACTTACCAGCAGTGATTAAACAAAGCCCAATTTTTTAATGTAGACATTGTCAGCACTCTGTTAGTAATAATCCATCAAACTAACAGAGATCTTTATGCACTTGGTTCGTTGCCATGTTTGTTTCAATGAAGAGATGCAATCAACCCATACAAATATGCGCTGCTGTAGATGGACTCTCTCCACTGTGACATGGTCACAGATGTGTGTACATATGCACACTGGAAATGCAGAAAGGTCAATGCAGATTACAAGTACTGGGGACCCAAAGCAGCCTTGTCATTCTCCTCCATTTTATCCTCACACCAATCCTATGAGGTAGGTTGGTGTAGTGGTTAAGAGTGGTGGTTTGGAGTGGTTGACCTGGAGAACTGGGTTTGATTCCCCACTCTTCCACATGAGCAGCGGATGCTAATCTGGTGAACTGGATTTGTTTCCCCACTCCTACACATGAAGCCAACTGGGTGACCTTGGGCTAGTCTTACTCTCTCAGCCCCACCTCCCTCACAGGGTGTCTGTTGTGGGAAGGGGAAGGGAAGGTAATTATAAGCCGGTTTGATTCTTCCTTAAATGGTAGAGAAAGTCAGCATATAAAAACCAACTCTTCTTCTTAGGTCCAACATGTGTGTTGTGCCACCCAGCATGCTCCTATGGTAGAGTGAGGGCCTGAGGGCCAAACTAGACAATTGGGCATCCAAGGGGGCACCCTCCATTTTGGAGTAGTAAGTTCCCAGCAAGAAACTTCTTTAAACTGGGCTGTAGGAGCCCAATTCTGGTAGGAACCACCTCAAAATGTGGGGAGGAGGGCACCTGCCTTCTGCTCTTTGTCAGCAGCAGGGAGGGGGAACATACAGGCAAATGGATTCCCCCCACCATCATTTCATGTCAGAAAAATGGCCAGGGACAGAGATAGGAGCCCTCCTCCCCTGCACCATGGTGGTCCTGACCAGTGGTATAGTTCAAAGGAGTTACCAGCTGGGAACTCCTTACTTCGAGGCTGCCCATATCATAAGTGTGTGTGTTAAGTGCCGTCAAGTCACTTCCGACTCATGGCGACCCTATGAATCAATGTCCTCCAAAATGTCCTTTCTTTGACAGCCTTGCTCAGGTCTTGAAAACTGAGGGCTGTGGCTTCCTTTATTGAGTCAATCCATCTCATATCATATAGTTTGCCCATATCATATCGTTTACCTGAATCTCCATGATCCTAGTTCAACACATAAACCACTGCATAACACTGCTTCTCCTTCAGATACAGTATAATTGGTAATATTCCTTAAAAGCATCTTTATATTTCAGGGACAAAGCACATGTTTTACAGGATTGGATCTCATATAGTTTCTAAAAGGTAAACGCAGCTGCAAGGAGAACTGATACAACTGAATGGATGTTTTTTGGAGAGAAGAGGGAGCAACCCTTACTTTACAACATTTTTTGATTTCCCTATGCTGTGTAAAGTTGCCGGCTTTTAAACAAGCCCTCTAGCTGTCCCTTTAATACCAGCTGGATCTGCAGCAATTATCAGGTGATGTTATTTACCTTTGTGCCATGAAAACCTTCAAGCACCTATTTCCACAAATTGAGCATCTATTAACTGCACAGGACATTTCCTCCCAGGCCAGCTGGTAACCTTAATTCCATGTAGTGCCTGTATGTTTTTTTTCTATAGGGTAAATAACAGCTGGGGGAGAATTTAATTGGGAAACATTGCAAGGAAACGTTTTAAACTCCCCATGTCCCCAGCAGAACAATTCTGATCTTAATCCGCACTCCACAACACTTCCTTTTAAACTTTTCTCTTTAAACATCAGGAGAAAGTAAACAAGCATCTCCTGAGACAAACATGATTTATCTTTAACCTGATTTTTTAAAATCATTTTTAAAAAGGAAAGATCTCAAGCATAAGACTTCTTGGACAACAGAGATCAGCTAATCTTAAGTGCATCTTCAGCAGTGAAACAGGTTGATCATCTCTGAAGTAAATCATTAAGCAAAATACTGTGGAATTTCTGAACTGGAAAGTTCCTTGATCTAATTCTCCCCAATTATTAGGCCAAGCAGTCACTTTATTGGTCAATAAATTACATTAAATGAATAATTTGAGTCAAGAGAGACATCTCAAGATTAGTGTTGATGGCAACATTATAAGTAAACATTACAGAGGGAACAGCTATAATTAAAACTTAAAGTCTGTATTTTAACTATGTAATTAATGAAAAAAGGACATTTTAGGTAGATAAATATACCAGTTATTTCAAAAGAATAAAGCCAAATTGGGTGAGACAGAAAGGCTAAGCAGAGATGACTAAGGCAGTGTCCGTTTTTCCCCCTCAAGTTTAATCACATAAGGCCTGACATTTGTCAGTATTGTCTGTGTTTTGCTAGTTCTCTCCTTATCTTATTGATAAGGACATGCTTTGAGAAACCAAAAAAGATGGAAGGAAATCAATTATGTTTGAGAATATGACAATCATTGCTCAGTAGTTCTTAGGCTATTCAGAACTGTCAACTTGAGTTCCACAAGATAATGTGGATCCTTCCTCAGTACAGGACAACCAGACCCTTTCAAATATTTACCAATCTAATCAAGTAAAAAAACCTAGTTAACAAAACTGGCTTTTCAGACTAGGGGTGGCATTGAATTTTGCAAACTTGCTGGTTAGATTCATATATCTGTTTTAATTTTGCTTCCCCTTTGTATGAATGAAAGATTTGAATCTTTATTTTCCCACCACTTTCCACTTCCATGCGCTGAATTTTACCTAATGCTATTTGTGCATAAATAAATAAGCACTGAACATTGTAAGTTTACATATATAGTGTATATGAATACTGTGTAAAATGCATAAAATTAAGCAAAAATGCTTAAGAGAAACAAATGAATCACCAATACCTTCAATGAAATGTGTGTGCAGAAACAGTTCACAATGCTAGCAAAAGAAAGAAAAAGATCATGGTTGCCCATTCCTATTTTAGATGGTTGGCCAAGCATAACATAACATTAAGGAGTCAATATCAAGACTGGAAGCACCACTTATTTGATTTGTCAATAAGATACTGAGATCCAGCAAGTACTTGTTATCCTGGGCTTCCTGCGGAGGAATTTTCTGTCATTCAGTTAACTGGAAAGAAATATTGGTATTAACAATCTTGGGTTATGAAGAGTGGAATTTATTTTTCTGAAATTTACATTTTTAGATATAGCCACTGATTTCTCTTTTTCCAGTTCTCTTTGAAGAGAAATCAACACACACTTTTGTAACTTCAGCCCTGTTACACACCACAGGGTAATACTCTAGCAAGATGGCAGGAAGGTTTGGGAAGACATTGCCTTCCTCTGAACCTCTACAGAGTGAAATTCTGAAATTTTGCAAAACCTGCCCCTTCTCTCTTTGAATTTGTCTTTGGATTAAAATGGAATTGATTTAAAACTAAATGCAAATTCCTAAAAAGAGGAAAAGAAAAGGACTGCTGGATTTCAGGGAGAAATTGGATAAAGATGAATTAAGAGAATTTCTCCTAACAACACTAGTTGACTACAGTCAGCTTTTTCATTCAGTGAATTCCTCTCCTTATCACAGGCCCCATTCCACATGGCTTTTGTCCTGCAGGTCCCGTATTCCACAGCACATGTTTTTGATGGTCAAAGGGGATTCCTTCCCCCCTTTTTCACCAGTGGAAAAACTGTTTGGATCAACCCTTCTGCTGCCCTTTACTCATAGGAGTGGATTAGCAAATATTGGCAGAATAACTATCTATATGCATACATCCACACAAGGAAAATTACATCACTGCTGCTGTGCTGTATGTCTAATCTTTAACATAGAGCAGAAGCTGGTGAAATCAATGCCAGTCTTTTATTAATAGCATGAAGAGCCTCAGACACTGACTATTACTTTTAGAACAGACATTTAAATCCCAGCTTCAGAGTCTGGTACTATTTCTAAAGGTCAAATATCAATTTCAGGAGCCAAACATCGACCATGAAATCACAATTCCACTCTTAGTAAAGTCATTCTGTGCTAAGGGGCTGAGCTAGAATTCCTCACCTCAGATTGTACCTCGGCAGATTCTGAGATGGGTGTTGAATGTTAAGTTTGTATTATCCCATTAAACCATCAAAAAGAAGTGGATGCAGAAAGAGAAGTGAAAAAGAACCACCAAGAAAGCAAAGAGGAAAGGAAATAAAATAGAAAATTAAACAAAAGTACTAACTGAAACAAACAAGAAAGCAAAATAGTAGGAAGTAGGGAGGAAGCTCCATTACAAAATAAAAATGCAAAAACCTCCAAAGTGGAGAAAAATATAGAAAAGAAGATCAGAAATGACTGTAAAGTAAGGGGAATAAGGGGCATTAAGATTCAAGAGAGAGTTCTTGAGATGAGGATAATTCAAATTCCTGACTATTCAAATGAAATGTGGCTGAGAATATGTAAGCACAATATTAAATACTGATGTACTAAATCATATTGATCAGCTATATATTTCTTTAGACCAGCATGAAAGAAAAATTTCACATAAAGGCTGTTATTGAAGACTTACTCGGCATGCATACCAGTGAATGAATACACCAGGCACATCAGGAAGTGTAGAATTAAGCCCTCTTTACCATGGCTCCAATTTGTCTACATTCTGAAAGGTGAGAGAGAATTTTCCTCCAGTTCATTCACAGGGAGGAAAGAGGACATATTCAAAGTGATATTTATAAGTTGGCCAGTGTGCATAATGTGACCTTACTAGTAATCCATGCCCACCTGTCAAAAATTGTTTGCCCAAATGAATTTAACAGAAAGTGAGAGACAGTGTGGTGTAGTGGTTAAGAGCAGAGGCCTCTAATCTGGAGAACTGGGTTTGATTCCCCCCCTCTCCACATGAGCAGCAGATGCTAATCTGGTGAACCAGGTTTGTTTCCCAACTCCCAACATGAAGTCTGCTGGGTGAGCTTGGGCTAGTCACAGTTCTCTCCTAACTCTCTCAACCCCACATACCTCACAAGGTGTCTGTTGTGGGGAGAGGAAGGCAATTATAAGCCAGTTTGGTACTCCATTTAAAAAGGTAGAGAAAATCAGGGTATAAAAACCAACTCCTTTTCTAATCTCTACTAAAACATCTTACACATCCCAGTCCCAAGGGATGGGTTCAGGATCTTAGGCTTGTCCCTCTGAGCTGGTGAAGACTGATCTCCAACATCTTACATTTGATGCCTGACACTGAACTGCACCCCAGGCTTCCCCATTTATGGACGTTCCCTCTAGTTTATGGAATTCCCTTCCTGGGCCAGTTCTCTCAGAACTCTCTCAGCCCCACCCACCTCACAAGGTGTCTGTTGTCAGGAGAGGAAGGGAAGGTGATTTGAGACTCCTGAAAGGTAGAGAAAACAGGGGTATAAAAACCAACTCTTCTTCAGCCATGAGTCCAGTGATATATATTTTTGCCTACTCTAAGGTGTTTGTTCCTTGGTTTGGAATCACAAGGAAACCCTAGAATCAGTTAAATGAATGGAAATGCAATCCTAACCAGATTTACAGTACAAGCTTTGTTATCCAGCACTTGAATATCCAGAAAACCCAGTTAATTGGCATGTGGGTAACTGAGTTGGTTCGCTGGTCAGTAGGTGGAGAGAAAAAGCAGTGAGGTCATGGCTAAGGCTTGAAGAATGAAACCGTGTGGGAGGGTGCTTGGGACATGAGGGGACTGGGTTAGAGGAAGGAATGATGATCCAGTGGCAAAGACAGCAAGCTCCTAGAAGAAGCTCACCACGGTTGCAGTGTCTTTCCCAGTGGGAACTTTCCTGGCCAGCTGCTCGCTTCCCATGGTCCACCCCTAGAATTCAACTGGGCCAATCAAGGCCAGGCTCAAGGGGACAGGGCCCAGCTGGTGGAAAACAGGCCTGAATTTTCACTCAGGTATGCAGGCTGGGTATAAAATAAGCCGTCACCCCCTCTCAGCCTCACTTGCCTTCGTATTGTCCCCCCCCCTTCCCACCCATACTTTGGCTGTTGTGTTCTTTTGCTTTCTTGTGATATTGTCAAACGTTTTGGCGGTATTGGCATGGGGCTGGATCCAGTTTGGGGGGAAAGCCAGCCTGTGTGCCCCCTTTTCCCCTCTCTGGGGATCCCAATAAGAGATTGGATGGGAGGCCTGAAAGGGGACATGCTCAGCTTGGGGGCTATCAGGGCGGCTTCCTGCCAAGTGGCAGGGAAACCATACAGCATGCTCAAGTCCAAATGGGTCCTGCATACTGCCATCCTAGGCTACTCCCTAGTAGGCAGGCTGAGAATAAGAGATGCATCAGTTTGCAGGTGGGGCAGCTGATGCCCTGGATCCAGCCTCTATGCTACACCAATGCCCTTACACTGTAATCAATAAAAGTTGTTTTCATCCCACCAAGTAGTCTGTGTCTTCAATTGCATGCCAAGATCATCCCAGCAAGTTGCCTGTGTCTGTAATGTTGTGTGTCAGGGATTCTGATATGGGGGTTACATTATAGGTAGCCGGCTCCAGTTGCTCCCCAGTTAAGCGTTGGGTTAGCAAGCAAGATTATTGTTCTCCTTGTTGAGAAAGGGTTTAAAGTAAATAAAGCAAAACTGCAACTTTGTCAGCCTCAAGTCTACTCTCATTCACATTTCACCTTTCCCCCCTTCATTGTACACAGTTCAATGAAGTTAATGGGCTTAGAAAGGTGTAACTCTAAATTGCATTGTAAGTCATTTTGATTTTTGTGCAGTATAATTTATCCTAACGTAAAACAGAACTAGTGCTGGTTGGGATTAAAGAATAAGGGTAAACTGATGAGTATTCTAAGGGATTTTCTATGTTGCCTTCAGTCCATGGGGCACAAGTCAATTGGAAAGGGCAGTAAGCAAGCTTTAAGCCCAGCTAGGTATTATCATCCCAGGGCTGACATAGCTTTGGGCTGACAAGCATGTTGGGCCCCTTCAGCATCCCTAAATTTAAGAATGTGCTATTTGGATTACATGGTAGCAGTTTAGTTTCATTCATTCCACAGAACTAGAATGTGCATTTTTCTTATGAAGACAAGAGGCATTCCTTCCTGTTGAACTGGGGATTGATTTGCCCCAGTCCCTCTTCAAATGAGGCTCGAGGCTGGATTGGATGCAGGCAAGAGATCAGCCGTCCAATGGGAAAGCAGAAGGGAGATGATTTATATTGTTGCCTCTCCCTCATTGGTCAACTTTTGCCACTTGCTTCTGAAGGAGAAGGGATAGCTAGCAGAGGCTTGGAGCTGCAAAGGAGATTTGGATGTCTCGGTCTGGGTGCTTGCTGTGAGCCCAGTGGGAGAAATAGTATGTGAATGGGAATGGTGTGTGAGTCAAACCTTCTTCCTTCCCAACTTCTTCTTCCTCCCTAAACTGATGGTCTCGTGTTATTTCCTTTCTGTTCCTCTAAGGCACAATAGAATATTGTTCCTTCATCTAACAATACTGAATCTATGCAACCTAGATCCTATTTTCTAAATAAAGAATTAAGTAAAATAATAAATTATTTTAATTTAAACATGGATAATGAGATTGGGTAATTAGTGTGGCCCATGGAAGATTCTTTTACTGAAAACAGTGTGACAAATCCAGGCAATAAACTCAAACTGTGAAATTCTCTTCCTCACGTAAATACAACAGTAAACATCTTCAGTAAACATCTTCAGGAGACTAATGCTCATTAAGGCCAAAGGGAATGTTATGATAGTGCCTTCTTAGTGTCATGATGGTGCCATAATTTTAAAAGGAAATTTTATCCCACTATAGAGGAAACATTAATAAATGTGAGAAAAAAGGGTGGGAGAAAAATGAAGCAATTATCTCCAATAGTAAATAGTTTAACCAAAAAAGGGTACTACATAAATCTTTTCTACGAATTCCTCATGTTCACAGAAAAGCCAGCTTGTAGGGAACTACAGATCTAGTTATTCCTGCAATATATAACCAGAGGAACAATTATTTATCTTTTGGCATTGTTTTAATACACCAGAAAGCAGCATCTATCAGTGCATGTGGTGTTACAACTGGTCACATCATATAATCAAACCTTTAAAAAAAACTTAAAAAATAAAAAAAATTAAATAACACCAAAAAAAAAACTCAAATTATTTAAAGGTCATCTTATTGTTACCATTAAGAGGTTAACATATTGAAATTATTGTAAATGTGTGACATTAATCAGGTTTAAAGTGTAGAATGCCGTGGAGGAAGACAATGCACGTATGGAATTCACAAGATTTGCTGACCATTCCAAGCTTTGATCGCTTCAAAAGTGGTATCAACAAATTTATGGGCGATCAGTCTATAAATAAACGTCTAAATACCAGTGCCGGAGGCAACATCAAGGGATGGCCTTGGTCTCTCTGTCCTGTTGTTGGTCCTCAAGTATAACTGGTTGTCCCACTGTGTGAGACAGAATCCTAGAGGAGAGAGTCTGCTAGTCTGTTCCAGCAGAGGGCTCTGTCAAAGAGCTCCAACCAGCCTCCACCAGCTGGAGCTGCTTTGGTTTAGTCAAAAGTTTCCCAAAAGGGACAAAACATTAAACTCCAGGCTTTCACCCCAAGTTTAATCAGTAGCTGCCACCAACCCTGGGGTCCAAAGGGTGAGCCTCCAGGCAAGGAGTCCAGGGTACCTCCACCCAAGCTCCAAAAGTTTAAGTGCAACGCTTACCCTGCAAGGTAGAGGCCTGCCAGGGAAAGATTACACTCCCAAAATGTCTTAGGTTCTTTTGGTAGGTGGTTTTTACACTCAAACAAGGCACTTAGAATTTAGGCTTGGAATCCCAAAATCAAAAGACACAATCCATTTAAAGGTTAACAATTTATTATAAGATTCAGGCTGGTTTACAGGAAAGAAAAGGTTCATGAAGTTTCAAGCAAGAAAATAATAAACTATTTAGCACAGCTAACGAGTACATTCAAAAGCCTTTTTGGTTCAAAAGGATTGGCAAAGGTTTCTTGCATCAGATTTATAGTTACCAAGTTCCAAAGATGCTTCCAGCATTCAAAAGTTTCAAAAGGTGGTCCAAAGTTTTCTCCAAGCAGGTCAGCTTGACCAGAGATTTCCCCTCAAGGGCCAAAATCAAATGGGTTGTGATGCCGCCAGCACAGCTCTCCTGCTGTACCCCAAAGCGTGCATAGTTTGCTCAGGACTGGTCTGTCCTTATATCCGTTTTCTCAAAAGGATGAGCTCATAGAAGCCAATTGAGAAAACAAAAGCAATTAGCTGTTAATTAATCGCTTGGTCAGAAATGCTGACTCACTAAGAGGTGTTTTCAGGTGAGGAAGCCTGCAGAACTACCTGCACCTGGACATCGTCATGATGGCTGACTGATTGGTTACTATGGCAATGCATGGCCTTGCATTCCAGAAAGGGGAGGGAAGGCTTTAACAAACACCAGCTGGGGCCCACCTCATTCCCTCCACAGAAGCAGTTTTCAAAAGGAAACTTATTTTGCTGGTCTAAAATCCCAACAACACAAAATCATAGGCTTCTAGGCCTGAACCCAAAAGAAATAATACAATCCAAGAAATTGAGGGACCTCAACTTCTTGACAGGCTCTTCACATGTTCTTATGTTCTTAAGTAGATTGAAACATAATAGCTAAATGAAGCTCCATGTTCAGAGAAGAGGAGGACATTTGGAAAGCCAGAACCTAATCCAATCATACCATTTGTACCTGAAGCATTACTCATCCAAATGAAATATCTTCCATCTTTTGTATTTGAACCAACTATGCCCAACAATGTCTGCAGCTGCACGATCCTTTTAAGTTTTCATTTACCTGCTCACATTTCTAATTTCTTGGTGCAGTCAGAGTTAAGAGAGGGGCACTATGGGGAAAAGTCACTCAGCAGATTTGAGCTATGCATGCTGTCCAATCACAACATGCTCACAAAGAGTCTTGATTTATTTGTGTATTCTGTTAAAATAGGAAGGGCTACTGTAACTAACTAACAGCCCATTCCTGAAAGGGCCCCCCGAAACCTCTTAGGAGGGGACCTGACCCCGCCGCCAGCGTAAGTGCATGTAAAACTGTGATTACACGAATATACACTGGCAGGAGGCCAGTCCCGCCAGAGGCCAAGCACCACGGGTCCTCACCTTGCCCCTCCGCCAGTGCGGCCTCTCCATGGCACAGGCCACGGTGTAGAGAGGCCGCACCGGCACAGGGGGGTGTTCTGGTTAGGTGGCCTCCTAGGTTCTGGTTAGGTGGCCTCCTATCCCGGTTCAGCCCAGTACGCCGGCACCAGGAACAGCGGTGCTGCGCCTGCTTTTTAGCAGGCACAACCTCGCTGTTTCCTATGGGGCGAAAGGCCCCAGTAAAACAAAAAAAGCCACGAAACGGCTTTTTTTTGTTTTGTTTTACGGTGTATGGAAATCGGCTTAGGAAGAGGCACTGCTGCGCCTCTCCCCCCGAGTCCCTGTACGCCGTCATTTCAGGAATGGGCTGTAAGACACGTAGCCCATCTGACATTAGCCTAGTGACAGGAATGGGCAATGCTTTGCTTCTTGCCAATGATAGCATGCCCTAAAGCAGGATGGGAGGGAAACAGAGGCAGAGGTTTTAGGGGCTCCTCTCATGAAGTCTGCCACATGCCTGGTTCCTTCAGGAAAAGAGGCAAACACTTTCCTTGTGTTTTCCTTAATTTGAACCATTTGCTTCTTGTAATTTTCTCTGCAGGCAGGGGTAAACTGTTGTTCTCTTTCTGTCATTTTTATTTGGGGTCCCCACCTTTTCTGGTAAACAGAGAATAAATGTTAAGTCATTAGTTGTTTCTCTGCTTTCTTTTAAATCTGTCAAATCTATTGGCGGGGTGGGGGAGACTCTTCCCTAAATATACAAGTGTCAGGATTCCTCTTATATTGTTTAGTAGCTGGATGGAAGATGAAAAGGATTTTTTTCTCCACACATGAAACTCTTTTCAGATATTGTGGGAATATTAACCATAATAGAATAAAAGGCTTCTCTTACTTGCCACTTTTCTCTGCAAAGGGCTGTTGACAATTCGGTAAAGAAAATGCTATGAACAGAGACACACATTCATATGGGTACAAACAAAGCACAATGACACCCTAAGCATTTGTCTCTGCCTTTTCCTGCTTCTGCCCCTGGGCTAAATGTACCCAAGTTCATTCAGTTTTAGCTCCTATACTGTTTCTCTTAGATGTGTTTATCATCTTCATGGCTTTCTTCTGGATCTTTTCCAAACTCAGTGATTTTCATGAACTATCATGTGCCAAACTGAACAAAGTGCTGAGTCGAATGATATTATTATCTCCCTGGTACTTAAATGTATAGTTGTTGGATTTAGCTGAATTCTGAACTTTAATTCTCATTTTTTGTATGAATTCCAAATCCATAGTTAAAGGGAGACATGACATGTAACATTGCCCAAGGTCCATAATCTTTCCCCCTCCTGTTTAATTTTGAGCCTTAAACTTCCATAGTTGTCATTTCCCATTTTACTTCTGCTGGGCGACATAGAAACCCAAAGTAGTCAAATTCGGAGCATGATGAATTGTTGTATTTTGGAATGGGGTAGGTGAATAGAAAATGCTTCTGAGTACTTTCCTGGCTGTCTGCCATGCTTTGATTAATGGCTAATAATAAAATTAAACAACACCCAAGGCAAAGAGTAACTAAACAGTGAAAAAAGAAAGTTAAAGGAGTGAAAATTTGGAAAGCTTGTGATCCTTCATATATCTCAAATTTAAGCTAATGTTCAGCTGTCAGTCATTCCTTATTAATGACAAATCGATGTTCCAACCATTGATTTAATCCCACTAACACATAGTCTGACCTTCTAAATTTGTAAGCATCCATTTATTAAGTGAGAGTCATTTGCTACGTTAAAAATATTTTTCAACACATGCACTCATCCAACAGAAGTATAATGGCTTGAAATAAGGAATGAATCTATGGGTTGGATCCAGCCAGCTTTTTCACTCAGTGTCACCTAATTCCTCTCTTTAGTGAAGCCACTGTGCCACAGGTCTTACGTAAGTCTCATGAAACCCACCATAACTTAACTTAACTTAAATTAGTGATTGTGTAGGAGGTGGAAATGCTCCTCCACTGGTTTCTGATTTTCTGCCTTGGGCAGAAGAAGGTTTGACCTTGCTTAGAAACAGCCCCATGACCTGAACCAAGTACTCACCAGCCACAATGGACCACCCAATGGAGACAGTAGTCCAGGGTCTAGCCCCTGCAACAAATCCCAGTACCAATGCTATCCCTGTAACTACTCAGTCCTACACTGTCACAGAGGTTTGACACAACAGCATCAACCATACCACTAATGGCTTGTTTATTTACATATGTTCTGATGAAGCACTTACCATCATGTTCCAACAATTCCCTTTTGTCATTTACATTGCCCAAACTAAACAGCTTCTGTGCAACAGAATAAATGACACAAATGAGACATTAAAAATAGAAACACTGAGAAACCCATGGAGTAGAATTTCAATTTCCATGGATATTCTTTTGATTGGATCTTGTTTTCATAGGCATTGGCATTAACTTGGAGAAGCAAGTTAATGCAGTTGCAAAAAAAGGCTGTCTTCCAACTCAGTCTAGCTTGAAAAATGGCTCCTTACCTTGATATGGCTGATCTGGCCACCTGGATCCATGCCATGTTGACATTGAAACTAAATTATTGTAATTCACTGTGCATTGGTCTCGCCACAAAACCAATTCAGAAACTCCAGTTGGTGAAGAATGCTGCAGCTTGGCTATTATTGGGAGATAGTTGGAGCATGCATATTACTTCCATTCTAAAGTTACTTCACTGGCTGCCCATCAGTTACCAAGCTCAGTTTAAACAATTGTCTATCCCATGCAAAGCCCTTCATAGCCTTGGCCCCTCTTATTTGCAGGACTGCCTCTCTCTATGCTCTGTCACAACAGCTTCACTCATCTAAGCAAGGCCTCCTGTTTTTATACTTCTTGCTGGATCTACAACCCAAATCCTATTTCATTGTTTATTGATTGTCCCATCTTGTTGATTGTATTTGACTCACTCTGTAATCTGCCTAGAGTCCCAATGAGAAAAGTGGACTATAAATAACATAAATAAATAACTGCATCTGGGAATGCTGGGTTTTCTGGCCTCCCTTTGTAATAGTTCACCACTCCACCTTCCTTTTCTTTTTATTCTTGTGTGCATGTTGAGTGTGTGTGAGCCTACTGAGTGAAATACTTTATTCATCTAATGAAATGGATTCTGGTTCATGAAACATTATGCCATAGTACAGTTGTGTGTCTTCATGCCTCATTATTTTTGTTTGTATTAGCTACAACAGGCTTATGAACTGAAGTATAGATGGAAATGAAGTTCCCTGGGTGCTCTTGGGGGGGATCTCTAATTGCTGCTAATAATTTGTTGGGACTTTTCCAGTACAAAGTGTGGTGGGGGAGGGTTTTATAGTATTAATTTTAACATTGCAGCATTAACTGAAATATTCCTTGAATTTTGATTCTTTGGAAAATAGTCTAAGACTAACCAAACTGCCTTAGCTACCACTATCATAAAGCCTCAAATTTCTACCAGGTGGGAAATAACTGAATGAATCCCTTTCTGAAATAGATACAATTTTATCAGGGCAGATAGGCCATTATGGCAATCATGAAAAGCCGCAGGTTGTGGCTTTTGGAAAGATGGTCCTCACCTCAACCGTGGTGGCTCTGTGTGAACTGAGACTGTCCTCACCTTGTCAGAGGCAGCCCTGTGTGAGGTGTGGAGATTCACAGCTCATACACAGCAGCCCCAGTCAAGGCAAAGTGAATCTTGGCTCAAATACAGAATTAATCACCTGCTGCTACTGCCACCATCCAGTCATCCCTCTGTGAGAAGGGACCCTTATCCGAAGCTGTTTTGTCCCTGATTATATTGAAAGTCAACTAAATGTGATTACATTTTTATTTATTTGCTATAAATATGTTTCTCCTTGTGTAGTATGATGCAATGATATACTGAACTACTCAAATGTATCAAACCTTATGCAGAAATTGCATTCCTACCCCTCACAGAAGTGCTATTTTATGTCACAGAACCATGGAGCACAACTGGAAAACTTTCATGAAAGAGTACTACATTAATTGTAGAATAGAGAGTAATGCTAGTAGCACGTCTTTCAGCTGGACAAAATCTGGGCTAAACTTTCCTGTTACAGGTAAACTTGGGCATGGCCACCATCCTTTTGATGCGAGCCTAATGGCAAGAGCCAAAGGGACCCTTTACTCTTAGTCCATAGCTCACAACGTATGGCCCTGAATGAGTTGGACCAATGGACCGGGATTAGCCCAAGAGTTCTAGTTGTTCTACATTTTTTTTCTGTTGGTTTTTTTTTAATTACATTTTGTTCTTTTGTAAGGTGTTTTCAGTACTTAGTGGACAGAAATGTTTAAATAAATAAATGAGATACAAGATTTTTAAAAAGCAAATGAGGGTTTTCAGGATTGATATTCACAGGAATAATAGAAGAAACAACTCCATTCTAGGACATATGGAGAGGGGCTATGGGTTAGTGCTACAGTAAATGCTTTGCTTGCAGAAGGTCACAAATTCAATCTCTAGCATCTCCTGTTAAAGGATATTCATCAGCCAGGGCTGGGAAAGACTTTTCTCGATCTAATCCTGAAAAGCTCCTGCCAGTCTCAGTAGAAAGTATTGAGTTAGATAGACCAGTGTTCTGTGTTGGCATAAGTCAACTTTGTAAGATCAAATGAGAGCCAGATTCTTAATGGAAAAGAGCATAATTTGCCTCTTGCCTTTATATAACAGATCTCTGTTGGGAAAACATTCAACAGTACGCAAAATTAGGTTCTGAAGATGCTCTTTCTACAATCCAGCAAAATTTAGCCAGTAAAATAATTTCATCTCTTCCTAACTGATTATTCCCATCATTAATTCTCTTGATACCTGTCTTCTTGGTAAGTACAGGCAAAATGCACTATTCTCTTGATACCTGTCTTCTTGGTAAGTACAGGCAAAATGCACACAGTGTACAGTGGTCAGAACTAGCCATTCCAGAAGAGACTACAGCTAGATTTTATATACAAACAGATAATTGTAGAGACCCATCTGTTGTCTGCCTAAATGTCTGTAGAGTATAAAGGCTCCTTCCACTAATCCCACATATGTGAGACCATGCCAAGTCATTGTCTTTTTGTTAAAAAAAATTGAATTTCTTAAGAAAGATTCTTTTTCCTACTATTATAGAGTAATTTGTCTAAATGTCACTGATGTTCCACAGATTGTGTAGTCAGCTGCTTTGGGGAGAGAAAGAAGATTGCCTTCTTGGATTGTAACCTTGGTCGTTCCTCCAAGGCAGCCCCATTAAAATGAATGAAATAACTGAAATTATTTCCTACAAAAGCCTTCTGAACCATAGTGGAAGCCAAGCATTTCTGAGCTGCAACTTTAGTCATCCCCAGTTAGCATGCTAATTCGAAAAGTTCCTGTGCCGCTTTTCAACACAACTACGTAACAATTGCAGTGAATTAATCACAAGCGGCTATGTATATTTTTAGGTAAAGCCAGATATTACATTGATCTTTATAACAGAAAATGAAGCTACAAATATCAGATCAATTTCTATTTATGGCTTCATGGCCAGACCCCTTCAACCCACATCTCAGCTGCCAATTGCAATACATTTGCTGTCACACTAGAAAGGGTCTCAGTTTGCCAAATCACTTTCACTTATACCACCACTCCTGAATGAAAGCACAGGCCGACAAAATGTAGGTTAAACTAGGTTTTATTTTTGTCTGATTTACATTAAAGCATCATAAAGCATCCTGTTTTCGATCATATTTTGCTACTAATGGGCAGCCTCTAGTTGGTACCAGCTTTGTGGGCATATCTACCCTGATTCCAAAGCCAACTGGCATTTATACCAGCTTCATTCATTCTAGCTGTACAACCAACTTTATTATGAAAGGTGTTAAGCTTCAACTCACTCCCTCAAATGCCACTTGGGCAACCAAGGACTTGGCAGCACATCATCAACCAAACCCCTACTTTGCTACACAAGCCCATAAAGGACAAGCTAGGAACGTCTCTTCATCCATAGATGCCCCAGGGTGCTCTCCAGGTAGCTCTACATAATTCCTTCCATTGCTCTTATTGTCTAATCAACCATAGGACTAGGTCTAAATATGAACCCACCCAAATATCCCTGTGAACAATGTGGAGCAGGCAAAAACAAGGTCCATTTCCTGGGCAATTAGAAGGAAGACCCAACAAATCCTACTCAGCCTCCCAAGGTTGCAAGCAAGCCCCATTTTATTCAAAAAGATGGGTAGGTGGGCCAGGGTGCAGGAAATGACTGTCAGCTGGAAGAAATGCACCTAAAGACCTTATCTGAAAACTTCTCACTTTTCATTGGGCTGCACAAGGGTAAACAACTCCAGCCCTGGCCCAATAGGAGCCCCACATTCCACTTGATAAAGTGGGCATGTAGAATGACCTCTGCTTATCTAAAAAGAGCAAACCAACTTGTAAGTGCTTAGGAAAATATAATATTGACAAGACAAGATCTATTATCTGTTGCAACATTTCTTCATGCACATTAATTCTACATAGCACTGCTTCCCTCCAAAGTAGCCTAACACTAATTTATTTTGATGACATTCATAAAGTAACTTGTAATAATAATAAAGGATTACTTAAAGACAGCCATAGAACACAGCAACTTCTGTATAGGGCATCATCAGGGAGACATCATTATAAGTCTGATATTTCCATACTAATTCACCCTTAGAATTTAAAAAAAGTCAGATGTTTTAGGAAATATTCAAATGTTCATGTGTCACAGCATTTCATAGGAATTTTTTTAGGAAAATGTGGAAAATACATCTTCAAAATAAATAATAAAATCAACATTTTTACATAGCATCTGCCACTTAAGAAAAACTCATACACACACACACATACACAAATGTTTATACGGAAAAAAGAGAAATTATTGCTGCTAGAAAAAAATAGGTGAAGGTACATCACTGGAAAACTATCAGGAAATCTGCTAGTGTATTCCAGCAATGGCCCTTTTAACTGCAGTGTACATCTATTTGCACACACATGAATATGGGAAACTGCCTTACACTGAGTCAGATCATCAGCCAATCAAGCTCAGTATTGTCTACTATGACTGGCAGAAGCTCTCCTCTTGTATCACGTACTACTGGATTCTTTTTACTAGTGAAGCGGAGGAATAAAGTTGGGTCCTTCAGGCAATGAAGATGCTGTACTACTGAACCTTGGCCCTTCTCCATCACCATACCAGTTGCTAGTTGACAGAAGGTGGAACAGGTCATTGAAGTTCTAGTTGGTCACAGCCTTAAACCATGTCTCCTCTATAGTGGGGCCAATAAAACCAGCTTGGTCTAGTAGTTAAAGTGTTGGACTGGGATCTGGGAAACCCAGGCTCAAATCCCCATTTCTGCTATGAAGCTTGCTGGGTGTCCTTGGGCCAGTCACATTCTCTCAGCCTAACCTGCCTCACAGGGTTGTTGTGAGGGTAAAACAGAGGAGGTGAGACTAATGTATATCACCCTGAGCACCTTGGAGAAAGGGTTAGATAAACATGTAGTAAAAAATGTAATAAAGTGTCTGCTCAAATGGTAGGGAGCAAACTGTTTTAAATAAAGTTGCTCAATAATCATTTTCACACTTGTAGATTCCTTGTTCAAAAGAGATAAAAATAAGAGTGATGGTAGTTTGGAATAGAAAGGTTGTGTAATCACAGAAGCGTATCAGTCATGAAAAGACCTCATGCCCATTTATGTAAATATGACACTTAACCAAGTTAGCTAAAAGTATTGCAGATGGACTGCCAAAAATGTCATATGCACCAAAAACAAAACTCCAATATTGAAACCTATTTATTTTTAGAGGTTATTTTTTTCACCATGTTTAATGTGCAGGTTTGAAGTTCATGTCTATTCTATACATGCAGGACTGATTAATAGCTCAATCCAATGGAATGCTTTTGGAATGATTCCTGTGCCGGAACAGGCAGAGACAATATTACATTAAAACATTACTGCAATACATCAACATTGAAAAGTCCAAGTGATACTTTGTTTTTGCACCTTGCCTTAAACATCTAAATATTTTTTTATGGCAGCATCACATTCTCCATAGCTGTGCTCACACAGAACATTACTCACATACAAATGAGAAACTGATCTTGGACAGACAGGGTGCCAGTTAATTGTTTGTAACTGTCTGTATGTGTAAAACATTGAAAGACCTCATGTCATTTAATTTCTCGGAAACTGGCAGGAATCTTTAGATCATTGTCCAACTTGCTGTTAGATGTAGTCAAGGAAGAATGTTTAGCAGCTACGGCAGGCCAATATCCAGTCTTACTTCTTGCCAGCGAAGCTGTTAATTTGTAGTTAATGATTGCAATGGCTGGATTCAGATGTCACAACAAACCTCTGCTTGTTTGTGAGAGGCTTGTTGCCATTCTCGTGTAGTCCCCTTCTTCCACCCCAGGTATGTTGAACACAACTTGATGGCTTTCTGGCTTCAGGAGCCTCAAAT
Organism: Euleptes europaea; assembly: GCF_029931775.1. Lineage (NCBI taxonomy): Eukaryota > Metazoa > Chordata > Lepidosauria > Squamata > Sphaerodactylidae > Euleptes > Euleptes europaea. The sequence goes on from NC_079314.1 coordinate 59,528,505, forward strand.
CAAACTCCAGTTTGCTACAATGTTCACGTCACAGGTACTTGGTCACACCAGAGTTTCCTTCTTGCCCATAAACTGGGGTTCTAAACTATGCATGGGACAGAACTCCCCACCAATCTACATGAAATGCTGTTCCTTGGGGATAGGGGACCCTGATGAATGACATGGGGAAGGTCTGCATTGGAAAGGGCAATCAATGGAAATTACTACCTTAGTCTGAATTTAGCCCAATTATTTAATCTTGGTTTAAGATCTCGACTTCTGAGAAAGAAGCAAAGTTAGTTAAATGGTGTTTGATTAAAGGCTTCTGAAACTCGAAAGTCTTTAACTGTTCTCAAGCATGGTGATGCTGAATTTGTGCCTATCACAGAGTTTCACTATGCTGTCTGTATACAGCCATTTTTATCTCTCCTGAGATTTAAAGAGGGACAGATATATTTATGTGGACATTTTGCATACATAATCCCTCATACATGATTTAAAAAAAACATTCCATCAACATGTTTCTGATTAATGGAAGTAAATTAGTCGATTGATTTAAATAAATACCTTCATGAAGTTCTGTTCTGGGGGAAATAGGCAGAATATGAGACAGCCTTAAGTTGCACTGGGATTTCATTGTGAAAGTATCTCAAAGATCCAGAGCAAAATGTACACGTGCAGCCAACAGCAAATTCTTACCTTATTCCTGAATATCTTTTAAATACTTTTCCTGTGTCCTTTACATAAAAGTAGCCACTAACATCTACCTAACAGTAGTGTGCGCATTACTGAAGGACCATGCTGCAAAGCTGTCTGAGGTTAGTGGTGCCAGCTAAAGATGCTCAATCACTCACTGGTTCAATTAACAATCTGTTGGCAGGTCTAGCAACCGACTCTGTCCAACATTTGCCAGTGTTCAAACACTCATGTATTTAGAATTGTGCAAAAAGAAGTGATTGCACATGCTTATTCCCATAAACCTTTCTTGCGGCTTCTCTGTGCTGCCATCATTTTCAATTCTGCTGTTATACACTTTAACTACACAAAACTTTCATTTTTCATAATGATTTACAAATGGGAGGTGTCTCCATGTTCCTTATGGCTGCCTGACCTGGTGGCTGTTAATGGCAAAGGCAGGCAAACTGTCTGAATCTGAGAGCAGTTTGCACAGGTACATTCTTGCCCTGTCTCATGGGAATTATAGAATGGTTTTATCTCTGCAGGTTTGGACTGTTCAGGAACAAAAAGGCAGTGAACTGCAACTCATCTTGAAAAGCACATACTTAATTACTTAGCCATGACCCTGGATGCCTTCAGTGATCAAGAAGATTCTGTCTGCTGACCTACCAGGCACAAAAGCAATCATAAACTGCAACACAAAAGGCAGAAATGTAGTTTTTATTTACCAAAGAACAGCCTGAACTTGGTCACAGAGAATATGAAGCATTCCTTATGTAGGAAATCCTGCAGAAGCAGCTGCTGCCTGAAACAGTCTTTGATTTGAACTTGAGATGATCCATTGTGTAAATGAACAAGTAAAGCATGCTAAAATTCGAATGTCAATGACATTTTTGTCAAAGTTCATAGTGCAGTAGTTAGCGTATAGGCCAAGGATTTGGGACACCCAGGTCCAAATCCCCACTCAGCTATGGAAGCTTGCCAGGTGACTTTGGACCAGTTATGCTCTCTCAGGCTAACCTACCTCACAGGGTTGTTGATTTTCTAAGGATAAAATGAAGAAGGGGTTCCCGTTAGGAATAAAAGAGAGGCATATACATATGTATCTAAATAAATAAACGTTCCTAATGCTGGTATGATGCATTCTGTCATTAATCACACTGCTACAGAATGTAGCAAAGCAAAACAGCTTTCCAGTGTTAGGCTGTGTCTGGGACTGAAATATAATCTGGTTTTTAATCTTGCGAATTGGACCTTGAAAGGCTAATCATGTTCATTCTGAGCCCTCTTTCTATTCACCAGTTCACTCCATTTATAAACCTCCCTTCAAATACAAGAGTCACTGGTACTACAAAGGAAAATGCCTAACAGGGGGCACTTTTTCCAGCCCAAATCTCTTTTTTCCAAAGGAAATTACTTTAGATTAATTATCAATAGTAGCATAATTTACAGCATGGCCAGAGAGTTTACTGACCAGTTCTTGATTCATTGACCTTGGCTTGACTTTATTTAGAGTGGTCAATAGTTTACATGCTTTCAAATGGTAACTGTCTACACACAAAAAAAAGATAATGGAAGCAAGCTGAAAGCCATTGGCTGCTTTCCTATAGTTGTAATAACTTGAGAAGAGATCAGTGCAGTTCTACAGTTCAGAGATGTGGGTCTCTGAACTTTCTTGATGTCCTGAAACTCTATACAAAGGGCTAACATTCATTCTATTTACAACATAATATGGATGATTTCTCAAAAATATTTACCCTGGGCCAGAGAAAGACAGAGAAGAATAGTTCATTGTAACAATACTATTATGAGAGCAATTTTAAATGTTTACAATAAAGTAAATAACATAGCCCAAAAATGTCTCCACAGGGATCCACTTTCCTGATGAACTGAGAACTGTACTTGATTCTTGCTGGTAATTTTATGTTTGAATAAGACTGAAATGTTTAATGGAGAACATATTTATTATTTATTAATTAATTAAAGCATTTATATTCCCCCTTTCCTTGTGGTTCTAGGCAGCTTATAATAATAGTTAAAAGACAATCAAAACCAGAATAAAATAACAGACCCCCAATGTCTTCCCCTTCCCTTCCCCCTTAAAAGATGAGTGTCATTCACACCCTCTCGAATGCCCTGGAAAGCAGTCATGTTTTGCAGCCCCTCCTGAGGGGCTCTTAACCTCTTCAGGGAACTAATTCCACAGAACAGGAAGCATGATGGAGAAGGCCCAGGCTCTGGACGATGCCAGACGGCCACCGTAAGTTGTGGGGCATCCAACAGCTGCCTGAAGACATGGAATAAAAGAATAATATCTTATAAAATTTATGAAAAGAGAAATTGCCAGATTCCTTGTTTTCAGCTTAGACAATATGCACAAAAAAATGTAACTTGTACTTCCCTTATGAATTAAGCATTTTGATGGCAACTATTATAGCAGTATAGATCAAATACATTGTAATGGGTCAATTTGTGCTGATGTAAGAATATTTAAAAAGCAGTCCATTCAATCTGCTAATTGATTAATTTTGTTCTGCAGCACAAGTGATCATTTTGAATTTTTCATCCCTGTCTTATGAATGAAACTGATGGTTCTTTATTTTTGCATTGTTTTCTGTTTCCTTGACCTACGTTTTCTATAAAGTGTACAAAATTTCTTTCAGTAGGTACAAGCTCTTACAAATTAAAAAAAAAAGTTTGGTATCATAACCATTCTTGTCCCTGGAGGATTTCCTCCAAAATACAGTTAGAAGGGAATCGCATACAATCACATACAATCATCCCTACTGGATCAGCCCAAAGGTGCATCTAGTCCAGCATCTTGTTCCTTATATTGTCCAGCCACTGCTACAGATCATTCATCAGCAACATGAAATAACTGTATTTGACATTTGGCTGGCTAATTATAAATTGAGAAAATATGTGAATGCTATATATATATATATATATATATATATATATATATATATATATATATATATCTCACAACAGATGTATCTGCCTCTGTCTGTATGCATGTGCAATATACACACATGTGCCACATAAACAAATATTTTGAAAAGAGAATAAAAACAAAGCTTATTGGAAAAAAGAAACTAGTGGAAAGTGGAGGAAGAAAGGAACAATAGTTGTCCTGACTCCTGATTCCCACTGTAGCACAGTAGCCAGGCTATCCATACACCAATTTGCTTCACACATGAAGAACACACATGAGGCTGCCTTATACTAAATCAGACCCTTGGTTCATCAAAGTCAGTATTGTCTACTCAGACTGGCAGTGGCTCTCCAGGGTCTCAGGTGGAGGTCTTTCACATCACCTAAATGCCTAGTCCCTTTAACTGGAGATGCTGGGGATGGGACCTTCTGCAAGCCAAGCTGATGCTCTACCACTGAGCCACAGCCCCTCCTTCCAGCTTCCATTCCAGTTATACTAAAAGCCACTGTGGGTAGAATTTCTCATTCAGTGCTAGTCTTAATAATGCAATAGCCCAACACCTAGGAGCCCTTTCCTACATGGCCCACATATCTGAGCTCCAGACGTTCAAACAGTGCATTCCTATGGAGATTTACTCCAGTCTAAGCCCATTCATTTCAATAGGCTTAGACTGGAGTAACTCTCCTTAGGAATGCACTGTAAATCTCCCTTGGTTATCCAATTCCTTCTTTGTTCATCAGCCCCTCCAATTTGCAATACCCTTTCACTGTACCTTCTCTCTAACTTAGGTTCACTTACCCCCATGGTCCTGTCTGCATTATTGTCATCTATTTTGCCAATTGGCAAAGGTGTTAGACAAGGATGTATTTTATCTCCCTATCGCTTCAATCTATATGCAGAACATAGAATTAGGAAAGCTGGATTAGATTTAGATGAAGGTGGAGTGAAAATTGGAGGGAGAAACATTAACAATATGAGGTATGCTGATGATACTACATTACTGGCAGAAAATAATGGAGCCTTTCAACAACTACTGCTGAAAGTTAAAAGAGAAAGTACCAAAGCAGGACTACAGCTGAACATCAAGAAGACAAACATAATGACTACCAGAGAATTACTCAACTTTAAGGTTGACAATGAGGAAATTGAAATTGTTCAAGACTTTCTATTCCTTGGCTCCACCATCAACCAAAAGGGAGACTGCAGCCAAGAAATCAGAAGAAGATTGAGACTGGGAAGGGCAGCCATGAAGGAGCTAGAAAAGATTCTGAAGTGTAAGGATATGTCACTGGCCACCAAAATCTGTTAATTCATGCCATCGTATTTCCTATTACTATGTATGGGTGTGAAAGCTGGACAATGAAGAAAGCTGAAAGGAAGAAAGTAGATTCCTTTTAAATGTGGTATCGGAGGAAAGTGTTACAGATTCCATGGACTGCCAAAAAAACAAATCAGTGGGTTATAGATCAAATCAAGCTTGAACTGACCCTAGAAGCTAAAATGACTAAACTGAGGCTATCGTACTTTGGTCACATTATGAGAAGACAAGAGTCACTGGAAAAGACAGTCATGCTAGGAAAAGTTGAAGGCAGCAGGAAAAGAGGAAGGCCCAACAAGCGATGGATTGACTCTATAAAGGAAACCACAGCCCTTAATTTGCAAGATCTGAGCAAGGCTGTTAAGGATAGGACACTTTGGAGGACATTGATTCATAGGGTTGCCATGAGTCGGAAATGACTTGATGGCACTTAACACACACACAAATTTTGCCTTTGAGCTTCTGCCTCTTAACTTCCTTTCCTGCTTGGACTTCTTCCCAGATCTTAGCCTCTTCTGTAAAGCAATGCATGTTCCTAGGTCCTGTGTGAGATTTTAATCCCAGTTAAACTGACAATATTCCATTCTTTCACTGAAGCTGGGATGTAGACGTTTTGACAGTTTTGTCCCTGAAGTACTTGGAATGTTCATAAACATTCCACCCTAGCTCATCCAGTCAGTGCCAGAGGCTTCACAGCCATAAACGTCATACAAAGATGATAGAAGGATTAAGATGCTGCATTCAGCCAGCAAAACCATCTTTTTTCTTTCTCCTGTATTATCTGGGATTGGGAATCCTTTTCTATGTTTGTGTCTTTTGGTATAAACAGAGTATGGATATGTATGTTTCTGTGCTACTAAGGCACTGTGCAACAATAAAACAAACACAATGGATGAATTGAAATATGGCACCTATTCTTTAAGTGAACTTAGATGAAGCACATATCCACAACAGAAAGCAGTTCACAGACAGGGTTCAGAGAAGAGGCCTAGTCACAGTGAAATAACGGGTTTAAGTTTTAGACCTCTGGGATTGTTCACTGGATACGACTTAAATGTAGAAAGAAATCTAATTATAAGGCTGTTAACACTCATAACTGAAAGCTGGGCTACACTCTCAATCAAAGAGAACTGAAGTGCTTTGAGTGCCTTGTCACTAATTGGTCATTTGAAACCTGGGGAGCTGTTAAGATTGACAAACTGAAGATGAAAAACTATTGTTGAGTCACTGGTAATTAAATACAGGAGAACTGGAGGCAGTGCTGTTTTTATCTCGGGATTGACTATTTCTGGATGGTTGAAATGGCCCAGCAGAAATCAAACCATCACACCATGTAAGTGTTTCATTTTGCTTTTAATCCTTGTCCTTTTTCCCATTCTTCACTAAACATGAAAAACAGCCAGGAGTCCTTGACATGGGTAAGGCTAAATTAGGGTTGCCAACCTTCAGGTACTAGCTGGAGATCTCCTTCTATTACAACTGATCTCCAGCCAATAGAGATCAGTTCACCTGGAGAAAATGCCCGCCTTGGCAATTGGACTCTATGGCATTGAAGTCTCTCCACTCCCCAAACCCCACCCTCCTCAGGCTCCACCCCAAAAATCTCCCGCCGGTGGTGAAGAGGAACCTGGCAACTCTAGGCTAAAGACAGACATAATTTTTAAAATGTGGTTTAAATAGGGTTGCCAACCTACAGGTAGGGGCTGGGGATCTCCCAGAATTACAACTGATTTCCAGATGACAAGGATCAGTTCCCTGGAGAAGATGGCTGCTTTGGAGGGTGTCAGTATACCCCACTGATCTCTTTCCCCTCCCCAATCCCCAGTCCTCAGCTCCACTTCCAAATATCCAGGAATTTCCAAACTCTAGGTTAAAAATACATTGACTGGTATTGCAAGCCTATCTTTGCAACAGAACTATCAGATGCTAATCGCCCATGTGCTCTCTCACTCTCTACTGCTGGCTGCTTCCTGTGTAGTGTCAGGGAAAAGCCCAAAAGAGTCATAAGAACCTAAGATGAGCCCTGTTTAATCAGGCCAGTGATCTATCTAGTGCAGCATCCTGTTTCACACAGTGACCAACCTGTTGCCCAGGTTGACCAATAAACAGGGCATAGAGGCCAAGGCCTTCCACTGATGTTGCCTTCTAACACTAGGTATCACATTTTTTGTCAACTTGAAGTAGTGGGTGGAAGGAGGCAACACTGAGGAAAAGATCAATCAGGCAGGGGCATGGCTGATGGGCCTGTAGGATTGCTGGACAGTTCCAGTTTGAAGGTAGGCTCTCCCAGTAGGGTTGCCAACCTCCAGATACCAGCTGGAGATCTCCTGCTATTACAACTGATCACCAGCCGATAGAGATCAGTTGGCCTGGAGAAAATGGCTGCTTTGGCCATTGGACTCTATGGCATTGAAGTCCCTCCCCTCCCCAAACCCCGTTCTTTTCAGGCTCCGCCCCAAAAAACTCCAGTTGGTGGCAAAGAGGGACCTGGCAACCCTATCTCCCAGTATTGTGAATTCCTTATGCATCTTGATTTTATATTAGGGCTTTCTTCAGTTTAACATTTGGTCTGCACACCAACATAAGAATGATTATTTTTCTTTTCCTTGTCAGAAAAAAAAACCCATGAGCATAAGATGCTATCATTTGCAAACTATTCCATTTCATACCTGACTGGAAGCCAAAGCATGACTTGGAACAAACAGAAGGCATTTTAGAATTGAGTTTTCTAGGACATACATGTGCCTGTGTGTGAATACAACACATGTCAGAATCACTGTGTGGCACATACATTTAATTAGTACAATTTAAACAGTCCCCCAGTGTCTGAATACAAGACAGAAAAACAAGTTAGAAGAACAAAATTGTTAGCGGGAAATGTTTCAGATTATAGGACAACAAACTGGCCTTATTTACTGTAACACTCTTTTTCCCTGAGCAATTTCTGTGAGCCGTCAGATATTGCCAGGCATGACAGTGCTTTTGCTTGGCTTTGGGATACTAAGCACACAGTGAACTGTTTGCCTGCCATTCTGCAGATAATGGAGATGGAACAAACACTGCAGTAAATGAACCTGTCTGTCTCACAGGGGGACATCACACGCACACCACCCAAAATAGCAGCATTGTTATGGAAATTGCATTTTGACACTTTCCTATAACAAACATTTCAGGGATGTCTGGAGTATGTTATCTGAAGCAATTTAGATTTTTACAAGCAGAAACAAAACACTGTCACTGTCTGTAATAATATCGCAACTGTTAACAAGGAAGTTAAAGCATTTGGATCTTTCCCCATTCTCCTCCCAAAGGATTTGATTAGAGATTTTCTACAAATGGCTCACCTGTTTCCATGGATGTATACAAATCTAATCATGCTCAAAAGCATTTCCTTTATAGTTTCCTGAACTGAGTCCTGGCGCTGATAAGATATCATTAGAACACTTTCCTGGCATAAGCAAGAATGAATAAGCTTGAGTAGGAGTCTGAGTAGACCATATTTTGATGTATGATCAACCTTATTTCATTATATACCATCTCCCAAAATTCCTTAGCTTTTACACAAGTCCACCAAATATGATGAAATGTTCCAACTTCTTTATTACATTTCCAACAATTTGGTGATATTGTGGGAAATGATTTTGCTAGTTTCTTCGGTGTTAGATACCATTTATACATCATTTTATATATATTTTCTCTTAACAGTTGCGAAGATATGAGTTTCAAGTCTCTTGTCCATAGCCTTTCCCATTTTTGCAACATTATATCATGGCCCAACATTTGCGCCCAGCTAATCATAGTTGGTTTTATTCGATCTTGTTCACAATAAAGTTCTAACAATAGCTTGTACATCTTAGATATTAAATGGTCATTTGTATCCAGTACAAGTTTCTGTAAAGTTGAGTTGGTTTTAGAAAATCCTATTTTCAGATCTTGTTGAAAAACCGAATTAATTTGGTAGTACTGGAACCAGGTCAATAAGTCTTTGACTTCTGCATAGTCTTTAAGTGAACATTTTGTACCTTCCCATTTCGAAAGATCTTGATTGGTTAAAAATTGGGCAGGTCTTAATGGACGTAAAGTTAGCATTTCTTGTGCTGAAACCCACAACGGAGTTTTTACTTCTAATAGGTACTTGTATCTAGTCCATATCCTGTAAAGAGATGATTTGACTAGGGCTGTCAATTCGGTTCGGTCCGAACTGAAAATCAACCGAATTTCCCCTGATTCGGTGATTTTCTGTTCGGACGGATCCGAACTCAAAACTGGCGGGCAACCGGGGGGGCCAAATTCAGCGAGTTCGGGAGTTCGCGAATAAATTCGGCAAATTCGGCCCCCCTTCAGCGGGCTCCGCTGGAGAGGCGCGGGCTGCCCTTTAAACTGACCTGCGCCTCCCAGCTGGGAGGCTCAGATCAGTTTAAAGGGCAGCCCGAGCCTCTCCAGCGGAGCCCGCTGAAGGGGGGCGGGCTGCCCTTTAAACTCATCTGCGCCTCCCAGGGAGGCTCAGATCAGTTTAAAGGGCCTCCGCGCGCCTTCAGGGAATCCCTCTGAAGGCGCGCTGGGGCCGAATTTTCCCCCGAACTCCGGATCCCCCGAATTACCGGGGATCTGAAGCGGGGGAGTTCGGACTTCGGCACGTACCGAACCCACAAGGGTCAAATTCGGCCGAATCCGAACTGTACCGAATTTTTTTTTTGACAGCCCTAGATTTGACCATATGTTGTTGGAATGATGCATGAGATTTAACTTTATTGTACCACAAATAGCCATGCCATCCACTTCTATTGTCATATCCCTCTAAATCCAGTAATCGTGTGTTTTTTAAATCCATCCAGTCTTTCAACCATACTAAAGCAGCCGCTTCAGCATATAATTTAAAATTAGGAAGTGCAAGTCCACCTCTTTCTTTCAAATCAATCAAGTATGTATATGCAATCCTTGGTTTTTTACCTTGCCAAATAAAATTCATTAAGTCTTTTTTCCAGGTATTGAAATATTTTACTTGGGATATAATGGGAAGATTTTGAAACAAAAATAGCAATCTTGGTAGTACATTCATCTGTATTGTCGAAATGCGACCTAACAGAGACAAGTTCTTATTTGTCCAAATCATCATATCTTTCTTTATCTCTTCCCATAGTTTAATGTAATTGTTAGTAATCAAGTCTGCATTCCTTGTAGCAATCCAAATTCCCAAGTATTTTACTTTAGTCGCTTTCTGCCAGCCTGTCATAGCAATAAAGTGTTTTTGTTCAGAACCAGAAACATTTTTAAAAATTGTTTGTGTTTTCTCTTGGTTAATTTTAAATCCTGAAACCTTGCCATAAGAGTCCAATATCTCCTTCAAATTAGTTGCAGATTTGTTAGGGTCATCTAAAATCAGTAATAGGTCATCCGCAAACGCCCTCACTTTAAATTCCTGTTTATTTATTTTTAACCCATTTACATCCTGCAGTTCACGAATCTTACAACATAAAGATTCTAAAACCAAAATAAAAAGCAAAGGAGAAAGTGGACATCCTTGTCTCGTCCCTTTTTGTATATTACATTCTCCAGACATTGATTCATTAACCAATATTTTCGCTAGACATCATATATTTTTGAGTCTGTCACCAGGTTAACAGGCCCACTTGTGACCCCTTTCTACCTTCCTAGGAATGGTGTTCCATTCACATTTAATCACTATTAATTATCCTGAAATGCTCTAGGATAAATTTTGAGTCCTTGGCTAGACTAACTGGTCACTGAATACTTGAAGCAATTAACGCAACTTACTAGCCTGGAGAACCTCTATTCAGAATAAACTTCCTTGCTTTGTTTTTCAGGAGCCCTGCCTCCTGTATTTTTTAATGAAAACATTTATATCCTGCCTTTCCTCATGGTTCAAAGTGGCTTACATTAATAAAAACATTTTCCGTTTAAAACCAAAACTAAAATTAACGCCCCCCCAAGTATCTCCCTTTTTAAAAGATGCCTGCCAATTCAGTTTTCCTCAAAAGCCCTGGCAAACAAGCAGGCTTTGCAGCACCTCCTGAAGATCTCCAAGGAGGAGGCCCTCTCACACCTTCAGGGAGTCCATTCCACAGAGCTGGAGCCATAATAGAAAAGGTCTGAGCTCTGGTCTATGCCAGACAGGCCTCCCTAAGTGGTGGAATAGGTAATAGACATAGTTAATAGAATAGTTAGAATAGAATAATAGAATAGTTACCTGACTACTATAGTTGGCACACAGGAACATATGGAAGGAGGCGGTCCTTCAAATAGGTGGGTCCTAGGTCATAAAGGGCTTTAAAGGTCACAACCTGCACCTTGAATGGAACTTGGAAACAGACTGGCAGCCAATGTAGATCTTTCAAAATGGGCAATATAAATTCCTGGCAGCTAGCCCGTGACAATAGTCAGGCTGCTGCATTCTGGATCTGTTGTAGTTTCCGGGTTGTCTTCAAGCGCAGCCCCACATAGAGCACATTACAGTAATCCAACCATGACATTACAGAAACATGGCTCAGTGTGGCCAGATTGGCTGAGTCTAAGTAATGATATAGTTGGTAGATCAAATGCAGCTCCTGTCCACCATGCCAACTTCGTTTTCAAACATCTTGTTGTATCAAGAATTAAACCGGAGTCAGCCCTCCTATAACTATCTAAAACAGCAGGGGTCATGAGCACAAGAAACTGCCTTCTACTGAATCAGACCCTCAGTCCATCAAAGTCAGTATTGTCTACTCAGACCGGCAGCGGCTCGCTAAGATCTTAGGGTCCCCAACCTTTTTAAGCCTGCGGACACATTTGGAATTCTGACATGGCAGGGTGGTGCAACAACAAAATGGCTGCCACAAATGACTGCCTCAGGTGGCAGAGCCATCCACAAAATGATTGCCACAGCTTAACTTCAGTAACACAGTGCAGATCTTCATGCTGTGGTAGCAACTGCTACCAAAGCAACATTTTAAAACATCTGCACAGCCAATCAAATCTTCAATCAGAATCCATGCTGAGCAAAATCTCTACCTGGTCCCGCCCAGTTCCTAAAAAACACTTGGTAAGCTCCACAAAAGGTGTCAGCAGGTGCCATGGCAACCAAGGGTACCAGGTTGTGGTTCCCTGTATTATAGTATGTATGTATTCATATTTAGTTTTAAACATATTGCTTTGACTGTAGAGGATCACAAAGCCCCACCTGGTAAGTGCCTATAGATCAACATTTTGTTTGCTGGCTTTTGAAAGTCCTGTTGCATGTGTAGATAGTGAGCCACACCTCAAGTCTTTCTTGGCATATACATTGGGAGGAGAATCAGGATGGCATAAGAACATAACATGTGCCTTATGTTGATGATCCATGGTGATCCATTTGCCCTAGAAAACCAACAAAAAGGACAACAAAACCAAGCACACACCCCCAAGGTGCCTGCTGGAAGTGGTATTAATTCCCGGCAAGATCATTTTTTAAAAAAACAAATAGCACTACGTTAACTTCACTCAGATGGCATGTTTTCCAGCTCTCGCAGTTCCACAGTAAGCATTTTCTGATGCATGTAGAAATGCAAATGAAAGCATATTTCCATAAAGGTCCCAAAAGGTGAGAATCAAAGTTTAATAATGAAGGAAAAATTAATTCTAGCATTTCCCTTTGTCACATACACTGTCAAAATATGACAATAACATATTACCTCATTTCTATGCAGACACTATTCTAAATGGGGCATAATAGAAGCAAACAAGCTATGACTTAAGGCAGTCAGACTATCCTGGCAATGCAAGAGAATACTAAATATCAAAATGAATAGCCATTTGAGACCTGCTAATAGGAATAGGCCCAATATTTCATGAATACTACATTCTCTGATCTCTCTCATTTTTCTTCTGTTTTCATTTAATAATAATGTATGCATGTTCATAGCTGGAAGATTGCAGAGAAAATTCCCTCTCTTCTGTCATCAAAATTTGTTTCCAGTGTATGGAGGAGTTTCTTTAACAGGCCAAGTACTCACTCATGGAACACAAATACTCACAGGAAAGATTATATAAATACATTTATGGAATGCACCTTTGAAAATGTCAAGCACAGCTTAGTCAAATAATATAGAAAGAAGGCACCTGAACATTTATCTTCTCTACACATGGAATATATCTGTAATAATAATGCATTATTGCCACTGAGCTTGGAGCGGCTACCAATGTAAAGCAGATGTTGATTCTAGGGCATTTCCAGATTTTTAAAATAGCATTGTTTGAGCATGTCTGGCATCACCCTTCAGGTGGGGGTAGAAGCCAGGAGCTGCAGCAGTCCCAGGAGTATCACACTTCAGTAGGGTTGCCAACTGCCAGGTAGTAGCAGGAGATCTCCTGCTAATTCAACTGATCTCCAGCCGATAGAGATCAGATCACCTGGAGAAAATGGCTGCTTTGGCAATTGGACTCTATGGCAATGAAGTCCCTCCCCTTCCCAAACCCCGCCCTTTTCAAGCTCCACCCCAAAAATCTCCCGCCAGTGGCGAAGAGGGACCTGGCAGCCCTACCTTTCAGGTGTATGAGGGAAAAGCCAGGAGCTAAGGCAGTACCAAGAGGGTCACCCTTCGGGGGAGGGGAGCCGGGAGCAGCATCACCCTTTTTGTGGGGGGTAGCTGGGGAGCCCAGGAGTGCAGCAGAGCATGGAAGTGCAGGAGCCCAGGAGCCAGTGGCAGGCCCACCTGCTCCCTTATTACTGTAAGATTAGCAATAGGAGGGGTAGGAGAAATGGGATTTCCCTCTCCCCTGTGAGTTTCACGGGCCTTTTGGAGTCCATGTGGGAAGGATTCACGAGGTCGGAGATGGAGTTCAACAACAACCGTGTTTATTGATTACAGGAACAGAATTGGTTAACACAATGAGCAACCCCTATTTATATGCCCCCTTGGCCACCTGCGGCCACTCCCCCTTGATCCGTGATAGGGGGACATAACCTCCTGGTGACCAATGGTACATATTGGCTTAGAGCCAATGGGGTCCATTTGCTTGACCAATAGGGTGAGCAGGGTTTAGGATCCTTCATGCAGAACTCAAGCTCCTAAGTCTCCCTTGCTTACTCCCCAACTATATTCATACACAACAGGTCACCAGCTGCGATGCTGCAAATTTGATGCCTCTATCTTACACAAATGCCCTCCCAGAGCCCTGCAAAGATTCCCCATAGGCTTCAATGGAGGTGTGCTCTCTAAAACTTAAAGAGCTTTAAGGTGCCTGTTTGCCCTGACCTGGATGGCCCAGGCTAGCCTGATCTCATCAGATCTCAGAAGCTAAGCAGGGTCAGCCCTGGTTAGTATTTGGATGGGAGACCACCAAGGAATGCCAGGATTGCTGTGTAGAGGAAGGCACTGGCAAACCACCTCTGTTAGTCTCTTGCCATGATAACCCCAAAAGGGATCGCCATAAGTCGGCTGCGACTTAAAGGCAGTTTACACACACACACAAGGCACCTGTTCACAGCAGCCAAAAAAACTGGGGGGAAGCTGAAATATTTTGGCTTCTTTGGCTTTTAGTTTTTTGGCTCCAGTCAAATGGAGCTGAAATATTTGAAATATATGAAATCTATCTGAAATATTTGAAATATCCAAATGCACACCCCTAGTGATCAACAGCACAGATTTTCCAATGTCTTGAATATCTTACAGTGTAATCCTATGTTGATTTACTCCAGTCTAAGTCCAATTATTTAACTGATCAGTCGAGGAAGAAGAAAAAAGATGATCTCCAAACCAGTGCCTCTTCCTTCCTTTCCCCCTAATCTGAATCAGAGCTCTGAATGCCTGAATTTCACTTTTAAGTATGCCGGAAGATCCAGTTGCAGCTTTCCCAGTATTTTTCTCTATTTTCACCCACAGGTCACTTTACTGCTAGCATTAGGTCCTATGCACACAATCCACCAGTACTTTTTTGCAGTAGATACACTGGATAATGGGGGTGGGAGCACTCACAACCAAATGTGTGAAACTTTACCTATGGTGAAACTTGCCTATCATACATCCTCCAGCCATGCACGAACCTACCCTATTGTACAGAATCCTATTTTTGCCTAGATGGAGTCTTAAAATGTTTCAGAATTCAGTTCACACTTAGAGAATAGACCAATACATATCTTTTTTCTGAGCTGATGCTTTCCATCAGCTTGGTTTCCTGCATACTCCTGCCAAAATGATGATCTGAGTACCCTTACCACAAACCAAGATTTACAACAATTCTACTCAATCCACTTATGCCTTTTGCTGATTCACACTTGTGTTGACGCAAAAGTACTCTGATAGCTCTGCAGCCACAGCACAATCCAGCTATTATAACTGCTCCATTTCTTCTTTTGCAGGATGGTATTGGAATCCAGATGTCACCAGTGCCCGGTTGGCTTCACTCTAGAGCTGAGCTGAGAGTCAGAGTGAACACAATACAACTGAGATTGATAAACTGAACAGGCTTTCAGGTATTACACACAGGAGGCTTCAAACTGCACTTGCTCTGATAGTTTTGTCATGCAAATGTGAAGTATGCATCAGCTGAAAAGCTCATTTGCATTACAAATGCCTCCCCTCAACTTTTTCTTCTATATTACCAGTGCTCATAAATAGCACAGGAGAAGCTCGAGCCGACTTAAGCCTCACATATGGAAATGTGTGGTTGTATTCAACTGGTTTGTGCACTTTTGAAAAAGGGAGGACCACCAAAAAAATTATGTTTGGGATCAAGGGGCCTACATGGACAAAAGCTATGTGAAATGTGGGCTCTAATAAGGAGGGGAACTGGCTGAGATTGAGCAAAAATGCTGGCAGGATTCAACCCGAAGGCAGGAAGATACCCCAGAGACCAGGGCTGTTTTTCAGGGTCTCATGATATATGAGAAGATGACATCTGCTAACTGACCACACTGAGCAGAAATCTGAATGTATTTTGTACAGTCAGCCTTAAGGGCTTCAATGAGGCATTTGGTTTACTATTGAATAAACTAAAGTAACATATTAAAGGTTAATCTAAACAAATATTTCTCTGGTTATATGGCCTATAGAGGGGAAACAGGGTACATTTTCTGATCATGTGATCTTTCTGGCAGAGGCCGGCAAAATTAATATAATAGTTATTTGGCCCCTTGCACACACACCCAAAAAAAGACACAGCCATGAGCATATGGATATTTCTAAAGAATGAGAAGCAGGCTGCACCATAGCAACATTTTTTTTTATCCCGAAAAGATACTGTGCGGTCCCTGTTCCTGTGCTAAACGGGATGGATTTTCTTAAGATTGGTGGAATGGGTCTACCTCCACCATGGTCACAAAGTGACTGCTTAAGCTGATGGTGCACCAGAAAGCTTTTGGATGCATGGTGGCGCAAAACAAAAGTGGAACCTGTTGTTCCTTAGGAGGAGGTGCCCATATCCTCATTTATTGAACGAACTGGGTGGCCTCACAGGCACACTTACATTAAACTTTATCCTAAATCTGTTGGACTAGATTTATACTCCAGAGCAACAAAAATTAGCACCACCATTTTCAGCTGTAAAAATGCTTTAATTTGTAAACATGAGTAAACCTGAAATGTCACAATGATATTTGTGTTGTGGAAATTGATTACCACGTCATCACTCCCTTCCGAGGAAGTCATTTTTCTTCTCTCCTCCTTTGCATCTGTTACTGATCCAGTCTGTTCAACAAATGTCATTTTACAGCTTGTTTCTGTGCACTTGGGCATTCTTCTCCTTCAAGTTTCACTATCACCCATTTAGTTGAACATAATATAATTTACGGGCAAAGAACACTGGCTAAAATGATAGGCGATGCAGCTTGATGGGCTTGGATAGGATTGCTAGTCTCCAGGTGGGGCCTGGAGACCTCCTAAAGGTTCACTGACCTCTAGATGAAATACATCAGTTTCCTTGGAGAAAATGGCTGCTTTGGAAGGTGGACTCTATGACATTATATACTATGGAGGTCTCTCCCCTCCACAAACCCCAACCTCCCCAGGCTCCACCATAAAATCTACAGGTATTTCCCAAACCAGAATTTTCAACCTTAACTGTGGAGCAGTAGTTAGAATTCAAACTCGAAGAATACCAAAAATATGGATTGGGGGAACCATGTAATCACAAAATGTCACAGCATGATATGGTTCTAATGACTGGGATGAAAGTAACTTAATACAATCCTAACGTACACCTTCTAAATCCATTTAAGCCAGTGGGCTTAAACGGGTTGCCACAGGCACCTATTCAATGAAGACATGAAACAGCTTTGGGTTTTACTAGATTATTTGATTAAATTGATCTGCATCATATTTAAATATGCTAACATATTTAAATAGGTAGGCTGTGCTAAGTCAGCCGGTCTGTGGCTGCCTTTTCTGAAAGTAGGGTTGCCAGGTCCCTCTTTGCCACCGGCAGGAGATTTTTGGGATGGAGCCTGAGGAGAGCAGGCTTTGGAGAGGGGAGGGACTTCAATGCCATAGAGTTCAATTGCCAAAGCGGCCATTTTCTCCAGGTGAACTGATCTCTATCAGCTGGAGATCAATTGTAACAGCAGTTGATCTCCAGCTAGTAACTGGAGGTTGGCAGGCCTATCTGGCAGACCAACCATGACGCCAAACAAAGCCAGCATCTTCTGCCAGTTTTGTTTATCATCACTGGCACACAATGTGCCAAGAGGTGCCCAGCCTCAGCCCCCTCATCTGATGCACTGGACAGCCACTATTAGATTCAGAAAGAAGTTGCTCAGCACCAAGGGCCGCTCCTTCCTAGCCACACATCAATTCACAGCCAGTGATGTGCTGTACCAGACAGTCCTTCCACCACCTTGGAAGTCTAAGGGTACTTGTCAATCATCGCTACCTATTGTGATCAGCCCTTCCAATCCCTGACAAAACTAGTTATGGCCTACACAGTCACTGACGAGGCCTATTGAAACACCACCCTCACACTAACATGAAGCAGGTGAAAAAAGGCATCCCCAAGTGCCAATTAGGGGGAATCCAAAACAATGCTGTTGGTCCCTTAATGGCCACCAGCTAATTACATGATATCAAAAGGGAGGGTGGGAGGACAGCAGCCAGCAGCAAAAGCCTGTTCAGAAAAGCCCGGCCTCCCTATAGGCCACCCGGAGTTTCCACCATCTAATGGGGTTTTGTTCCTTCTTTGAATCCATTGGTCTCTGTATAACTCTGTTTAGGATTCCATTCCACTGTAAATTTGTTAATGCTTCCATTTCCTTCAGGAAACTCAAAGCAGAAGATGGATGTTACTATTTCAGCCACTTTCTCCTATACCAGCTAATTTTCATCCCTGCCTAGTTATGATGCTCAGAAACCTCCAAGTGGCACCCTATAGGAGATTAAAGAGCTCCTGCTGGGATCATAATTCAGCTGGGCATGTGTTCTAGTGTTGACTTGTGAACTGAGACTTCCCCACTGAATGCATTTATTGTATTTATTTAAAATATTGATAACTTGCCTTTCCACCAAAGCAGTTCAGGCAGTGTGTCCATAACAGACTTAAAACAACCAAAAGATACAGTAATATAATTAAAATGGTCAAAATAATAAAACCCCGTAACAATTAATAGCATCCCTACAAAACAAATTGTTTATTTATACAGTCTCTATAGAACCCCAATGTGGTGGCACCAATTCGTACAATCAAAGTTTCTGTACAAGTATAGTACAGTGTCGACAGGAAATACATTGGTTTGGGTTGAGCTGCTTCCAAATGCAGAGCTGTATGATAAGCAAAGGGGTATGAGGCAGAATTGGAGGGTGGGGAACACCAGTTAAACTGTATTTTGTCATAAAGTATTATTATAAAACTTTAATATATTTTCCTTATGTTGAATTTGGTAACTTTATAGATAAACTAGATGGGATTAAGTGTCACTTTGAATTACTCTTGGGAACACTGCCATAAAACATTTCAGATGATTTGTTGTTGCCTGTGTGTTCTCGAAAGACATCCTTAATAATAATAAAATCATTTTTCTGGATGATATGTGGCAAATTCTTGAAGAAAAAAATCTTGCCTCTGTGAGATCCAGACCAAATAATAATAATAGTAATGCAACATTTCTTTTGGAAGCAGAACTCTAAATATTAACCAAAACTGACTTCAAATGGAAAGTACAAAAAGAAATTAGAAATCCTGATCAAAATATTCTTGCTTTAACAAAATGTTGTCATTCTCATGAAATCCTTTCCAACTTGATTAAAAGATGAATATTTGTATATTTTCTTTTTGACCCATAGAGATAACAAATAAAATAACCAAAAAATATTTAAAATTTAATCTGTAAGATTTCTGTCATAAGGACAAATTAAATCACCCTCATATACTAGTTTATGGGTTGGATCCAGACTAAATTGGCAATTTCCTCTGAATCCCCTTTCCTGCTGCAGACCCCCTTCATGACATTTCTCAAGGCCCTTGTCCCCCAGGAGAAGCATTTCATGGAGATCAGTGTGCTGCTGTGGGAGGGGGGAGGCAAGAAAATTCACATCTGCCAATCCAAAAATTCAGTCTGGATACAACCCCTTGGATTTCCCCTTGCAAAATCTCCTAATGTTGGCAGCATATTGGTTAACATTTGTACTTGCTCCGCCAATACACAAATGCTAAATGACAATTGATGCTTGTTGTAATTTCTGTGTTTGCAGTGTGGCAGGAATGATGTTGGCCCAGGGTCATGCTGTACCATCCTGAAGAAATAGGAATTTTTATGAAAATATTCATACCCCACCTTTCCCACTGTCCATGATAGCTCAGGCAGTTTACATATGCAGGTTTAACACCAAGCACATTTAAAACATCACTTCCATCAGTAAATATAAATAACCCTTGGTACAACTCACTCCTAGTCACCAGAAAAATTTCAACTCCCCTCAAATGCCTATTTGAACAAAAATGCTTCTGCATATATTATCAGCTTTATCTGTGGTGGCATATTGACTGCAGATCTTACTCCTTATACAAAGGCCAGCCCAAGGGTTTTAAGCATCTTAGGCCCCCAACACTAGCTGGGTGGCCCCCACCACAGCAGGCATTCCATGAAGTTGGACAGCAGCAGTGGTGCCACGACCACAGGTAGGTTTGCCACCCTCCAGGTACTAGCTGGAGATCTCCTGCTATTACAACTGTTCTCCAGCCAATAGAGATCAGTTCACCTGGAGAAAATGGTCGCTTTGGCAATTGGACTCTCTGGCATTGAAGTCCCTCCCCTCCCCAAACCCCACCCTCCTCAGGCTCCGCCCCAAAAAACTCCCACCGGTGGCGAAGAGGGACCTGGCAACCCTAACCACAGGCCACAGGCAATTTCCGAAGTCTGCCAAATGGCCAGGCCAGGACTGCTTCAGATGGTAATTTTCAGTCAGAGATTTGTTTAGATCAGATCTTGACTGTGGCTGATTTTAAATGCTAATGCTACTTCTCTTGATATTTTATAGAACTGTAATGATGATGTTTCACTGTTATTCTACTGCTGTGACCTTGTTAGACATCTCAAGGGCCCATTAGCTAAGAATAGCCAGGTAAATATTGAGATAATAAATAGTGTGGATTTTGTGTAGACAGGTATTAGGTACTACCTAGTTTGCCAAGAACAATTAATAAAGTTTATTCTAAACTAATTCTTCTTCTCCCTTCCCTTCACACTGGATCTTAAGCAAGCCAGGTATTATACAAGAGATGAAAGAAACTTTCATGAATTATTTTGATGACTAATGTTTTATTAAACTCTCCATAGAAATGTTTGCTGTCAGGCTGGGAGAGCAGCTTACTTATGACATCCACAGCCTTTTGCTTGGTTTGTAATAATTCCTGCAAGCTGATACAGACTGCATATTTTATTCCAGAGAAGAACTTTGTTAGTGTGTGAGTGAAAGCACCACTAAACTGCATTGCTGAAGGACTGCTTTCAGCTTGTGTTGGAGTGTGCATAAAACTTCCAAGGATTACTAGAGGTGTAAACATGGATACTTAGAGACTTCTGAAATGGTTTAGAGCTCGGGCAAAATACTTCCCTTTAAGTGCCTTTCCTTTTTCACTTCCATGGTGAGCAATAGCACAGTGGAAGGGTCTGATTCAATTGACAAAACAGCTTTGGGAGTTAAGTTCCCTAGCCCCTGCACTGTGGGCCCTGATACAAATCAAGGAACCCCAAAGCTGTTATTTCCCTTTTAAAAAACTGCTGGGACATCTATTCACAAATTCCATAGTGTCATGTCTACTCTGGCCCTGAGGCTTGTTGCCATTCATTTTGCTAATTGTGTATAAAGTTGTGGGATCTAAATTTATATGTGCATTTGTTAGTTCGATAAAGCCATTTGAGGATCTCACATGCATATTATATATTTAAAGTTGATTCTGTGAGACAGTGTTTAGAATGTATTTTTTTAAAAATAATTGGAACCAAAATAAGGTAAGAGACAGAGTATTAGAAGGACTTTCCTTTGTGTTCACTTCCACCTTTTATTTGTAATTTCCATCACTTTACCTCTGCACATCTCCTTTTGTCTTGCTAAGGTTACCTAGGAGAGTTCATTCTACTCCTAACTAGAGCATTAATTTACTCTTTGAACATCTAACAACTGAATAACGAATAACAACTTTTTGAGTTAATAAAAGTCTACAGTGAATGATATCTTTTCACTGTCTTTAGACATTTGTTAAGTGCCACATAGCATGCTGCATTCAGCGGCATATGAAATTACAAAACTCAAATAATGGTTTAGATCTAGGGATGATCTCAAAATCCAGTCTGATGGATTTCATCATCATATCCCTTCTAAAGTGCTCATTAGATCGAGTTCCTTTCCATGGGGCATCCAATGAGTATTGCATTTTTTTTTAAAAAAAAATCATGAACTAGGTGCACTAGCAATGTATATTAACCAAGGGTCTTAGCTGCCACAATCCTTAGTCATGTTCAGCTTCAACAAATTGGGGGACCACTCAGAGTATTAGTTTTCAAGGTGGGAATGGAGCTCTGCAACTAGAAATAATAAAGCCTTGGTTAATTTGATTTCATTCTTACTCTATGAGCTTGACTCCCAAGCATACCAACTAAAACACTAAGCAGTCAGGGCCAAACTACATGATACATGTGATACAAGTTGAGTCAGGTGCCTCCTGACCCAACTTGTTGTCACACATATGATCAAGGAATGCATCTTCCAAAGCACTTTGTTGCTTGATGCAGCTTTGGAGAGCTGCATGGGTGGTAGGGAGGTCAGCCTTCCCTTGCATGTCATTTTGCCATGTGGAAGAAGAGCTGGCTTTTATATCCTGCTTTTTTTCTAACTTTAAGGAGTCTCAAAGTAGCTCACAATTGCCTTCCCTTACCCTCCCCACAACAAAAACCCTGTGAGGTAGATGGGGATGAGAGTGTTCTGAGAGAGCTATGACTAGCCCAAGGTCAACCAGCTGGCTCGTTAAAAGATACTCTGATAAGATCTGACTCCTTGAAGATTTGTAGACGTCCCACAACTGTTGGACACTTTAAGTGTAGTGGTTGTTCTGTTTGTCCTCTCTCTTTACCGGTTAAGGAATTCCATTCTCCTTCTTCTGATTTTCGTTTTCAGCTTAAGCATTTTTCTAATTGCTCTACTAGCCGGGTCGTATATGTGGTCTCTTGTGGATGCTCTTTATTGTACATTGGTTCCACAATGAGACAGGTTCGCCTACGCATAGGCGAGCACAGGTCCCGGATTAGGGCACGCAATTTTGAGGCTCCCCTCACTAGCCATTTTGTGGCAAAGAAACACTCTGAAAACGATCTGCGCTTTTTTGTTCTCTGGGTCTACAAGGATCACCCCCATAATACCAGTGACGTCCAAAGAATCTTGTTACAAAACGAAATGCGCTTTATTTTTTTATTTAACACCCTTACCCCAAATGGACTAAATACAGAATTTGATTTATCCTGTTTTATATAACTTCCCCTTTAAGAGTTAAGTTCTATGTGACAGCTGTTTTCACTTTGTCTTCTTACTTGAGCCTTCTGTTTGAGCCTATTTTCACAGTCTGCACCACGTATGAATTTTCTGCTAGCAGCCCGTTTGGGAGCTCTAAATTTGTCCTAGGAATTGTACAATTAAGCCCTTGTGGTGAGTTATAATATTTATTCAATGTCTGTAGTTTGTTATAGAGGTCTTTTTATATACTTTTATACTTTTGTATTCTCATATTTATAATTCTGGACTAGGCTGATGAAGCTACCTTGTGTAGCGAAAGCGCTGGAATACTTCCGGAGCCGCGTTACCACCACCTACTCCTCCATTGTCTGAAGAATATGAAACTGACCAGAAACGCAACTATATGCTTTATATGAACTTTTGCACATGTATTACTATTAGTTATTGTTCTACCTACTTGCTTTGTAACCTCGGTTGCTTAGCGTTGCTTGTTTATCTTGTTAATTTGGATAATACATTGTTTGCACTTGCTACTTTGCTTGTTTACTTTGCCTACTACTGTTTATTTGATCAATACTCATTACAGTAGAGTGAGTCATTTGTATAGCCTCCAGGTACTAGCTGGAGATTGCCTGCTATTACAACTGATCTCCAGCCGATAGAGATCAGTTCACCTGGAGAAAATGGCCGCTTTGGCAATTGGACTTTATGGCATTGAAGTCCCTCCCCTCTCCAAACCCCGCCCTCTTCAGGCTCTACCCCAAAAACCTCCCAGTAGCGAAGAGGGACCTGGCAAGCCTAGTTGTGATGTCATCACATTCATTGCTACCCCATCCATTGTAAGCAGCTGCCAAGTAATGGCAATGATGGTCAGGAAATGCTGAACATGATGACATCTAGTCATACGTGGGGGATGTGGGTATGCACCAGCTGATCAACCCATTCATACTTTGAAAGCTGAATGCAACAGATTCATTGTTTTGTTTTTTGCAGTTATGATTTATGTAACCATGGTCTGCTCTCAGAACTATTGGTACATTTATATTTGTTACTGTTTTGTCAAAATAGAAAGGACACAAAAACTGGGATGTTTCTCTTTGAACACTTCTCAGTGTATTTTCAACACCATATATTTTGAAAAGTAGCATGTATCTCCTTATTTTCCTCTGTTACAGCTCAAGCTTTTTTTCTCATTTATTTTGTGGTTATTTCACTCCTTATCTCAAATGGTTTCTCAAGACAGCAGTATCTCATTAAAACAAAAATTGGAATTGTTAACCTTCCTATTCTCAGTAGTTTTCTCAAGGCAGTCTAAGGACAAAGCGATGTAATCATGTACCCTTTCAGCTTTCAGAAGAATGCTTAACTGTACAAACTGTTTTAAGATGGACAAGGTCATTTCATTCAAACTACTGTTATGCACAAGAATCAGCCAAAAATATTATCAGGGTCTTCTGCACTGATACCTTTTATGTTAGTAGTTAGGGTTGCCAACCGCCAGGTACTAGCTGGAGATCTCCTGCTATTACAACTGATCTCCAGCAGATAGAGATTAGTTCACCTGGAGAAAATGGCCACATTGGCAATTGGACTCTATGGCATTGATGTCCCTCCCCTCCCCATATCCCGCCCTCTTCAGGCTCTGCCCCAAAGATCTCCCGTCCGTGGCGAAGAGGGAACTGGCAACTCTATTAGCAGTCAAAAATTACTTTGAATAAAAGCAAAAGTGTAATATAGTACAAGTTTTCAGAATCAAGTTACAGATGTAAATGGGTTTAACCTGTCCTGTAATACATAGTTTAGGAGGGAAAGCAGCATAGTACAACCTGATCTCGTCAGATCTATGCTAAGCAGAGTCAGTACTTGGACAGGAGACCCTCAAAGAAGACTCTGCAGAGGAAGGCAATGGAAAACCATCTCTGCTTCTCACTTGCCTTGAAAGCCCCTGGCTGGGGTCACCATAAGTCAGCTGTGACTTGATGGCACCTTACACACACACAATATGAAGTTTATTGGGGCAACCAAGGACCGAACTATATTTGACAAAAGACAACAATGACGGGGCCTTCTCAGTCACAGCACCATAAATTTGGACTGCCTTCCCAAGGGAAGTCAACTTGGCCTAGGGTTGCCGGGTTGCCTCTATGGTGGAAAGCCTCCTGCCTTGAGCCTTTGTCCCCCACTGCTGCTCAATAGGGTGGTGGAAGGAAATGGGAGGAATGACATTGTACCTCTTACCTTTATTCCCTCAATTGTTGCCAGGCCCAGCGTGGCTCCCAGCCTCCACTGCCAGGCCATCTGAGGTCTCTTGCCTCCTTAATGCCTAGGGTTGCCAGGTCCCTCTTCTCTATTGGCGGGAGATTTTGGGGCGGAGCCTGAGGAGGGCACGGTTGGGAGGGTAGGGACTTAAATGCCATAGAGTCCTATGGCCAAAGCAGCTGTTTTCTCCAGGTGAACCGATCTCTATCGGCTGGAGATCAGTTGTAATAGCAGGAGATCTGCTATTACCTGGAGGTTGGCGACCCTACTAATGCCAGCAGTGAGCCCCGCATGACTCATGCCCTCTGCCACTACTACCTGACCCCCACAATCCCGATGGTGATCCCTGCGTGGATTCCAGACTCTGTGATTGGGCCTGATGCTTCCTGCTTCCTGACCAACAGTGACAAGCCCTGCAAGGCTGCCATCCTCCACCATCAGGCCTGCTGAGGCTTCCTGGTCCCCCTTTGATGCTGCAAGTGAGCCTCATGTTCCCAGCCCCCTCCAACACTGGGCCCATCAAGGCTTCCTGCCTCCAGCACTGATGCTGGTGGTAGGGTTGCCAACCGCCAGGTACTAGCTGGAGATCTCCTGCTATTACAACTGATCTCCAGCCAATAGAAATCACTTCATCTGGAGAAAAAGACTGCTTTGGCAACTGGACTATGGCACTGCAGTCCCTCCCTTCCTCAAACCCCGCTCTCCTCAGGCTCTGCCCCAAAAATCTCCAGCCGATGCTGAAGAGGGACAAGGCAACCCTAGCTGGCAGTGAGCCCTGTGTGATTCCCAGCCTCTGCCACCAGGCCTCCTGAGGCTTTCTCCCCCCTGTCCCCCTTTTCTTTTCTGTACCCCATATCTTTAAAAGTAAATAAAAAAAATATTTTAAAAAAGAAGCCCTAGAAATGGCCAGTAACATTGTATCAAAAGAATGTAAAAGAAGCCACAGATTTCTCTAGTAAAATAAAATACCCACATCCTAAACCAGTAACCCCAGGGGACACATTATTATACCAGCACTCCTGCATGTGCCTTCTTGATGTGCTCTGCCTTCTTGATGGCCACAATTCAAAGCCCTGCCTTGCACCCAGCATACTTTAGACCACATGTCCCATTAAGATCTGTACAGTCAGCTGAAAAGAACCTCTTGGTGGTAATATTTGCAAGGCAAGTGCAAATGGCAAGGGCAGGAAGGCATTTTGTTTTTCGATTATCTTTTCAATTCCACTTCCCTCCAGAGGTCCATCGAAACCAAGAGCTGTGAGAATCTCCCAGAAATGATTTGTGACCCTGTTCATCCTGTAGTGAGGGCTGAGGTCTTTGTAACAGTAGTTTGCTTTAAAAAAAGAGTCACAGCTATATGAAATTGATTTCAGTTATATTATTGTTGCTTGAAAATGTTTCCCTCTGTTCTCAGCCTTCAGTCATGAGGTGGGTTAAGTAACGAGTACCTCAGTTCATCTTCCAAACGAGTACCTCAGTCCATCTTCTTTGTTTAGTTTGGCTCTTACTACCCCATGTAGTAGTAGCAGTAGTAGTAATATCATTAGGTTTTGATGCATAAGACAGAGTATTATTGGAATTTTAATCGTGCTCCTCACTGGTTGGATTGCACTTCACCTACAATAATGAAAATCACTCATTTTGCTGAGCTGAGCATCTGGAGGGCCACCATATATGCTGGGTAGGTCCCAAGTTTTTCAGATGTGGGTAAAACAATCAGTCAAGTTACTTGAGGGCCCACATTTTGATGGAAATATTCTTTAAGGACCTGGAGAGTCTGGAAATGTGAGAAAATGGGAACAGCTTTTGTTTACTTTGGTATTTAAAAATGCCACTTCTTGCCATGTGCATTCAGACACACACATATATACAATTTAATGTGCCGCAAATTTCATGGTGAACATACATGTTCAGCAACTGACCATACTTTTGTTTTGTTTTTTGTTTTTTTGGACAGCTGCGATCTGCTCGTGAACTGAGCCTTGGACTTTTTTGCCTCACTCCTGTCCAACCTGAACAGTTGCTGAACAGTTTTATGGCTGTGCAGTACCTGTGGTGTTGGAGTTTTTTCCCCTTCTACCTTGCAGCTGCTTTTGCAACTACACCATAGATTAAATAGATTGGTTGGGTCAAGTAATTAAATGATGACTCCCATTATCAGTGCAAAAATGTGTATGTGTGAAATAACACTGATAACATTGAATTAGATGAACACCAAAGAGTAAGATTTTTTAAGTGTCTATTTATGAATGAATTTCATAAATGACTAGATTTCTCACTTATTATTTTCTCACTTTTCTATATCATTCCAATGTTAGTATATGTGCTACTGAAGCAAGCACACTCTTTATTTAAACAATTGGCTGTGGAGCAGCATGCAGAAACAACAGGTCTGTTGGGGTGAATCAAAGACTCCTATCAGGCTGTGTGACAATATGCATGAAATTCTACTGATAGCACTGTACTGTAATATTGGAATCCATGGTAAGTAACCTAGTGAACAGGACTGAGCTGTTCAAGAACAGTTTCACTGCCCAATGAAAAATCAGATTCCTGCTTGCAGCCAGTAGATAGAATGTGAGTCAAATTGATGGGTGCTCAAATATCCCTACATACAACCACTAATTGAGGTCATTATTTCATTTTGGTCGTTGTTTATTGGTTGCTGTTGCTTCGTTGCTATTAGAAATTATTGGTGGTAGTGATTATTTTATTGTGATCTTAGCTGCTCCTTATTTTGTTTTTAAATATCTTAATTGGTCATTGTTTACAAGCCATCTTGTTTTAAAAGCATTGTGGGATATGGATAATTTATGAAAAGGTCTGCTGGCAGATCACCAAAATTAATAGCAGCAGCTAAAACATAAAGAATTTAGAATTTTCTGAAGGATGAGCCCTGACCTGGATAGCCCAGGCTAGCCTGATCTCGTCAGATCTCAGAAGCTTAAGCAGAGTCGAACCTGGAAAATATTTGGATGGGGGACCTTCAATGAATACCAGGGTCGTGACATGGAGGCTGGCAATGGCAAACCACCTGTGAATGTCTCTTGCCTTGAAAACCCCACTAGGAGTTGCCATAAGTCAGATGTGACTTGATGGGAAAAAGAAGAAGCAGCAGCATGGTATAGTGGTTAAAATGTTACACTGGGTCTAGGAAGACCCAGGCTCAAATTCATACTGGGCAATAATGTGTACTGAGCGACCTTAAGCCAGTCCTATCAGCCTAATTTGGCGGTGTGTATGTGTGTTTTAGGATAATGTCAGAAAAAAGAGAAGCATGCATGCAAACCTTAGCTCCTTTTAAGAAGGGTGGAATATACATAATTCAATAGAGGTTTTAATATATACTGCTTCTTTTGTCAATAATGAGCTGAAAATATTTATCTATAGATACATTGAACAGTGTCCCGAGAATCTAAGCTTCTGGGCATCGGGGCACTTTCTACTCTTACTTTTATATAGAGCAAAGGTCCCCATCCTTGTGAGCTGTGGATACTTTTGGAATTTTGGCAACAATGGTTGCAAAACAAAATGGCTGCCATGAAGGATGGGACCAATAATAAAATCTTGGAAAGTCCCACAGAATATTAGTCTGTCTCAAGCCCAAGTACTCTCCTATAATGGAAGCAGCTGTTTCCAAGTAGGGGTTCCCTGTAGACCCCATGATGATGCTTCCTGGCCTCTTCTGAATCACCTCTGCCTCTAATGAAGTAGAAGAAAGCCAAGATTGGTTCTTTGCTTTGAGGAAGAGATGCTTTTGGTCAACTCATGTAGGTGCCAGGAAACACAATGATAGACATCATAGCTCCTACAGGCACCATTTTGGTAAACCCCAAGCTAAAATCTAAAAAAAACTGTAAAACAACTAATATATAGCTCTAACATTGGGTATAAGTTCCTTTCCATTTAATTTTAAATTCACTCTGAAACTTGCAAAGGAGACTAGACCAGCTCAACAACCTTTAATCAAGCTGCACCAGTTTAGTAGATTCCAATCTTCTAATCAAATTTAAAATAAACCTTATCATTCTTCTACAAATTGTAGAAGGTAGCCAGTGAGATAGACGATAATGCCGTAGGTTAAAAAATCCAGATGGTATTCCCTAGCCATGTTATCAAGTTGTGTAGTAAGTTTTTAATGGAGCAAATATTGATGTTACCCAAATTAAGCTTTGTTTGGATGACATCCAGCTCCCTTGAGTTCTAGTTATGGAGTCCATAGCTCTAGTAGATAAGATTTTGCAAGATGAGGTTAAAGAGGCAATTGCCTCTTAAATTATTGACGATCCCCTGGGAAAGGTGGCTCATGGAGGAATGTTATGAAAATGTAATAATTTAATATGTAATAATTTCTGAAGAAAGTATTACAAGCATACAATTGTATATAGTGTGTGTTTTTTCAAAAGCATGTGAATGGTGCTTCATATAGTGTTCAATGCAGAAGGGACCTTGGGGACAATTAAACTATTTTATTGGCAGCATAAATTGTGGCAAATTTAGTAGTAAAACATAGGGGTAACCCAGTTGCAGCTCACAGAAATGCAAGCCTGCATGTTAAAGCAGAAACACGGTTCTCAGTTAATTAACATTGCTCAAAAACAATGAAGACAGAAAGGGCTTTTTGTTTCTCCTGTGAAGAAAAGAATGAGTATTGAGAGTCTTCTTAATAATGGCATGTTTGTGTCTAGCTTTAGACATATTTTCTACAGCTATGGTTTCATTGGATTCTGCCTCTGCCATATGTAGAGAAGATTGTACTATGGCACGGTTTATAGCTCAATACTCAAACACATGCTTTGCATATAAAAAGTCCCTAGTTCAATCCCCAGCATATCCAGTTCCCAAAAAACTAGATGATGTTGGGAAAGAACATTCCGTTCTGGAGATCCCAGGAAGCTGCTGCCACTCAGAATAAACGTATCAATGGAAGGCTGGCTCACACATAATAGTAGCTAAAAATTCATCTACTGGCAGTTTTACATTAGGATGGCATGCATCCACGACCATCATATATGGGATGACTATATCCATCCACAGCTGTGTACATCTGAAACAGGTGTCCCTTTATATACTTTTAAGGGGGAAAGACAGAATTAAATGTATTTGAATATAACCACCATACTCATGTATGTCTTGGGTCAGATGTTACATAAACATGTAAGTTTGCTAACATCCTAGCATGAACAATATTAACCATTGCCAGGGTTTGTTCAGGAGTTTGGCTAAAGCCTAAATCATATCATGGCAAAAGAAGGCATCTCCTCTTGAGAACAAATCCATTTTTTTCAACTTTTTGCCAGCTGTTGCAACTAACAACCTTGAAGTAATGGCATATCTGGAATAGTAGACTGGCTCTTATAAAGAAGAACCAAGGTCACTAGTTCCATGAGCATCTCAGAAACCTACCCCAAATGATAAAAGATTACAGCCAACTATGTTTGATTGCTCACTGTTGCTAGAGGAAGAGAGAATGACTAAGAAGATGGAGAACCTAAACTCTGAAGTTATAGGCTCACTGGTACTTTATATTCATCCACTGTCTATGAAGGTACCAATGGAATCATAAATACTTTTAGAGGGACAAAAACACACAGAGAGACTCCTATTCACTTGGCTAGTGGAAAAGCATCTGGAAAATCCAACAACTAAAGAGGCTTAAATCCTTGTAAAGAATTATAATAGACACGAGTGTCATTTGTTTCAATATGTCTGCCATGGATGAATTCTGTGAAGAAAGTGTCTAAAACAAAACTCTTTGGAGTTGTGTTTGTGTGACCTTTTCCATTTTTTCTTTTCCTTTGTTTTACATACATCTTTGAGATTTCACAGTAACAGTAGTCTTTGATAAATGCAACTCCCTGAGCTTGGCGGTGACTCTGAACATTAAGTGGGAAACTCAGGCTAGTTCGGCAAAGAGTGTTCTCAACTTCATGAGCTTTGCATCTAATTCCCCATGCTCAGTTCGACTGACTCCCTCCCTCCTAATACTGCCCATCACCAACATCACTCAGAACTGTTGACACTCGGTTTGACTCAACTACTGTTAAATATTTACAAAGAATGAGGTACAGTTTACTAGAAATTTTGTCACAGTGAAGATGCACTCTGTAAATCTTTAATTTCAAGAACACACATGCCATCCAGACTTTTCAAGAGCTTCTAGACAAATCCCATTATGCCTCTCCAGTAAATCATTCAAAATGCAGCTGCTCCAGCCATTGTTATTCCACCTGTCTGTTCACATAACTTTTTTTTACCATCTATTAGTATCTCTTTTCCATCAAATGGAGTATGAACTTCAATATATCCACATCCAGCTTCATGGTGTTTTTGTCATTATGATGTCACTTTATATGGATAATCTGCTTTTTATCTCAAGATGCTATCTTGTCAAAAAACTTTTCATGGATTTCACTAAGCTACCTGAATGCCTTTCATAAATTTTTCTTCATCTTGTTACCAATGGTACTATGGGAGATTCTGGCCCTTTGCCTGGGACCCTGGCATGGGCCGCAGCTGCCTGAGCCCATCTCCCCCATATGCTTGTCCATGTGGGTTGCAATTGAGCGGGAGTGGCTGGAGAGTCACTGAGAGTGGTGGGAAGCCTTATCCAGGGGTCAGCAGTGGATGGAAGTGCTGGCAACATCTGTGACAGTGGCTGCCGGTCACCTGGAGGGACTGCCTGTGTTTGCCAAGGACATGGGGGAGGGATAGGTGTGCATCCCCCACTCCTGCTTAACCATCAGCAGAGGTAGCCTATGAGGTGATGTAGGGGCAACCTAAGCAGTGTGGGCAAGCTGCTGGACAGGGTGGCCACTGGTGAGCAGAGGGCACCCACGGCTACATGGACTGCCCACGACATCTCCCTCTTCCTCTTCTGGGGTTTGGGTACCCTTTGCTCGATGTGGCAGGCTCCTATTCACTTGGGGTAGGCTCGATGTGGCAGGCTCCTATTCACTTGGGGTAGGCTTGGGGTGTCATGGGGGAGAAATGCTCAGGCCCCTGCCACCACTGTCAGGGACTTGTGGTGGGATCTGGACCCTTTAAGTGGAGGATGCTGCTTACAGTGAGCAAGCGTCCCTGGCCCCACCCTCTCTGCCCTTGGCCTGAGATGGGTGCTTGGCTCAGTCTCCATGCTTAGAGACCCTTGATTGGGTCTGGTTGCCCTGTCTATGATGGCCCTGCCACCTCACTAGAACACCTCCAAGGAATGTAGTGGCATGGTTGCTGGGGTGCCAAAATGGTTGTGGCCAATAAGTGCCCCAAAATAACACTTTTTCCCTGCCAGCCACCACATAACCATACCCTATAGGGACCAGATTAGTGGCACCATAGTTATGCTGAGGTCAGCCACTGCAGTAAAGGAGTGCCTCAGGATTGCCCTGAAAGTGGCTTACAAGAGTGCCATCAATTACAACTCCATTAAAATAATGAAACTAAAAACAGCAATCCAAATAAATAGCATTAATTCAGATCGCAAAAACTGGTGTAAGGGAACCAAAACAAGACAGAGGGCAGTCCAACAAGATCACCCTCAGCATAGAATCAGCAATAGGAAATGGTCTCTTAAAAGACAAGCAGTTTAAAACAGGAAAAGATGACCATTCAGACATCCTGGGCCCAAATCATGCAAGTTTGAGGCTGCCAATCCCTCTCTGGTGGTGGGAGATTCTCAACCCCAGCTCCCCTTTCCCACCATTGCTCAGAAAAAAAATACCCCCAAAAACGGCCATTGGGCCAACAGCATAACATCATTTTGGGGGGAGACTCAAATGTGATGTCAGTCTTCTCTTGGAATCAGCAGAAAAACTATGGTTTTACCATAAGACTTCTGGTGATTCCTAGAGGGGCACAAGTTGCACGATGTCACTTATACGTTTTCCCCCATGCCCCCCACTGGTTGCCAGGATTTAAAAGTCCAGGCCAGTACTTTGAATTACACAGACAACTAATGCAGTTCGTTCAATGCAGATGTAATGTGACTGCTGCAGTGTATTCTTGTTAGCACCCTTAACGCAGCTGTTTGGATCAGCTGAATTTTCCAGGGGTCCTTCCAAAGCAGCTTTGTCTAGAATATGTTACATTAATCAAGGCTTGATTTAGCTGGGAGTTGGATAACAGGGCCCTGGTCAGTTATTTCAAGGAAAATGTAAATTGACATATAAAGCGAAGACTGAGACCATGGAATGAACAAAAAATCAAATTTGAAAGACAGAAAAAATAGGATTTATTAATTTAGGGTATTTATAATACCCCACCTTTCTCCTGACAGCAATAAATACAATGCAAAAAAAAAAGCATCTATTAAAATCCATCACTAAAACAGTTGAGTCAGAACCCACCTCTGTTAATTGAAGGTTTAGCTGTTACCGTAAGAAAACAAATCATGGCAAATCTTTAGCAATGCATACACATTTTCTGACCTTGAGCTCCAGAAGCATTATATAAAGGATTATAAGCAACACATTGTCCATAATAAAATATTGTATCATTTCTTTATTTACTTCATTTATACTCCATTTTTCTCCCGAATGAGGACCTATGGTTCTCCACTTCTCCACTTTACCCTCACAACAACCCTGAGAGGCAGGTTAGGCTAAGAGTGTATGACTGGCCCAAGGTCACCCAGTAAAAATTGATGGCAGGATGGGGATTAGAACATGACTCTCCCTAGGGTTGCCAGGTCCCTCTTTGCCACCAGTGGGAGGTTTTTGGGGCAGAGCCTGAGGAGGGTGGGGTTTTGGAGAGGGGTGGGGCTTCAGTGCCATAGAGTTCAGTTGCCAAAGTGGCCATTTTCTCCAGGTGAATTGATCTCTATCAGCTGGAGATCAGTTGTAATACCAGGAGATCTCCAGCTAGTACCTGCAGGTCGGCAACCCTAATTCTCCCAGATCCTACTCTAACCAATAACACTGTAAAAGACAAACCTTGAAAATACAATGAGTCACAATGGGGGAGCAAACCAGTGTAAGAAGACTGAGTGTTTCCTTCTGTTCAAAAACAAATAGTTGATATCTGTCTGGAAAGCTTGAAGAAGCAGATTTAGTAGATCTTAATTTCATGCCTTTTGTAATTTGTTTTATATTCCATCTCAGAAAATAATAAAAAAAAATTATAGCATTGCCGAAACTTTTCAAGCTTTATTCTGGCTTTAGAATCTTAAACCTTGAATTCATTTTTATAGCTGCATTAGTAACTACAATTAAATATTAACCTGGAGGTCTACTGAATAAACACACAAACAATCATTTCCTGGAGTTAACAATAACCATTCCCTAATAAATTTAAAGCAATGTTTTTGCAATAGTTGTTGTTCTTGAAATAGAGTATTTACATATTTTCTTTGTCATAAGAATTGCAGCATGATCTTGTAACTCAACCTGAATGTGAAGACAAGAAATGGATGGGAAACCTCTAGGGTTGCCAACCTCCAGGTACTAGCTGGAGATCTCCTGCGATTACAATTGATCTCCAGCAGATAGAGACCAGTTCACCTGGAGAAAATGGCTGCTTTGGAAGATGGAGTCTATGGCATTATACACCATTGTAGTCAAACCCCCCCCCTTCCCAAATCCTGCCTTTTTCAGGCTTCGCCCCAAAAACCTCCAGGTATTTCCCAACCCAGAGCTGGCACCCCTAGAAATTTCTCATTCTGCAATGTCTTAGGTCAAACCTCAAGTGTTAAAATTCAGAATACCTTAAATTATCAGACAGGTAAGATAGCAAAAATGACCTTGGCCAGCATTCTGGTGTAGAGCCAGCATGGTGTAGTGGTTAAGAGTGTTGGTTTGGAGCGGTGGACTCTAATCTGGCGAACTGGGTTTGATTCCCTGCTCCTCCACATGAGCAGCGGAGGCTAATCTGGTGAACTAGATTTGTTTCGACACTCCTACACACTAAGTCAGCTGGGTGACCTTGGGCAAGTTACAGCTCTGTTAGAGCTCTCTCAGCCCCACCTACCTCACAGGGTGTCTGTTGTGGGGAGGGAAAGGGAAGGTGATTGTAAGCCAGTTTGATTCTCCCTTAAGTGGTAGATAAAGTTGACATATAAAAACCAGCTCTTCTTCTTTCTACAGCAGTGGTTAGTCATATATCTTTAGAAAGCTCATGTGCAGGGCTTATTGGGTATAAGTGATTGGAAATCGCTATTTTTGAGAACTAGAATGTTGTTGTTCCACATCTGACTGTCTAATAATAAATACAGATAAAGGTCCAGGAAAGTCTGTTGCAGCAAAAGCTACAAAGAGTCAGATTTATTGTGGTATCAGCCTTCATGGGCCAGAGACCTCTTGATTGACAGATGATAAAGCCATCCATCATGGCTCTGCAGAATTTTTTTTTTTAAGCCGTTGAATTTAGCAGTTAGCATGGCATCTTGTAGTAATGCATTCCATAAGTTAATAAGGAATTGCATAAGGAAGAAATACTTCTCTTGTTGGGCCAGGGCCTATCGGCAATTAATTCATTGGATGAGTCCAATTGCTAGTAAAGAGACAGAAGGAGTGATAATTGAAAAAGATAGGAAGACAGAAGGAAATGGCCGTGATTAACTTCTGTAGAAAATGGAATTTTAAAAAGAGACTGGGAACAATCCTAAACAAGTCTGCTCAGAAGTGTCTGAACAGTGGGGCTTGCTTACCCCCAGGAAAGTGTTCTTAGGATTGCTGCCACAGTTTTGGATAATGGAGTGTAATATAATTGACTAGACTGGGGAAACCTGAGTTCATATCCTCATTCTGTCATGTAGCTCTCTGGTTAATCTTCGGCCAGCCACTATTTCACAGGCTAACCTACCTCATAGCTGGTTGTGAGAATAAATTGGGAAGGTGGTAGCATATGCCATGCTATGCTTTCAGGATACAGTTGCCAACTCTTGGTTGGGAAATACCTGGCGATTTTGGGGGCAGAGCCTGAAGGAGGCAGGGTTTGGGGAGAGGAGGGACTTCAATGCCATAGAGTCCAATTGCCAAAGCAGCCATTTTCTCCAGGTGAACTGATCTCTATTGGCTGGAGATCAGTTGTAATAGTAGATCTCCAGGCACAACCTGGAGGTTGGCAATCCTATTTCAGGAGCAAGAGTGGAGAAATAAGAGTACATGTATGCTTTTGCACAATTGCCATCCATTTCTGTGAGCTATACTCAAGAGTGAAACATCCCACGTGTCTGTGATACGAAGGTTAAACAAAGTATATGCACAGGGAACATAAATGAACTATAAACAGTTTTTGGCAGCTGCGTTCAAGCTTCTGACATCTGAACAAATAGATATTTCTCTATTGCCACCTTTAAGTCTATAAAACATTTACTAGAAAAGTATAATTTAGGAAACCAGAGTTGTATGCTCTAAGGCCAAAGTGGAGATCTTTCAGATTGGACAGCAATAAAAATGTGAAGTGCATATTCAAAATTTATTTTAAAATAACAGCGTGGGCAGGGGGGATCCTGAA
The DNA here is from genome assembly GCF_029931775.1 of Euleptes europaea. Taxonomy (NCBI): domain Eukaryota; kingdom Metazoa; phylum Chordata; class Lepidosauria; order Squamata; family Sphaerodactylidae; genus Euleptes; species Euleptes europaea. The sequence continues at coordinate 59,565,031 of NC_079314.1, forward strand.
TTGCTGGGACAATAAAAAAATCACAGATGGGGGGGGGAATCCCAAATTGTAAGGACCCGCCTCTCCTTAAGCTGAGACCCTTTAGATAGTAGGTCTTATTTTGGACTTAGTTGTTTTGATCACCCCCTTTTTCAGCTTAATGCCAGGGGATCTGAAACTTTGGGAGTCTCATAAGGCATTTGGATTGAGCCATGGCACTGGAAATTCCCAAGGAGTGAAGAGGAAGGGTGTTGCTGCAGGGAAAGTAGACCATGTGCAACCTCCCCCAGCTTGGTAGCATATCATTCTCAATAACAAAAAGGTTTTTCAACACTGGAGACATCACTCATTATCCTGACATACCCCAGAGGTGTCTGCCCAGCCCAAGAACATTGCTATTTCATTAACGAACTTTTGGTTCCTCTTTTTCCTTTTTAATTCAATCAAGAAGGGCACTCAAGTCATTAATATGCCCTCCATCCTGTTAGTATGGCATCTTGTGCCCTCTTGTTGGTGTGTGTGTGTGTGTGTGATTCCTTAGGTGCTTAGTGTAGGTTCTTTACATTTTTATTTCTTTTTATTTTATTTTGTATACAGTAAAGTTATTTGTGTTTACACAATTACACTCACTCACTCTCTTTCTCCATAATTTTATTTTGAGGTACCCCTACTGAGATCCACCATGGTATACAGAGACTACAATGTCTCACATTATTTCTTTCTGGAACCCTTTTAAAGCCTTCGGTTTATTGTTACGGTCATAGACCAGCACATCCTTTTAAAGCTAATTTTCCCTTTTCTCTGGGTCCAGTTTGGGTAACAAAATGGTTAGTCCAATACTCTATTTTTTTTAAATCTAAAAGTTGAATGTCAACCCAAGTAAGGAAAACATATATTTTGTGCCAGATTCAGACCCAAAGATTCTCCTTACCATCGACTTTAGCTTCTGCAGGTAATCCAATAATATATTCAAGATATGCAGTCAGCTGGCTGACATTCACCTCACCACATTTTTAAAGAGCAGATAATTATAGATTTCACAAAAGTACCAACCCAAAACTAGCATAAGGTAAAGCACTGGTGGAAAAGGTCACATTTTCAGATTGCCACAGGAGGTGAGGCAACATCACTTTAGGCACAGAAAGGTCAGAATCAACATTATTTGAACCAGTGCATAAGGTTTCCATTATATACTCATTCATTTGGGTAGCTTCATCTATCACTTATTTAGGAGGGCTTGAAAAAGGTTACTCCTTGCATCTGTTTCTATTCCATCGTAACACCCCCATTACCACCATCTTTTGGACCAAGAGTTTGCTTTCCAACTACTTCCACAACCACAATATCCTCAAATTACAACATGGATGGATCTGTGGAAGCAGAATGTATTCCATTTTGGTTTGTGTTGTGGGAGAAAGCAAGATTTCATTAGATTATGAAAGTTAAGGGATTGACACTAGGGTTATAAAGTCCCCCTTGGCGACTGGCGAGAACTTCATGGAGTTTTGGGGTAGAATGCTATAGCATCCCTGTCATAATGCCGGAGCTTCTGGGGTAAACCCAAAAGTGACATCATTGTGTTGCTGATCGCTCTCCCCTTTTCAGCTAGCCTGCTTTCGCCCACCAACCAGCTGAGGTGGGCAATTGCCTGCCATAACCGGTCAAATGGGAACCCTAATTGACATTAAGCCCTGTTTCTTAAGCTCCTGAATTAATGTTATATAATTATTGTAGCCTAGACATCATCCATTGAACTCATATATTCTGAAACAGTTTCATATAACTGGTTTAAACTCCAAATCATGTGCAACAGTCTGGGTTATGCATTTTGATATTCTCTCTTTGTAGCATCTGAGGTATCAGTGAAAGGGATCCTTCTAAATTACTGTTCATTGTCCCTCATTGTCCCTCCACACAGGCCACTGAAAAATGGCATTTTACGACTCCATGTTTTTATCAAAATGGAACTATTTTCTACAGCTCAATGTGAAACCTGCTAGCTCACAGCCATGAGGGAGCAAAGGCAATTGGCGCAACGTACTGCAAAATGTTAACTATATTTTGGGAAACAATTGTAAATTTTGCTGATGTCAGTGCTGTCTGAGATTTGGATTATGTTAACCATTTATGGTAACACCTGACAAATGCATGGAATCCGATGTGCCCCTCAGTTCCCCTACTTGCATATGGAGTTACACCAGAGCATGATATTGAGCAGACATCATTTTCCCAACATACCTCCAAAGGTCTTGTGACAGGCCTTTTCTACTAACTGAAGGGACTCACACAGACTCCTATAATTTTTGGGAACCTGGTTTGTTTTAAGTTATAAACCTGCCCCTCAGTTACCAAGTGCTCTGAAGGTTGCAAGTAGGGTTGTGCATATTGATATACCCAAAATGAAAATCCAAAATTAGCCGTTTCAACAATATTCGGGTTTTGGATTGACCAAACACCAAAACCTGGGAATCTGCCCAAAGCCAAATAGGTGATTCCCTAATTATTCGGCTTTTTCGGACATACTGGGGGTATGTCAAGGACAGACATTTTAACCTTATGGTAAACAATTCCCCCCCCCCCTAACAAAATCTCTACGGTTCCCCACAGAAACCTGGTGCCCTGATGCAAACGTGTCACATGCAGCCAATTAATTATGATAATTTGAATCAAAAGCATTTCTTCATACTCCAGTGTATCATATTATTTTGCATTCCAATAATGTGCTAACTCTACACAAAACAATTGCACAATTAGTGTCTCGTACTGTAATTTGTATTAATTTTGGCCTTCTAACTTGGAAGGGCTGTAAATAACCAAAATCATCAGCATGTGTACATATATGGAAATACAAAGCTCATAAAAGCATCTAGTAATTAAAACTCAAATTACTATTCAACAGATGTAATGAGATGTATTTATTAATAACCTCATTAAAGGGGATGATGGATGAAGAAGCTTGCCCATAATAATTACTTCTCAAAGAAAAGAGGTGTTGTTAATCTGCTAAGTAGTTGATGACACAGAAAATTATAAATAATAGAAATAGTGCACAAATTAATTCTAGATTAGAAAGTCAGAATAGCTTGCATTTAATGAGGACAGTCATTTTTCAGCACTGGATAAGCATCACCACCATCTCTTGAAGACTGCTATAATTAGACCATGCCTGCTTTAGCCAATGTTCCTAAGTTTTGTTTTTTAATTTTCCCCCCTCTAGTCATGCTGAATTTTTCACTTACGGTTGAACATCAGTGCTGAGCAAAACTTACAGCAAGCGCATACCACAGTATTCTTTTTTTTTTAAGAGCTTCAATATCAGAAAAAATGTTCTCTCTCACTCTTTCTCTCTCTGGTAGTCTATATATCTTAGAAACAGAGTATTGTTTTAATATTAGCTTACATTTGAAGAGTTTCGCCATTCTGTTTCTGAACAAGCATTTGGGAGAATTTCACCTGGTTCTCCAGCAGAACATTCATGATTACTATTAAACAAGTTTTGGTAAGAGCAGAGGCATTTTCATTTTTATTTGAGAGTGTTCCTTGGAGTTTTTTTGCAGAATAGCCTCTCTGGGTGACTACAGTTTTTCATCATCTTTTGTTAAAAAGATTCAACACAACAAATATTACCAATATCACTTCAGAAGTTTGAATGTTTAGTTACATTACTATTTTGTTCCCACATACACTCTGGCACAGTGCCACTTAACTCAGAAATAAATCACCCCGTTTTTGCATTAAAATTTCTTGGTTGTATGAATTGCAAGTAACTTTTAGCTTCCATTAAAATGGCCATCTTTGTTTAGTTATCATTTCCATGATGAGTCAAACACAGACAATTGCTTGTATTAATCATAGACACAAATGCTAAGGCAGTCCACATAAATGTTTATTTGTTCGTTTTCTTGTGTGAAGCACACACTTTCTCTCTCTCACACACACACACACATATCATATTATATGCCCACACACATATACAAGGGGGAACCCACAAGAAACTTTTGGGAGCAACTGTCCCCTCCCCCCTACCTTTGCTTCCTGTCCCCCTTCCACCCCAGTGCTGTCACAGTACAATCTATATGAAAGTGAAGAAGCCTGTGGTTCACCACTAGCTCCTTATATTACAATGTTCTTTTGCGAGTTTTCCACTACAGGTCTCTACCCTCCTCAAACCCTCCCCTCCCCAGGCTCCACCCCTCAAATCTCCAGGAATTTCCCAACCTGGAGTTGGCAACCCTATCTCCTTCCCACCCAACAGCCTACCTACCTTTATCTGCCCCTCTGTCTTAAGTTTTCCATCTCTTCCTCCCTGCAGCCTCAGCCTCAGTCTTTTCGCCACAGTGGGAGCAAACCCAGCTTACATTAGTCTCCTCCTTTTTATCTATATAACAACCCTGTGAGGAAGGCTAGGCTGAAAGTATGTGACTGGTCCATAATCACCCAGTGGGCATCCACAATAAAACTGGAGATTTGAACCTGGGTCTCCCAGATCCTACTCTAAAGCTCTAACTGCTACACTACACTGGCTTTCATGCGGTGACTGCTGTTGAACAGTAGAAAGCAGCCAGACCTTGGTGAGTCATGCAAGTCAGGGGGTATCAAGTCATTCAGAGGTTGCTGACAGGCCTAGAGTGGCCAACCTCTAGGTGGGATCTGGAGTTCTCCCAGAATTACAACTGAACTCCAAATGAGATAGATCTGTCCCCCTGGAGAAAATGGCTGCTCTGGAGGGTGGACTCTATGACATTAGACAAGTGATGGAGAACCTTTTAGAGACCGAGTGCCCAAACTGCAACCCAAAACCCACTTATTTATTGCAAAGTGCCAACAGCTGGGTGGCGGGCAGTCCAGGGAAGGAGGGGGGGCTTTGAAGATGGGTGGCCTCCGTGGGGGTGGGGGGAGTCCCCATTGGGAAGCTTCCCCAGTCACAGAGGCCAGGTTACCCATTGGTTTCTATTTTCCGGGGTCAGGATCGCACGGGAGAGGGGGGCAGCGGGGAAAGCGAGCCGGGCCCTCTCCGGGGCCAGGATCGCATGGGAGAGGGGGGAGGCGGGGAAAGCGAGCCTGGCCCTCTCCGGGGTCATGATCGCACAGGAGAGGGGGCGGCGGGGAAAGTGAGCCTGGCCTTTTCCTGGGCCAGGATCGCACGGGAGAGGGGGGCGGCGGGGAAAGCGAACCTGGCCCTCTCCGGGGTCAGGATTGCACGGGAGAGGGGGGCAGCGGGGAAAGCGAGCCTGGCCCTCTCCGGGGTCAGGATCGCACGGGAGAGGGGGCGGCGGGGAAAGCGAGCCTGGCCCTTTCCTGGGCCAGGATCACACTGGAGAGGGGGCAGCGGCTGGGAAAGCGAACCTGGCCCTCTCCATAACCAGGATTGCACGGGAGAGGGATGGCGGCGGGGAAAGCGAGCCTGGCCCTCTCCGGGGCCAGGATCACTTGGGAGGGGGGGCGGTGGGGGGGCAGGCAGCGCAGCGCGGTTCAAAGCCCCCGCCGCCCAGCTGGGCAGTCCAGGGAAGGGGCGGGCTTTGAACCGCGCCGCGCTGCCTGCAAGCATCGTGGCGTGATTCAAAGCCCCGGCCGCCCAGCTGGGCAGCGGGCGTGTGCCCGCAGAGAGAGCTCCGCGTGCCAGACTTGGCATGTGTGCCATAGGTTCAACAACATGGCATTAGACCCTGCTGAGGCCTCTTCCCTCCCCAAATCCTTCCCTCCTCAGAATTTACCACAAAATCTCCAGGAAATTTCCATCCTGGAGCTGGCAACCCTTGCCAGGCCTGGCCCTAGTGAGTCCTCCTTGAAAGGCCAAAATAGGCCTAGAAAGTGCCCTTCCCCTTCCCCCTGGCTTTTACTGGCAGAACCAAGCCTGGAATCTGTGGTTACCTAGCAACAGTCACTGAGTGAATCTGTCATTTAAAGCTACAGGCACTCCTTTTATTATTTTTGGCTTTCTAAAACTCCCCAATGTGTTTTCTTTTAGATTTCAGATTTTTCTGCACACCTGGGACCCTTTTCAGGTTTGTAGAAAGATCTGTTTTGCCCATTTATAGTTCCAGTCACTGGATTTAAGTATCCAAAGATTTGGCCAACTTAGCTATTCGAATATAAGATACATCTCATATTACACATACACACACACACACATATACACACGTAGAGAGAGAGAGGAAGAAAGAGTCATTTCACAATTTTAATACATGGCTCCAGCTTGTAAAATATATTGGTCTAGGTAGGTTGTAACTGTAGCATTTACAGAAATAGAATCAGACAAGTTCAGCAACTCAAGTACTTAAATAATAATGGCTGAGAAGCTGAGTGTTTATAGTTGCTTTTATGACCTCTATAAACGCCTTGGTACCTCAGAGACTATGGATTCTGAAAGGACCACATTTTAATTAATGTCATCTTCTACCCATCAAAACTGCAGTTATGTTGCAATTCGTAATTTCTAAAACCCGTCATCAAATGCTTAATGTACCTGATGGAAGTTGAAATCAGGCTGTTAAAGTGTGTTTCCTCCTCCACAATATAGATCATATACAATTGCAAGAGACGTTTACGTAATCCTTATGACTGTAATAAAACAGTGCTGTCCAAGTGTGAGGAAAACCTCCATGGAGGAACAGGGAAGGTTGACAGGGAAGAAGCAAGGCCCAGTCTGCCTTTCGCCAGCAGTTGCTTTGGCTAAGTTAGAAAACAATCTTAATCTATTGACATCATCTCCCAGTCTGTGGTTTTTAAAAGGCCCATTATTATCATTATTATCATTGTTATTAATATTATTACTATTATTAATTTGGCACTTAGAGGGTTCAGAATGTTTCACAAACCATACTTGGTCTTATTTCACACATTCCGTTACTAGCACTGATTTCATTGCTAGAGTATACTGAGGTAAAAATTTCTTCTTCACAGACTGTTCTCTTTCTTGGACTATTTTCTAAAGATGAGAGAATGCTACAAACCTATAATCGTTTATGTTTTAAGCTGTTCATCTCCTGGCTGCTGCTAAGAATAATGCCTGATTTTTATGGATTTTGTTTTTTATACATAAACATTTTGATGTCCTGTTTCTTGAGGGCAAATGTTTTCCACAGAAAACTTGGGAACCTCTGCAATAATGTTTTTGAGCAGCTTTGAGGTAGCAACAAGAAGCTTTAGGATTGGTTCTTGTAGGTTATCCGGGCTGTGTAACCGTGGTCTTGGAATTTTCTTTCCTGACGTTTCGCCAGCAACTGTGGCAGGCATCTTCAGAGTAGTAACACTGAAGGACAGTGTCTCTCAGTGTCAAGGGTGTAGGAAGAGTAATATATAGTCAGAAAGGGTTGGGTTTGAGCTGAGTATTGTCCTGCAAAAGTATTGTCCTGTAAGTATCAAGATAATGTGCTAATGAGGGTATGGTATGTTAATATGGAACCATTGTATCCTGAAGTGATCTGTTAATGTGTGTAATCCAAAGCTAATCTGTATGGCTATTGTTGAATGTTGTCTTTGTCTGGAGGTTTTTCAGGGCAGGAAGCCAAGCCTTATTCATTCTTAAACTCTCCTCTTTTCTGTTAAAGTTGTGCTGATGTTTATGAATTTCAATGGCTTCTCTGTGCAATCTGACAAAATAGTTGGTAGAATTGTCCAGTCTTTCAGTGTCTTGGAATAAGACCCTGTGTCCTGTTTGTGTCAGTCCATGTTCAGCCACTTCTGATTTCTCAGGTTGGCCAAGTCTGCAGTATCTTTCATGTTCTTTTATCCTTGTTTGTATGCTGCGTTTTGTGGTCCCGATGTAAACTTCTCCACAGCTGCAAGGTATACGATATACTCCTGCAGAGGTGAGGGGGTCTCTTTTGTCTTTTGCTGATCGTAGCATTTGTTGTATTTTCTTGGTGGGTTTAAACACTGTTTGTAGGTTATGTTTTTTCAAAAGTTTCTCCATCCTATCAGTGACTCCTTTAATAAATGGCAAGAATACCTTTCCTATGGGAGACTGTTTTTCTTGAGTTTTCTGATTTTTGTTTGGTTTAATGGCCCTTCTGATTTCATTCTTGGAGTAGCCGTTTGCTAGCAGTGCGTGATTTAGATGATTAGTTTCTTCCTTGAGAAACTGTGGTTCACAGATCCGTCTTGCACGGTCCATTAATGTTTTGATTATTCCTCTTTTCTGTCGGGGGTGGTGGTTGGAGTTTTTGTGTAAGTAGCGATCTGTGTGAGTTGGTTTCCGGTAGACCTTGTGACCTAACTGAAGGTTTGATTTACGGATGACAAGGGTATCAAGAAATGGGAGTTTACCCTCAATTTCCTTTTCCATGGTAAACTCCCATTTCTTGATACCCTTGTCATCCGTAAATCAAACCTTCAGTTAGGTCACAAGGTCTACCGGAAACCAACTCACACAGATCGCTACTTACACAAAAACTCCAACCACCACCCCCGACAGAAAAGAGGAATAATCAAAACATTAATGGACCGTGCAAGACGGATCTGTGAACCACAGTTTCTCAAGGAAGAAACTAATCATCTAAATCACGCACTGCTAGCAAACGGCTACTCCAAGAATGAAATCAGAAGGGCCATTAAACCAAACAAAAATCAGAAAACTCAAGAAAAACAGTCTCCCATAGGAAAGGTATTCTTGCCATTTATTAAAGGAGTCACTGATAGGATGGAGAAACTTTTGAAAAAACATAACCTACAAACAGTGTTTAAACCCACCAAGAAAATACAACAAATGCTACAATCAGCAAAAGACAAAAGAGACCCCCTCACCTCTGCAGGAGTATATCGTATACCTTGCAGCTGTGGAGAAGTTTACATCGGGACCACAAAACGCAGCATACAAACAAGGATAAAAGAACATGAAAGATACTGCAGACTTGGCCAACCTGAGAAATCAGCAGTGGCTGAACATGGACTGACACAAACAGGACACAGGGTCTTATTCCAAGACACTGAAAGACTGGACAATTCTACCAACTATTTTGTCAGATTGCACAGAGAAGCCATTGAAATTCATAAACATCAGCACAACTTTAACAGAAAAGAGGAGAGTTTAAGAATGAATAAGGCTTGGCTTCCTGCCCTGAAAAACCTCCAGACAAAGACAACATTCAACAATAGCCATACAGATTAGCTTTGGATTACACACATTAACAGATCACTTCAGGATACAATGGTTCCATATTAACATACCATACCCTCATTAGCACATTATCTTGATACTTACAGGACAATACTTTTGCAGGACAATACTCAGCTCAAACCCAACCCTTTCTGACTATATATTACTCTTCCTACACCCTTGACACTGAGAGACACTGTCCTTCAGTGTTACTACTCTGAAGATGCCTGCCACAGTTGCTGGCGAAACGTCAGGAAAGAAAATTCCAAGACCACGGTTACACAGCCCGGATAACCTACAAGAACCAATGAACTCTGACCGTGAAAGCCTTCGACAAAGCTTTAGGATGTTTTTGATTTTGCTTCTATTGAATGAACTCAATATGAAATATTACATATTACGTATGACATATCTTCCTTTGGTGTGTACACATGGTTTGATGCATATGGTCCTTTTAACTCTGAAGCCTCCACCCCAGAGCCCACTGTAGCACCCAAGGTGTCTTCCCAATTGACCCCTCACGCTTCACAAAGCCAATTCAGCACCCACAGCAAGAAGCCAGAAAGGTAGTAAGAATGAATAACAGCAAGTATAATGTCACAGAGGAGCACAAGTATTGTCCTAAAGAACGAAGCATTGTTCACACATTACAGTGAACACATGTACAACCTGCAAGCACATGCACACATCTGTTTGTAAGAAAGAGCCAGTGCCAGTTCACTTTATAAATGAAACCAACGTTTGGATATTTACACATTCAGAACATTTTAATGCTGCCTTTCCACCTGATCAGGGTCCGAAAGGTGGTGAGTACAAAAAACATTAAGCAATTAAAATACAATTAAACCATAAAATAATTCAATTAAAAGCACATAAACAAATAACACTGGAAAGAGGGCCAGTACTGGGGGTATGTCAAACAAAACAAAAAAGTCTTCACCTGCTCGCAAAAGTCACCAATAGAGGGAAACAGATGATTCTCCCTGGGGAGGAAGTTCCAAAGTTTGGATGCCATAACGGAGAAGGCCCTTTCTCAGGCTGGGACCCATTTTGCTTCAGATGGCAAGGGCAACCAAAGCAGGCCCTCTGAAGATAACCAGAGTCTACAGGTAGGTTCATATGGGACAAAGCAGTCCTTAAGGTATGTTGGCCTCAGGCCATACAGAGCTTTAAAATTGTGAATACGAATAATTTTCTTTTACTTGGTTTGTTGAGAAATCATGCACTATTATAAACAGAGAAAGGTTTCAGGTATGTTTGGAGCCACAAAAATGTTGATTGTAAAGAACTTGCAAATGCTAAAAATATGGACATAGAAGTGTGGATTCAAAATGTTTGGCAACTTGTAAATCTGTTAGCCTCAACCATGGCAAGTATTTGGCAAGACCTGCAAGGAATACCAGGGGTGTGGTGCGGAGGCAGGCACCTCTGAACATTTCTATGGGGTTGCCATAAGTCAGTTGTGACTTGACAGGGGAAAAAACACCCTTGTCTAGATAGTGGATGAAAACACATTTCTTGAAGTGCTGGAGACCTTTCTTTTACTTTTGACATTCAACTAGGGTTGCCAGGTCCCTCCTCCCAATCAGCAGGCTTGGCTTGGGCAGCTGCAGGTGTGCGCAAGTGCGTGCATACAATAACAGCATTTCTGGTTTTACTTCCAGAAGAGCCACATCTCCACGGCTGATTTAACACTCAAACTCCAAAATTTGGGGGATTTGAGTGTTAAAGCAGCCACGGTGATGCAGCGCTTCCAGAAGTAAAACCGGAAGGGCCATCATTGCGTAAGCGCGCACGCTCCAGAGCAGCTGAGTGGATTAGCAGCCAATTGCCCACCAATGCCACCTATCTGGCAACCCTACAATGAACTCATGATTGAACTATTGACTCATACCAGTGTTCTTCTCTGATGTTTAGTAGGCTGATGTACAATGTTTTAATGTGTTAGCTGTATAAAAATGTAATTAAAAAAAACACACAAGAAGAAACAAAACACTTCATGTTCATTACGGAGTAGTATATTGGTTAGAGTGCCAGATGAGTATCTGGGAGACCCGGAATCAAATCCCTACTTGTGCCATAGAAGTTCACTGGGTGACCTTGCTCCAGTCACATTATCTCAGCCCAGCCTACCTCACAGGGTATTTGTGAGGATTAAATGGAGAAGAGGGGGAAAATGTAAACTGCTTTGGATCCCACTGGGGAGATAAGTGGGGTATTAAGTATGAAATCCCTACTTACCAGAGGGCATGACTAGGCAGAGGGGGGGAGATGATCCTGCACAGGTATGCATACTATGAGCAAAGACTGGACCAGTGTGGGCCAATGCTATCATTAATATATGCATCAGCTGGAGTGAAGGTAACCAGTGAGTCCATTCAGACATACAACTACTGCATCTTATATTTGAATCAGTCATATACAATCCAGATGTCCTTCCTATGTACCTTCAGCAAGAATTGACAACAGTCTGCATACAAACTGTCTTGGACAGGGAAAGGTGAGCTATAAATATGCTAAGTGCATTAAATAAAATGAGAGTTTTAGGCTGCAGTTCTAAAAACACTTTCTTGGGAGTAAAAGCCATTGAATAAAATGAGACTTGCTTCCAAGTGGTCCTCAGTCTGCTAAAGTCTGCTGTTCTAATCCAGCCAGTCAATTTTCCAGCCAGCTGTGGGAGGTGAGTGAGCTGGCAGGATTCTAAGAGGGGGTTAGACTTGAGTACACCTGACACTTCCTGATTGTGAGTAATGTTAACAAAAATCATGACGGTTCCACTGATAAGTCTCAGCTGTAATATGCGCTGTCAGGAATAGTATTTTCAGTGACCTCTGATAATAAAATTCTGGACCAAGTTGCTGAGGCAAGCAAGAAACCTGTAGAAATAGCAACCTATTCTTTATTTTCCAAACAAGATTCAGCCACTGAGCCTGAGAACAAAAAAGTAGTATACATTCTGTAAGAACAAACAACAATAACTTTTTAAAAAACCCATGAGACAGTATTTTCCCTTCCCTGTGGGAGACAGGAATCATGAGAGCATATCACCAAGGGAGTCATCATCTAATAGATCATCTTCTTTTTCTTTTTACTGTGCAAAATTCTCTCATTCACAGGAGAAAAAATGCTGAATGATCAAAATGATTGCAAAAGTGCCACTTTTGCATGTGCCTGACCAAATATAATCATTTATTGCGAACTCTTTAGTTAGGCTTTACTTGGCAAGAGGGCAGGATGTTTTATCCTGTCACCTGCTGAAATGTGATATTCATCAACAAGGATTTGAACAGCGTAAAATAAGTACAGGGGAACACTCAGAACCTTGAACATGTAGTCCCATTGCAGCTTATCCCCTGGCCCTAGAACAGGTCCCCAATGTGGTGCCAGTAGCCACCATGGCGCCCTCAAACACCTTTTCTGGTGCCTGCCAAGTGTTTTTAGGAAGTGGACGAAGCCAGGTAGGGCTTTTGCCCAGAAAGACTTCTGCTTGACCATTGGAGATTTGATTGGCTGTGCAGATTTTTTTAAATGCTGCTTTGGCAGGAGCTACCACTACAGCGCAAGGATCTGCATTAGAATCATAGAATCATAGAGTTGGAAGGGACCACCAGGGTCATCTAGTCCAACCCCCTGCACAATGCAGGAAATTCACAACTACCTCCCCCCACACCCCCAGTGACCCCAACCCTCCCCCCCGCCATGCAGGATCCCACAATCAAAGCACTCCCAACGGATGGCCATCTAGCCTCTGCTTAAAGACCTCCAAAGACGGGGACTTCACCACCCTCTGAGGCAGCACATTCCACCGTCGAACAGCCCTATCCGTCAGAAAGTTCTTCCTAATGTTTAGGTGGAATCGCTTTTCTATTAATTTAAATCCATTACTCCGTGTCCTAGTCTCTGGAGCAACAGAGAATAAGGTAGTTCCCTCATCAACATGACATCCCTTCAAATATTTAAACATGGCTATCATGTCTCCCCTCAACCTTCTCTTCTCCAAACTAAACAAACCCAACTCCCTAAGTCTCTCATCATAGGGCATGGATTCCAGACCTTTGACCATTCTGGTCGCCCTCCTCTGGACACACTCCAACTTGTCAACATCCTTCTTAAATTGTAGAGCCCAAAACTGGACACAGTATTCCAAGTGAGGTCTGACCAATGAAGAATACAGTGGTAGTATTACTTCCCTTGATCTAGACACAATACTCCTATTGGTGAGCCCAGAATTGCATTGGCCTTCTTAGCCGCCATATCACACTGTTGACTCATGTTCAGTTTGTGGTCCACTAAGACTCCCAGATCTCTTTCACATGTACTGTTGTCAAGCCAACTCTCTCCCATCCTGTACCTGTGCCTTATGTTGTTTCTGCCTAGGTGAAGTACTTTACACTTCTCCCTATTGAAATCCATTTTATTGCTTATGGCCCAGCTCTCCAGTCTATCGAGGTCATTCTGAACTTTGACCCTACCCTCCTGGGTATTAACTACCCCTCCTAACTTGGTGTCATCTGCAAATTTGATTAGCATGCTCTCTATTCCATCATCCAAGTCATTTATAAAAATATTAAATAGTACCGGTCCCAGGACAGACCCCTGTGGTACCCCACTGGTCACTCCTTTCCAGGATGAAGTTGTGCCATTAATGAGCACCCTTTGGGTTCGGTTGGTCAACCAATTACCAATCCACCTAACAGTAGCAGCGTCCAGCCCACATTTTACTAGCTTTGTTTCAAGAAGATCATGGGGGACTTTATCAAAGGCTTTACTGAAATCAAGGTACACTACATCTACAGCATTCCCATGTCACCCTTTCAAAAAAAGATATGAGATTAGTTTGGCATGACCTGTTTTTGAGAAACCCATGTTGACTGTCAGTGAGCACAGCATTTCTTTCTAACTGCTTACAGATCAAAATATTGTCGAAGGCTTTCACAGTCAGAGTTCATTGGTTCTTGTAGGTTATCCAGGCTGTGTGACCGTGGTCTTGTATTTTCTATCCTGACATTTCGTCAGCAGCTGTGGCAGGCATCTTCAGAGGAGTAACACAGAAGGACAGTGTCTCTCAGTGTCAAGTGTGTAGGAGGAGTAATATATAGTCAGAAAGGGGTTGGGTTTGAGCTGAATCATTGTCCTGCAACCATTACCTTTGATACTTTTTTGCAGGACAATGAATCAACCCAACCCCTTTCTGACTATATATTACTCTTCCTACACACTTGACACTAAGAGACACTGCCTGCCACAGCTGCTGGCGAAACGTCAGGAAAGAAAATACCAAGACCACGGTCACACAGCCCGGATAACCTACAAGAACCAATGCTTACAGACCATCTGTTTAATTATCTGCCCTGGTATTTTACCTGGTATTGATGTCAGGCTGACTGGGCGATAACTGTGTGACTGAAGTTAAACTGTGGCAATTATTTTGTGGCTGGCTCCACATTTTGTGGCAGCCATTTTGTTGCTGCACCCATCGTGCCATGTCAGAATTCCAAACGTGCCCACAAGCTCAAAAAGGCTGGGGACTCCTGCCTTAGAAGAACTTCATGTACCCAAGGAAAACACAAATACTTATTTATACAGAGCAAACATGGTAATAGTAGTTGACTAGGATCTGGGTGACCCAGGTTCAAATTCCCATTCTGTCACAGAGGTGACCTTGGGCTAGTCACATCCTCTTAGCTTAACCTACCATACAGGGCTGTTCTGAAGATAAAATGGATGAGAGAATAATGTAAGCTGCTTTGGGAGAAAGGGTACAAATAAATTCAAAAAATAAATATTTAGGGAAATTATATCTATCAAAGCAGTTTGCCAATTAAGTCACTGGCAACCAATGATCATTAACATTCCACCCAAAAAAAAGCAACCCCAAACTGCTCCACTCCTAATGCTTTTGGTGTTTCCATTTATCAAGATACATTATGTCATTTGTGCCTAAGCAGAAATGTGATAAATGGTCAAAAAGCTTGCATTTGTTCTTGACAGAGTATCCTTGAAACACATTTGTGACTGACTATGGGACAAAACAGATGACACGACAATTTCAAATGTAAACAGAAGCAGTGTGGGCCCTGCTTCAAATTCAGGCTGTGCAGAGATAGAAGGAAACAGACAAACTGATCCCTTCCACACAGTGCTATTGTTAGTAGCCATGCTGAGAACCCTGCAGCAAAAATTTCACCAGACAAACATATTTTATTTGACCACCATTATCTATTTTTGAGTCAGGCTTTGGACCTGTTCATCTCGCCCTCATGGCCATTGTACAACTCAAGCAATGACCCAGGCAATTTTACAGCTGCAGAGTAGCTATGGTAGAACACTTCTGTGTTTTGTGGCTGTGTGTTTATATCTGAATAACTCCTTAAGCAAATAGTAGTGGCATACTGCAGGGAGGAAGCTTCATGCAATTCATGTATTTCTGTACATGTGGACTTCTATGGTGGTCATGTTCATGCTTTTCATACATGCTCAGTTTCAGTGATCCATGCCATGTAATCATGACACAAACTGAACCACTCGATGACTGAGAAGACCTAGTTATTACCTTGTAAGGTGAGCTCCAAGCTGCTCCATAATACCTATGTTGCCAATTTAGGGGAAAGATCAGCCTGTTCAATAATAAATTTTCTCTGGACCAAAGGGGCACACTATATTCCAGCTGCCCTTAAACTTTTTCAGGTGTTATATGGAACACACCTTGACTCTCCACCCTCATGTCTTATTCCCATTGAACGAGTGCAATCCAAGTTTCTTAGAGCTGTCCTGCAATTGCCAAGATGTGTATCAAATTCTATAATCCGTTTAGAAACTGGCATGATGAATGTTGAGGCAAGGGTTGTCCTCACGTTATCTCTGGCTAAAAATTAGTTTCAACCCTAAGGGACTTCTTCCACTGATTCTTTGTTATACCTTTAGGTCAAAGTTGATAATAGCCATTGAAGACATACTAAATAACCTGGGTTTTACCCCCCCTAGCACTGAAGTAACTTAGGGTGGGATCAAGCTAAGTCAACTATAAACCAAAGGGTTAAAGATATCGAGCGACAAGCAGATTTAGCAAGAGTGCCTCTATTTATGGCTCCCCCCCACTCCAAATTTATTCTTGCACCAGCAGCCTATCTCCGTTACTTAGAGATAAACAAATATAGGAGGGCTTTTACCTTGGCTAGGGGCGCAGCCTTACCTTCTGCTATGTTAGAGGGGAAATTTAAGAAGATACCCAGGGTGGAAAGACTCTGCCCCTGTAAATCCGGGGATTTAGAAACCACTGAACATATTCTCCTGAATTGTAACTTTTGCACAATACCTCATTCTAAGTTTATTGAGCCCCTCATACTGAGAATGGGACCCGATAGGGAAAGAGAAAAGATTGAAAAGCTCCTACAAGGAGATAATCCTTCAATCACCTCTCAGGTAGCAAAATTTTGTATGGCAGCAATGAAAATTCTTTGCCATAGAGTAGTCTCTTAGTCCAAATGGCAGATGTAATTTGGATGTTATTTATTTTATTATTATTTATTTTTTAAAGTGATTTAAGACTCAGACTGTACACCTTTGTCTGTAAGACCATTTTAGTCCATGTATTTTGTTTTATCTGGCCAAGGGCCGTAAATAAACAATCTATCTATCTATCTTACCTTGTAAGGTGAAAAAAGGTCGGCAGAAATGTGTGTCCCGTTTCTTTCACTTCTTTTTTTTACTGATAATAAATCATAAATGAATTTATTTTAAAACAATTCTTTGGTATACATATAATTTTACCATTTATTAAATATTTTGCGACCCCCACATTCAGTTACGTGATCCTTTATGGGGTTGCGACCCACAGTTTAAGAAGCTTTGTGCTAGAAAACCCAAACTGGCACTGGGAGCGGAGGAAGCCAGAAACCCGTCCAGTGGAGGGCACGTCACCTTTTTTTAAAAAAAAATATTTTTTAATTGTTTTTCATATATTTGATACAATCAATTAACATTGCCTTTCAATCTTTTCTAATTCTCAATTAAAACTAACATATATATAACAATTATCTTCCCCTACTTTAACTTCCCCCCTTCCTTCTTCTATCTCTGACTTATCTTCATAATCCTCTTAGCAATTATTTTCTAATTCTTTATAAAAAAATTTTTTATAAAACCTTCTACAGTTATTAAAAAAGAAAAAAAGTAGAAACAAGAAAATTAACTTAGTCTAAGTTATAACCTTTAACATTTTGAACATTAAGTTCATTTTTGCAATAGACAATCCACGCCTCCCACTCCTTAACAAATTCATCATTATCTTTTTGATTTACTAACTCAGTCAATTTTGCCATTTCTGCTAGTTCAAACATTTTATGAATCCAATCAGTTTTGTCCGGTATTTCAGTCATTTTCCATTTAGCTGCATAGACCATTCTCGCAGCTGTGGTGGCATAGAGTAAAAAGGTCCATTGTGTTATAATATAGTCCGGTATAATACTTAACAACATCATCTCTGAAGTTTTAGGGATATTTTGTTGTAGAATTAACCTTAGCTCATTGTATATCATATCCCAAACGTTTTTCGCTTTATCACAAAGCCACCAAACATGATGAAAAGAGCCAACTTTATTCTGACATTTCCAGCAGTTTGGTGACATTGTACTGTACATTGCAGACAATTTTTTCGGTGTCAGGTACCATCTGTAAATCATTTTGTAGATATTTTCCCTTATCGATTGGGAAAGAATCTTTTTCATGTCTCCTGACCAAAGTCTTTCCCAACTTTTCAAGGAAATAGAATGACCAATTGTTTGTGCCCAGGTAATCATTGTTGGCTTGATTCTTTCTTGTTCTGTATATAGCAACAATAAAAGCTTATACATCCTAGAAATTAGATGATCAGTATTATCCAAAAGTGTCTGTTGTAGAATTGACTTTTCTTTAAGAAATCCCTTTTTCATATCTTGGATGTATACAGATTGTACTTGATAATATTGAAGCCATGTTAGATGGTCTTTAACCTCATCAAAATCCTTCAGGGCACATTTATTCCCTTCCCATTTTAAAAGATCTTGGTATATTATAAATTGTAATGGTCTTAACAGTCGCAAAGTTAACATTTCTTGAGAAGATATCCATAGTGGTGTCTTTGTCTCCAACAGATGTTTATATCTCAACCAGGTTTTTATCAATGATGATCTAATAATATGGTGTTGAAAAGCCACATGTATTTTAGTTTTGTCATACCACAAATACCCATGCCACTCAAATCTATTGTCAAAGCCTTCCAAAACCAGTAAACGTGCATTTTTCAACACTATCCAATCTTTTACCATAGCTGAAGCTTCCACATAAAGTTTAAAATTAGGAAGAGAAAAGCCACCTCTCTCTTTTGCATCTACCAAATATTTATATGCAATTCTTGGTCCGTTTCTTTCACTTCTGAAGCTAATAACTGTATAAGGAAAGTGGGGGCAGAGTTCAGCCTTCTCTCTCCCAACCATGTGATACAAAATTGATCAACATGCACACCTCAAATTTACATTCAAAAGATGCCAGGAGATCTGCACTCATCAAATGTATATAACATTAGTACTTTTAAATGAGGATTTTTAAAATTTCATAGTTATTTTAAGATAATGGAGGAAAGGGTCATAGTGTTAATGACCTCCAGTTAAGCAAATGTTTCCCACAATCTTGAACCTAGCACCGAGAGCCAGTGTGGTGTATTGGTTAAGAGCAGCAGACTCTAATCTGGAGAACCAGGTTGGATTTTTCATTCCTCCACATGTAGCCTTCTGAGTGACCTTGGGCTATTCACAGTTCTCTTAGAACTCTCTCAGCCGCACCTACTTCATAAGGTGCCTGTTGGGGGGGGGAAGGCAATTATAAGCAGCTTTAAGACTCCTTACGGTAGAGAAAAGCAGGTTAAAAAATAATTCTTCTTCTTTTCTTCATATGGCACAAATAAGATTAAATAATATGAGATACTGCTCAAGTGCTAAATCCCACACAAATTGCTGACGTATTGTGTGTGTAAGCCACAGAATTTGCTGCCATGAGTTTTTGTACAGAGGGGTTGTTGTATTAATTGGTTAGAAAAAGATCCCTGCTGGATCAGACTAACAGCACAATCCTAGAAGGGTATAACTCTGTTTAGGATTGCACTGTAAGAGCCCATCAAGTCCATCATCCTTTTTCCATCAGCGGACAGTATAGGGTTACCAACCTTTAGGTGGTAGCTGGAGAGCTCCTGGAATTACAACTGGTCACCAGTCAACAGAGATCAATTTCCCTGGAGAAAATGGCTGCTTTGGAAGTTGGTCTCTATGGCATTATACCCTGCTCAAGTGCCTCCCCTCCTCAAACCCTCCCCTCCCCTGGCCCCAGCCCCAACATCTCCAGGAATTTCCCAACCCAGAGCTGGCAACCCTAAGTATAGTGCTTTTGGAAAGTACACTAGCAGTACACAAAGAGAACAACCCTCCCCTACTTAACACCAGCAATGATACTCAGAAATATATTGCATCTACACATTGTGACTCCATTTAACAATAATATTTATTGACAGACCTGTCCTCCAGGAATGGATCAAAGAGAGCAGTTCCAGAATCCTATTAAGGCCTATTCAGTAGGGCTTACTATCAGGAAAATGTTGTTAGGATTGCACTGTAATTTCCTTTGAAAGCTAGCTCTCAACACATTTTATAACAATGAATTCTGTAAGTTAATTGTGTAATGTATAGGTTTGCCATCTCCTGGTTGGGGAATTCCTGAAGATTTAGGGATTGAGCCTGGGGAGGGTGGAATTTAGACAGGGGAGGGACCTCAGCAAGGTATAATGTTGTAGAGTCCACCCTCTAAAGCAGCCATTTTCTCCCGGGCAACTTATCTCTAGTTTGGAGATGAGTTGTAATTCTAGGAGATCTTCAGGCCCTACATGGAGGTTGGCAACCATAACACTGTATAAAGAAGTACTCTATTTTATCTGTCATACTCAAGATCCCAAGCCTATATTATGAGAAGAGGGATCTCACAACATGGAGGATGGGGGAAGATTGGTGGCAAGAATAACCCCTAAAGAAGAAGACTCTAGAGGCCATCATGGAGAAGGAGGAAGTGTTCCTTGGAACAGGGTACCCCATCCTCTGTCCCTGAATGCATCCTCTGACTCCAAGGATTCAGCCTAGGACCAGCTGAAGTTCTGAAATTCCTGTCTACTACACAACCAAGTCCAGGAAAAACAGAAGGCATTCCAGCCCTATGTGACAAAAACCTTCAAAAAAGTGTAGTCTTTCAATCCCAAGCAATTCCCTCTGGAGAGTCTACTTAAACCCTTCATCAGTAACATTCCAGGTTTTCTGTTCGGTCATGCGTCTAGCACCTCCCCTGTGAGATATCCAGTGTTAATAATGCCTCCCCAACTTCACATGTCTTCTAATGCACTTAGCACTGGCTATTTTTAGAGCTAGACTACTTCCTGCCTATATGGATTAGTTTGTTTGTTTTTTATTCTTAGATCCATCTGCATTCTATAAAGCCGTTAAATGTTTGTGCTCTCAGTTTAAGGTTTAATTCTTTGAGTTCCTGCTTTGAGCTGAAGGTTTAAATACGCTTTTAGACATACATTTAAATGTTTTGTTAAGCAGGCACCACCAGGAATATGCTGAAGATTTCTGTTCAGCAAGATTTAAATGCAGATCGGAAAGGATGCAAATGCATATATTAATAAAATTTATTTCTTTTTGTCTTAATGTGTCTTATTTATTACAGAATCAATACTGTTTCTACCTTACAACGCTTCAAAGAAGCCCACAGACACCAAAGAAATATAAATATACTGCCTGTGCATTTTTCTTCAGGCAACGGATGGTCTGATCCCTTAATCAAAGTGACTTTTACATTAAATAGCTCAGTTCAGCTATTACTCTCAGAAAATGTATTTTATTCTGCTTGGCTACATATATTTTAACGTATGTTTGTGCATCCACAAATACAGTAGCATTTTTGCAATAGTGCTATATAGCTAAAGATCCTTCATAAGTTTATGGAAATTTTGTGGACACAAAGCAGAAAAAAATATGCTAAAGATCCAAATCTGATAGTCATCATACTTTTCTTCCCCTCATTTCCCACCATTTTTTAAAAATGTAAATTTTAAATAACAGTAGTCAAGGTGTCAGGCCCCAAACGGGAGATAAAAACCTCTTCTGTGATCTGGAAATTCATTGTTGATCAGGCCATTACCCCTAATACAGCATATTACCTGTATTTGTAAGAGAAAATGAAGTGCTGACATATGCATTTTTTTACAGATGAATTCCGTCCTAGAGAAATAACTAATTGTGTCTGGGTCTCCCATTCATTTGTTATAACAATTCCCTTTTAATTCTGGGGATCACCATTTTTTAAAAATGGCCATCAGTAAGCATGAACAGTGCATAGTTAGATTATAGTTATTATGAGGATATTCCTCCTTACATACAATTAAGAAATAGCATCCCAAATAATGAGTATGATCCTGTACTCACTCCAATGCTCAAACCTCTACCAGGACCAGATAGCTACCAATAGTAGCCCTGATCCAGCACTCAAGATATACCACAGCATGAAAAGGCCAAACCTCATATGTCAGAGAAATATTCTGTATAGGGTGGTGCATATCAATAAATCTGAACTGAAAATAAACCCAAAATTAGCCGTCTCAGTAAATTTCTGGTTTAGGGTTTGTGTGTGTGAAGTGCCGTCAAGTCACAGCCGACTTATGGCAACCCCTTTTGGGGGTTTTCATGGCAAGAGACTAACAGAGGTGGTTTGCCAGTGTGTCATGGTGCAGGCAAGGAGCGAGGGCTGGAAGCGTAGTCTGGGGAACAGTCCAAGGTCATTCACAGTTTACTCAAAGTCCAAGATCTCAATACCGTCAAGGGAAGTCCGAGGCGTTAATCAAAGCCAGTCCAAGAAGTCAGGATACCAAGAATCCAAAGAATAACAGGGAAACAAGGCCGGTACACAAGGAGGTTGGTGACAAGTTGCTTGCACAACAGCCAAGCCTAACTGATGGCTTAAATCCCTTCCCCTGCTTCTGTAGCAGAGCCAGCTGATGCTGATTAGGCTGCGTTCACAGGTGGTGCTTCAGCCCTGCTCTTCCTCATCAGTGCTACTGAGGAGGCTCCTCTGCAAAGCCTTCACTCTAAAGTCTAGCACTCTGCCGTCTCTGCTACATTGCCAGACGGACCTGTTTTCTTCTCTGCTCCAGTGGCCTTGGCGAGGCCTCTGGAGACACTGCATGTTGCAAGGTGTCAGGTCCAACTGGAGTCCTTGAGCTGGCAGGCTGCAGGCATGGTGTGCTAGGCCAGGTCGTCTCGGGTTACTGCTGGCTACTGGTCTTGAGAGCAGGCTGTTATCTCAGGAATGCAGGAATCCGGGGGAGTCCTGCCAGGAGCTGGAAACCAAAATAAAGTCGGCGTGCAGAGGGGAAGTCAAAAGTCTGGTCCAAGGGTCAGAAGTCTGTTTATCAAAGTCTAGGAGTGTCAGCAACAAAGTCAGAGATCCTTTTGCAACAATTGCTTTCGCAACGTCTGTGTGTTCCAAGCCTGGGTTTAAGCTGTTTCTCTTTGCCTTAGTTCTCATCCTCAGACAACTCACAGTCTTGGAGCCGTCTCCTTAGAGCCTGTAGACACGCACTTCTCCTTTTACTTTGCAACTCCATTCTTCCTTTTTTCCTGTGCTATTGTTGAGTGGCTTCAGGTGAGCTGGGTGGGTCCTGCTTCTGTGGAGTTACAGCTGCATCTGGTTGTGCCGAAGGAGGTGATTCTGTGTTTACTTCCAAATCCTCAGCAGGGCTGGTGTTTACTCCTACCTGTTGTCTTTCGCCCTGCCCTGCATTCTCAGCTGTCTGAGGTGCAATGCCTGTTATTTCTCCCTGCTCAGGCTCTTCCTCTGATGATGCTTCGCCTGTTGAAGCCTGGGCCATGACACATGGTGAGTCATCTCCTGACTTTGGCTGATCCTCTATTCTGGCAGGCTGTGGGCCCTGTGGTTGTTCCTGTGGGACTTCTGCCTGAGGATGTCCCTCTGTTCTGGCTTCTAATTCCCCTTCGTCAGAGGAGGTCTCTGCAGACTGACTCATGACACAGGGCCTTCCACTGCATAGCAACCCTGCTATTCCTTGGTGGTACCCCATCCAAATACTAACCAGGGCTGACCCTGCTTAGCTTCTGAGATCTGACGAGATCAGGCTAGCCTGAGCCCTGGGGATAAAGATGAAACCAAATAGGTGATTCCCGAAAAAGCTGAATAGATATTCGGCTTTGGGGGTTCAGCTATTTGCCTTTGCTCAGAGCTATGTCTCTGTACTTTCTCCCATTTTTCTTTCTTTTTTTGAATGGTTTTGTTAAACGATGGGGCTCACCCAGTCCCATCTGGAGGAATATACCTTCCAACTAAAAGTGCCGGCTTCAACAGCCACCCCACCAGGCTTCTGAAAGAGATTTCTTCATCCACATGGATGAGCAATCTCCTTCAGACAGCCCCCGTGGTCATGACTTCAGTTGGCTCCAATATCACCACCCCCTTCCCATGAAAACCTGCTTTCCAAAAGAAGGTTGCCCTGAGTAGAGGCCTCGTTTCCCCGCATGGTGATCATCTCTTTTAATCAGATTTTTCATGACCACATTAAAGGACTGCTCACAGGATGTCATTTGCCAAAAGCAATGTAAAACTATAATGGGCCCAAATTTTTCAGGAAGCCCAAAAATAAGTCGAATTCCCACATTTACCGGTATGTGTTTACCGAAAAAACCAGGCAAAATAAACACAAACATGAAACTTACTGAAAATGTTTTTTTGCACAACCCTAATTCTGTAAAGCTCCATCACACGTATGGTGTTATATAAGAAAATAGCATGTCTCCAGCGTCATATGCCTTCCATGCATGTTACTTAATTCTACTGTATACTAAGAATCAAAATGGCTACAGCACAGCGCATATAGGTATGTACACATGTATACCAGCTTCTGATCACAACCCCAAATCCAATGTGAAATCCTTAAAAAAGATTTGGTGTCACTATTTTTCTTGTGATATTGGTTGGTTGTCCAAATTATATTTTTATTATTCAATTTCAATACCTTTATTGGCATACCTATTATTCATTGTAAACCACTTCAAATCCCCAGTGGGACAAGAAGTAGGATGGAGATACTAAAATAATACTCAAATCATAAAATAAAAAAATGATTTTCCTGTGGCCAAGAGTTATTTCATTGGGTGCTAAAATGCACAAAGGATATTTTTCTTGTCCTGGAATGATATTAAACCAGTTCCAACAGCTTAAAACCCCACTGTTTCTGGTTGTCCGTATATATGTCCTGTGAAGCCTTCCTCCAATCTAAGGAAACTCCTTCCAATTTAAGTAGCGCTTCTGATGGAGAAAGAGCCACAAGTTGGAGGAAAGCTCCTTAGGCTGGAGGAATACTGTTTGGAGGATGGTTGGATCCACACCATCATACTTTCCAAGAACCTACAGTGTGAACTTTGGTCCTCTGAAACAATTCCTTGACTATATTCAACACAGATCTTCTCACATACATGTGTGCAATATGAATCCTATAAAACTGAATTGGTCCATGATTTTAGGTACCACTTCAGCTGATGCCAATATGTTCTGATGCATGTGAGGGTTCCCAACCTCCCTGTGCAAACTCCATAAAATCACTTGCTCAGACGGTCATGCAGAACCAAGGAACTTTATTGGAAGCTTCAGGTTAGTATAGGCCTTACAATGGCAAAGTTGCAAGTGCTAGCAATTTCACAAAGACAGAATTATAACCCCTACAGGGAAGCAGATGTCAAATGTATGTTATGGGAATCTACGAGATAATTGTGCATGGTACAGGAACATCAAAGATCTCAGGAAGCTCGTTATTGCTATCTACACACCAAGGCCATAGCTGGTGGGAGGGAGTCGGAGAGAGCAAGGGAGGTGGATGGTGGGAAGAGACATTCCAACCTGGGGCCTGCTAGACGCAGCGCCTGAACCAAGGAAAGGCAAAAGGCCTGGACTGCTTTTACGAGCCCGGGGGGGGGGAACACACAAAGCAAAAGCTTACAGACCCTTACAATGCACCAGAGAAGGAAACTGCATCAAATTCATACTAAAGTATTCAGGACACAATCACAGGAACCACTGTGATACCATGGCTTTTAGGAATTGCTGGCTGCATAAGGACATATTTAGGGACAACCAGAAACAGTGGGGGCAAACTACCTACCTCAACTCCTAAAGAAGCAGCAATCATACCAGATACGCCACATTGGTGGAATCTCAGAATTGGATTTATAGTATCTGAATGCAGCAGGACTTTCCTATGGCAGGTAGGTAAAAAATTCACATGAGCAAGAGTCTTCTATCACTAGTTTTATATTATATTAATTCACATAAATACTTTCAAAGTCTGTATTGTATCAGTTCCCACATTTTTTATGACAGAGAATCTGCCTTTATCAAAAAAACAACAGGCAGAAACTAAGCAGGTATAGATTTCCCCATCATAATTCACTACACATGTCCATGTTATCTAAAGAACTTGTCACTCATATTGGCAGCTACTAGGATGCCCAGAAAAACTACATAAGGAATTCACTCATTTGGGTTTGCACCCTGCCTTTTGCTGAAGGTCTGAGGTGTGTTACAATACATTCAAAACAACATCAAAATGGAAAAAACAGGAACAGAGAAAGAAGTAGAAGAAGGCATCTATTTAGAAAGACCAGAGACAGGAGAAAAACAAATATATTTTTGCTATAAATAGAAACATTGGAATTGTAAAATGCATTATGGTCTTTCTCTCTAAATGAACAGGGCACTTTACAGCACTGGACACATGAAATGTCTAGGAAAACATTTACAAACCTGCTTACAGAGGTACAAAGTATTCTTCCAATAGATCAGTTACATTTGGTAATCAAATTTCCATTGTGTTCAAACTGATCCTTTCAATCTTTTAACAAGGCTCATTGTCAGGAATGAATTTAAAAAGGCTTTACCATAGCCCTATAAATGATCTTGGCATGGCAGATGGAAAAAGTGTGTTCTTTGAACAAGTCCATTTCGTTAACAGATATTCTTTCAAATGCATTCCACCGTAATAGGATACAATGTTTGGGTAATGAGATGGAAAATTGCTAACTATACATTAGGTGATTACAGGGTTTTTGACCAAATCAATTTTGTCAGACAATAATAAATCTAGAAAACAGATCTCTAGTCTATATTGTGCAGACACAATCAAAGGCCATCTGTGTTAAAATATTTTCTAATTTGCTTCTTATCTATCAGCCCTGGGGGGGGAATTCAAAATCCCAATGATTTATCCTAGATATCAGGACAATGAATGAGCAAGAATAGTATGGAAAGAGGAGGGAAATTCATAAGCATGCAATACATGTTTCTGCCTTGTGTTCTCTCAAATGTACCATCAAAGCATGTTATTGTTTTTTTTAAGCTTATTACTGAGTATGGTTTCAAACCCTGCTTCTAAATATCTATCATCTCAGGGCCCAATAATTTGTTTCACCACTGAATATCCAGTATAAATGCATCAAAGCATTGTGAGATTGACTGAGCACGTGGTTATCATATATTCTAGAAAGAAAAGCCACCAAAATTGTGAGATTTACCATCATTGTCACCAGATAATCCATGCATAAACCATTAATGCTAACTCAGCATCCACGTGGTGAATTCAAGATCTCATAATGCTTTTTTAAATCTGCAAACAGGCACAGCTATACATTTGCATATATTAAACACTGCACAAAAAGAATCTTGATGCATTTGTACGTACAACAGCATCCACTTAGCTTTTTTTTTGCAGTGGTTTATAAATGTGCACATATGGTTTGTAAGTACATAAGGGAACACAGATGAATAAATAGAATAAAATTTCTTTCTCAACTCTATTGGTGAGTGTGGTTTTGCCCTCAAAGGAAGGTAACAGGATAATTGGCTGGCAATGTCTGAGACATTGGCTTTGGGCAGCCAACCAATGAAAGGAGAAGTTAATACCCTATAAAAGCGGATTATGCCTCCAGATTTTTGCCAGAATGGCATAAGAAGGAGTAGGCACACTCATTTTCCTGACTCACATGACTGTTTGGCTTACCTTACTGAGGGCACCTGGTGCTGGCAGCATGAAAAGGCTTTGAGTCACAGTTCTTATATCAACTGCCCACTCGTGCTATCAACAATTCAATTTTATCTTAACTGAAATTTATTGGCCTCATCCATCCATCAAAAGGGCTTCAGACACCAATGAGAATCTACCATTGCACAAAGATTCAAGAGAGGGAAGATAACTAACTACATGTTGATGACATGTCTGTGAGTGTGTTAAGCAACATGGGAGACAAGACAGAACCTTGTGAGTAATCACTGGGTTGACTATCCTCCAGCAGAAATGAGGCTGAGGCAGTCAGTCCAGGCTACCCTTTCCAGCCCACTCAGTTTGTTTGTCTGCACTCCTCCCCGAAAAGATTTGACGGCCAAGGTTCTACCATGTGTAGAGTTCACTTCTTCTCCAGGGATAGGTATGTTTGTATGTGTATGGGGAGGAACTATTCTCCAACACAATTGCCTGTAACTTCACTCTTGTTAAGAATAGAACCATTTCAAAGTACTGTCTCCAATTCCCAGCCTTCTCATATAGCATGTGAGTGGGACCATATACATATGTGCACACAGACACACATGAAGGCATGCACATTCATAAATACATATGTCATACAGTAACAAATGCTGATAAATAGTTATTTGGTACTCGGATATCCTCCTGGGTCATATGAGAAGGCTGGGAATTGGAGACAGTACTTTGAAATGGTTCTGTTCTTAACAAGAGTGAAGAATATATTGCTATAGTGTCTCAGATTCAAATGAATGCTTAAACTTTACTTACTTTAGAATAAATAGGATCTTCAGAGTTATTAAACTGTGCCTGTAATATTAAGGAATGGAGGAGTGTCTTTATTGGGTGCTGTATTATGGAATACTCTGATTATAATGGGAAGGCAACCCACACAGGTTATAATGAATAATTATAAGTGTCCTATCTAAATGAAGAAGGCCAGAACAAACTGTCTATGTACCAGGAACAATTGTTCACTTAACCACACACAAGTTATTTTGGGGTGTGAATAGTCTCGTTGCTGACTTTGCATAAAAAATATCATTACGCAGGCACCCTAAAGGGATGTTATAGATTTAATAATTATAGCATTTTAACAGTATGACCTTTGCTATCAAAAAACAAAACAAAACCCAATAACCATGTATGAGTATCATGATGAACCAAGGTGCTGCAATGTTCTTGTGTTTTGTTACTCTGTTTATGGCTGGAAGCAATGCTGCAGTTAGAGGCAGGCAGTAAATCATCCTGTTAGCTCTGCCCCATTATCTTATACACTTCGTGTTGGGACTGGAAATACTTTCAAATAGAAATTTATACAGTAACATTAAATAACTTCAAACTCAGTGTGTTTCTTCAAGGATGAACTAGCCATTCCTACGCACTTTATAGCATAGCCTGCGGGAGAAAAATATACCAAACAGTGCAGGGGGGAGGGGGTGCCGGGAATATGAGGAGCTGGGGCTGGTGCCTCTTGTGGTTTCTTTCCCCGTCCTTGGAAAAGAATGTTTAAACAAGCAAAAAAGGTCGGTTAAATACATTCTGTTTAGTGATCAATTCATTTTTAAGCAGTATCGATCAGACACTATCCTGGCAATGGCACCTGAACAACAGAACAAGGACCAAGTGACTCCATGCATCAAAATGACGGTGTCCATCAGGAAATGAAACACAAGACACACCGGGTCCCAAGGGATCACATAAAATGAGGTATTGCAGAATATTAAGTCTCCTGCAGATAACTAGCAAAGTATGGACAAAAATTAAAATCGACAGTCTGAAGCTTGCATGCTGGGAAACATTAATTCCATTCTCCCTAATGTCTCCCTAATGGAGCCTTCCAGGGCATGCGGGGGATTTATTTTTAAATAATGTTATTGCACCACCAGCTGACCTTCCTGTCAGATTCAGTTACTAGAAGGAAGAAAGGTGCTGGAAGACATTTCTTGCCTCATGCCCAAAAGAATTTTTTTTGCAGAGTCATGACAGAAGATCACTTCCAAATGCCTATTTTTAGCAATAGTGCTAAAATCTAATGTACAAGCACTTCCTGGGTGAAATTCCCATGGGACCTAGTCAGCGTTCGCCCATTCCATTCTGTTCTGCTTTATTGATTTGTTCTACCCCTCTTGCCTTTTACTTTAACATGGAGAATTTCTAATTTTTAGAGGAAAAAATGCCATAACCTAAGTAAGCTATGAAAGCAGAGCAAAAAGCAACCAACACTGCAGATCTGGAGCAGCTGTGGGGAAAAAATATTTGCATTGCCAACGCTTTCCAGTTCCGCCTAATCTTCTCGCAAGGTTCCTTCCTGTGCACTGATTTTCATATAGACAAATGCATTCAAACTCAGGACACAGCATTAATTTCCCCAACTGTGTTGATACTAGGGCTGTAAGCAAAGCAGATTTAGAATTGAGGTGAGCTGGTAATTGCTTTAATTACTTTGCTCACTAATATTCCCCTTGTTCATGAATTACTCTGGTGGTGTTGCTGATTCTTTTGATTCCTCCCTTGCTACACTTTGTTCTCTTCCTTGTCATCACCTCTGTGGAGTGGATATATGATCCATGTCTCATTTTTCATTCTCTTCCTTGTACTTGGTTTGCTGAATCAAGAAATAATTGCTGATTCTACCGTTAGGGAACTACAGACTTCCCTATAAGAATCAATCCAGATGGTTTGCTAAATGTGTGGTTGCCACCAAAAATAGCAGCTGTGTGTTTAGCACTTCCTCTCCCTTCTGAACATCTAGCAGAACTTACCAATGTCCTAACAATACAATTTTTCCACTTCCCCTGCACACACTGTGGAGAGGGCCTGTGGTGCAATGGTAGAACATCTGCTTGGAATATAGAAGGTCCAAGGTTCAATCCCCGGCATCTCCAATTAAAGGATCTGGCAGTAGTTGTTGTGAAAACTCGGGAGAGATGCTACCATTATGACTTTGATGGACCAATGGTCTGATTCAGTCTAAGGTAGTTTCATGTGTTCATACTGTTGACTGCTGTTGAACAAGTGACTTACTGAAGGAGTTGCCTTCCATTATGGTTTTACTTCCAGTTTCTCAGTACCATCAAGAAGGCTAAAGAACCATATTCCCCATCCCACCCACCCATGTACTAAGAGAGAAACCTCTCTCTTCTCATATTGCTTCTACAGCAAATATCATTGTGAGACACTTAACAGCCTTTCTCTCTCACTAATAGAAAGGTTGGAAGGAGCTGGACTAAATGCCCTTAGTGAAATAGGCATTTACAATAACCACCCTGGATTAATTATATTGCATCACCCTGGGTCTGAACTGGGGAGGGGGCTGTAAAGCGTCAGTACACTAATTCATTGGAGTTTCGGTAGCCATCAAATCTCTCCATCTTGGTCATTTTTGTCTTCCTCTTCTCTCAGAAAGAAGGAAGATTGTAAGCCTGGTTGATGGATTCTTATGCATCCATTATAGGGTTGCCAATTTCCAGATGGGACCTGGAAATCTCCTGAATTTACAACTGATCTCCAGGCTATAAGAGATAAATTCCCCTAGATAAAATGGCTGCTTTGGGGGTGGACTTTATGACATTATACCCAGCTGTGATCCCTCCCCTCCCCAAACCCTATCCTCTCCCAGGCTCTACCCCCAAATCTCCAGGAATTGCCCAACTCAAATTTGGCAACCCTATCCATTGACAAAAAAGGGACAGAGTGAGCCATAAGAACTAATGCAGTAATGTAAAAGAGGGAAAGAAAGCCCTTCTGCCTCTGCAGGAAAGAACTGGCTTGCAATGCTGTGTTAAACAGACAAAACAGAGACTGGCTTAGCTGACAGTCTGCCACCCCCTGGATTGTGTCTACTAAGAACAATGAGGATACATGCAGGAGGGAGTTGGGGGCAGCCTACGTAGGTGGGTGTTGCTTCATTCACCCTAATGGATCAGCCTCCTTGGGTCTAATTGGCCCAAACAAGTGGACAACCTTAGAAACAAAATTCACAAGACTCCCCCAGTTTTGTGAGTTCTTTGCCATAAATCCACTGTCTCCAGTACTGGATATGGCTGTATTTGTAATTTAGATGCTAGAGCAAAACAAATCACAGGTAGGCATTGGGGCTGTTGATTCGGTTCATCCCAAACTGAAAAACAGCCGAATTTCCCCCGATTCGGAGGTTTTCAGTTCGGATGGAACCAAATTCAAAAAAGACAGGAAAACGACGAGCCGAATTCGGTGAGTTCGGGGCCCGCCAAATAAATTCGGCAAATTCGGGGGCTCAGAATCAGCAGCATAACCGTCAGTTAGTAAGCAGCATTCTTCCGCAGCCAATGGTGGCCAAGCTGGCTCTTCTCCTGGCCAATCAGAGCAGGGATTCTCACTTTTGAAATGGCCAGGAGAAGAGTCTAAAAACTCCCGTCCCTCCCCTCCCGTCCCAACTATATTCATTGCCTTCCAATTTGGTGCCGGTGCTGCTGAGAGATCCGATTCCTGACTGGGCCGAGCTTCTGGTGCTTACCGGAATAGGATTGGATTTACTTCTCCTCCGTGCTCCTGCTGGAAGACATCCACACAGTTTGATTTTGGGTTTTTTTTCCTCTATACTTTTAATCCTGTGTGTGGGGGGGGGGAAGCAGAGTTTCTGTGGGTGGGTGGGGAAGCCAAAGGGGGCTTACACCCATTCTGCCGAGGAAGTTGTGCCCACTCGCCTCTGCGGGAGTGTGTGTTCTACTTTTAAGGTTTTAAAGTTTAAAGTTGAATCTGTGCGGCGGCTAGCAAGTCTCTCTCCACTCGGCACCCGGGCCGCGCCTCTTCCTCCTTGGTTTTTTTCCCGTTTGGAGTTGAGCCGAGCCATACCGGTTCGCCCGTTCTGCCTGGGGGGGGTGCCCGCTCATGTCTCTCTCTCCCTGGTTTGAAGGGGGGCTTCAGTTGTGTGTCCTCAGGTTTTCCCTCATTCATAAGATTGGTTAGGTCTATTTTGATGCTCGCTCAAAACTGGTTTTCAAATTGTGACTTAAACAATGCATTTGCCCGGTCCCGACTCCCGACTCCTGAGTCCGATGCAAAAGGGGAAATTCCACCCCCACCTGTTCCTTATGCATAGCTAGTGCGCCTCTGTCCCCTTCCATGGTTTGCAAACTCCCAAGGTCTTGTCACATGTTGCTTTGCATGGTTTTGCAAACTCCGAATCCAAACGGTCTATTTATTTCTATTCATTCCAATGGAAGGAGGGGAGGAACCTCTTCCGGGCCGCATAACTCGGGACCCCCTGCCCCAATCGTCACCAAACTTGGAGGTTCTTGCAAGAATGGTCCCCTCAAGCTATGCTGAAAGTTTGGGGCCTCTACCTCCAAAAAGCCCCCACCAGAGCCGTGGAAAGCGGTGAATGTGTTTGTGACGGCTTTATTGCAATGGGCAGATGGGGGACCCCTTCTGGGCCCCATAACTCGGGCCCCCTGCCCCAATCATAACCAAACTTGGGGGTTCTTGCAAGAAGGGTCCCCTCAAGCTACGCTGAAAGTTTAGGATCTCTACCTCCAAACATGCCCCCCCCGGAGCCGCGGAAAGGCGTGAATGTGTTTTTAATGG
Organism: Euleptes europaea; assembly: GCF_029931775.1. Lineage (NCBI taxonomy): Eukaryota > Metazoa > Chordata > Lepidosauria > Squamata > Sphaerodactylidae > Euleptes > Euleptes europaea. The sequence goes on from NC_079314.1 coordinate 59,597,829, forward strand.
CTTTAAACAGCTGAGTTTTTCCCGAACTCCAAATCTTGTGCCGAATTGCATGGATCCGAATCGGGGGAGTTGGGACTTCAGCATTTCCCAAATCAAAACAGGCTGAATTTTGCCGAATCCGAATTTTACCGAATTTTTTTCAACATCCCTAGAGCTCAGCCCAAATCAATATGTCCTGAACATAGCTCAAACAGTCAAAAACCCAGACTGCTTTTTTACAGCTCTCTTCATGTGTATTTGACCAGATATTATCTGAGGCAAACCATTCTCCAGTCCTTTACCATCCTGTAGTACGACTCAATGTACATTCCTTGTGTGACTGAAGACTTAAACAAGCCAATAGTGGAATCCCATGCAAGAGTTCTTCAAAATCAACCTATTTTACCAGGCTTACGCTCTGTATAGGATTGCACAGTAAAAGCCTTGCACAATAAAAGTCTAACAGATGCCTGATCAGAGTTAGGCCTCCATGAACCTGAGAATTAAGTTTCAAAGTAAGCACATCTGGTTTTACTGGACCAACAATGGACCTGGACACAGTGGGGTGGGCCTAAACAAAATTATATTAGCATCCCCCAGCTTGAGGAACCTTCCTCCAAAGGAAGAGCCACTTAAATTGGTGGAAGTCTTCTTAGATTGGAGAAAGACATCCAACTTGAACCAAAAGGAAAGGTGAACTTTAAATATTTCAATAATAAATAAATAAACTTGATCAGTGGTGTGGTAGGATAGAGATAGGATAAACCCCAGTGGAACTTGGATTTATGCCCTAAGACACTGTAACTGCATTGATTGTGTCCCATCAACTGGTGTTGATTTTCTGGTGAACTATGTGAGGGAATCATCTCTTCCGTTTATGCAGGGCTGACAATAATGTGATCATTTACTCAATGCTGAAAGAAGAGGAGGTCAAAAACCTCTAATCTTGCTGGGGGGTCTTATTCAATGTCCTTTAGCTTCTGATTGATCTATCTACAAGTAAACAATTCATAATCACGTATTATCCCATTAAATGTCATTTAATCATATTCAACAAATACCAATTATTTCTCTAACTGTGTACAGGGTAACATCTAGCCTATAGGGCTGATTTGAAAGAAAAACAAAACTGTTCCCCCATTACAATCCATCACAAACCAAAATAATAAACTTCACAATCTGAGTTAAGGTTCCAAGAGACAATCTCAGCCAACAGAGCAGGATTTAAAAAAAAAAAAAATCAGAGCACTATGAAAGCCCAAATGAAATTCCTCTTGAGATAAATATGAACTCTGAACATTCTCAGGATGGAATATAATTGTATCAACAAAGAGTTTCTTCTGACATTCCTTCCTGCTGTATGTTGAACCAGTAACAATTAGTTATCTTCTGTACTGAAAAGCATCTGGTATCCACCTGTTGCAACCGTTGTGGACTGCTTGTCTGCTAATTACAAGGGGAAAGGTAATAAAAAGTAATGTTGACCAGAAAAAAAGAACTGAGCAGATGGAATGTCATTGAGGCCACATTAAGCACCACAGTGTGGATGGAAAGAAAAATGAGTAAGAATAAAACCATGGCACAGATATTAACAGAAGCTACAATCCTGGAAAAAATAAACCAAGGAAAAGAAAGTGGAATAAAAACAGTTTTCAGTAACCAGCAGATTTGTAAGGAGGAAAGAGACGATACAAATATCCATGCTGTGTCACCAGTAAGGTTGCCAACTCTGGGTTGTGAAATTCCTGGAGATGTGGGGGGTGAAACCTAGGAAGGGCAGAGTTTGGGGAGGGGAGAAACTTCAGAGGGTATAATGCCATACCACCCACCCTCCAAATCAGCCATTTTCTCCAAGGGAACTGATCTCTGTCATCAGAGATCAGCTGTAATTCCAGGAGATCTCCAGGGCCCAAGTGGAGGTTGGCAATCCTAGGATGATCCAAAAACTGGATGCAATAAATAAGATCTGGATTGCTGAAGGGCTCCAGGATGTCTTTTAATACTAGAGGTCAGCCCTGAAAGATATAAAATAATAAAAAGAAGAGTGGATATAGCATATACAGAGTATCTTTCCCTCACCATAGGTTCTCGTGTAAGAGGAAGGGGCTACCACATCAAAGGCTAGTGGTAACTATGCATTAAAATGGCCTAGGAGGTACAGAAGAGGAGAGTGATTAGAGACATAGATATATTTCTTTCTTTCTTTCTTTCTTTCTTTCTTTCTTCTTTTTTTTTTTTTTTTTTTTTTTTTGCTGATGCACAATTTCTTCTTGCTCTGGTTCAGCCAGACCTCTCTCTTATTTCAGTCGGCTATCAAAAAACTTTCTGACTCCTAAATTGTGCAAATAATTGAGCTCCCATAAATAAAGTTTGTTGTTTTATTCATCATTGTGCTACCTTGAGTTGAACAAGCCCACATCACAACATATCATGGGCCAGTAAGGGAAGAATAATACAATATTCTTCTACACACATACATACCAAAAGATCATGCCTGATTATTTGCAGGCTACTCAGAGCATGTTGACATTCTCCAAATTTTAAATTCAGTTTCCTCCCCAAGAGACTTGGGTCCTACTAAGATCTAAGCTGGTTCAACTCAGGAAAAGATAATATAAGATAGGATCTCCAGCAGCAGTGGAAGAAGAGTTGGGTTTTACACCCCCCTTTTCTCTACCTTTAAGGAGTCTCAAAGCGGCTTATAATCGCCTTCCCTTCCCCTCTCCACAACAGCCACCTTGTGAGGTAGGTGGGGCTGAGAGAGTTCAGAGAGAACTGTGACTAGCCCAAGGTCACTCAGCAGGCTTCATGTGTAGGAGTGGGGAAACAAATCCAGTTCACCAGATTAGAATCTATCGCTCATGTGTAGGAGTGGGAAAACTAACCCAGTTCTCCAGATTAGAGTACACCGCTCTTAACCACTACACCACATAATTTTATTACCAATTTATTTGTTATACTAGAAACACATATGAATTCTATTACTGCATTCAATTTGTATATAAAATTACCATATTGTTTGAACATTTTTACTAAAGGTTGAAATAAACGGAAACATTTGTACCCGTATTAGCTATGTAGTTTGCTATAAAACAAATCCAAGCATGTGTTTGTAGAGCAATACTTTTCTTGAAATATTTATACCTTAAAATATTTATGTTACAATACTTGATTATTAAAACTATGTTGTCTATTCATATGAGAAACATTTCTTTGTTACTCTTAATACACCAAGAGAAGCAAAAAACTCCCAGTCTCCTATTCAAGAGGATAAGGTACTAATATATAAATAGACCATATGATCAAAATGCACCGCGCACTCTTGGTTTTTGAGTTTGTGGCTCCTATGTTATCAGACTTCAAAACCTTAATCACTGTTGTGAATATATTACAGCAACACACATATTTTCGTGAATGTTATTGACAAATGAAGGCCTGCTGAATATGTAATTGTGCTTCATCTGCAAATCTAGAGTTTGATTGCTGTTTCAAACAAAATTGTGATTTTTTTTGTTAAGTGCCAAGTTTTAGCATAGGAGGAATAAATACATGATATGAATAGGGATTAGATCATCAGTATTCTACTTTTAGACCTGTGACCTCTTGAACTGCTACAGCTTGAATCATAGTTTTAGTAGACTGTATAGAAAGAAACCTTGTAAATAAAAACCGTTCTTATATTTAACATGTTGCTTATGAATATTATTCAGCTTCAAATACCCCACTAGAAGATTCTCCAAGGACATTGAGCCTCCAGGCTAACAGAGACAAAGCATAATTTGGTATTCTTTAGAGAAAAGTATCCATATTGCTCCAGGTTGTGAAAAAAACTCTCACTGGGAGGGTCCCAAATGAACATGCTTTGATGTATATTTTAAACAGCAGCTGCTCAGGATGCTAACTCATGTGGAGACTATGCTTTATTTCTTTGTAGTACATTCTTTGACCTATGTTACCTACTGAGTTGGGAGAACTGTGGAGGCATGACATTAAAATATGTGTAGGTTGAAACAGAGTCAGCACAAAAAACAGGCTGAAATAAAATTAAAAACATAAGGGTAGAAAGAGCATTTTTCCAGAATGTACTTAACAGGTTGCCTCACAAAATGCACAAAGTTGAATGCCTTTGTTTTACAGGCCACACCAATCTCCAACATACTGGTTGAACAATGATCCAAAGAAGCTTTTTATTTGCTGCACTGGATTGTAATCCATTTCAAACTATGAGGGAATACAGTTTAACAATTGGTGCAATTGGCAAGCATGCTGAATGTGTATTCCAAAATTAGGAGTGCATGTTTGTGTGTATGTGTGTGTATATGAAGCTGTGTTATGTTGAATCAGACCACTGGACCATCAAGGTCAGTATTTTCTACTTAGACTGGAAGAAACTCTCCAGGGTCTCAGGAAGAGGTATTTCACTGCCTGGTCCTTTTAAGTTGAAATGCCAGGAATTGAACCTGGGACCCTCTGCATGCCAAGCAGGGGCTCTTTTATTGAGTGCCAGCCCCTCCCCAACAAATGACAGCACAAAAATGTAGTGACCGCACAAAAATGTAGTGACATACACTATCTAAGCATAACGGTAGTACTACCATTTCAATTTTGCAGGGAAACAATGAAGCAATGCCTCAATAAATATATAGTAGGATGTCAGTGAAGACACCTTGCATTAACTAATTGAAGATAGGGAAATGGCTTAGAGGAAATGAACTTTAACAGGAAGGATATAAAAGTTATGCTTGAGTGTGCATGACACAGCCAGTCCACATGGCCAATTCCCAGGCTGAGGCATGATGCTGGCAAAAGGAGGGATCTGGCTCAGAATGCTTGAAAAGTTCTGTTCAGTAAATATCACTGCCAGAAAAAGTGTGGTTGGTTTCTTTTGTAACCACTGTGCTTTGTTTCTGTCCTGGCTAGCTGGCTTATCTGCGGCTGGAGTCAGGTTACAGCGTCTCTCAGGCACCGGCTGGGAAGAAGCACAAACAAAGTCAAAACAGTCCAAGGTCAATTAGGATCCAGAGGAGTTTCAAGAGTCAGTTATCAGTCCAAGATCAGGTAAGTTCAGGAATAAATCACAACAGTGGCACTAAGTTCCCCGTTTGGCAAACAAGTTGCAACGACGCCCTGCAACTCCCTCCCAGGAGCTTTATAGCTGATGCCTGCCTCTAGGAATCATCCTGCCAACACTCTTCATCTGAGCTTCCCCCATGTAGCTTATACCTGGCAGCCAATCTTGCACTAGATAAGGTCCAACCTCATCTAGATCCCCTGTAAGGGAATCAGGCTGTGCAAACCTAAACAGAGCTCCACTCTTCAAGTCCATTGGCATCATTGGGTTTAGAAGGATGTAACTCTGCTTAGGATTGCACTGTGAAAAGGAGACAAGCAGAGTTTGTCAGCACAAACCACCTAATGAGCAAGGAGAAATTCTGAAAGAGGTCAGATAGATTTTACAGTACCATGGCCAGCTCCTCTGTATCAGATCATTTACTCCACCCAATTTCAGAACAAGGCTGAACCCTTCTATTCCTATTTCATCTCTCCTCTCTGAGTTGAATTCTGAAAGACCTTATTCTGGAGTCTTACGCTGTTTTATCAATCAATAGTTTGCTGATGAGTCCAATGATGTTTTTGGCAAGATGAACTGGGGAATTATGGAGTTCTGAATATCAGTTCATCAAGCAGTCCCAACGTTTGAGGGGTTCAAGCATATGGGGTTTGGATGCCTGCATATGAGGTCTCAGTGGTTGGTCCCTGGTCCAGTAAGCTCAGTTAGGTACCAAGGTTAGTTCCTGCCTTTTCTGCAGACACTGTATGATTGCAGTTTCCCATGAGCTTTCTGAAGTCTTTTTTGAAAGTGTCAAAGTCACCACTTAAGCTGAGGTCATGACAGACCAAGAGAAATGTGTGTTCCTTCTCCTACTCAGCTTTGTCTTATTATTACTTCAGAAAATGAGGTTTCTAAATGCATCACCAGCATCAATTTTGTGCTTCCAAATGCTTATATCAGACAGTGTTTAAAAAAAAAAAAAACCCTCCATGAATCCAGGAGGATTGGAAGTTGAAATTGTCCAGATTACCATCATTCCAGGGAGTCTGGTAATTAAGCATAATTTGCATCTCATTAATAGAGTTATAAATGGGTAAGTATTTCCTCTGTAAATGGCACTAAATTTATCTAAGAAAGAATGGCAACTCTCAAACTTTAGGAAATAACCAGAGCAAATAAGCTCACAAACTGTGCCTGGTGGGAGTCAGAGGTTGTACCATTTAAATAACTCTAATTTGGGATGTACTAATATGCCCTTTTAATTTACATACATATCCACTGTTAGCATTTTAACTCCACCCATTTTTCTGTTGGTTTTCATATTTCATTCATTTCCTTTATGGGGTTTAACGCATGGCCAATTTGTCTCACCTTTGTGCCATAAAAGTAGCGAATTCCTGTGGCCCACACGCACGACCGTCCAAGGGCAGCGCATCAGACCCACCTTAGGCGCGATTTAAGCAAAAAAAACAAAACGGATTAAGCAATCTCTGGTTTCTAGCGATCTTTTCGGTGGTAAACCGCTTTTGCTTTTTTTTCCGCCACATTACCAGAACGCCGACGTGCGTGTAATCACACGACTAGCTCGCTACTAACCTCGTTTCGTTTCAGGACACGCCCCTTACTGGTCTCCCCTGTCCTGCCCCCTTTTATGCGCGAGCACTTGACGCTTTTCCCGTCCCCCGTCCCGCCCCTTGTATGCGCGAGCACTCACACTGATCAATTCTCCCGCCTTTTTTTAATTGACAGGTTGAGTTGATGGTATACTGGAACGCTGGTGTTCAAAGAAAAAAAGGGGGGAGAATCACCCTTTGATTGGATAACCCCTCAGCCAATCCTTGGGCAGTGTCACTCCCCTGCTATCCCACACTGCGGACTATCCCACATTATATGGTTGGTTCAAACGCACAGTGAGCCTCCAGCAGCTACTTGTTTCAGACTTATAGTGGGATGGGCTAGCGTCATGCGTTTGATTATCCAGCCTTAAATATTGTGGGATTAAAATATTGTGAGATGACAGAGGAGCGAACCAGGAACATTCTGCCCATGCATTAATCCCCTATGTCATTTGTATGGTAGACACCATTTGCTGCCACATGTATACAAAAAATGAGTGTCAAATTTAACATCATTGGTTTGGTTAGAAAATAGGTCATCCTGAGCTCATCCTGAGTGCTGAGAAATAAAATAAATTGCACCTGAAATAAAACCAGAGTGGCAAAGTCCAGTCCTGATTTTCAGATCCCCCCCCCCCACACACACACTGAATCCTCAGTTACAGTACTCAGATCTAAAATATGCAGGACTTAAAGGTAGGCTTGTGTGACGGACAAGGGGTTAATCTGCAGCAAAAGCTAAGAGACCAAGAGTGGGCAGAGCCAGAAAGCTGACACTCTGAGCTTGGGGGGAGAAAAAGATTCAGAGCTTGGTAACCAGCCTAAGAGGAGGCTGTAAAAGATTCAGAGCTTAGTAGCGACACTTAGAAGAAGCTGTGAAAGGTTCTGAGCTGGTGAACCTGTGTGATAGGCAGCAGTGAACAACTCTATGAACCTAAGGGTTCTGCATAGCCTAAACTAGTAGAACACACAACCTGTGTAGTGACAGGATTGGGAATTGGGTGAAAAAGGGCCCTTTCTTAGGTCCCAAAGGGGAATTAGTCTCTGGGGCAGAGCTATTCCGGTTGCAGGGTGGTGTGGAGGATTACTGCCACTGGTGTGGGGTAGTCAGTGAGAACTGGAAGAGGGATTTTGATATTTCCCCATACTTCTGTATTGTTCTTTGGGAATAAGAGATTCAAAGTCTCTTCATTCCTGTTAGCTAGGCTGGGAACAGAGTCTGTGAAACTTGAATCTGTGTGAGTTCTGAGGAACAGAAATAGGCTTGTAAACTAAGAACTGAAGGAACTTCATTTGAGAAAACATCTAAGCCAAAGACAACCTGAGTAACACCTAAACTAAGCTATCTCTCTGAAAGAATCTTGTGTACATATATGTGATTTTTTTTAGTTTTCCCTCCAATTCTGCCTTTTTCCCCCCAAAACTCCATCTTGTGAATACTGTTAAATACATTTCCCTGTTTTGTTTGTTATCTTTAAGAAGCCTCTTGTGTCAAATTTCTCTTTGAAGTAAAAACTGGTGTGGGACTGGAGGAGGAGAAAAATAATCTCACAATACACTCAGGCTAACGCTTTCCCTCAGCATACACAGTCAGGCTGAGAGAGTGGGTATGAAGAGTAAAAGGGGGTGCATCATAGCTTGTCTGTTAGATTGTTGGAGCCTTTCTTCCAAGTACTTGGCCTGCCCAGCGTGCCGAATTTCCTTTGGCTGAGCCTAGAAATTTCACCGAGTGAACCAATGCAATCCTATGCAAAGTTACTCCAGTCTAAGCCCACTGGAACCAACGGATGGGTGTAACTCTGCATAGGATTTGCTGTAAGGTGCACTTTACAGGAATACCTACAAACAGCTAAACAAACTCACCACTGCAGTAAGGTACAGAACTGAAAGCTGGAATTTGAAAATATTTAGCAAGGATGTATTAGCATTGATACTGTTAATGCTATTAGAAGATAAAGTACTCCTTTTGAATAAAATATTAAGCCAGCTACATGTGTCAAACTTAACATCAAACCTGGCAGAAGAAAGGTACGTTAAAGGTGAATTAGAAAGCTTCTAAGGAAATAAGTGTCAGTTCTTTATTTCTTAGTTCAGTACATCTGTCAGGCCTGTTCTACGCTGAAGCTGCCTGACTGAGATTGTTTTGGTTCCACCAGGTGCTGTTCAAGGACAGCTCTGCCAACCACCGAATTCCTAGTCTGCCTAGTCCCTGTGGGAATTCACCCTCATTGGGAGGGGGGTTGCCATGACTTCCATTGCTATCTTGATATGACCAGTGCTCTTTCATATAGGCCCTGCATCATGCTTCTAATCCCCATTAGTGCCAATCTAACTGTTTGCTGCGGTAAACCTGTAGATCTTCCAAATAAATCAACTCTCTTTTGGACTATTCGTCTGTGAATGTTGTTTATGGGATTATCATGGGATAAGTGCTCACAACATCTCTTTTTATCTTTGGGGATACTGTGCTGTTTGGACAGATCACAGATCTAAGTTAACTGACTTCTTGCAAGAGAATTTAATATGCCTAGGACATCCTCAAACACACAAATCATGCCATTTGTGTATAAAATTCATAAATATAGTTATCTATATCTTTGGGATATATGCTTGTTTGATATTTAAATTTCTATACACTTTACAACTATACACTAGGGTTGCCAACCTTCAGATGGGGGGTCTAGAGGTCTCCCAGAATTACAACTGACCTCCAGACTGTAGAGATCAGTTCCCCTGAAAAAAAATGAGTGGTTTGGAGGGTGAACTCCATGGAATTTTACCCTGTGAGGTCCCTCCCTGCCCCAAACTGTGTCCTTCTAGAATTTCCTAACCCAGAGTTGGCAACCCTAATATACACGGAGCATTGTGAAGGAATGGTTTTTTTAAAAGTCCATTGGTCATACCCAATTAATCGGAATACTTGTGCCACTTTTCCCCATGCTCCTATGCTACAAACAAACTGATCCTTCATGCTGCTGAGGCAGCTAAAGGTATCCATGCAGATACTATGGGCAGCTGGTACTAATCATTCAAAGAGGCCAGGGAAGACACCAGGAGCTGGGAGTCAGGACCGGCTAGAGAAGTTAAGTAGGGCCATTGCCAGACTTTGCACATCATCCTTAAGCAGCACTGTTATGGGGAGGGGGAATTTATTTTTGAAATTCGCTATTTTTACATATAGGTATTGATTCCGCATTGTCTTTTTCCGCTTTTTAAAAAAGAGAGATTTCTCTTTGTAGAGAAATCAATGCGCCCTCTTGTAACTTCAGCTCTTGCAGTTGTTTTATGTTACACACTACAAGGAGGTATTCTAACAGGAGGATAGGGAGGTTTTGGAAGATGATACTGACCCCTGAGCTTCTATAGAGTGAAATTCTGAAATTTTGCAAAACCTCTCTTCCTGCCCCTCCTCACTTAGAATTGATTAGCAACTGACTCCAAATTGCTACAAAGAAAAAAAAAGAAACAGATTATTGGATTTCATGAAGAAACTGAACAAAGAGTAATTAAGAGAATTTCTCTTAACAATGCTATTCTAAAGGCTGCAGCCAAGCTTCATCATTTTAGGACTGGCACAACTAGAATAGATAAAATATTGGCATGGATCCTGCTGAAAATTACTGTTGATAGAAGGATTTCTGTCAGTGGAGTGTGATTTTCTCATCTCCTGCTTTTGCCCCAAATTTACCTCAAAATGTTGCTTCTGATTGACAGAGGATCCCCAGGGAAGCATGAGGAGAGAGATTGAGGTCTGCAGCAGAAGGGCAGAATCAGCAAAAATGTTCCCCAGCTATCAACAGAAATGTTCAGGGGGATGCAACCTACTATAGTAAGGTGATTTATAGACACAAGCCTTATAGTAATCTCACAGTTGCCTTACAGCCTCACAATGCCTAGTATTGCCCCAGCTTCTCCTTCCCATAGTTCTCTGCAAATCCTCAAAAGAGGTTACTAGTGACTATCCATGCACACACACACACACACACACACAAAGCACCAAGTGTAGGAGGCTGGAGGGCAGAGGGCAAAGCAGGGGAAATTAGTCCTTTGGAGGATGGAGAGGCATTACCTCCCTGTACTGCCTCCGAAAAGACTGTGGTGGGTATAAATTTTCTATATTAATTCTTCATATTATTTATATAATTCCTCTGCCACCATTTACTCTTAAAGGTAAAACACATTTCTTTGTGCCCAAGTAAGTGATATTTAATTAGGCACAGGATAGTCAGACTCTTTCGATCCCCTTTCAGTGCATTTTATTGTGTGAAATGGCAACATCCACTTGCAAACGAACGCTGAAGTGCATTGAAAGTGGCTAGAAAGTGCAATATCCAGCATCTGAGAAAGGAATAAGACCAAGGGATAAAAGAACCACATGTTCATTAAGAAATTAATGATTAAGTAGACAATATGGTTATTCATCTTGACACTTATAATGTAGGTACGACTTTTTGTTAGTCTCTCTCCTGCAATTAAGGAAGATGATGATCACGGACCTAGTTTCTCCTCCTCCCCACAATTAATTTCAAATAGCCAGTGTCACTTATTCTAGTAGTGTGTTTAATACGGTCCCAGACCAACTTATTCTAGTTTTAACCTCAGCTTAGCACTTATAGAGATCCCTGACTGCTTTGCTCTGAAGTCCCCTTTCCAGTAAGGTTATTCCTTGGCTGTTCTGAATACTGAAGATGATGGCACAACTTCTGAAGCTAGTGTTTTCTCACTGGGTAGGCCTACTCACTAGTCCTCTACACATGACCCCTCCATGCATTGACTGAACACACAGGGAGGGACAGCTGAAGGATCCTAGTGTAGATGGCATGCACATATGCAAAGTGATGTGCAGCCATGGAATGTATGCAGAGTACTACATGCAATACTGTGGTCCATAGCTCCAGTCTACATGTTTGAAGGTGACCTAGACATAGAGCAATAATATCCATCTGGCAATTTTAACAAAGTCACTGGAAATTCACAATAGGGTTGGGCTTCAGTCTAAGGCCTAGTTTTGACAGATAAAACAATGAACCCATGGAAAAAGTACTGAAGAGGGCAACCAAGATGATTAGGGGGTTGGAGCACCTTCCCTCTGAGGAAAGGCTGAAAAGACTGGGAGCCAGAGAAGACTGGGTCCAAAGATGTGCACATACAAGGCAAAATATGGAGAGCATCTATAAGAATTTGGCTCTGGAATGAGGAGAAGCCCTGGCTCCTGGGCTCACCCTGGGCCACATTTGTGGCACAGGGCAGGGGAGCGAGCAGGGAGGAGGCTGATGGGAAAGTGGGCTAGCACTCAGGTCAGCTGACATTGGGAGCAGAGCTGTGGTGGCCCAGGTCCGGCACATGCTTGGCCCATCAAGGGGGGCCAGGAAGAAGGGCTCGTGGCCAGGGACCTCAGGGCTCTGCCCTGCCCCCATTATTAAACCAACCCGACACTGGGGACCACCTTCTCTCGGTGCAGCTTTCCCACCCTCGCTTGGTTTAAGTTGTTATGGGTCGCTATACTGTTTAGCTTGGAAAGAAGGTGGTTAAGGGGAGACATGATAAAGGTCTATAAAATTATGTGTGGTATGGAGCCACACTCCCAGCTGAGGGGCTGCAGGCAGTCTTTCACCACCAGGTGGCAAGGGAACCACGCACCAGCACATGCCTGTGCAGATCCTGGGTTTGCCATGCTGCGGTTTTCCCTCTGGCGGGCAGGCTGGGAGTAAAGTATAACACTGGCTGGCAGGTAGGTTGTCCAATGTGGGATCTGCCCCCATGCTGTGCCAGTGCTCCTTCTGCTGTAGTCAATAAAAGCTGTGGCCTACTTTTCCTTCAACACAGTGTTTGTGTGGTTTTCCTCCCGCCAGGCTCACTCCCCTCCTCTCCTATGGGTCCGCAAAGGGAATGGATATGGGAAAGGGAATGTTCCTGCCTAGTCAGGCAGCTACCAATGTTTTAAAATTCATTGAGACACTGCAAGGACTCCTCTGTCCCTGGGCCCTGTTTCTATATGCATCCAATCATTTTGTGAATATCTCACTAGTAATATATGTAACAATGTGTATCATTTTGTATGAGCTCATTACATGCAAATACCTAAGAATAGAATATGGTGCCTCATTACAAAGAACTGGATTAGATTATTTTGAGGCCGCTCCCACTGGAATATTACATGACATCCAAATATCTCAAAATCATGGAGTCAACCTTACACTGTCTATCTTTATTTCCCTCTATTCAGCCAATAAGCAAATGTGAAGTATTACCAGTTTAGATTCCTTGATTTCCAGATAGTTACAAATAAAATAAGGAGGGCAGAGTAGGCAGATAAGCTTTATTACCATATAATAGATTATGTATTTCACTACAACACCAGGCTTTCTCATCCTAGGATGAGAAATGGAAAGCAGAAGCTATTTGCTGCATTAGATTAAACTCCCTAGGATAAGCCACACAAGAAAAAAAATGTTAAATTAAGTTATACAATCATTTAGTATGATCAGCTCCAATGTACAAATACTTTGATATATGTGCAGCTTTCCTGTCAGTTAGCCAGATATAATTCACTCACATGTGCCTTCAACAAATTAAGTATTTTTAGGAAAGGAGAAGAAAGTCTTTTCATTCTTTTTTTTAAAAAACCTGACATGCATAATCCTAAACAAAAGCAGGAATAATATTTGATCAATTTAATAATTTTAAAAGTATCTCAGAGGCACAAAGTAATAAAAATAGCAATGTTTTGGAAGCACAGTTCGCACACACACACACAAACCTTTGAAATGAGCAATACAGCCTGAAGCTTAATAGCATTATTTCCCCACAGAGATTTCATATGTATGTTATATGTAATCTCTAAACTTATTATCCCAAACCTCCAAGGAAATTATGCAAAACTTGTGACAAGGGGGATGGCAGAAACCACCCACAGATATTTAATGCCACAAGCATTATTTTAGACTTTCTCTTTCTACATATTTGATCTGAACTGTTATTCATTTTCATTTGATTTTTGTATCTTAATGGAGAAAAAACATTCATTCCTCATGACCACTTATTTTTAAAAGAAAAGAAACACATCCAGTTTCTGGGCAACTTTAGTTGTTGGAAGCACTAAGACAGAATACTGAAGTGACTTACACAATCTTTATTGTATAACTTCCTATGTAATGTCCAAGGGAGCAATCCTAAATTAGGACACCCAAACTCCTGTGAGTTCAGGTTGCCAGGGGTGAACATGCTGCTGATTTATTGCTGATCACATTGACTAATTGCTATTGCTGTTTGCCAGAATTCACTGGATGGAATAACTGCACAATAGCATTTACACATTCCTGGCTTTCATGGATATAAATAAAAATAAGTATGCTTGTTGTCTCTCACAGCCCCAAAACATTGCTGCACAGGATGCTTCCTATAAAACCAGGAATAGACCCAGAAGAACAAGGGAATGCATCTAATATGGTCTCTGCAAGTAGCCTGAGGGACTCATCTTAATAAACCCACTTGGGGTGGACTGAAAGGCCAAAACAGCCCTGAACATGTTCTCTGACCCCATCATGCCCCCTTTCTTCAGCCTAGAAAGACAAGATTGCTGGGAAGGATCCAAAGCATGGACTTTCATCCTTTTTTACAAGATGTCACCATCAAATAACCTATCACAGCAAGGTCCACAGAATGCACTACAAAAAACATGGATTCACCATGATTAGATGATGAGTTTGGGGTTTTGAATCGAAACAAAAGGAGTCCATAGAAAAGAGAGTTTGGATATCAGTCTGTAAGTGAAAGAAATGTAAAATATTATATTTTAAAAAACCATTAAAAACAAAAGCCAAAACTATGCAATATCTTTTATCGAAATGCTTTTCGAGAGCGACTCAGGATTTCAGGGTCTCCATGATAACCATGGACCTGTCTCAGGTAAGGTCCCACACACTGTGCAGGTCACATTCATAATCCGGTGTTTTGCTTTGGGCGATCTGAAAGTGGGGGGATTGAAGATAGTACCCTTGTCATGGACAGATAACTACTTGCTGGTGTTTAGACTTACAGGGGGTACCCAGACTCTGCAGGTGTCAAGGTCAATTAAGATGATCCACCCCATAGCTTAATAAATCCAATACGTTTTCAGACAACAATAGGGGATTTTCATGCTGTTATGGCTGGTGTTCCTGTCGATACCCTGGTTGACCTCTGGAATTGGGAAATGACATGAGCAATGGATATGATTGCACTAAGGGCCCTCTCTTAGGATAAAGAGCCCAGACAGACCCTTGGTTTACTGAGGGGCTGCAGATGATGAAAATACAGGGGAGACAGCTAGAGCAATAGTGGAGAAAGACTTGGGATGACTCTGACAAGGCACAGGCTAGAGCTCATTTGAAAGCCTATGCCATGGTGGTGATAGCAGCAAAGAAACAATATTTTTCTGCCACCATTGCATTCACACAGTGTATTCCTTTATCAATGTTCCCTTTCTGACAAACTACCTCTCCTGAAATAAGGGTCAGAGCACAGATAGAACCCCAATGAACAACCATACCTTGGAGCAACGCTGCAAAATAATCAAGATTTCAAAAATGAAATAATTGGCTTGTGCAGTGCCAAAATGATCAAACACTTGTGCCAATTAAAACCCTACTTCCCAAGTTCTTTGTGAGAAATTTAGTAGTGGCTCATTAAATAGGTGATAAATTTCCACAATTTTCCTTCTTCATGTCTGATCAAACTTTTTATGACACCCTTCATCGGGGTCATTATTCTGCCCCTCACATCCATTACTGGACACTCTCTCTCTCTTTCTCTCTCTCTCTCTGATTTCAGCTGATTTTGTGCACATACACCTGCAGAGAGTTTTCCAGTTTGATTAGGGTAGACAGAGAAGAGAAAGAGAAAAATGGTTTGGCCCTTTATATTTCTTTCAGAATTAGTCCCTCTGAACAACAGCTGCCCTCTGCTTCTGCACTCTCCTTAGCCATACCAGAACATATGTCTTGTTTCTTGGAACCAGAAAATCATAACAATGTTTTCAATAAGCAGGACTTTGCTGTTGTAAACAGTATTGCTTGACATGCTGATGCCATATGGCAGCTGTAAGTCTTGCTGACAAAAATAACAGCAGCTTATCACATTAGAGTGGGGGCTGTCAAACTCTGTCACAATGGATGTCCCTACATAAAACAAAAAGGAAATTTGTTCAAACTTCCACAACTGTAACTGAAACAAATACAAGATAGATGGCTTCGCTCACAAGGCTCTGTCTTTCTTCCAGAGGAAATCGAATCAATAGCAAAGGGCAAAAAGGTAGCCATTCCAAGTCAGGGGATGATTTAAGGTGCTTATGGCACAGGCTATCTAGAAGACAAAAGAAATGGTACAGTCAAACAACACAGCCCTATGCAGTTTTCACCACTCTTGCAACCACCATTGGATGCCAACTACTTCTCCTCACTTTTTCCTACCATATACTGGATATTGATCAGATGTGCCAGAGAAAAAATTCACAGTTTATTAGTGTAATCCCAAAAAGATACACCCTTGTAAACCCAATGATTTAAATGGTTGGCCACTGTGTGAAACAGGATAGACCAGTGGTCTGATATAATAGCGCTCTTTTTAAGTTCTTACAGACATAGAAACGTGTAACCCTGCTTAGGATTCTCCTGCATATCCATTTTTTTTTTACCTGAAGAGGCACTGAAGATTGAGAAACTCCCACGTAGAATAATACAGCCAGTGCGTTATTCCCATTGGGAAGAAAAATGGGATACGCACACACACACACATGTCAAACACATTTTGGAATCACTGAAAAGTAGCATAATAGAATAAAAGGAACTGACTTCATGGTATCATCACCTTTCTGCAGTCTTCTCATTCCTGTGCTAAGGATGTGGCATATGGATCCCTTTTAGCTTTCTTTCTTTTAATATTGTGTGTAAGAGGCACACTCAATCATGAAATTAAAATAAATTGAAATCAGGAAAAGATAATGAGAGACTTTGAAGGAACAGTTCCATATGGGGGATTGTCCATACCAGACAACAGAAAGCAGAATGCAGGTCCATCAAAACTGCACTACATTTCAAATTTGGCGAAACAATTAGGGAATCTAACAGATATGAGAAACTTCACAATTTAACCAAATTAAGTAACTATTTCTCTAGGGAGAGTGGAGGTTAGGGTATATGCAATTTAACATTTACTTGAAAAGATTCATTTTTCAAGACAGAATAGAATTTTTGGGGCGTTTGGAGATTGGCCCAACCATCTCCAGATAATTTAAAATACACCTTTAAAAACTAGCAATGCAATCATTTTGATACTATAAGTGCTACATCCACAAATGAACTTTTTTTAAAAAAAATCAGCAAATTGGAACATCTGTTGTTGAGTTACCCTGTCTGGAAACGTGGGATGCTTTGTGATTTGTGTTTGGGAACAGTGGCATAGCCACCAAGGGAAACAAAAGCATAAAGCAGTCTTTTGTGCCAAGTTAAACCTGTCGACCCCAATTAAGCTAATAACATCTAGGAGACGGCCTTCACCTTCCCAGGGCAAAAGGGGCTCGGATCTGGGGAAATAAAGTATACTCCATATGTTTTGAGAATACTGTGCCTTTAAGGTGTCCTTAGCAAAAATGCTGAGGTTTTGTAAATGCATTCCTTGAAAGGCCTCATCAGGTTCTCAGCTTCCTTAATTTGAATACCAGAATATAGTTCTAATGATACAAATCATTATATAATAACGACACTGATAAGCAACAGCCCCGGGCTCACCTGGGGCTGCATTTGCAGCAGCAGGGCAGGGAGTGAGCCCAAGGAGGCCTCCTTGATGGTTCTGGGCCAGCCTCTTCTTCATTTAAATTAAGTGTTTTGGATCTGGATACTTGAACACATTCCACAGTCAATTGTCCTCAGAATAAAATATACATTTTGATACAAATTTCTACATTTGAGATGTGTAAGTCTGCACAGAGAATTCCACATTTAAGGAGGGATTTTACATAGAAGCATTTTTAAAATAATTTATCATGTTAGAAATATTACACTTCTGCCTTTAATGTGTTCAAACAAATGAAGCTCTGCTATCACTGGATTAAAAAAAAACATTCTGCCATATTGGGATTAACAGAACTGGTTTCAAAAGCATGGTCTTAATCAGGCAGCAAAATAAGGACAAACTCCTGAGGTAGTATATAGTGGTCTGTTGAGTACAGGTGGAGGGAGTCATTTTTAATCCTCTTCATTTAAAAACTTCCTGAAAAGTTAAAAGAACACATCAGTGAATGAAGTTCACTGAGAGACAGTGTGTGGTAGTGGTTAGACTAGGATCTGAGAGACCCAGGTTCAAATCCTGACTCTGCCATAGAATTTGCTGGGTGACTTTTGGGCCAGTCATGCACTCTAAGCCTAACCTATCTCCCAGGGTTCTTGTAAGAGTGAAGGAGAGAACAATCTAAGCAGCCTCAGGTCCTAATTGGGGAGAAATATGGGGTATGAATGAAGCCAATAAATAAATAAACCTGGCCTGTTCTTCTCTGGTTTGCTAATTTTCCACCTGAAGGCATTTTAGGCATTTTTAAAGTCATTCCTACTACTCCTTATTCTGAAGTGCTACAGTCCATTCTACTGGATCAGGTCTTTGCCACTTCGTTACCAGCTGCCGCATGCATGGCTGTTTTCCAGTGGCCAATCCTGTTTCTTCGAAGTGGAATGCAATGCATACGGAATAAAATAACATGCCCATCAATCGTATTCTCTTTTTAAAAATAAACCTCTGAAATGAGATATGTAAATGATAACAGAACACTCAGCTAGTTCCGAAATGGTAACATCAGACATTACTAGCAAGCTATCATTAATATGAAATTCTCAAAACATAAATCTACATTTTGCAGATATGACAAGAAAATAGTTATTTCAGCACAAAATAGACACAACGGGGCCACAGTGGTAAGCTCAACTAGACCATAAGGAAAGTCTAGATCCTTGGCTTCCATTTTTTGCAGAGGTTGTACAATTATTTTAAGTCTTAACTGAAAATTGAACATCGTTCATTCCAAAGTTCTCTTACCTACATTACATCCCCCCTTCAAAGTTCCTCCTTCAGATGGGACTGAGATGAGTGGGAATCTGATTCTAAACCTGAACATCACCTGTATTTTGATAACTGCCAATTGTAAAATAATACTACACAAATTATCGATTGGGTCCAAAATTACCTTTCTGTTAATGGATAATGTCCTTCCATCAGTAGAAAGAAACCTTGGGACCCAACTCTATTTCTAATTAATAAATCTAAATGCACAAAATAACTTTTGCAAAACTCCCCCGCCCCCCGCAGTTCCCCAGTGTTGAACAAGTTGGCTTCTCCTGCATTATAATTAGCATTTTCCACATCAGTACAGATGTTCCTCTTGAAGCGGATGTGACTTTCACAAACCCTATTGTTTGTCAAATACTCCATCATGAAGAATATGATGACAGTTTCTGCCATTTGCTTGACAGACCTTACTCACATCCACATGAAGCCAGCATAAGTTTTCATCATCCTGGAAAAAAAAGTTTCCACTTAGTAAATTTTAAGCTCATTTATTTCAAGCATGTGTACCTAACAGCAGCCGCTTAACTGCTGTTCCACAAACAACATTTGTAATTATGCCCATTGTGGATTTCTACTGTGGGCGGAGTATAAAAAATTAGCTTCAAAATGTTTACAAACTGCTGAATCCAGGTGAGCATTAAATTCCTGCAGGCTGAACTAGAGCAACACTAGTCCTTTGAATGACCTACATTTTTAATTTGGCATGAAACTACTTCAAGCTAGGTGCTGAAACTAATGAGCCTGCCACAACTGTGCAAAGCAATAATCCAGCGGTACTTTATTGTTGTAAAGTGCATTATGCCAACGCACAAGGTGAAGTGAGGCAGGTTTTCTGGCTTCAGGTTTTGTTTTTTATTTCCAAATCTGTTGCCGAGTTCACACTGTTTCTCTGAAAATGAATAAATATTCCACCCGTCTGTGGGGACTGAAAAAAATCCAAAATGATTAGTTTGTTCCGTCAAAATTCAAAACATCAAACACTCCCCCTCTGCCATCAGTGCAGGGGGAAATTTCAAGCTGCGGTAGATTCCTGGCCCCAGAACATTAATCTTTTGTGATTCAACAAATGATAAATGAAAAGCAACAATAAAGCTAATATATTACACATTGTGGCATTTCACTCTGTATAATATATCAAAAAAGGTGTCAGCCATATCCTGATATGAAACGTATGTTTAGCATTTATACCATGCCAGGTGCTATATCAAACATAAAATTGTTGTAATCTATGCCCACATAGCTAATTGATGGTTACGCTCATATCTCACATGCTTCACACAGGTTAATATCCATGGAAGAAACAGAATAACATACGAAGGGTAGAAAGAATTTCTTTCACAGAGAGGGCAGTTCATTGCCTGCATTGCTGGGAAGTAACCTGAAGTGGTCCTCAGATAGGCAGAACAAAAAGGAAACAAGAGTACAGAGCAGAAGTAGTAAAGATTGTATGGTAGAGAAATGGGTGCAGTGACAAAACTTATAATTTAAGACTCTCCCTTATATTTAATTGTGTTGTAGTTTGAGGACTTGTCCTAAGATCATGTGAGCTTAGTTAGTTTCTAGAACAAGGCATATATACTGTTGTTCAAGATGTTTTAGCTGCTGTTGATATTAAAGTTGATGTTCATATTGTCTTAAACCATTCCTCATTTTTGACAGTGTCTCTGTGAACTCAGAAATATTGGCATTAAACAGTAACAGAAAGTTCTGAACAGGCAAGGCTACTGGCTCAGGTTCTCCAATGAACCAGTAGGTGAGACTCATACCTAAGCATGGCTTGATAAAGCTGCAGCACAGCAGAAGAAATAAAACTGGAAATGTGAGAACCATTACCCATGGAAAACCTTTGTTGGAGCACATTTCAGTCATTCCAGTAGTCCATGTTCTACATACAAAGATGGCCTCATGTCCATCCTTTGTATCCTGATTCCCTTCTTTGCAACACCCCTCCCACCTTCTGACCAGGATATAAGCGCCCAGGGATCTCTATTCCTACTTGTATCTGATGAAGGGAGTTTTGATTCTCAAAAGCTTATGCCCTGGAAATCTTGTTGTTCTTTAAGGTGCCACTGGATTCAAATCTTGCTCCTTTCCAGGGCAGATGACACCCAAGAATGGGGCTATGCATTGTAGCTAGTTTAAATTAAGATCAGTACACACCCTACACTTTTTCTATTGGGAAATGAATTCCACAGAAGGGAAGCGGAGGATCTCTGCTGAGGGAGATCCGTCGTTTGCGGGGCCGCGCTGGGTGGCGGGGCCCGGCTGGCCTCTCGGTGGGGAGGGGAGTGGGGGGGGTGTCCCGCGCTCCCTCCTGACTCCCGGCGAATGGCGGGGGGGGCAGCTCCTACCTGCTGGTGGCGGCGTGGTGGGGAGCGGATCTGCTCCGCTCTCCGATCCTCGTGGTGGCGGGGAAGCAGGAAGTAGGTAACCGGAACCCCCCGTCTCCGCACGCCTTCCCCCATCCCGCCTACTTTTCAAATGGGCCGATTGGAGCCCACTCCCAGTCCCTGCGTCCCGGCCGGCGCTAACTGACCAGGGCGTTCCATCTGGTCCGCCGGGCAGGTATTTAAATGGAGGACCTGCTCGGGCTGGCCCTGTTTGCCTGCACGCTTTGTGCCTCCCTGGATCCAGCCTGTCTGCCCGCGGTTTCTCTTTAAGCGGCCATGCCTCCCAAGCACGGAGAAAAAGGGGCCCGGCCAGCGCGGCAGCAGGCGGCGGCGCTGAGGGGGGGCAGCGGGGCTCAAGGGCAGCGCCTGCTGGGAGTGCCTCCCGCCCCCCTGGGGCGCGCGTCTCAGCCGCCGCAGCGGGTGGCTCAGGGACGAGGCTGGCTGCCGCCGTCGTGATGGGGGGCTCGAAGAAGAGGCCGGCGGCGGCCTCCACGGCGGGCAGCTCAGGGAAGAGGCAGGCGGCACACAGCGCGGGGTCTAAGCCGGCAACATCAAGGACGCGGGCCCCAGCCAAGGGCGGCAAGGGGGATTCCTCCCTGCAGGGGCTTACAACAATAGTGAAGAAGCTGGCCGAGGACGTGGCTGGCTTGAAAGCAGTGACTGGCGACTCTGGGGCTGCGGGGACTTCTGCTTCCATTTCAGGTTTGCGTGCAGGTAGCAGTGGAGCAGTGAAGGGGGCGACGTGGAGAAAGCGGGGCGGCTCTTCACCTCCCAGTTCCTCCCAGCAGCTCGGAGTCCTGTGGCTCCCGCTCCAGGGACAGGGGCCGGCGGAGGAGGAAGTCAAGTCACAAGGCCCGGTCTTCACATAAAAAAGGGAAGCGCAGCAGAGAGGTTTCAGACAGCGGGGGAACATCAGGTGGGTCCTCATCTGGGGATGATTCTGATGGGGCATCCGCCAGGTTTTGGAGGGCGGGCGCTGAGGTCCCTGGGCTCCCTGGGTGGGTCCTGCGTAGGTGGGCGGAGGAGGAGAGGCTTGACCGGGAAGAAAGGGTGAATGATGTCTGGGGAGGTGGGACGACTGCTGGGGGCCCTCCGTATAAATCCACCTGTGTTTCTGGGGACAACCCGCCTGGGATCCACTTACCCAGGGATTTGAGGGAACAAATCCTTGATGGCTATTACGTCGATGTGATATCGCTGATTAAACCTGAGATGACGGTTGGTAGGAGTGTTAAGGCGGGGGGTCAGGGGTCAAGGAAGATTCGGGTCGATCCCAAAGACAGGACATTCGACAATTGGCTTGCTGTTTTTGGGGTTTATATGGCGGTAGTCGCGGCCTCTTACCCAAAAAGGGCTTGGCACCTCCTGACCCATCACAACTGTGTCATTAAGGCACGTGCTCTGGTGGGGGAGGCAGCGGCACTGGACTATGACGAGGAATTCTGTAAGAGGGCCTCTAATAATGATCAGTGGCGCTGGGACCACATGGATAGTTATTTGTGGTCCACACTGGTGAATCCACATGTAAAAGTTAGGTCTGAGTCAGCGAGAGCGGTTAAGTGGGCTCCATGTCGAGATTCCAGCAGGAAGGTGTGCTGGGAGTATGGGCAGGGTCGCTGCAGCCGCACTAAGTGCAGATTTGAGCACATATGTGAATCCTGCTTTGGCGGTCACCCTAAGTCCAGCTGCCCCAGGGCCCAGCAGCCCTTTCGGGGGGGACGGCCCCTCGCCCAGAGGGACGGGGGTGCCGGGGCCTCCACTGGTGGAGGTAAGTAGTGTTGACTTGTATAGGGGTCTTGCCAAGACGCCGGTTCTCTTGGAGGCCCTGTTACCATGGCTGGCCAGATACCCCAACAGGAAGGCGGCTGAGTTCCTGGGGGAAGGTTTCTCCTTTGGTTTTCACATCCCTTTTCAGGGCCCCAGGGTGGCAATGGATGCTCAGAACTTGAAATCTGCTAGGGACCTGCCTGACGTAGTGGCAGCCAAAATTGAGAAGGAGCGGTTGGCGGGCAGGGTGGCTGGCCCTTTTGGGTCCCCGCCCTTTCCTAATCTCAGGGTTTCCCCCCTGGGCGTAGTGCCCAAAAAGGCACCGGGGGAGTTCCGCTTAATTCATCACCTGTCTTATCCAAGAGGGGCATCGGTCAATGAGGCTATCCCGCATGAACTCTGTTCGGTTTGGCACAGCCTTGTTTGATCAGGCAGTCAGTTTGGCTCAGGATTGCGGCCCGGGTGCACTGCTCGCCAAATGCGATATCCAGTCAGCCTTCCGGCTACTGCCGGTGCACCCCGAGGATTTCTGTCTGTTGGGGTTCCGCTTCCAGGGGGCTTGGTATTTTGATAAGTCTATGCCCATGGGGTGTTCTGTAGCCTGCGCTGCATTTGAAACCTTCAGCTCGTTCCTGGAATGGGCTGTGACTGTGAGGGCACAGTCCAAGATGGCGACCCGCTATCTTGATGATTTTTTATTCCTGGGGAGGGCCGGCACGGAGGAATGCTCTAGCTTGCTGCTGGCATTAGAGGGTTTGGCCCAGGAACTCGGGGTTCCCCTGGCCCAGGAAAAGACCGAGGGCCCTTCCACGAGGCTTGTCTATTTGGGAATATAGACACTATGGCGGGTACATCTCGCCTCCCCGAGGACAAGCTGTTAGCCATGCGGGCTCTCATTTCACTGTTTTTGGCACAGCAGAAGTGTTCGCTGCGGCACCTTAATTTTGCCTGTCGGGTGGTCTCCCCTGGGCGGGCTTTTGTGGCCAGATTGGCCAGGGCCACAGCGGCAGCTGCCCGCCCCCATCATCGTATTAGGATCACCAAGGGTATGAAGGTGGATCTTCGCGTCTGGGATGCTTTCCTGCTGCATTTTAATGGGGTGTCATTGTGGCAGTCGACATTGGATTTGGGGGGTGGGGCACTGCAAGTTCAGTCAGATGCAGCGGGGGGGGGGTTTTGGCATGTATTTCAATGGACATTGGTGTGCGCAGTGTTGGCCACAGGATTGGTTTGGGGCAGGGATCACTAGGGATCTTACCTTCTTGGAATTTTTCCCCATTTTGGTGGCAGTTACTATCTGGAAGGAGCAGTTTCGGGACAAAAAGGTGAGGTTTTGGTGTGATAATGAGGCTGTGGTGTGGATAATAAATAAGCAGTCATCAAAATCCGAGAGGGCTATGCGGCTGGTGGGTGTCTTTGTGTTAACGTGCCTTTCAGCTAACATTACCTTCGCAGCAAAGCATGTGGCCGGGGTGGAAAACAACCTTGCAGATGCATTGTCTCACCTCCAGGAGGAGAGGTTTCGTGCTCTGGCACCTGGAGCAAACCTGCAGCCGGATCCATTCCCGGAGGAGTTATGGTCTCTGGGCACAGGGACATAATGTTGGGTATTTGCAGCTCTGTGGCGCCGTCCACGTTCAAGTCATACTCCACTTCGGCTTCGGCCTTCCTGGCGTTCTCAAAGGGTAATGGGGGCACGGGATCCTGGCCTACTACTGAGGAGGGGGTGTTATGCTATCTGGCAGACATGAGGCGGCGTGGACTGGCCCCCAAGACCATGCTGAGCCACTTAGCTGCCATTACTTTCTTTAGCAAGGCACAACTGTTCGTTGACCCGTGCGATTCCTTCCGAGCTCGCAGGGCGGTTGAGGGTTGGAAACGCCTGGCTCCACGGCCTCCAGATCGCAGGAGACCCATCACCCTGGGAATTTTGTCCAAATTACTAACTGTGTTGCCGAGGATATGCTTCTCTGCCTTTGAAGTGGCTCTCTTCCGGGTGGCCTTCACTTTTGCATTTTATGGGGCCCTACGTGTGGGGGAGCTGGTTGCCAGCGGGGCCTCAAACAAGTCCTGCCGGGCCTTACAGTTTCGGGATGTAGTCTTGAGTAAGTATGGGCTTCGCATCACCATTGCCCGCTCGAAGACGGACCAAATGGGGGCGGGTTCTGTCCTGGAATTACGGGCCGCTCCTGTGCGTGACCCTTGCCCTGTTAGGGCTGCCTCCGCCTTTTTGGATGTGCGCCCTGTGGGGGACGGCCCATTCTTGAGGCATGCTGATGGTTCCCCCCTAACTCGCTATCAGTTTGTTAGCATGTTGCGAATGGCCCTGGGGGAACTTGGGTTACCTGCTGGCGACTTTGGTTCGCATTCTTTCAGGATTGGGGCGGCTACCACTGCGGCAGCTTGGGGGCTGTCTGAGCAACACGTCAAGACCATTGGGAGATGGCGGTCGGCGGCTTATAAGACTTATATTAGGCCGCTCGTTAATGATTGTGTTTGAGTTGCAGCTGGAAGGCGGCGCCAAGTGTGGCTGTGTGGCCACAGCATTGTGCATTGGGCAGGACTCTACGCCGTTGGTTCCGGTTGGGGAAGACACCTGGGATTAGATGACCTGATGGAGGCTTCTTGGTTTGGCGTGCGAGGCATGCGTTGGGATGCTCTCTTGCCCTATCTGCGGCGGAAGGTGCAGCAACACGGAGTGCCGGATGTCCTTGTCATACAACTCGGAGGCAACGATTTGGGCAAAGTTAAGGGCAACGCCCTGCGGGAAGATGCGATGAGGGACCTGCGAATGTTGACTATGTGGTGGCCAGGTGTATGCGTGCTGTGGTCGGACATGCTGAAGAGGAGGTCCTGGATGGGGGCAGAGCGCCCCGAGAAGGTGGATCGCGCTAGGCGTAAGGCAACATTGGCTATCGGTAGGGCGGTGGCGGCCCTGGGCGGAGAGGTGATCCCTCATCCCGAGCTGTCATGTCGCCTGGAAGCGCTGTATCGCTCGGATGGGGTACATCTGTCATCGTGGGGTATGGATCTTTGGTTGCAGGACATCCGGCATGGTCTTTGGGTTTGGTTACAGCGTTAGGCATTGGCGGAGTCGGCTGAGAGGGGGGATCCCCTCCCGGCCTCCTCTTGTGGTGGTTTTGGGCATGGGGCCAGAATCCTGTTTGCGGAAAAGCCGGCCTGCGAGCCCCCTTTTTCCTGGGCTGGGGATCCCAATAAGGGGTTTTGGGGGGGAGGCCTGTGGTTTGACTGGCCGGCG
Source organism: Euleptes europaea (assembly GCF_029931775.1). Taxonomy (NCBI): domain Eukaryota; kingdom Metazoa; phylum Chordata; class Lepidosauria; order Squamata; family Sphaerodactylidae; genus Euleptes; species Euleptes europaea. The sequence continues at coordinate 59,623,986 of NC_079314.1, forward strand.
TGGCAGTCGGGACAGCCTGCCTCCTCCCAAGTGGCAGTGTTCCACACAGTGGCTGCCGTCCATGTGGTTCCAGTATCTGCCATCTCAGGCTGTACCCAGCATGGGCTGGGCACAGGATACATCAGCTGGCATCGGGTCACCTGATGTCAGGATTCTGCCTCCATGCTTGCCAATGCCTAATGATGTATATTTTGATTGATGTATATATTAAAAGTTGTGGCCTGTTTTATTCCATATTTGTGTTACGTCATATTTTATTCCAGAAAGGGTGAGAAGTAGTGCAGCCCCTTCCCCGGGGGAGAGGGAGTGTTTGGTCGTTATGGTTGGGTAGAGCAGATGGGCCCTGGGACCCCTATTGGCCTGGACCCACAGAAGTCTTTACCCAACACAATTTCAGGAGCCAATGAGTATTTCAGTGAAAGATATACTCATGAGACAGAGGACAATAGCAACAGCTGCCCAGTTGGAGCATTTGCAACGGAGAAATACTTTCACCATGCTTCTTATGATTGTATATCAATGCTGTATGAGGACAAAATATAACGTGTGAAGCTGCAACAAGCTGTTTTGGCTTTCAGCTCTAACATCTAGGCAATGTTTGGCATGTTTTCTGTGCTAATAAGCACTGACTCAGAAGCAGCACTTTCCCCTTTGAAAATGGGAGCAGAGCAAATGCGTCCTGCAATCTAGACTCCTGTCTGTTTGAGCTAAAAGAAAAAGTGAGTTAGCCTGCTGTGTGTTTAAAGTATGGTTTCTGGTAGCAAGCAAAGAAAGAGCCAAATTAGATGTTATCTCTACAAATGTTTGGTCCCAGCCTCATATCTGCTGATATAATGCAGAATACTTACAGCAGATGAATAAGGGGGTCTTAATCCTGCTGCTGCTTAACCCATAAATGCTTCCAAGACCATTTCCCCACACACTGTCTCCCTTAAGAGCACTCACCTCCCAATCACCAAATCTTCCCTACTCCAGTACCTAGTTTAGGATTATCAGGGGAACATCTGGAGACCAAGTCCTATGAGGAAAGGTTGAAGGAGCTGGGTATGTTTAGCCTGAAGAGGAGAAGACTGAGAGGGGATATGATAACCATGTTCAAGTACTTGAAGGGCTGTCATATAGAGGAGGGTGCTGAGTTGTTTTCTGTTGCCCCAGAAGGTCGGACCAGAACCAACGGTTTGAAATTAAATCAAAAGAGTTTCCGTCTAGACATTAGGAAGAATTTTCTAACAGTTAGAGCGGTTCCTCAGTGGAACAGGCTTCCTCGGGATGTGGTAAGCTCTCCTTGCCTGGAGGTTTTTAAGAAGAGGTTAGATTGCCATCTGTCAGCAATGCTGATTCTGTGACCTTAGGCAGATGATGAGAGGGAGGGCATCTTGGCCATCTTCTGGTCACTAGGGGTGTGGAGGGGGGAGGTAGTTGTGAGTTTCCTGCATCGTGCAGGGGGTTGGACTTGATGGCCCTGGTGGTCCCTTCCAACTCTATGATTCTATGATTCTATATTAACTTTCATAACAGGAGAAAAACAAACTGGAAGTTATTAAGAGAGTGAATGAAACTTGGTAGCTGATAGTCAGAAGGGCTATGATTTATACAACGGCCATAGAATTAGAAAAAAGATTAGCAATCAAGGGAAACAAAGCTGAGTGAAAATGGAGATGAAAAGCACAAGAGAAGGAGAAAATAAACTTGCAGCAGACAATGTGTTTGGAAGATCAGGAACCATAATATTAGACTACCAAAAACCTTTTGAATATTGAAACCAGGATTACTAGCTCTTCTAATTGCACTGGATTGCACTTCCTACAGTCAGATACTCAGTGAAGTCTAACAACCGCTCCCCATGTGTTTTAATATGGAAACGTATACCCCTGTTAAGAGCAGCACAACTTGAAGTGAAGACACTAAAATATATATCGTTTCCAAAAACATGGCCTATTGCTTCAAACTAAACTGAAAGCCAGTAGCCTTCTTATACTTCCCTTCTTATTTTCTGTCATACTGCCACACCCGCTGTCAACATTTCACCTAGGATCTATATACAGGAGCTGCATTAACAACACCTGAACAGAAATCAGGGTTTTTTCCCCTGAAGATCAGGAAAATGGGACAAGAAGGTGCTGAGAAATATTGCATGGTGCTATGTATGATTCATACTAGCAAAAAGGCCAATTTGATGGGTTGATTGGGAACTGAAACTGGGCTGGAATGCAAGGAGGCAGCCTGCCCTGACTTGCTTCAATCCATTCCATCTCAACTTCCACCATGGAGGATGAAAGTTCTTACTTCCTGCACTTTTCACCTCTGAGAAGCAGCAGCCGTATTTCCTCTCACGGAGTCCTGAGTTACCTCTGCAGCAAGAGAGACATCATTAAAGAATACCCGGAATTATTTTTCCAATACTAAATTGCAGTGTCTTCGAAATTTCCCTATCTATCTGCAAACTGTAGTGCTATGCCATAAAATGTTACATACTGTTGTATACTCTCCTTGTCTTTCTCATATGCACATCCTGCCTCAGGCATTTAACACAAGTGTTTATTGCTCAGCTTTGATGGCCGATGGCTTTGATTGCCCACCATACTCAGGCATTTCATGAGCGTGATGTCCTGTGTGCAGCATATTTAGTCTAACTGAGAAGGCAGAGAATCTCAGTCACCTCTTCAGTTTTATGACAATTAGAGCATGTGCATTATACAGCCAATTTTTCAAGTAACGTATGAAAACTGATATTTTAAAAAGGCAAAGCACAGGACAGTGATAACACAAAGTTTCCAAGAAAGCCTGCAGTCTGCAGGAGGTCTGGCTGACTTAACATAACACAGAGGATGGGAAGAAATTAATTTGCCAGCAGGTGCTTGACTATTCAGATTTATAGGCTGCTCTACAGTAATATGTGACTTGTCCTTTTTTTTGCTTTGCCATCTATTAGCTAAGGGTTCTAAGTCTTCCTAATTAAAGAGATGATTCTTTAACTTGGAAATCTATATTCTATTATTTTCTCTATTTATTACCCAAGCTGTCCATTTTAGAGATGCTTCCAACTTTCCCTCCAGGAAGATTATTAGTTTTATCAAGGGAACCATAGAAATGCAGCTCGTTCACACTCCATGAAGGAAACTTCTTGAATGAAAATTAAATTACCCACTTTGGAGAAGGATAAATAGGTTTCTTAGCACAGAGGCAGACTGACATGAAAGAGTCTGAAAAAAATATATAATAGTATGGCAAAGAAAGCTATTTCACCATATACATTTTGGAGGGTTACATCTTTTAATTCTTCCTTGCCCTTCAGGAAATGTCAGTTTCTAGACCTAGTCCTACCTTGATGTTGCATTAAACTGATTCATTTGAGATTGATGGGACTGATATATATTTGCCCTCCCTAGTACAAAATTGTAGTATCTTAAGTAGGGCTGTCAATTTGGTTCGTCCCGAACCGAAAAACAGCCGAATTTCCCCTGATTCAGCAGTTTTTAGTTCGGATGGAACCAAACTCAAAAAGGCGGGAAAACGGGGAGCCAAATTCAGCGAGTTCAGGGTGTTCGGCGAATAAATTCAGCAAATTTGGGGTTCAGCGCAGCAGCATAACCGTCAGTTAGTAAGCAGCATTCTCCTGCGGCCAATCAGTGGCCAAGCTGGGGCTTCTTCTGGCCAATCAGTCGCGATTGAGTGCATGAGACCAGCTGCTGTGCGGCCCGGGGAGAGAAAGAGAAAGTATCTATTAGTGTGAGAGAGAGATCCCCCTTGGGGAGTGCGTGTGCACATTTGAGCCATTCCGTGGCTGCAGGAGGTGCATTTTTGGGGGTAGAGCCCCCAAACTTTCAGCATAGCTTCAGAGGACCCTTCTTTAAAGAACCCCCAGGTTTTGTGAAGATTGGGTCGGGGGGGGGGCTGAGATATGGGCCCAGAAAGGGGTCCCCCCTCCTTAATGTGCATCTCTTACAATGGGGGTTTGCAATTAGCAGAGCTTGCCGCCCACGCCCAAAGCTCCCAGCCCCGACAAACAGCTGAGCTGCGGGGAGCAAGGGCGGGGCAGGTGCGAAGAAGATGGAACAGAAGACATCCACAGTAAGACACATTTTGGGGCTTTTCTCTATAATTTTTCTCTTGTGTGTGTGTGGGGAGGGAGCAGTTTCTGTGGGTGGGGGGAAAGCCAAAGGGGGCTTTCGCCCATTTTGCCTGGGGTGTGTGTGCCCCCTCAAGTTTCTCTCTCCCTGGTTTGAGGGGGGGCTTCAGTTGTGTGTCCTCAGGTTTTCCCTCATTCATAAGATCGGTTAGGTCTATTTTGATGCTTGCTCAAAACTGGTTTTCAAATTGTGACCTAAAGAATGCATTTTCCTGGTCCCGAGTCTGATGCAAAAGGGGAAATTCCACCCCCTCCTGCTCCTTTAGCGTGCCTCTGTCCCTTTCCATGGTTTGCAAACTCCCAGGCTTCACCTGTTGCTTTGCATGGTTGCAAACGTGTTGCTTTGCATGGTTTGCATGGTTGCAAACCTGTTGCTTTGCATGGTTTGCAAACTTCTTCGCAGCTGCCCAGCCCTTGCTCCCCGCAGCTCAGCTGTTTGTCGGGGCTGGGAGCTTCGGGAGTGGGCAGCAAGCTCTGCTAATTGCAAACCCCCATTGTCAGAGATGCACATTAAGAAGGGGGGACCCCTTGCGGGGCCCATATCTCAGCCCCCCTGACCCAATCTTTACAAAACTTGGGGCTTCTTGCAAGAAGGGTCCCCTCAAGCTACGCTGAAAGTTTCAGACCTCTACCCCAAAAAATGCCCCCCCCGAGCCGCGGAAAGGCGCGATTGTGTTTTTAATGGCTTTATTTGGCCAAATTTTTCCCCAAACTCCAGATCTCATGCCGAATTGCACGGACCCGAAGTGGGGGAGGTCGGACTTTGGCATTTCCCAAATAAAAAAGGGGCCGAATTTTGCCGATTCCGAATTTTACCGAATTTTTTTTTCAACAGCCCTAATCTTAAGCTCTGGCAAATCAGCAACAGCCACACACCTCACAATGATGCCTAACCAGCTAAGACGAACTGTGATCTGGTTTTTCCCCCCAATTGATTGTCACTGAATCATTCCATTTTGCTACTGCAAAGAGGAACTCGGGTGCTAATGCAAAGTTAAGACCAAAATTAACTTGAATTGTTCAATTGAAGAAAAACTGCGAATGTTTCAGTGGTGGAAGTTAATAAGGGCAGATTGCCAAAGAATGAAAAGCGAACAAAAACATGAACAGACATAACATAAAATCAGCTTGAAATCAGCCGTTATTAGCATACATTATGTAAAGAGCTGCAACATTATTTAACGTTGTCACATAGGGTACCATAAAGCAAATATGGCACTATTATGCAAGGCAGCAACCAGCAGGAGACTGGGGGGGGGGGGCATAGGGCAGCAGCTGTCAGTGATGGTGTGATGTCACTTCTAAGGAAACCCAAAAGCGATGGCACATCTCTCTAGGGATTGCCTGAAATTGTTCTAATTATTTCTGGCAATTCCTAGAGAGGACTAATGTCACTTGTGGGTTTTCCTAGAAGTGACATCATGCCATCAGCCCAATGGCAGATCCCCTGCCCCAACTGGGGGCTGGCAACCCTACTATCAAATTAAGTAGTTCATAGTCTTACTGATTCCAATGGGAGAGTAAAGTATGTACTTAAATTAATAAATCAATAGATTTTAAAATTATTAATAAAATTATGGATTGGGAAAAAATATACTAGATTTATTTATTTGGTACCTTTTTATCCTGCCCTTCCACCATGGAGTTCAGGCAATATTCATTGTTCTGTGTGCTACACTTTATCCTCATACAACAGCTCTGCGAGACTGGTTAGGCTGAGAGAGAGAATGACTGGCCCAAGGTAACCCAGCAAGCTTATATGGGAGAGTGGGGATTGTAAACTAGATCTTTCCTGTCATACTCCATCACTCTATCCACAATGCTACACTGGCTTCATTCTAAATATTGAATCTAGGAGGATAGAATTACATAATCTGGTCTGAACAAAATTGGCACTTATGCCAAGTACTGCATTCTCTTGTAGAGCATGAAATGTTGATGACAATGAACAGTAGATATATGCAACTCATTCCATTCCACATGTTTGCTGTGTCGAATATTCCTTATGGAACATCTAAGGAACATCAGAAGCATCTATATGTGAAAAGAAATTAATGCTGAGAACTGATTCACAAACGTGGTGGCAATGCTGAAGTTCTCCATTCAGTTATTTACCCATTCACATGTACCTGGAAGCACATGAAGATAACCCTGTGTGATAGGTTTGCCAGGTCTCTCTTCACCACCAGCAGGAGGTTTTGGGGGCAGAGCCTGAGGAAGGCGGGGTTTGGGAAGGGGAGGGACTTCAATGCCATAGAGTCCAGTTGCCAAAGTAGCCATTTTCTCCAGCTGAACTGATCTCTATTGGCTGGATATCAGTTGCAATAGCAGGAGATCTCCAGCTAGTAACTGGAGGTTGGCAACCCTACTGTGTGAACAGAAAGAACGTTTCTATGTATGTACAAGTGACTGCACCAGTTCCTCAATCTAACAGGTTCCAAAGATAATTGCTGCAGTATATTAGTGTACTTGTTATCTACAGGCCTCATGGAACTACCTCCATTCAGTTTCAGGCATGCACAACTTGAAGAACAATTACATAACCACAATACATGTAAGCCTGAGGACAGTCACAGGATGAACATTTCATGGCACCACCATATGCATGAATCATCCCTAAGTAAGATAACTTTACCTTAGGACAAGTTCATGGGTTAAATGTTTAGAACATCTTGTGTCTAAGTATGGAGGAGAGAAGTAACATAGAAGTAGGCACCGATCAGTATCCTGCAGGGGGACCCTCGGCCTTCATCAAAGAACTGGAATATAGGGCAGGCATCTCTCAAGGATATGGGTTTTCTTTTCCCTTCTGAAAGCTATATAATAGATATGTAGGGGCAATTCATTCCTGGACACACATATAGAGATAATTGAATAAATTTTAATTTGTACTGTCTTCTGTGAATGGTTTTTTGCTTCATGGTGTTATATTTCACCAGGAAAAATGTCATTGTGACTTTCAAAGATATCTTAAGGTTTTTTGTCACAGTATTTGAAAGCAAATCCAAATCCAATGGATTTAAAGCATACAGAACACCATATCATTTACGCTTATATTCTTCTGTTACAAAACCGGCTAGAGCAGAATTGTTTTTCGAAGAAATTATGCCTGGTGACATGCTAATAGCAAAGTGCCTGTTGAAGTCTGCAGATCTCAGCTGAAACAAGAATGCAAAGAAACACTCACATAGTCAAAACACATTTCTCTTTAAAAGATAATATAAGGTTGCAGTCTTCTGCAACCAGAAATAAGCGGTGTGAAGTTTGTGTGTGACAGAATGAACAGGAGGGGTGCAAGATCTCCTGGACCAGTTCAACACCACTGTTCAGGCTATTAAACCAATTTTAACCTGGGACTTTACTTCAGCCAAGCAATATGGCTTGACGATTCTCCTTCACTAGAATAGTCTGACCAGCAAATACAAAGTAGTATGTTCAAATTGAGGTGAAGGAAGAGAGGGGCAATTCCAGCCGAAAAAGCCTGCATTGATGAAAGTCTCCACTGATCACTTACTGACAAATATTTGAAAGCTCTACAAAAAATAAAATCATTAAGATCAATGGGTTGATTCTAATCAGCTATTTCACTGACTGGAAGTGTCCAATGGACACTGTGCTGACAGAAGAAGGGGTTCATGGGATAAAAGCCACGTGCTGAAGTAGTAAGGAGAATTGGACAAGACTGAGTGAACATGCTGGCTGGATCCAGTTCAATGCATTGTATCTTGCTGATACTCCCCTGGAAGAAGTTGATCTTTCTCCATCTTTGTCTTCCCTCAGCAACCAGGGACACTCTCAGAGACCCTAGCAGACAAAAGGCCACAAAGGCCAGGGGCTACAGTTGAGGAGGAAAGTCTGTTGAGATTGCGCTTCTGTTGCCCTTCTTCATAGGATATGACCCAATGAAAATGATGTTTGAAGCAATAACTAAAAGCTTTATAAAATCTAGCAGAGCAGAACATTTGAATCTCTGCTTTACAGATTTTTAATTTTATTTTATTAACTCTAGACAGTGGGTAGAAATTTATGACTGCTTCTATCCATAGTTATGTGTGCGTAAAGTGCCATCAAGTTGCAGCTGACTTATGGCGATTCCCATAGGGTTTTCAAGGCAAGAAATATTCAGAGGTGGTTTGCCATTGCCTGCCTCCGTGTGGGCTGAGAGAGTTCTGAGAGAACTGTGACTGGCCCACGGTCACCCAGCAGGCTTCTTGTGGAGGAGTGGGGAATCGAACCCGGTTCTCCAGATTAAAGTCCTCCGTTCTGAACTACTACACCACCCCATATTTACTCAGAAGTAAATCTCACTGAAATTGAGGATATTTACTACTAACTAAGCATGCATATGATTAGTCTTAGGCTGCAATACTGTATATAAACTGCTTAGATCTCATTGACTTCAATTAGCCAGTGATACTCCATGAGCACAATTTCCCAATGTGGCACAGACCCTATGTTTCAGGAAAGTGAGCAAATCCCTTACCAGGTGGAAACTGTGGTTGGCAGTTGGTTCCTAACTTGAAACAGCAGCTGCCAGAGAAACAGAAAAGCTGTGAACCTTTTTGAGGAGCAGGCCTCATGCTAGGGATGGAAGTACCATTGCTTGCAGTGATTCTCTCCAATTCATCACTAAATCTATTACTGAACCTGCATTTGAACCCAACACCAGTATTTTTCTCGTAAATCACATTGGTTCTCAATTGCCTATGGCATGGGTGTGAAATTACACATACACATAAAGAATATGCAGGTAAAATACTGCTTGTAACTGTTTTTCAGTGCTACATTAAGCAACGCAAATTAATTCTACATTGAAAAATCCATTGATTTATTTTACATGTCTATGAGCCTCTGTGGCAGGGGCATCTTTTGTTGCAGCTAGTGAATCTTAGAGTCTAATGATGGATTCATAATGCCATTTTAAGTAGGTAAAGTTCTCCAGGATGCTATTTCACCATTATTTAGCCGCTGACAAAATCTGTACTAATTCATTAGATGTGACTTTGATTCTGGAATGCTACTATCTATAAGACATTGGTGAGGATATAAGACATTTCTTCTCATTTGTCACTCACTATATTCACTGCAACTCTATTTCTAAATTGCCTTTGTTCCCCAGGGAAATCTTATCACTTTCCATTGACATAACAGCATTTTGGTTTTTTTAGCTGACACAAGTTTGATGCATTTCCTATAGCAACTACACTCAAATAACCTGTAAATAATGAGCACAAACTAGTGGAAGTAGTTGAGGCAGTTTTTAAAGGATTTTTTTAACATTTACCATTTCTCCAGTTGCAAAACACTAGTGGGGTTTCTTCAGTTAAGAAATGGGAAACAACTAACAACTCTCATGTACTACTGATGTGGTGAGTTGTGGCAGGAAAAAATAAATTCCACTGTCCCATGATTAATATACTGTTTCTAGTTCCAAGGATGTGATAACTTATTTTTCCATTAATCCACTAGCAAGATCTGAACTTCAGGAATGTTCTGTCTTTATCCAGTCTCTCTTTCCTTTGTTGTCTTTTATATCAAATTTTAGATTGTAAGTTCCTTGGGAAGATACTTGTAAAATATCATAACTACTGTGTACTACAGAAACGTCTAGCATTGTTAACTTTCTTAATTTCTCTTTACCCAGTTTCTTCCTGATATTCAACAATCCATTTCTTTTCCTAATTTGGGGTATTTGGAATCAGTTTAAAATCAAATCTATTTTGATCCAAGAGAAAATCGAAGAGAGGAGAGAGAGGAAGAGAAAGTCCACACAATTTCAGAATTTCACTCTGCAGATACTCCTAGGCAGAACATATCTTCCCAAACCTCCCTTTCCTTCAAGAGCACCACTCTGTGATGTAACATAAAACAACAGCAAGTTTTAAAAGGGTGCATTGATTTATCTTCAAAGAGAAAGAAAATAAATCCCTCTTTCAAGACCAAAAGAATAAGGGAAATCAATGGCTATACCTAAAGAATGTGAAGTTCAGAAAAAGAAATGCCCGTCCCTATAACAATGCTAGAAATATCATAATTATGACTATCACTAATGTTTCAATTATGACTAAATCAAGATGGTTTCATTCCCTTCAACTGACCTATAGATGTAATGTTAAAGCGGAGAGGAAGTTATGCTATGCTCACTTACAGCGTGTTCCTGAGAGGAATGCAGGCACCGGGCTTAGGAAACAACCCAGCGGCATTGCCTCCTAAGGAGGTTTCGGCCCGGCCAAAACTCCATGCAACTTCCATCGGGTTGTACAGGCGATACACCACCTAAAAGGTGGCATATCTCGCTAAAAATAAAAGGGGGCGTTCCTGAGCCGAAACAGTTCAGGAGGCCCCGCCCCACGCTCAGCGCCGGAACACCCCGGGAACGCTTCCCGGGTGGCCGATGCGGCCTGTGGCGGTGTCCGGATGCAGCAGGAGGCTCCGGCAGCGTCCAGGCCCAGCGTTGCCATGGCAGCGGCCAGGGACCAGCATCTGGGCCTGCACGCCAGCACTGGGGACACCAACACCGGAGTGCACCTTCTGGACGCCGGTGGTGTGGGCCCTTGCGCTGGCGTGTGCCTTTGCAGGCCTCCTAAGGGCTTTCAGTCGGGACGCCAGCACATCTCAGGAATGCACTGTTAATGCTTTCTTCACAGAACCAGCTGAGGCTACAGTCCTAAGTGCCGTTCTATCTTCCTAAGCCCATTGGTTTCAATTGACTCTGTTTAGGATTGTGAGTCCCCAGTCCACTAACTGAACAATCTGAGTTCAGCATACAAGGACCATTATGAATGGTTTGGAGAAAATGGCAAGTTTTCCCCCACAGCATTAAAACTTGGGGTCACCCAATGAAACTGATGGCCAGTCAGTTCTACACAGAAGAAAAGTACGTCACACAATTCGTAATTAAAGGCTTTCCTGCATGCTCTACTTATTCCTGATTTTCTTGGCCATAATGCCATAAGCATTGGAATTGGTTTGGGAATAGTTCTTCCACCTGTCTGCCTTCCGTTTGCATTTTCACAGTTGTGGAGTCAGTTTATTTTCTTCCACACATGTCTTTAACAATCAGGAGGGTTGCCAAGCTCCATGGCTGAGTGGTAGAACACCTAGTTTGTATGCAGAAAGTCGATGGTTCAGTTCCTGGCATCATTTTCTACATTACCAGTCATGTGGATATATGCTACAGATTCTAGTATTTTGCATCCTGCTTTGTTTTCAGATAATGCAGTTTTGAGGAAGGCAGCTGAGAAATACAAACACGTCTAACATGTTAAATTCCATGCCTTAGCTATTTTTATTTATTTATGTAAAGCATTTCTATCTCACCTTATCTCCTTGGACTCAGGACAGAGGACAATATAGCAACCAAATTGCACGGACAATATACAAAATGAAAACATTAAAAGTATACACATTACAAGCATTCAAGATTTAAAACATACAATTAGCTTGGTTCATTATCTGTCCTAATAACTATCCCCCTTCTAACATACTAGCTTACTTCTCTTTAACTTCAGTGGAGTGTTACGCATAGGATTCCAGCACAATGACATGGTTTGATATTTCTGTCTGAATGCCTGCAACATACCTGAAAGCAGGCTCTTAAATGCTATGCAGTTTTGGTTGGTCGGTATAGTGCAGTGGTTAGAGTGTCAGACTAGGGTCTGGGAGATCTGGGTTCGAATTCCCACTCTGCTGTAAAGCTTACTAGGTGATCTTGAAAGCTAGGGTGGTAAAGTGGTAAAAGTGTCAGGCTAGGATCTGGGAGATCCAGGTTCATATCTTTACTCCGTCATGGCAGCTTGCTGGGTGACCTTGGGCCAGTCACACACTCTTGCTGTAACCTACCTCACAAGGCTGTTGTGAGGATAAAATGGAGATGACAATTATGTACACTTCTTTGGGTCCCCCATTGGGGAAAAGGCAGGGTAGAAATGAAGTAAATAAATAAAAATAAATACTTTCTCCGTCTAACTACCTCATAGGACAATTGTGCTGATCGAATGGAGGCGAGATCCCTGTATACCGCCCAGAGTTCCTTAGAGAAAGGGCAGGATTTAGAAAGTATTAGATAGATTCGTCTTCTACTCTTCTTATGCATGCACACACACACTTTATTGGTCACAGAATCCTAGTTTCTGTTCACACACACAAAATTGCTGCACCCCACTGTGCAGCAGCTACACAGTGACCACTATTATTGCATCCAAATGCATGCAGTCACACAAAAATAGACTGGGGTTATTTTTTTCTGTTGCACAGAGGTTAGCAGCATGTAAAAACAAATTGTCATGTGTAAAATGGCCCTAAAGTGGATCAGTGTGTGACTTATCTTCAAATTGGACAGGGCTATGCTTCTCTTTCTGATAATAAAGTGTTCTGCTCAGAACCAGATCAGTGACAAATATCTCAGACTTGATCTCACCCCGATTTAATTTTCAGCTTCTGCAATGCTAGTGGTCGGATCCCAGTAATTGTGCCACTCACAATCTGAAAAGCAGTTGATGGCTGGAACTCACATGAAGCAATAATGTTAGAGCCATTTCACCTCTTCTATGCTGTATATCACAGCTGCTCCTCCTGCTTATCACTTTGATTGTACATTCATGTCCAAAGCTCTTTACAAAGCAAAGCAGAGAGAAAGAAGTTTCCATGATGAAGGCCAAGAGCAAGAAAAAGAGTAAGGTGCAACAAACAAGTGCTCTTTTGCATATATACTTTCATCCCATGATTTTTATGTGAATAAAGCCAGAAGGGAGCAGAATTTAGAAACTGGGGGAAAATGAATTGTCAAAAAATGGGGGGGGGGGAAGGTAACAGTTCTTTGGATGGTTTTCAGTTTTAAGGGATAACGTGGGGAAATGGCAAAAGCCAGCTGATGGAGAAGACAATCATCAACAATTTTTAACAAATATTCTTTAAATAATGTTTTTCTATACTTCTTGGTTGAATACTTAAAGCTGGTTTCTACTGAGTCAGACCACTGGCATGTCAAGATCACTACTGTCTACTCTGGTTGGCATCGACTCTCCAGGGTCTCAGACAACGGTCTTTCTCATTACCTACTACTGGATCCTTTTCATTGAAGCTTCCAGGAACTGAACCTGAGACCTTCAGCATGCCAAGCAGGAGCTCTATCACTCACCCAAGACCCGTCCTTTATCAGGCCTTCTCCTCTTTCATCAGACTGTAAGTTGTTCCACATACATGACATGGAAAATGATGAAGCCCTACTTGGACGATGACACTTTATATAGCACAGATGCTGGTGAGAAATCAAATGTTGAAAGATCTCCAACCACACCAAAAACAATCCACACAATGTGAAGAAGAAAGCTAGGCTAGAACCTTTCCCTCTAACATGCCAGTTTTCTACATGGAAAAGGCTTTTTATAGGAGATGCCTTCAAACATGGAATGCTGAAGAAGTAGTCTGAAATGGTTCCATCCTGGCAGGGCTGCATGTTACTGCTGTTCATGTGGTCTGTGCCTTCATGCCCCTTCTGTTCTTTATAACATGCTGTGACTATGCTAGCAGTAACAATATAAATAAATATGTCAGACATAAAGATCATTGAGAGGAGAGGAAAGAATGATTGGGCAAATCCTTTTCTCTGAGCCACCATAGTCTACCTGTATTTGCAAGCATCTGACAAACATTCCACTTTTATCTAGTAAGAAGATAATTTGTTCTAGGTAGCACAGGTTGCCCTACAACAGACAGACAGTGTGGCCTAGTGATTAGAGTATCAGATGAGGACTTGAGAGACTTGGTTTCAAATTTCCATTCATCCACAAAACTCCTTGACTGACCTCAGAGAGAAGAAACATTGATGGGCACTACATCACTCTAAGTGTGAATAAGTGTTATCTCCTTGAATGGGATGTCCCTCTCTTTGTCTTAACTTGGGAGCTGCCCTCTGACCCCTCCTCTCTCTGTGTGTGTCCTTTGTTCTTTCACTCTCTATATGGACCTTCATGGACCCAGACATTTCGCCAGCTCTCTCCTGTAGAAAGAATGCCTTACACTTGCACACACATGATGACAGACTAGCTGGCCAATTGTGACAGGGAAAAGTATTCTTTACATTAGGCTTCTCTTTCTTCCTTTTGACTGTAACCTGAATGTAAACAGAATCTACCTGAATAAATATAAGTTTTACTTTTTGCAATATACTTCTTGGAAGATTTATTTGCTGCACTCAGTATCATGCTTCTATGACTGGGCAAACTCTGCTATATTAACCAAATATCCTAGTACCTACTTCACAGGTGACTCTTTCAACTGTGTAAGGAAACATTGAAATGCACAAAAATGGTCAGATCATGCATTATAGTCACAAGCTATGTATCAAAGGCGTATATGTAGATATACATAACCCTCATTCCTTGTTTTATTCATTCAGAAAGGTGTTTTTTTTATTTTTTGCTAAGCAGATGGCTGCATTTGAAAGCTTTAACTTTCATAGAAAGCATAATACATAGGCCAGATGGACATGCAGTATTTTTGGTGCCAGCATAGTAGGTGAACCATATGGAATATCAGATTTATGCAGAGGGTAACTATTTTTATATCCATATGTGTGAACAACATAGTACCAGCCTAACTGTAGATTCTAACAATTTGATGTTTTTGTGTACATAGAGGCAGGCGAAGAAAGATAAATACAAAGGCAACATGTCCATTGCAAGTCATGAACAAAGGTGTACATTTGTTAGCATTTGTAAGGCATTAAGTAATTTAAAACAAATTTAATTCACTGTTTTGATGAACTAGTTTAAATTATCACATTGTGGTTTTTTTCCAATCATTTCTCAGGGATTTGTTAGTTGACTTAGTACTTTTTAAGTTTTCAATTAGCAATGTTATTTATTTTAACATGTTTTCTTCTGCAGTTTACATTAGAAGTCATATTAAACCTGGAGGTTGGCAACCTTACGTATATGGGATGACTAATGAATACTAATCCTTGGAATTGTAATCCATAATATTATTGGCTAAAAGAACTTGTATAGGATTGGTAGAATCTGGAGTCCTATATCCTATAAGAGAGACCCCTTTGAGAATACTGAGGGGAAGTAACAGGAGTTAACACTAGCACTTAGATGGTTGAGATTTTATTAATCATCAGTAAAATAGGCAGAAATCAATACATAAAACATACCACATATATTATTGAAAAGCATTTTGTGTAATGATCATCTGAGAAATTTTAAGGGATTTTGCTTCACTGTTTAATTTCCAAATGTATTGTAAAGTTAGACACAGCCCAACAACCACAGGCAATTAAGAAAAATCCAAACAGGGTTTTTTTTTTAAGTGAACAAATAACTAAGTTTTTAAACCACAGCATGCCAATTAGCAACCACAGATATATAGCAAAAAATGAGCAATGTTTTAATTCATTAAGCAAAAGCAAAACATATGGGAAATATTAATGTAAATATTTAGCAAATATTGGCCCTAAGCATTTTTATCTTCTGCTACATTTATTTTTGTTTATTACAAACACATTTTTTGGAAGAGAACCAAGGGAAAGTAGGCAAAATATCCATTTAATTAAAAATAAAGAAGAATGTAGCCAAGGCCAGTGCTCATTGTGGAACTCTAATACAGGTCTTTTTAAATGATTGGAATTCCTAATTTGCTCTTCATCCTTCATGATCAACTAGATTTGAATCCATTAGCACCTTAGAGACCAACAAGACTTTTGGGTATAGGTTTTTGAGAGTCACAATCCTTCATCATGATCATGACCTTTCATTTCCTTCTTGTGATTCCAGATTTTTTTAATAGATTTCTATCCCAATTCTTATTGCATTAAATTGGTTGGGATATTCAAAGTAAGGACTGCGAGCTTTTAATTGCAAGGAATAAAATCTATGGGAAAATTAAATCAGAACAGGTGCTCATTTCCCACATCGCTGGTCTACCAGAGAGGGATGGGATATAGGAAAGCACGGGCTCTGACTTACCTCTTAGTCCCCATTTGCTGGCCTGCGCTGGGGAGTGGGCAGAGCCAGTGCGCGGGCTGGAGGATACATCAGGGGGCCAGGCTGAGACCATTCCAGGTTGTGGAGGGATTCTTGGGGGCTGGCTGGCAGCCTGTGATAAAATGGCATCCCCAGGGAGGCAGGGAAAGGAGCCACGGTGTTATTTCCTTGGCGGGAGGTTTTCCCCGCTGCTGCTTGCTGCCCTACCTCCCTTCTTGAATAGGCTAATTAGACCCCAGCTGTTCAGGGCGAACCTTCTGGAGTCATCAGACCTGGGTGGTTTCACTCAGGTCCAACAACTCTGGACAGAAACAGGTCTCTTCTGGCACCAGGGAAGGAGAGGCTGATGCCTAGGATCACACCCCAATGCCATGCCATTGCCTGTTGCTGTAACTAATAAAGTTGTGGCCATTTACATCAAGCAACTGCCTTCTTCAGTCGCATGCCAGGGGTCAATGATTGTAATGGGGCTGGGGGTTGGAGTTTCATGCAGGGGGAGGAATCAAGTTCAGGTAGCTGACTTTGGATACTCCCCAGTTAAGCACTAGGTCAGCAAGCTGTATATTCTTTGACTGGAAGAAAAGCAACATACACCAAAGTCCAGTAGAACTTTAAAGACTTACAATGTTATTTCAATATGAGTTTTTATGAGTCACAACTCATTTTTTCAGATATGAGGAGAAAGCATAGCAAGAATTCTTATGGGAAAGACTGAGGGGTGGTGGAGGAGTTGAGGCAGAGACTTTTAGTGTGAATTCCATTGTGACTCTTTCAAGTATAAATTCTCTGTCTAAGGGGTTGAAGCTGGAGGATTTGATGCAGAAAGGTTAGGTGTGAATTCATAAATCAACAGAATTAGAAGTTACCAATAGTGGATGATGGGAGAGGTCAGAAGGTCAAGCTGATGAAGTAGGATAAATAGGGTCGGATAAATAGGATAAATACAACAACTTCTCAGGGGAAAGTAGTTTAAAGTTTAAGTGAAAACTAACATATTTGTTTGAGTTGTAGTCTGATAAAACATGTTAAGAACAGACAATTAAAATGCCTAAAAAGTGGGTCATGTAGAGGTATTAGAGATTTCAGGGAGTAAGAAAATACAAGTCTCTATTTAAGCCAGGATGACATGCAGTGCTTAGTTTCAGCACTTTCATGTGCAATATTCCCTTTGAAGTTTTTCTGTAGAACAGTGAGCTTTAGATTTGTAATAGTATGCCCAGAAGATTAAAATATTCTCCCACGGATTTCCAGATGGTGATTGATTTGCGCTAATTGATTCTCTTACACAGAGACAGGTGCGTTTGTCCAATGTAGATCACTGATGACAAATAACAGCAAATATTTAATTGGATAATGTGCAAGCTGAAGATCCCAGAATGATGTAGCTGATACTATTAGGTCCTGTATTGGGGTTCCTTGGCCAGACTGCGCTCAGCTATGTCTCTTACAAAATTATTATATAGTCAGTTCTGTTATTTATATCCTATCTTTGTGTCCTCCAAGGAATTCACAGCTGCATGTGTTTTGACTTTGCAACAACCTTTCAAAGTAAGGCAGACTGAGATACACTGACTTTTCCTCAACACCTGATGAGTTTTGTGGCAGAACAGGGATTTGAATCCAAGTCTCTCCCAGACCAACACACTGGACTGGATCCAGCCACTGGATTCTTTCACTCAATCTCACTCACTTCCTCTTCTTACTACAGTCCTTGTCCCCCATGGCTTTTGTCCATGAGGTTCGAAGATACCCAGCATGGCCCTTCTAGTCAGAGGCCCCCATCTTCCCTTTTTCACCAACAAAAAAACTGGTTGGATTGAATCCACTATCTAGTAGACTTTACAGGTTTTCAGCACATCAATACTTTTCAACAGTGATTTACAACTATGTAGGGGAGTGATGAGAATGAATGGAGCAAAGTTTGTAAAGCAGTTTACATATTGTTCTGTGCTCCTTAGGCCTTCAAATGGTGAGAGGTTCTAGGGACTACACCACCTGGTTTACTTTGGAAGAATACCCACTGAAGAGATACAGCATTTTTCAAGTACCATTTGCTTTATTTAAAAATATACAAATCAAATATAAATGAGGCATTCCTATAAGACAACAGTTTTGGAAGGGGCCATGACTCAGTGGTACAGCATCTGCTTTTACAAGCAGATGGTCCAAGATATAACCCTGATACCTCCAGATTTTTTTAAAAAAAGAATTTGTTAAGTGATGAAAAAGACCTCTATTTGATATCCTGAAGAGTCACTACCAGTGAGAGTAGATAATACTGACTTTGACAGACCAAGGGTCTGACTCAGTAGCCCTGTGCAGAAAAGCCCTGTGCACTGGTTCACCATATGGGGTGGGAAAGCCAGCATGAGAGCACAGTCCCCACCCTCACCCCACCTCCACATGATCACCAAGTAGTGAATGAATGAAGAAAATGCCCATGCATGAATCCCCTCCCCTTAGTTCTTTTCCTTCTTAATATCCTCAGCAAGGGACAGCTCTCTAGTATGCTTGTGTGTCCACCCCACCTGCATGGTGAATTTGCCTAAGGTCTAAGTTGGAAAAGGGAAAGAGAGCTAGAGAAGAAAAACAAGTTTGTGGCCTCACCGAGCCTGGTATTTGGTTTGAATCATTCAGTGCAAGCTACCTCATGAAGTTTGCCAGTCTGAAGAAACATCAAATATGTGCAGAATACCTTTTATTAACAATTATTGATTTCTGCCAGGCATTTGTATTCATTCAAATCTTAGGACTAATGTTAAAGGACTGAATGAGTATAGACATTCAGGTAGTCTTAAGCCCTCCCCTCAATATAAGCCTTCAATATAGAAAAAGTAGGAAGGGATGGAACAGCTAAATAAATTTGAGCTCTGCACTCAATAACAAGACCACCAAAAGGTGAAGAGAGTACTCCTGTCATACTCAGAATGCCTTTCTTACTATAGTAACCAAATACCCAGGTCTATGTGGTACAGGGGTTGCAGGGAATGACTTGCAGGAAGGTGAAACTCTGGAATCTTCCATTTTAGCAATAAAATCACTCCCTTTTTGCCACTTCCTAACATGATTTTGAATTCTACACTGCATACCACCTCAGCCTTGAAAGAAGAATGCAAGTACACAAATACAGATACTTAAAGTATATAAATTCATATGGTGAGAAGCAAATTACTTTTCCATGAATAGCTAACAGTATTTGTTTGTTTGTTTGTTATATTTCTAACCCACCCTCCCCGGCCAAGACCAGGCTCAGGACAGGGAACAACAGTAAAACCACAACCATACATAAATATAAATTAAAACACCATTATAAAATACAGACTACTCAAATATTATCCCCTTAAATTAAAATTGATGGCACACAACTTGCTGTGGTACCCGCTGTGGCTGAAGATGTCATAGGCAGGCAGGCAGGCAGGTCACCCCAATATGTAAACCAATTAAATGTGGAGAGTGGGGAAACACAGGGAGGCCAGCACTGATGAATCATCTGCAGTTGCCCTCAGTTGTAGGCCTGGTGGAAAAGCTCAGTCTTACAAGCCCTGCAGAACTCTTTCAGGTCCCTCGGGGCCCTGATGTCACTAGGCAGAGCATTCCACCAGGCCGGAGCCAGGGCCAAAAATGCCCTGGCTCTTGTTGAGGACAGCCACACACTCCTAGGGCCAGGGACCACCAACAATTTATTATTAGCTGAACATATTAGCTGAATGTAACATCCTTCAGGGGGTACACCAGTAGAGGCAGTCCCGAAGGCACGAGGGTCCCAGTGTGGACATGTCAGAGGATTGAAGTGTATACTTGTTGTGGCTTCTTCTATAAAATGCTAACTTTTCCCTCCCATTGGATTCCTCTTTTGAGAACAAATGTAGAATGACACATTGCTGCCAATCCTCCTGTCTTGAGAAAGCTTGCAGTTAGCTATCCCCAAGCTGGAGAAAACATTACTGTTACCATTAATGAAACTGTGATTTAGGCTGTTGAGGTGTAAACATGGTTTGATCACATATTACTATGCTGGGCAAATACAACTTCTCTTTTTTGAACTGACTACCTATTAGTGGTCAGCCAACAATCTGGGGCCTAAACAAGATTTGCAGTGTAATCCTAATAACAACATGTTCCGGGAATAAACCCCATTGAATAAGGAGAAAATGGCTGCCCTGGAGGCTGGATTTTATGGCATTACACCCGCTGAGGTCCTTCTCCTAGCCAAACCCCACCCTCCCCTGGATCTACCCCCAAAGCTCCAGGAGTTTCCTAACTTGGAGTTGACAACCCTATATGTGCCAGTCAGCCTAACTAACCCCTAAAATGGAGGTGAGATTTATACATGCCCCCCCCCCGAGCTCCTTGGAATAAAGACAGGATAAAACCATAATAAGACAGCTCTCATACTGTTAGTAGAAATTATGCATATGAATCACATTAACGTAAGTGGTTTGGGAGTTGCTCCTGGCAGCACTTTCAGCCTCCTTTTAATTCTTAAAAAATTATGCCCGCAAACTTGTAGACTGAAAAAAGCATTGGTTCATAAGAAATTGAGCAGGCAGTTTTTATTACTTACTTTTCTTGTTAAGAAAAGCTTGTAAGAAGCTTTAAAAGCTTCTTGCAGTGTTAATTGCACATTTCTTTTCTGTCTTGCAGAGACTGATATAAAACCACTGATGTGTTTGTTTTATCATGTAAGAGAATAAAACTCACTTAGCATGAATTCAAATCCTCCATCCTATAAAACTATTTTATTGTTACCAACATCCTGATCTATGTCCACGCATAAGGAAAACTGTAAAGATGATGAAGGAAAATGTACTGCAGCTACAGCTAGCAATATAAAAATTATAAGTAAATGATGAATTCTAATTGAAATTTGTTCTTGACTGTGAGAGGACTATGAAATAATATGCATTGCACATGCATCTCAAGGCCAAACATGTACTCTCTCTGTAACACAACCTTTATTGGCATAAGTACTCTCTCTGACAATCCTTGTTGTTGCTGTTGTTGATTTTAAGAACAAACGCAGGTGCCAACATTTGCAAATTTGGCCAGGACAGTGCATGGAGAGAAAACTCCTTGCAGACGTTTCCAAATTTAAATTATTTTCCTTACAGGTTGCTTTTTGCCCATGCAGGGGGAAAAGTATACTATTACTTTAATATTAAACACCCCATGGGGGAGAATTTTAATTAGATGAAATGGTAGCCGTTCCCGCACTCACCTTCTAGGGCAGTTTTTTAAAGTTGGACAACGTAATATAAAAATGTGTTCCCAATGTGTTCCCTACCGCACTCTTAACTCCAGCACGTTGCATGGCTTCCCACCGGACTCGCAGGTCCTGCTCCCGTGCCGAGAGGCACCCCGGCTGGCTGGGATCATGGGGGAGCGGGGCGGGAGGGCTTCTTGCCGGACTCCCAAGGCCGCTGCCAAGAGGAAAAGCGCCCCGGAGAAGGCTGCTGGCTGGGCTGGGGCGGGGGGGGGGCGAGAGGGCTTCTCGCCAGAGCAAACCAATACACCGCTTGTAAAGGGTTTTTGGATACCACGGCCAATGAGCGGTTGGGAGACGCCTTCTCAGCTGAAGGGGCCACAGTAAGTGCGAACAGCATTTTTTACAGCAATTTCAAACTCCTGATACATCGGTGGGAATACAGTGAGAGTGGGAACAGAATTTTTTAGAACATTTCCGACCTCTTGATACATCGCTGGGAATTCCTAGTGCGGTAACGGCCGGTGTCAGGGGAAGAATTAAAATTCTCTCCCCCATCACTGCTCTAATGAAATCAAGCAACTCCTTTCCTCCAAGCTACAATCCATTAAAAACAAAATACCAAAAAAATTGGTAGATTTCATCACGCATCATCTCCTATATAACATGTTTGACTCGCTCAGTCAAAACTGAAGCAATGGTGACTGGTTATGAATGTAGACTGTAAGTGGTAATTAAAATGACACAAATTTTTCATTAAGAATGGACACACACACACACGCACACACACACACACAGCAGTACTCCAGTTCTAGAAATCCCACCACCTCCAGACTTCTACATGGAGGACTAGGATTGCTTCAGATCAATGAACTGACAGCATCCTCCACCCTCATGGCTCCAAATGTCCTCTTTGTTGCTATAAGAAGCCTTATAAAGTTATCAGATTATCAAACATGATATATATTTATCATAATTTAAATAATTTGTCATTCTAATCTTTATAACCCACACTATAAATTGGTATGAATACCACAACTTTCTAACAGACTGCCACAGTAGGGTACTCTACATAGAGGCAAACTGTAATGAAGGGTTAAGAAAGCGTTAACTAACTAGACAATTAAGGGGTACACATTCCAGCATCCACAGTTATTTTCTTCCAGTTACTTCTGAATTGTCCCATTTGTAGGCTGCTTGCTTAGTGCCTGAATAAACATAATTCCTGTTGCAATAACCATCAAGGTGAGTACCTGCGTCTTGGGAAGGAACATTTAGTGTTCTCAGGTGCAACACAAACCTACCAAGGTTATGCTTAAGAACCCTCTACAGCAGACCCTTGAATATTTTCTAAGTCCTTTTTATATTTGAAGAGTTATTTCTGCGGCTGGTGTTGAGTATTCTACGGCACTGCCTTGGGGGCTGGACCTGCAAACAAATTAGCAGTGGCATCACGCAGGAGTCCATTTCTTGAAGCGAATGAGGGCCAAAGCGGTTGTGATAAAGATCCACATCTCCTTCTGTCTGCAAAGGGTAAATTGCATGTGCAGGAAGCCCCTGCCTGGATCAGTGAAATGCAGGGAACCTTTAACCCTTCAGACCATGGTCAATTTAGCCATTGACAAGCAGGCTCCTCAAGAAGTTATTAATGCTTCATAGGACAAACAGCTGGGTTGTTTGTTTGATTGATTTTTGAAGGGCACATCTATTCACCCTTTTGAATGCAAGTAACAGGGCAGGGAGTCTAATTTTGCAACCCATATCCAAAATAATGTACACAATAATAAAGGTCATGATTACAAAGGTCATAACTGTGATCATCTTTTATTTGAGAAATTTAAAAAATGGGCAGCACACACAACACAAGCCTTTATTGGCATATAAAGCACATATAAGATCATATTCTAATATGGCAAGTATGACTGCCACCAATAATATCGATGGAGTCTTTGTGCCTTTAAGACTTGCATCATGGGTAGACATCAATTATTGGAGTATTTCCAACAATGCAGGTGTAAAGACAGAGAAAAGATCAGTGTCTATTATACACTGTGAAAGGCCCAGAACCACTGTCCATCACTGAGAGAGCAAAGCTAAATGAAAGGGGAAATTCCACAGTAAAACATAAACAGCAAACTGCCTGCAAAGTATGCATTAAAATATAAAGGACTGTGTAGCAATGGGAGTACCACTTTCTGACAAGCATGTTCAGGGAAGCTTCTCAATTTAAGTTCACAGTGGGATCATCTTCAGTACTGGCTGAGTTAGCAAGTTTGGTTTTTTCCCCAAAAAAATCTCAAACTGGCTGGGATATGGTATAGAATCTTCTGTCTCTTTCCAAGCATAGCTAGAGTATTTTAGTTCAATCCACCTTTGCAATGAAATGGCAGTCCATTGTGCCACTGCATTCTCAAGAACGGTGAAAGAAAAAGCTTTATTACCTTATTAATGCAACAATTTTGGTTTGGGTCTTTAAATATGTTATTGGCAGTATTTTTTACAACCTTACAACGCTGTGTACAAGAAGCTTTCTGATGTATTTTTAAAGAGAGAGCAGATGGTACCTAAACAGAGAATGTAAAATTGCATGTGTCAAGTTGTGGGGAGGGGTGGGAGGAGATGTCTGCATGTTCAAAATGAATGAACCCCTTTATGGAAATCAAAAAAGTTCTGCCTCAATAGTTTTGCTGCTGTGATTGAATTTCACTTTTGGATTATAAGAATGAAGATTTATGCTTCCATTAGAATAAAGCAGAAGACCACGGAAGTCACTAACACTGCAATCCACAAACGACACACCTTGAATTGTTCTCTGAAACAACTGCATAGTCCATGCATAATGCAAAGTGTAAAAGCCTGCAAGAAGCAATTTTGTTGGAGATGATCTTCTTACTTTGAAAATAGATTATTTTTTCTCATCATAAACAGTAGTCAGTTTGTGAGTGTGTGTGTGAATGTGCATTAAAGATGGGCCAGTCTGAAGGTAATTTGCCTCAGAAATTCAGAAACAGCTGAGATCAACTGGATTATTTGCAGTTTTTGATAATTAAGAATCTTTTTCAAAAGATTAATGGGTGCTGAAACTGGCCATACTTTCAGAGAATATGTTACTTCGGTTCTTGTAGGTTATCCGGGCTGTGTGACCGTGGTCTTGGTATTGTCCTTCAGTGTTACTCCTCTGAAGATGCCTGCCACAGCTGCTGGCGAAACGTCAGGAAAGAAAATACCAAGACCACGGTCACAAAGCCCGGATAACCTACAAGAACCGATGAACTCTGACAGTGAAAGCCTTCGACAATATGTTACTTATTCTTTCTTGATTACTTTTGTCATGAGTTTACAAACATACATCATGTGGTTTTCTCATACTCAGCTCTTTCAAGTCAAACTATCATCACTAGATTTTTAATTTATGTCTATTTATATGTGTGTGTATGTTTTAGTTCTTTTAAAAATTGTTTATGATGTGTTTTATACTACTCTGCTTTTAGTTGTTAGGACCATTGGTGAGCTGAAAGGCAGGATATAAATCTTCTAAATATATAAATATTTATTCACCAGTAGATTTTATACCACCAAGTTGATTTTATACCAAGTTGGCTGCAACTTGATGGCACTTTACAGGCATGCGTGCACACATGCACCTCACCTTAGGCTGAAGGAATTTACTGCAGAAAAAAAAAAGAGGAGGGAGAAACCTCTGACAGAAGAAGAAGAAAAGGTGCACAGCACCAGAGGCTGTAAGACATTTATATAACAAATTGTTGCTACTACAAAAACATACAAAATAGTTATAACAATGGTTCGTGGAAATTGTAATACATGTATTGTAGTATACATATAAGGAGAACAACGAAGATGTTGACAATATTACACAGAACCACAACAGTGATGATATGCTGTCTAATGTCCTGTTTCGATATCTCTTCTTCAGACTGTAACCTTAGGATTTGTAGCTATTATCCAAACTGGAGAGATTAGCCTTTGTAATATACAAGTAGTGTAGAACAATGAAGCCATAAATTCAAATAATCATATGCAGTCTGGAAGACAATGGGTTGCAGCCTTAGGGCCCTTCCTACAGCCTACAAAGACTTCCTGCTACTTGTGTGTTATATAAGGGTTAGTTGGAGGATAGCTCCCTCCTTAGGCTGAAGGAAGGGTCCGAAATTTGCTCAGGAGAATGGTAGGTCACATGCCAATTTAAGTACGGCTGTGGACCCTGCATGTTTGACTTCCCATGGTTATTTTTTTACTTCAAACAGTAAACTTTTCTATGTCACCCAATAACTTTATTCCCATGAGTTTTGTCCTGGCACTGTGAAAGCACCCTTATCACTAATGGCATAAAACTGCGTATATGAGCCCTTAGTCATGAAAATACTCTCCCACAGGCGTTCATTGAACACTAATTATGGCTGCAGCACTTCAGCACATAACTATACTGAACTGCTGGCATCTATCAGAGTAATTAGTGGCTGCCATTAATTATTCTAACAATATATACACTAGTAGCTCAAAACAGTTTTGTGTCCACACTCATAATTAGTGATGATAATAAGAGGTTTGGCTTATGGGAAGTGCTTTTATGACTAAGGGCTCATGTACACAATGCTGTTAGACCTGGTCTCATAAGAAACATGCAGATGATGTAGCCCAGGGCAAAAAGCAAACAAACAGCTCTAATAAATAAAGAATCATTGCAACCGGGCAAGTTATTTAGGTGGAATCACGCTTCTCCCCTGGTCAGTAATGAGCCAGTGCCCTCATTGCCATGGGGGCATTTGCTGCTGCAGGTGCCATCTCTCAAATGACACCCAGGAAGGTCATGCTGATGGGTAAACTGAAACCTCCAGAGTTCCCCCTGCCCCATGGATATTATTTCATTCATATTACTCTGCCATCTTTCCAATAACTCCCTGGAAAATAAAAAAGGGCACCTGCCAGGGCCATAAACGAGCAATAGAAAACTGATGATCTATTTTGTGTGGGCGCCCTTCATTGTCCGCGCAGCAGTGCTGCCTAAGTAAGCTTATAAAATTAGCTGGCAAGCCTTCCCAAGCACATCACAGACATGCTGCCAAAGGCCATAATACTATCTGCGCTCCCTCGGGCTCCTTCCATCAACCTAAGTGGTAAAAGTAGTAACCGTGATAGGACTAAACTGACCTTTTTTAGGTGAAAATGAAATCGTATTATTAAATAATAAATAATGTTGTATAATAATAGCTCACAGCTCTGCGAGTCCATCGATCTTATCCTGACTGCTTTGTGAGAATTCGCAACTGAATTACTGTTACAACGCTGAAGAAAGAGAAGGCAGTAGACAATGTCTGGTTAAACTGCAGTAAGGATGCTGCAAATCTTGCAGCAAATGGGTTTGACAGTCAAACTTACTGTGTTTGACTGTGTGGATCAGATATGAGCTGATCACTGGGTGTGCTTGGTTTGGCATCAAATGACTTGAATGCTTGCTGAATGGGTTTGTATCAGGGGACTTTCACAAAATTGCGCATGCACAAAAGCATTGCCATCCCAAACAGATTGGCAGCTGTTAACCTTGCTAAGGCCTACTTCGATGAAGAGTAAATAGTATTTATTTATGACTGATTTGTGGTAGTAATTTGTCTATTGCCTGCATAGCAGAGGAGCACTGCAGGAAGAGTTTATCGTAGAACTCAACCACGCTATGTGAGAACACACATGTACAAAAATCTGACTGCAGTGTGCTGCACTGTACAGTTCAGAAGGAATAGTTGCAGCCTGCCAAATCACCATGAACAGGTCTATGAATGGACAAATGGCTCATCGTTGGTGGATTGTCATGTCTGCCATTGGCAACTCTGAATTTATAAGCTGGTGTATCGAGTCTTAGGACAGTGTGGTGAAACATGATTGTGAAGAAAAGCAATTTTGCTTTAAACTCTAAAAGACAGCCTTTGAACAAGTGGCTTCGTATGTGACCTCACACCTTCGGGGGGCTCCACCAGAGGGAGAGATGCCTGTCAAGACCCTGCAGTGACGGCATCAATGCTGTCCAAGGGGAGACTGATTGGAGGTGATCATGATTCTAATGTTTAGAACAGGTTGCAATGTTGTTATTGTTGTTTTAACCTACAATGGATTTCCTACAATATATGAAGTATATTAAATGAATAGACAAAAGGCTCCAAGCAATTTTGTTCCTGGCACATGCAGAGATTTGGATGGGCTTCTCTGCACACAACGGTCTTTGTGCACTATGCTAAATTAACAAGGATTTGGGCATAACGAAGTCCCACCAACGCTGCAAGGCTTTTACAACAGTGTCACCAGCAGAGATATCAGTGGTAAAAAGTTTATCTCTTTTAATCATTCCCTATTTGGCTGGCTGTTGTGCTGCAAATGGTTTTGTGCTACTCAGTTGCATTGAGATCTGTAGGTGTGTATTTAGGGGTGCACACTGACTGCAATTCTACACCCAGTAGGGTTGCCAGCTCTGGGTTGGGAAATACCTGGAGATTTTAGGAGTGGAGGGAGGTGGGGTTTGAGGAGGATAGGGACCTCAGCAAGGCATAATGCCATAGAGTCCACCTTTCAAAGCAGTCATTTTCTCCAAGTGAACTGATCTCTGTCACCTGGAGATCAGTTGAAACAACAGAAGATCTTCAGCTACCATCTAGAGGTCGGCAACCCTAACACCTAGTTGTATGCATATGTCTCACTGAATTCAAAAGAAGTTCAGTGTGGATGATCTGACATAAGACTCTGCCATCTTTATTTGTTTATTTTTTGTCTCCTTTTGGGTTGTGAATTTATGTCCATAAAGCCAAGATTTTTCATTCAGTCTCACCCAGTTCTTCTAACTACAGTGGCTTTTGTCCACCAAGTCCCATAATGCCCCAGCATAGCATATTGGGGGGGGGGGGGTTAAAAGGGACCCTCCTCCCTTTTTCACCCACATAGAAGCTGGTTGTATCCAACCCGTTAATTTTATTATGAATTGCACTGTAAGTAATGTACTACAGGAAATTAAATCAGTAGCATTACACACATACGAGACCTTTAGCCCAGAATTCCCCATGGATGGAAATTTATGATTGCAAGTGTGTAGCACAAATCTACACCTCAGTTAATATCTAAGGGATTATCACTGTCACCTGTTTAAGGAGCCCCCAGAACAAGAATACTAATAATGCTTTATTTAAGATTTATATTTAACTTCGTTGTTTTGTGGGAATTAATTTTGCCTTTCCCTCCTTCTGTGGTCCTTTGATTTACTTGGGCTCATCTGTGAAAGGCAGGCATTGAATTAAAAATGATAGATAAGTAACACCCTGCCTGTTTTGGGGAGAACTCCTTCTGTCATGGAGCATTTTAGAATTGAAGCCTGCTTCATTTTTATTGTTGACACATATCCCCAGCCAAGTCTGGGCTCTTCCTCTCACTGGGCAATCCACTGAAATGCTTTTTATCTCTAGCTGAAGTGACAGAGTCACCGCCCCCGTACTTACTTGAGAAGCTTTGCTTGCCAAGCCAATGTATTTCTCCCTACACAGCACCTGCTCCTTAATCTTCTCACTACTGACCTGGCAAGCTGGTTCTTCGCTTGTTGGAGAGTGACTCAGCTGACAAATTAAATGACCTCCCCTACTGCTCCTTGAGCTCCAGAGAACGTGCTTGTTATAGCCTGTTAAAAACATTTGCCGCTATGGATAGATATGCAGCAGCACTCTATAAAGCTGTGATAAAAATTGTATGTTTTAAAATTCAGATGTTAAGGGTTAAGATGGACCAAGGAGCTACTGATAGCCCAAGTGGCATTATCAAACAAACCTTAACACCCTTAGCAGTTTTTGCTTTTGACCACTGACCCTTATGTAATTTTATTATGTTTATGCCAATAAAGGTGACTTTGACTTTGACTTTAAACACCCATAGCAGTAACTTTTTTGGCCTCTGGAGGACCTGCTCTGAGTTCATTGGCACACTGTTCAGTATCGTTTGAGTAGGAGTAGGAGTCACCTGAGATTTGTGTGCAAGTTCAAAAGTTAGAATTCCTATCTGCTGCAACACGGACAGGAATATATGAAGATATGGTCATCTGTCAAGGCACTCGTATCCTTCAACATTTCTCAAATAAAACCAAGGTTTCTTCCATACAGAGCTTTGCTCCACATCCCCCTCTCCCAAACCACAATGTTTTGGGGGGAGCTTCTGCACAACACCATTGTGTAGTTCTGCAGCTCCTGAATTTTCCCTGACTTCCCCGTGAATTTCCAAAACCTAGTTTGGTATGAGGTTTTCCACAAAGATTACTGAAAGCAGGCTGGGATTCAAATGGACAGGAAGTTGTAGGCTTTTACATCCTCCTGCCCAAATCCAGCACCATTTCACCTCACACCCACCATCCTCCCTGCACCTCCACCGCTGGCAGGGTTTGGCTGACTATTTTTATTAGTGGTATACTGTTGTAACATAGTTACACTCTAGCAATACATCTGCTGCTGATTTTTTTTAAGCCAGTAAATTGCACTCTAGTGGCAAAGGGGAAGAATGGTGAGCATGAGGGATACCATGGGGAATATCCCCACATGACAGCTCTCTTGCCACTGTGAATGAATGCCTCTGCCACGAGAACACAGCAGAGAACCATCCCCATATGGAAGCTACCCAAGGCCACTCTAGAATGTTTGAAACATCCCTGTATCCTTTTCAAGGATATCTGCCAGAAGCCACAGCCTTCTACCTTTGCTGTTGCTGAATGTGCTGTACTCTCTTACCGCAACAGCTGTCTTGTACTGGCTTCTGAGCAATAAACTAACCATTTAAGAATCTTTTACCTCACAATGGATCTGATTATACTTACTATAGAATGGCTGCACTTTAAACACAGTCAGAAATATTTACTATCAGGCTTATGGAGTCGGAGGAAAATGAACAGTGTGGTGCCATTTTGTGTTTTTATTCAGAGATTTCACTTCTAAGGACCTTGTGGAAGATGGTGAAATATGAGAAACTCTAGTACACATATGTAAAGGGACAAAATAGGGACAGCGAGTCACTAGGGATAAGTACTGGGAAATAAGGACAGCTGATAAATAGGGAGACGTAAGCCCTATGTTATTTTGTGTACCATATATTACTGATAACAGACATGCAGTTTTGTGAGCTGCAGTACCTTCATTCTAACAACTAAACAAACAGACACACCAAATGTGAATAGAAATGATGGACTAATTGTGGTTTTTGATGTGGTGGTTCCTGTACTTTTCTAGCTCACCATGGAGAATGCAGGTAACAATTTCCAGTTAGCCTAAACACCAAATGTTATAAATTGTCCATAAAGCTCTTCAAAGATAGTGACAGCTACCTACATTGTTCAGAGATTAATTTCCATTAAATTGGACTTAGAGATGCTTAATTTTCTCTGGACTGAACATGCTAGAACATTCTAATGCTTCTTATTTTCCTCCCAGTATGACAGAAACATTATGAATTCTGTCATCTTCATAGAGTATGCATGCAAATGTTCAGGATATGGATATAATAAATTTGTACAAATGCTAACTATAATGACCCAATCATAAGCAATTATGGTCAATCTGCTGCCAGTTTGACTTGCACCCTGCTTGCTGGTCACAGTCAGGGAGCTGATCATTCACGGAGGTATTTGGATGTGTCAAGATGAATATGGTATTATTTCTCACATTATTAAACTGCCTGCCATAGCTGCCCACCACCTGTCAGCCACCACTGCCTCCAATTGTTTAAAAGGCATTTAGTTAAAAGGGTGGGGAGAAACTGAACTGAAATTTACTACTAAAGTGTCTGTGTGTGCCTTTGGTGCCTGTTTATCTATGAATGCAGATAATCTTGTGATCAGTTCTTGCAGTCGTTTTATGCATAAATGTTGCTGACTACAGGTACAAAAACAGGCAATGAAATGTATCCAGTGTTGGTCATTTCAAAGATGCACTTAAGTGTACAGGTGCAGAGAGGACACAACCTTCAACCAACTCTGCATTGGACAAATAGGTCACATTAATGGCACTATGATGATATATGAGATATGTGCCTCTTCTCTGATAATTGGCAAGATTTATAGCACAATCCTAAATTGACTTCAGTAGGTCCTTTGACTTCAATCAGCCTAGAGGAGTATAACTCTGTTTAGGAGTGCATTGTTAATAAAGTTTACTGTCTGCAGAACAAGAGGTCCCTATGCCATCACTGAGGAGTTTAGCTCACTGCTTCAGACAAATTTCAGTAAAACCATTGAAACAATCCAATCAGGAACTCACTTTTCATATAATCAAGGTCGTTTGATTAAGGCAAGTTCGCCTCCTGAATACTGGTGTCAAAATTCTCAGCATAGCTAATCCCCAAAACTGTGGCACTGTAATGGCACCCATCCTAAACTTTGTGACACTAGGGGTTCACATCTACTAAATAGCCAAAATCCATGGCAAATGCAAGCATAGTTCCTGAGGACACTACATGTGGGTTGACGAGTGATTCAGTGCTTTAAGTATTTAGCTGACTCTGGACTACATCCACAAAATGGCTACACGTTGTAACAATGAATGTCTTTCCACTCCAGTGACATGTTTAACAGCGTTGGGGACGTGAGGAATTGAATAATTAATACAAGTATTCTCAGAGTGGTCTCAATACATGCCCATGACTGAAAACAGATAGCCATCTACTATATTCCCGGCACACATACAGTTCTCCAGCCTGGGGTCTTGCTGAAACCGCTGTACTTTTCTGCACACTGCAACCCCCTCACACACGGACAGGTTCTAAAATAATATCTCACACCAGCCATCAACCTGAGCATGACATACCACTCCACTACACGCATACACAAGTAACATCATGTGGAATACCTCTGTCACTGTTAGAAACAGGGTACTTTCCCTTCTAGCTGAAAGTCTGGATCAAATCCCACACCACACACTTGGTTATCTGTTGATAAGGTTGCCAAAAGTCCAGGATTGGTGTTTTCAGGGTTGCATCCAGCCCACGTGGCATCAGTTGGCAGAGCCGCCAGTGGACAGCAACAAAAACCAACTAAGATGGAGTTCCTGTGCCTCTGGCAGGGGCAAAAAAAGTGGAGGGAAAGAAAACCGTCAAACTGGTACCTAAAATGATGATGTATTGAAAAAAGTTTTTTGGAACAAAATAATGTCCTGCTGATCTAATAGGGCACCTATTTTTCTAGGGAAATTATTTGCTGGTGGGAAAAAAGCACAAATCTTTTAAAATTAAAAGCACATCTGGGCATTTACAAATATCACCAATTCATTATTGGGGATATAAGATCTTTTCTGTTTTTTTGTTTTGTTTTGTTTTTATTTGTTTGTTTTTAAAAACCCTCTGGCCAGTTGTCAGGATTTTGGGTGTAAAGCCCCAACTTTGTCCTGATGGCCAGATTCTTTTGGACTACCAGCTTTTTAAAAACTACTTGTCAGCAGTACTGGTTACTTAGTGCACTTGCCTAATCCATATCTTACAAAGGGAGATTCTCGAAAGCTCATACCCAAAAATCTTGTTGGGATTCTAACATGCCTATCTGTGTAGTCAATGCATATGCACTGAACTACCAGGTTGACGAGTTCATCCCTGTGCTCCATTTCACAGCCTGCTGCTTTTGAGACTGCAGGTCCCAGGCCGGGGGGTGGGGCGGGCAGGTAATTCTACCATAGCCTCACAGACACCACAGTGTCTGTAAAGTTGAAGGAAGCTGGGTAGGTTGTGGCAGAACAACTTGGCAGCATGGCAGGGTAGCTGTGTGGATTGTGTGTGTGTTAAGTGCCATCGTCGCTTCCGACTCATGGCGACCCTATGAATGAAAGTCCTCCAAAATGTCCTATCTTTGACAGCCTTGCTCAGATCTTGCAAATTGAAGGCTGTGGCTTCTGATAGCATACGGGCCTGCCTAAATCTCCAGGACTGGACCTGGCAACCCGGTATGCAAGCACACTCACTGCTTTCCAGCCGCGCGCCTGCCCCAAACGCTACTGGGCGGTCGCGGCGCGGCTCATTTGAAACTGACACAGCCGCTCTCGCCAGCCCGGGGCAACCAGCCATTAGGAACCAGATGCAAAGGGCCGTCTCTTGTGAGCCTGAGAGGAGCCATGTTCCTGTAAAACCTCTGTTCCAGTAGCAGCCATTTCGCAGAGAGCTGACAGCCACGTACTCAATGCGAGCTGCTCCCCCTCCCAACTTCCTCCGTTGCTCAATGGATCGTTAGCAGTAATCCTGATATCCAGATGAGTCATCCCCCTTGCCCAGCTGCAGCGACCCCAGGACATTTGCACAGATCGCACCCATTGTTCCTGAATGTAAATTCATCAGCAGAGAGATTCCAGACCATCACGGGTTGTGAAAGCCATTGGAATTATAATAGATTTCCAAATTCTCACTACCCTGCCCCGGTAGACACAGCTTAATCCTTTTGGTCACCTTTTGTCACCTGGGAACCTAGGAGGGGTCAAACCCCTTTTTTCCGCCCCCAGAAAATAGTATAACTGGGATACCCCTGGCCCATTCTAGTCACCTTAGGTCTTTCCTGGCACCTTTGCCGTTACTCTGTTGGTTTGGTTTCGCGAGCCTTACCACGCTCCCTCCCGCCTTGCTGGTCAAGCCCACGGGAATCCCTACCCCCATCTCGGTCTTCCTTTTCAATCTGTTTGTAGCCTGCGTGAGTTGGACAACACCTCATCTAGATAAGGTAAATATTGGGTCAACGATAACCTGCCACATTGGCAAATGTCCCTGTACTACTTTCTTTAATTTACTAGCCTCTTGTATGCTTGTAATGCACCATTTGAATGCTTGAATACATAAACACTGTTTAATTTGGAACTCCTAGTCTCTGTCTTTATTCAGACGTCTCATTAAACAGATTCTGGTATAGTTGAGTGCGAGACCGCTATAAAAATACATAGTTACCGATTGCTCAGCTAATTTCCCCATATAAAGGAGCAATTCGGCTAACACTTCCTTTATTGAGTCAATCCATCTCTTGTTGGGTCTTCCTCTTTTCCTGCTGCCCTCAACTTTTCCTATCATGACGGTCTTTTCCAGTGACTCTTGTCGTCTCATGACGTGACCAAAATACGACAGCCTCAGTTTAGTCATTTTAGCTTCTAGGGTCAGTTCAGGCTTGATTTGATCTATAACCCACTGATTTGTTTTTTTGGCAGTCCACGGAATCCGTAACACTCTCCTCCAACACCACATTTCAAAGGAATCTATTTTCTTCCTATCAGCTTTCTTCACTGTCCAGCTTTCACACCCATACATAGTAATAGGGAATATGATGGCATGAATTAATCTAGTCTTGGTGGCCAGAGTCACATCCTTACACTTCAAAATCTTTTCTAGCTCCTTCATGGCTGCCCTTCCCAGTCTCAATCTCCTTCTAATTTCTTGGCTGCAGTCTCCCTTTTGGTTGATGGTGGAGCCAAGGAATAGAAAGTCTTGAACAATTATTTCCTCATTGTCAACCTTAAAGTTGTGTAATTCTCCTGTAGTCATTACTTTTGTTTTCTTGATGTTCAGCTGTAGTCCTGCTTTGGCACTTTCTCTTTTTACTTTCAGCAATAGTTGTTTCAAATCTTCACTATTTTCTGCCAATAATG
The DNA here is from genome assembly GCF_029931775.1 of Euleptes europaea. Classification (NCBI taxonomy): domain Eukaryota; kingdom Metazoa; phylum Chordata; class Lepidosauria; order Squamata; family Sphaerodactylidae; genus Euleptes; species Euleptes europaea. The sequence goes on from NC_079314.1 coordinate 59,658,936, forward strand.
TAGTGTCATCAGCATATCTCAAAATATTAATGTTCCTCCCTCCAATTTTCACTCCACCTTCATCTAAATCTAATCCAGCTTTCCTAATTAAATGTTCTGCATATAGATTGAAGAGATAGGGAGATAAAATACATCCTTGTCTGACACCTTTGCCAATTGGAAATCATTCCGTTTCTCCATATTCTGTTCTAACTGAGGCCTCTTGTCCAGAGTACAGGTTGCGCATCAAAACGATCAGATGTAGTGGCACACCCATTTCCTTTAAAACCAGCCATAGCTTTTCATGATCCACACAGTCAAAAGCTTTGCTGTAATCTATGAAACACAAGCTGATTTTCTTCTGAAATTCTCTCGTACGCTCCAGTAACCAGCGTATATTTGCAATATGATCTCTAGTGCCTCTTCCTTTTCTGAAACCAGCTTGAACATCAGGCATTTCTCGTTCCATATAAGGTAACAGCCTTTGTTGTAAGATTTTGAGCATCACTTTACTTGCATGAGAAATTAATGCAATGGTCCGATAGTTGTTGCAATCTTTGATGTCTCCTTTCTTGGGAATTGGAATGTAAATGGATTGTTTCCAGTCTGTGGGCCATTGTTTTGTTTTCCATATCTGTTGGCATATTCTTGTCAAGATTTTGATGGACTCCGTTTCTGTGGCTTGGAATAGCTCTATTGATATCCCATCTGCTCCTGGTGATTTGTTTCCCCCGATTGCTCTCAATGCAGCTTTCACTTCACTTTCTAAAACTGTAGGTTCTTCTTCAAAAGATTCTTCTTGGAAAGAATCTTTTATCCTTTCATCTCTTCTGTATAGTTCTTCAGTGTATTGTTCCCACCTTTTCTTTATTTTGTCATGTTCAGTTAATGTATTTCCATGCTGTGTGGATTACTCTCCCACTGACCAACATTTTGGAACTCAAAAACTGGCTACACTCCCAGTTGGTTATATCCATGGTCTAAGACAATGGCTTCTCCTTCCTACTAATATAATATATTCTACCCAAAGAACAATATACCTCACACATCATTTCTGGAGAAGGCTTCTGCTTTTAGCATGTTTTGGTGCACTGCCATGACTTACAAGTTTCCCTGGAGGTTAAAAAATAATAATTTCAAAATGTGAAGGGTCCCCCCCCCCCACTTCCGATTGCATTTCTCCTGCTACAAGGATTGGGCTGCCAATTCAATCATGATTGTGTATGTGACTAGTAATGACAGATATTGAAAGGACAGTAAGGATGAGGTTCAGCTGTGAGCAACAGCACCATCTAGTGGCTCTGAGATGTAGGAACATATTGATCACACTCATCCATGGGTTCCCTCTTCAGCTCCATGTTGACCGTCATTAGTACAATAATGTAGGTAGGTCAGAAGGCAGATAAATATTATTTATGTACTATTGTACATAACAGAGTGCATTATCCTGAAATCACTCTGCAGGAGATGTTAAAGAATGGTAATTAAACCTTTGCTCTCACATACAGCTTTTTCAGAAAAAGTAGACTTGACAACACCATTAATTATCTCAAAACATATTTTACTAAATGAGATCCAAGCACATGTTCTTGTTTCTTGACATCCAAGACCAAGTACAAAGCAGCTGGAGCAAAAAAAAAAAAAAAATTGTGGAGAACATACTTATCCTGAAAATATTTATTAAACCCTCACTTTAAGGGTAAAAAATATCTACGAAAAGCAATAACCTTTCCAGACTGATAAAACAAATCATTGATGCAAAGGTGAAAGATCTAGTGTATGGAATATAACAGCACTTGATTGTGTTTGTGTGCATTGTCTGCGTGGAGAGAAATTCCTTTATTTATTAAGATATTTTTTATGCTGCTTTTCTCCCCAAAGGGATTGAAAGCTTCTTATAGAAAATTCCAAAATACAATAGCAACCAATTTTGACAGTACCATTTAAGCAAACAAAAGAAAGAAAGAAAAACAAGCATATCCTGGGCTGCTGAGCTGTCTAATGCAGGGATGTGAGCGAAGGGCCAAGAGTCCTTTGGGCCGTTCCCTACACTTGTGCTTCTGGCCATGCCCAGACTAAGTATTTGCAAGCTGAGCAGAAACAAACCTAGCCCTGTGGGTATACAGATGCTGCTAGTAATCTAGCAGGATGGTCTTTGCTTCCCCCCACCCCTGCCCGGAAATGGTTTATACTTGTCAATTATGGCTGTTTATGTCAGGTAACCTCTCAATTACTATTTTGGGCAATGCGGGACTGGTGTTTATGTTTAGCTGCCTACTTTAAGAGGATCAACAATACCTTTGCAACCAGGACTCCTCCTACAGTAAATTCAATTTATGAGCTGCAACTTGGAAAAAAAAAAAACAGCGATACCCCCAATCCAGTTATAGTTGTGCTTCAATTACACAAGACGACAAGTATAAGAGACTGGAAAGGGGATGTGCATTGCTCCCACCGAAAAGCACTATATGGATAGCAATGTACATCCTGGTTAGAGTTGTATATGGATGTACATTGTACATTGATTCATACATCATCATTCCTGGGAAGGGTGTTGAATACAGATGGAATGGCACTGAATGTCTCAATATCAGTTTCCATCCATTTTGGTATCGTGAGCCACAAGTCCAAATTTGGTTAGTATTATGACCCATGTAAAAAACAAAAACAAAGCAAGCATAAATCAGCAAAACAGCAAATGCCTGAGACCCATTTTTACAGACTTTACAACCCACTTTTGGGTTGGGAGATGCTGATTTATATGACCAACTGAAAGCTTCCCCAGGTCAATTTATCCTCTGCATCATATTGCAGTGTTCTTGAATTTTCCACCTCCAAGAAAGACTTTTGAGCTGGCATCATCTGACAATGAACTCCTTCAGGTATACTGTGAATTCTAGAAAGTTCTCGAACATAAAGCAAACCATGGAGGAAAAACAGGGTGGAGTACAAAAGGCCAGAGAGTGAGAATGAGCTCACTTGAAGAGATGGATCAGGGTGCCTGAACCCCTTCTCCTTCCTGTTCTGAGGCCAACAAGGAGGCTTGTCCAAACCCATCCAAGATGGCAGAGGGTGGGTGAGCCAGTACAGCAAAGGGAGTTTTGTGTTTTCTCACACAGGAGAAAACCTTCTTCCTGTTTGATAACCTTCTAAAATTACTAAAGGTTTTCAATTAGTGAGGACTTCAGCATTCACGGTGCCATCCTAGGTGAAGTTACACCCTTCTCAAGTCCACTGAAGTCAGTGGGCTTGGAAGGACCTTCTGCATAGGATAACACTGCTAAAATCCTAAATCACCCCAGAAACTTTCCAAGGCTACTTTTCTGAGTCTAGCTGAGAACCTGAACTACTAAGAGCTTCCTTCAAAGTGTGACAAATCCCAGATAAATGGTCTGGCTTTCTGAGCCAAACCAAGTCCCAAGGCAAGTCTGAGTCCAGCATCTAAATTGCACATTAGGGAATGTTTTTAAGAGTTGGGATGGCATGGAGGGCAAAATGACCGTTGATGCACAATACTTCACAGTATTATAATTTCAACCAGCTACATCCATAGGAAAACCAATCATTTTGGAACCTTCAGAATGTACATTTTTATCAGAAAGAGTTGTGAAAAGTTGAAATGTGGCATAGGTGTCTTCCTGGGAAATGCTGCACAATTTACTGCAATAGGGAAACAAAGGAACATAATGAACTAGGAGACAGAGTAAATTGTTTTTAAGACAGGTAATTACTTTAAAAAATATTCAACTTCAGTGAATGAGATATGGATTTTAAAAGTCACTAGGTGGACCCAAAATTAGCAACAACAAAAGCAATACTTAGCATTTTTATAGTGCTTTAGTACATTACATATATTATCTCAAAAAACAGTTGGTTGCCATTTTGGCCAATGGGGGTGGGGAACCACACAACAATAGTTGGGCAATACCTTTTATTAGGCTGAACCAAAACATCAGTGAACTGTGAGCTTCATCAGTTCTCTCTTCATCAGTGCAAATTTCGTTTAAAATCTCCTAAGAAGTGTGTGAGAGAGAAAAAGAGCTTAATGAAGCAGCCCCTGGTATGTTGTTTGTAGGGTTTTCGAAATGACTGCAGGATGGGTTTCAGACTGAATTGGATTGCTTGGTGCTGGGAGCAAAACAGGTTTCTGGCTGTGCCGCAGTCTACTGGGGCCAGAGAAGCACAAAAAATGGTCACTGTCCTTTTCAGCTTATTAAAACCATTCAGCTAATCAGATGCCACCGCAGCACACAAATTGCAGGGGGGGCGGGAAGTGGCAGTCCTTATTTGCTAGAGATTAATTTAAAGAGCAGCACTAGGCCAAGAGTCAGCAAAAGGCAAACTGGAACATATTGCCTACAGTTCAATCCTATGCAACATTACTCCAGTCTAAGATCATGAGTGTTTAGCCTGGAATAACTCTGTATGGGATTACACTGAAAGTCAATAGTACTAGCAAAATCCCACCTGAAGATCATCCTTGTCCAGTTCCTTCACTTTGACTGAGAGCCAGAATGGTGCAGTGGTTATAGTGTCAGATGAGAAACTGCTCTGCCACAAAGCTTACTGGGTAACTTTGGGCCATTTACTTCTGCCTAATATGACTTGTGAGAATAAAATGGAGTAGGCAAGGACATGTATGTCTCCCTGAGATCTTGGATGAAGGGTTGGATGAAGAAAGTAAATGGCTAAATTTGGTATTGCCTAAACTAGACAAAGATTGTAGGTAGCTGTATTGGTCCATAAGAATCCTTACAACAGCTCTTTAAGATATTAGGATGGATCCAACCAGCTTTCTTCACTCATTCTTGCCCAAATCCCCTCCTTACTAACCCTTGTCTCACATGGCTTTTATCCATGCAGGGCTCATGATCCACAGCATAACATTTTAGGTGCTCAAAGAGGATCCCTTCCTCCCTTTTTTATCAATAGAATAGTTGGTAGGATCTACCCTATTATCCCCATATTGTGGATGAAGGACTGAGACGTACATAGTGCCTACTTTCAGGTTATCCTTTCAAGAAAGGCAAGGAAAACATGTATTCACACTTGATCCTTGTGACTGGTAGGTGGTACGATGCATCTGAACTGATTAGGCTCAGTACATTAGGAGCATGTCCCTCTGGTCAACGAAAATGCGCTTAACCCTGGCTATATTTTCATCTCCAGATTTCAGATGAAGTCACCTACTTCAGAAACCTGGAGCTAGAAACTCTTTAGATTTGGATTTACATACCATCACTTCTGCCTGTTTCTGATACACAGTGTAATGCAGAAGTAAGACATATGCTCCCAAATAAATTCTGGTATCATTTGCCTTTATTCAGATTCAAGACGCCAAAGAAATGTATCATGGGAACAAGTTTTAATAGTACATTTGTCATATGTATACGCTCAGCATTCCATTTAAAAGCACCACTTCTGAAAACAAGCTTCTTGGGAGGGGAGACAGAATCAAGAATCACATATGACTTGTGATTCACATCAAAACATCTTGCAGCTTGAGAAACCATCTTCTACTTCAGGCTAATAAAATGTATTGCAATGAATGAGCTATTTATGCACACTTCTTCCTTACAGCACAGCCTCAAATATTGACTTTTCATATTAGATGTTCCAAATCATTTGATTCACTAAAAAGGTAATCAGACAGTAATTTTAACTTTCCTACATGTCAGCAATTTTTGGACAGGCGTGTAATATATAAATTCATTTAAGCAAATCCCTTTCCCCCTTCCAAAGGTGCTGAAATCACTTACAATGGCAACTGACCTGCCTATTTGGTCCCCGCCCCCTTTCCCTCATTCACTCACCCACATTTAGAACTGTATTTTTCACTTCTGGAAGCCCAGTAACATCTAGAAATATTGACAATTATTTATTTATTTTATCTTACTGTTCCTCCAGCAAGGTGTGAGTAGCACACCTGGTTTCTTCTTCTCCCCTTATTTCAACCTCACAACAACCCAGGAAGGTGGATTAGGTTGAAAGAGTAACTTGATGAATTTCGGGACAAACCGAATTCAAAAAAGGTGAGAAATGGGGGGAACCGAATTCTCCGACTTCGGGGTGTTTGGGAAATAAATTTGGCAAATTTGGGGTTCGGCTCCCCCCCCCCCGCACGCGCCTTCACGGGGCTTCGCTGAAGGCGCGCGGGGGGGCCTTTAAACAGATCTGCACCTCCCGGCCCGGAGCTCCCAGCTGGGAGGCGCAGATCTGTTTAAAGGGCCCTCCGCCCGGCTTCAGGGAAGCCCCGTGAAGACCCACGGGGGAGCCGAATTTTCCCCCGAACTCCGGATCTCGCCCGAATTTCGGGGATCCGAAGCGGGGGAGTTCAGACTTCGGCACGGCGCGAATTTAAAAGGGCCGAATTTTGCCGAAGCTGAACTTTACCAATTTTTTTTAACAGCCCTAGTGAGATCATTCATTGCATTTAACCCTTTGGGGGCAACTGAGTCAAATAGGTGAATGAAGAGTGCCTCCTGTTGGCACAAAAGTTTCTCTATGTTTGTTCTTTCAAAAAAAATTGGTGTTACTTGACACACAGCAAAAAACCTAATGTCATCCTTGGAGTGCCTGAAATGCTTGAAATGGTCCACGACTGGTGCGTCCAAAATATTATTTCTGATCTGAGACCTATTTTCTCCAATCCTTAGTTTTAAAGGGCGTGTCGTTTTACCAATATAAATTAAATTACAAGGGCAAATTAATGAATAAATAACATTTACAGAGTTACAATTAGTAAAGAAACGCAGTTTAAATTGAAAGCCAGTATCCTCGCGTGTAAAGCTTTTCAACGGCAGTGCAAAGCGACAAACTGCTCATGTGCCACAGTGAAAGGGGCCGACTGCCCCAGTAATAGGTGGGGTCTCTATGACATCAGTATGGACTAGCAAATCTTTTAAGGAAACAGTATGTTTGTACCCAAATAGAGGGGGTTCAGAGCATCCTGTTATGCTTCGTATAACATGCCAATGTTTAAAAACTATCCTTTTTATCCCATTTGTTAAGGGCGTATATTTCAATGAGGCTGTTAATCTATTTTCTTGGCGCTTGGTAGGTATGAAAAGAGTTTTCCGTTCCCTTTCATCAGCCCATTTCTTAGCGGCTTGGACTACACATGACGGGTAACCCTTCTTTTTTAAGGTCATACTTAAAGGCTGAAAGAATAACTTGATGAACTTCAGGGCAGAATGAAGCCAGATCTCCTTGGTCCTATTCTGACATTCTAATCAATGCACACAACCCATGACATCACACAGCACATTTCTCTTATACAAACAATGTGCAAGTGTGCTCCCGAGAAGAGACCACAATGCTTTTTCCCATCACAGGCCTTTAAAGTGCAGTGGCTTGTCTATATAATTTGTTGGGTATGGAAGCCTTAGGAGTAAGGTATGAATCCTGTTGTAGTTCCAATACTCACACAGAAACAAGGTTTACAGCAAGAAACACACGCACCTGTGTGATGGGGATTTTGCAAGGAAGAGGGATGGGAGCCACATGAATGAAAAAGAATGGACAAAACCTTAGGTCGCAAAAGGTTGTGGCTTGTGCTACCAGGTAGCTCGCTGGCAAAGAGCCATGCAAAGGGGACAACTAATGTGAGCTCCCCATCTGGAAGAAGTGGAAGTGAAATCTGCAAGGATAAAGCTTACCTTTTGATTTCTATTGAAGGCTTTGTAAATATATAAGGAATATATTGCAATTGCTTGGTCAGTTTCAGGATACAATAGCCAGCTCATGTACCAGCAATATATATTCATTAATTATACATCTGTCATTTTTAGATACAAGATTTCATTGGCCATTGTTGTATTTTTCATTCATTATATGGTGATTTTCTTGCCGCTTTCATTCAATATCTGAGGTCCATCTGATGGAAGATGTCTTTTGATAAAGTGCAGCTGATCAGTATACACTCAGTCATGAATGTCTCATGAAGACTAATGGCTACCAATTGCTAAACTGTTGTAAACATTCCTATTTTACTCTAGTGCAAGCCATTTGATTGGTTTTAGTCATGGTTCTGTAGCAACATCTATCGAACAGTACAATAGTAGTCATAAAGCAATGTAATCAGGTGCCTTAATTCTTGACTGCCAGCCTTCTAACACTACGCTATACTGCAAACGCATGTCCTAATGAAGGTGTTCCTTCCAACTGGACTTAATGACTATTACAGTTTAGATCCTCCTATCAAGGCTTCTTCTCTATGTCCCCACCTGCAGAGGTGATGCAGGCAGCAAACAAAAACATGGCTTTTTCAGTGGTGGCGCCTTGCCTTTGGAATGCCTTTCCCTTTAAATTCATCTGGTTCCTCCCTTGGTCTTTTAGGACCCAAAACAAAACATTTCTGAACGCTTAGGCTTTTAATCATGGGACTCCATTGTTTTAGCTGGTTTTATGGTTTGCCTCTAGTCTGTTTTACAATTATCCTGTTTGGGGCTATTTTATACCATAGCTTTTTAATAAATTACTTTTAATGGCTGGATGTTATGGTTGTTTATGACTGATCATTTTATGCTGTTTTTGTTGTATGGTGTTATTTTGTGAGCCACCTCAAGCAGGTTTTTGGAGAAGCAGCATATCAATTTTTCTAGACATATGCTGAAGCAGGCTGGCTGTCGCACATATGGGGATCTGGATAAAACCACATGAGCACAGTCTTGCAAATAAAACATTATATAGGAGAGAGTCATAACATCAGTTCAAATTGTTAGGTTAAAAATATCACAGCTGCTGTTTTAATTCAGTGATTCAGTCTTTGCGGGAATACTGAAGGATGAGAAAAAAGCCACTTTAAAATACTGATTTATGTATGTCTATTGATGTCTTAACAATTACTACAGATTCTACTTTTCACTAAATATAGTATTAAGTAATTGATTCTCAGGTACAAAGGGGGGATTAAGAGAATTTAATGATGTACATTACAGTGATAATTATTGCCAGGTCCAAAATATGTAAGATATCACAGTGTGGCCCTCATGCTGAAGTACTGATGATAGAATGTGGTTGACCTGAAGACACTATCATATTACATTTTTCAGATCTGTTCTTCAAAAAAAAAAAAACCCTACAAACATTTGCAATCAGCACCAACTGAAGTCTCATTCTCAAATTACCATGGATTAATGACCCTATAACATGAATTTAGCTCTCTTCAAGAGCAGATGTAAATGCAAGAGCAAAATCTAAGGTACTCTGGGAATCATGAAAAATAGTACACACTATTATTTGTATGAATAGTGTCATTATCTGAGAATCTTGCTCTAACAGTGCCAACTTAAGCAGAATTATACCTTTCTGAGTGCATTGACTTCAGCCCCCCAGCAACCACCCAATAAGGTCCATCCTGTTCTCTGCCTAGGGTTGCCAACCTCCAGGTAGTAGCTGGAGATATCCTGCTATTACAACTGATCTCCAGCTGACAGAGATCAGTTCACCTGGAGAAAATGGCTGCTTTGGCAATTGGACTCTATGGCATTCAAGTCCCTCCCCTCCCAAAACCCTCCTCAGGCTCTGCCCCAAAAACCTTCCGCAGGTGGTGAAGAGGGACTGGCAACCCTAGTGCAAGCCTCTGAGTGGTTCCCTTGCCATCTGAGATGAGGGCCATGCAACAACCCCTGAGCTGGGCATATCACTGAATAGCACTCCCAAAACCCCTTATGGGGGTCATCAGACTCAGGAGATAGACACACAGGGTCAGCTTCCCCCAAAAAACAGGATCTGGCCCAATGCCCAAGCAGCCTACAAAAAGCTATGCTCACTAAAAACATGCACGCTAAAAGAAATTATACAACACACAACAGCAAAAGCCAAAACCGAAGAAGGTGGATGAGTGGGGAAGCTGGTCAGTTTCAGTTTCAGGGGAAGCAGTCAAACTGCCAAGAAGCCCCAGCAGCCGCCCAATAAATAACCAGGGGGGGGGGGGAGGCCAGAATGAAGGCTTCAGCTTCCAGGTGTGCCTGGATGGTCTGCCCCCCTGCAGCCAGCCCAGGTGTCTGGATTGGCTGTTTTGAACCCCTGCTAGGCTAATCACCAGGCCCGCTCGCTGCCTGCCATGGAGCTGAGGGGAGGAATGGAACCCTCCCCTTTCACCCAGTCCCAGCTCCAGAGCTGCAAAAATGGCCCTTGTTAATTCTGGGGCTTTAAAACATACCTTTTTAAAAATTAACAACAGGGTTTTAAAAATTTACTACCCAAAGGGTAGCCACCCATTTACTACCCAAAGTAGCCACCCAATTTTATACTACAGCCCCCATCCTACATGGGTTTTGCACATGCAGATGCCATGGCCCTCAGAATATCCCCTTTTGGAGTGGTCATGATGTTTCCTTCCATTTCCACTAGCATAAAGGATGGTTGGATCCAATCCACCTAAACTGTAACTTATCCCAAAGTCTAAACCCATATAAATTATCACAAACAGGTGTCAATTCGATTTACGTTGCCCATGTACAAGGTATGAATGGTTTGAATCAAGATTGCCTTAAGTGTAGATTGACTTGCTATACCAGGGGTCAGCAAACTGCTATAACAAAAGAGTCAAATTACTTCAAAATTCAGAGCAAGAGAGCAAGAAACAGCCAGTACAAGAAAGCCCATTTTCATAACCAAAAATATACAGCTTCACATTACTGATAATTGACATGTTAGTTAATAACATTTCCACAGCCCGAATACTGATTGTTGTTAGTCCTCTATTAGCAAGGGGCTCGTACAAGGTCTCACAACAAGTAATAAATATACACAGGAACACCCTGCCTGATTATTTCAGACCACTGGCATAAATCTCCTGACAGTTCACACTTGGATTTCGGGCACTAGGATCACCACCATCATTTCCATTTCTGTAAATCATCTCTAAGAAGCCCTTGAATCTCATAAAAATCTTAACCTTCCATTCCCTTCAAATGCTGGTTTTAACCACACACTTAATTAGTGTCCTATTAGCTGTATTTTCAAACACACACTGAGTCTGATCACTGGCTCTTCAAATATGTAATGTGATGCCTTTGCATTGTTACGTTCTTGCACTACAATTTAATGGTACAGCAAACCATGGACAACTGAGCAATTACTAGGAACTTAAGTACAGTATTACTTATTGTAATTATATAGTTCAGACTCGGGCTTTTCCGTTACACCCAACCACATTTTTCTTCTTCTCCCACTTCCCTTTTTTTTTTTTTTTTGGTTATTGTCTGTTTACCATCCAACCTGAAGAGCTCCAGTAAACTTGAAAGCCTGTTCACTTCTTTTTGATGTTGTAGTTGGTCCAAAACAAAGGTATGACATGTTGCTTTTTTTCTAAGAAGCTGGTAGGCTGCATGAAATTTCTGTCTGGATCTAAATTTAACTCCCAGCAGCAGATTACAGAACTAGAGAAAGATGACCTTCTATAACCTTAATGATGGGACTTTGCCAGCAGAGGAATCTCATTTCTGTTCCACAACAAGGTAACATGACATAGTTGGGCCTCAGTTGACTCCTTACCGTATCTAAAACTGATCTCTACCAATATGCTAATACAAGATACTAGCTCAGCCTCCCCTGCATCAAACTCTGTCTCCCTCCTCCCTCTTTGGGGGGTGGGGTTAGGCCCTTTTCCAGAGCATTTTTATCCAACTCCACCCCTGGTTACCACAGCTGGACTGTTTCATGCTGTTGGTTGTCTATTCAAGAGCTGATGTATAAGCTCCCTGGCCAGGGTTTTGCTTCTGTCTTCTGGGAATATATGAACCAAAAAGATTTCAGTGAGGTCACACAAGACGTACTTGAAGACACAAAATTTACTGCTAAAATCTAGTAAAAACAGTGAAGCTACCTTTTAAACTCACAACAATAACAATAAGTGATGTTGAGGAATAGTTTCATGTAGCCTGAAAACACATTTTGCTCTTCTCTGTCTCTCCTGAATGGCAGTGTGAAATAGAATCTGTTTTAAATTTAAGAGGACCAATCAGAAGGCCAGGATTGACTTTGCCATTGCCTTTATCTTTTCTACTCAGCACTGAAAGGTAGTTAGGGGAGCATAGGGTTTCCTCAGTGAAAACTACCATCTTAAGTGGTCTATCTGTCATGGTTGGCAACCTCGCTTCTCTTCTGTATTTGGAGGACTATTCTATAATATAATGTATTTTATTCACAGATACAGTACTTTTTTAAAAAGAAGAAATGCACAGTGGTTGCATCTGAAGTAGAATATGGTGACGTTTGTGTTAGCTGTTAATTCTCCAGACTGTCACACAGCTGCGTTAAAACTCCCCCAAAGCACTATATCCTGAAGAGATGAACTGTAGCCATTAGCAACTACTAATGGAGATTAGAGTCCAACTCTCACAGCTATTTTTGACAGGAAATCGAGAATGAAATGGACCTCAACTGGAAGGGCAGGTTGGCAGAAAATATGACTCTAAATTAGAGACATAGAAGAAAATCAAGAGGCTTTTTAAAAATCAGCAAGCTGTTTGGTCGGCGGGTTAGGGATACATCTCTCATCCTTTCTTGTTTGAGGCCTATTATTCTTTGATCTCGTGTGTGGCAGGCTACCCAGAAAGAAACTGCTGGGCAGGGCAGGACAGGTCCTTGGGCCAAGTAGCAAGATTCGCCTGGATGGAGCAGGGTGGGACCAAGGACAGAAAGGTGCAGTCAGGATAGCCTCAGCAACAGGGCATCTTTTGCATTCTGGCCCAAGAAAACTCCAAGGGTGTGGAGGCAGTGAACACGCCTGGGTGGAAGAACAGGGCCTCTCAGAGCCCAGGTGTTTTCAGGCAGGAAAGAGATTGGGTTGCCAGCTCTGGGTTGGGAAATACCTGGAGATTTTAGAGGTGGAGCCTGAGGAGGGCAGGGTTTAGGGAGGGGATGGACTTCAATGCCATAGAGTCCAAGTGCCAAAGCGGCCATTTTCTCCAGGTGAATTGATCTCTATAGGCTGGAGATCAGTTGTAATAGTAGGAGATCTTCAGCTAGTACCTGGAGATTGGCAACCCTAGGCAGAGAACAGGATGGAACTTAACTCAAAGGCCAGTGTGAAGCTGAGGCTATAAGAAGGGAGAAAGGGGAAATGGGAGGAAGATAGCAGGAGAAGAAGGCAGAAGTGGGAGATAGGTTGCAGTATTGTTGCTCTTCTCCTTCATAATGCAGTGTAACCCTGAGGTGGGTGAAGTGTCTGGATTGATAAATAAAGCAATCTGCATAAGGAAACAGTGCCTGGGCTTGTGATTTTCAGATCCCATGGACTCCATGTGTTTCCCTGCCCCCAGAGGGCACTGCACACAGGGGGGTTGTACTAAAATGTTCAAGCTACTAATTACAGAGATGACCCTAAATTTAAGGGAACTACTCTGGAGAAAGTAGATTTTGGGGTCACTATAGCCATTATTACATTATTATTCTCCTACTGGTTTTTATTATTATGAGCTATTCCCTCCTATCAGCAAGTCTGATGATATAGGGAAAAGAAAGAGTTTCAGTCCTTCCCCAACCTATTCACTATCATTGTATACATCCAGCCACCACATCCAGTATTCCATTTCTTGTTCCTCCTTGCCACAGCCAGCCTTAACCTGCTCATCACTCCCAGTTATCCCACCATCTGGAATGAGAGATAGGCATTGTCCATTCTCCAGCTGTGTCCCAAATAGGGTTGCCAAGTCCCTCTTCACCACTGGTGGGAAGTTTTTGGGGTGGAGCCTGAGGAGGGGAGGGTTTGGGGAGGGGAGGGACTTCAATGCCATAGAGTCTCCAAGGTGAGCTGTGTATGCTAAAGTAATGCTTGCCTAAAGCTGTTTTGATTGTTGAGTGTACAGGGGCAATGGGTGCTTCTGAAATTCTCATTATCTGAATTCCTCTCCAGATTTTGGAGTTCTGAATTACCTGGCCTTGTTTCTACTCAATTAGGTATATTCCATTGAGCTATTTTTATTTCCAAATTTGATGCAGAGCACTTTGAATGTGCAGGGCTTTGGGGGGGGGGTAGTTTTCAGTTACTCCAGTATATTTGCAGCTTTTTTTCTGTCTGTGCTACAAAATTACACCTCCATGTTAATAAAACACTGTAAAAAAAGGGAGCAATGTAAATAGTGTTGTATCAGGAATCTTTTTGTGTTGTGTTCTACCAATGCACAGGAAGACAGGTGCATGTCAGTAAAGCACCAAACCCATACCACCATTGTACACATGCACTGTCATCACTAATACCAACCAGTTGTTTGGTTTGGATTTTTTTTACCCTTGCTTGGTTGCAGTGGGGAGGATCATTAATCTGTCCTATTTTTCAAATACAGGAAAATAAGATTTCTCTTAAAATCCTAGATGAATCTGTGCAAACATTCTTCTGTGCCCAAGCAGAATGTGAATTATTCATATAATAGATTCCATTACAGAAGAAAGGTCATAGTGACATCTGGTGGCCTATTAAATTTGTCCCAGCAAATTGCAATCAGCAGTAAATTAAAAGGGACCGACAGTCCTATCCAAGCAGTGATGCCAGTCTTTCATTCTTGCTTTCTTATATATTTTGTAAGGATTAATCAAAGCCATTCTGAAGAAGCCAGTAATGAATATGCTATCCCAAAGTCTTGCTGAAGTACTACAGCTTAATTAGCTATCATGTTAATGCATACTGTTGGCGACACAAGATGCAGTGCTCAGAAGGATCCTTAATTCACAAGCTTTCATAAATAGCAATTAACGTTGATACAGCTGGCACAGTAATTTCACCATTACCGTGGGAGATTGTGCACACTTCCAAGAGTAGAGTGGCTCAAAGGGAGCTGCTTTGGGGGTGTCACACAGCCCAACCCTGTGAACAAATGGAAAGGGTATTTAGTTTGCACCATCCTTCAATCTAGGATGGGATACTGAAGCATGGCTTGGAGTCATCCTGATGCATCAGGGTGATGCAGCATCCCTCTGTGCATATTATTGTCATCCCAAGGGAAAAGAAGCCCCACCTGTGAAGGAGAAAACAGGTCATCAAGGCACTGTCTTTTCTGATGAAGTACATATGGATGACATGGGAAATGATTGCTGGGAAATATGGGCATTTCACCACAGGTTTACTCGGGCAGTGTGTGATAACAAGAACCACTGAGATGTCTGCTTCTTCAGCCATGTCTGCTTCTTCAGCCATCTGGAGATGATGCACCTGCATGAGGAACAACAAATCTATCCAGTTGCATGGTTGCTATTACAATTGTAATATGTACTCCTACCTACAATGAAGTAGGCTTTTGAGCAGCAACTATATCACCAGGGTAATATATAAACATGGGAGTCTCAACATGGGAAAATATAAGGACCAGTATATATAGAGTATATTAGAAGTGCAGTTGGCTAGTCAACCAAGAGGGCAATAGAGAACTCACTCTATATAAAATTATGTTCCAAATGGATGAATAAACAAGTTGCTGTCATGTTACTGAGGTCTTGTGGTGCCCACTTCTTTGTGAGAGACCAGATATATAACATAGTGTCAGAAGTAAAGAAAAACTGAAAAGCGAACCAAACAGAATGGCATTCAGAACCAGGCAAGTATCCCCTATGGACTTTGCATATGGCAATGCTCCTGAAAAAATCCATGAAGTAGTAGAATTAATGGTGATGATGAGAGGATGGCCCAAAATGAAATTGCAGTTGTAAGGGGAATTGAAATATTTTTTGGAATGTCAAGGAGGAACCAACAATTCATGAAGGTCTTATTCTGTGAGGGTAGCATATTGTCATTCCAAGATCATTGTGACAAAGCATGCTCCAAAGAGTACACACAGGACACATGGACATTGTTGTGTGCAAAAGAAGGACAAAAGATATATTATGTTGGCCTGGGATTAGTGCAGTTTACACTAATTAGTAGGATTCATGCAGTTGGGTTTCCCAACTGTGTTCCAGATATTGATGGACCCCATAAAGTAATCCACTACATTAGCTTAATAGGGGATACAAAAGTATATTCTTCTGTGTTGCCAGACCATTCACAATCCTCAAACCAAATTATTTAGACAGTAAAGTCAAATTAACCACAGCTGAACTTCATCTCAGAAATGAGGTTTACACTCATAAGCATTCACTTATACACAAACAGATGGGCAGACCACATGGAGGTCCAAAACATAGAGAATGTCTACAAGTCCAAGCCATGCTCCAGGTTGCGAAAATCTGCACACTGGAGCTATATATGAATCAGATTTTTTTTGCAAAAAAAAAAAAAGGTCTTATTTTTTATTTCATTTATAGTTATCCATTCCAGTCCAGAAGGAACTTTTGAAAGTTCATTGTATAAATCTAGAGTTGATGAAAAGTGGTACAGAATAACGTCCTCCTTAATCCCAGTAGAGAAAACCAAGTAAACAAATATCAGAAGCCTACCCATTTAGTATTCTGTTAGCTATGTTAAAGAACATTCCACATCTGAGGCACGTACATATGCAGCTTTTTCTCCTTACCATTATTTGTTTATTCTAGTTGCTAAAGAAAAAATCCTCATAAGAAACCATATACAATCAACCTGGAGTGATATAAATCTGATGGTGTTTACAGGTTTAGAAAGTACTACCATATTACAGATGACACGTATGGTAATTATTAAAGAGAGTGAAGGAATGTTTCACACAAAATAGGATAAATCTTAGGTTTTAATGATGCTCTACCTCATTATTTCAAGCTATGAAGTGATACAACCCACTCACTGTTGCTTCCACTGCTGTAAAATTAAGAGCACTAAATATTAATGTTCAGCAGCAGGGACAAAAATCCTCTGTGACTTATCTTCTAATTTTATAACTACCAGGTATCCTACCAAATAAGGTGGGCAATAATATGCACCTGATCATCTGACTCAGATGTATGTTTTACTGCATCAAAAACTGAAATAATTATTATAACTCAAATTATCTAGGACATGGCTCTTGAATTATATATAAATTACTTAGACAGAATATAGGTGTATATTTGGATTGAACTCTTGCAACATAGTGGAGCCCTTTGTGTACAAACAAAGGGGGAGCAGCAAGCTCTGCCCTCAATGTATGCCCCTTCTCCAGAAGATATGTAAAGCCCCTACATGTGTACAAGTGTGACATCCTTTTCAGAAAGGGTTGGCAGGTCCCCCTGGCCACTGGTGTGGGATGGGGGGGGTGTTGAGTGGCCAGGTCCAGGCTGGGAAACTCCAGGATATTTGAGGATGGAGCCTAGGAGGAAAGGGACCTCAGAGGGGTACAATGTCATAGAGTCCACCCTCCAAAACATCCATTTTCTCCAAGTGAACTGATCTCTGTAATCTGGAGATGAGCTGTAATTCCAGGGGATCCCAGGTATCATCAGAGGCTGGCATCCCTGCTTTCAGACGTTGCACTCACACAAACCAGGAGCCTACCAACCCACCTCATGTATTGGGAGTGTTCACTACCCACAGTCGTCCCTATTTTCTGCAACAGCTATATTTCATGAATAGGGGCAATGCTCATATTTACCACGTGCATACAGCCCCCTGGTACGCATGAATGCAAATCCTGGAAAAATACCAGTGATCGGTTTATGTGTAATGGAGCTATACTCACATGGTAAATATGCAGACTGACCCTGCCCACACAGCATGGTGACCACACATAGCAGAAAGATCTGCACATCGGTGCTACAGTCCCAGTATGTGCAGTTATAATGTCTGGGAAGAACTTACGGCCAAAGGCACCTAAAAAAACAGGATTCCAGACTGCAGAGAGACAGAGCCCTAGTTTCATTTGCATGTAGGAGCTTTACAGGCTTTGAAGAATATACATCAAGCTGGAGCTTGTCACCCCAGTGCTGCTGCCTCCAACAGGTATGCAGCCTTCACACATACACATGCACCCTTGAACTCATTTGGGGGGTGGAGGAGAACCCTGTAGAATTTACCTACTTAAAGGCACTACTTCTGAAGAAGTGAGCTGTGACTCATGAAAGGCCATATCCTACTAGAAATGTTGTTCGTCTTTAAGGTGCTCTTGCTCTTTTCTACTGCTACCTACTTAAAAGAAATCTTCCCATTAACAAAGCTGGATTCTGTTTAAGCACCTGGGTTAAATAGTAATCCAGTTTTCAAAGCCATATCCTTTGTAACAATGTCCTCTAAATAACAGATAGTTTTTCAGGGAAGAAAATCTATGCAGGGATTCCGCTCGGGCTCAGAGACCTGGTTCCTCCACCAGCCAGTACTCACCAAAACTGCCAGCCATTCTGTTCGAAGCAGCCAGCCTGTCTATCCATATCAATGATTGCCAGAGGCAATGTAGGCACTTGAATGGCTCGTTTCTAGTGTAAACCTTTTTTTAAAAAAAATAACTGCAATAAATTATAAGACTTCATCATTCAGCAAAGCTTTCTTGGCTTGTCAAGAAGCCATATGTGATTCCCATATGTGATAGGCAGCGCTAGTGTAGAGACTCAGAGAGTCACAGCAATCTCTTCAAAGTTACCACTATTGGATTTGTCAATGGGCTGTAATTCCTGACATGCAGGCAACCCCGCCTTCTGGCTTTATATTATCAAGAGAGCTGTTTAATTCTGCAAGTTAAATACTTTGATGGTTTGGCTGCATTTAAAAATAGATTTCATGTTGCTGCATTAAGAACATCAGGAAGTCACAGTTAATGAACCATGGAATCATGCAGAAGAAAGGACCCCAATGGATTATCCAGGCAAGTCCCTTTCCCAAAAATACCTTCTATCTAAAGCATCCTTGCACAGTGTCTGCTTCTTCTTCCATCATCATTATTATTAGTGCTATCAATGTAAACATTCTTTACCTAGTACATAAGCAAACCCTATCCCAGGAATCTGACTATATCTTTTTTAGCCCTCCCCAATGCTATCTGCACATTACTCAGCGAGACAGGATGCTGAACTAGATGGACTATTAATTTGATCCAGCAGGGCTCTTCTATTTATGTTCTTATGGTTCTTGCAGGTATCTCCTCAGTAATTACTAATAAAAGCAGTACATGTGATGGAGGTCCCAAAAATATTAAGAAGGAAACACCCAGCCAGCGTGATGTAGTGGTTAAGAGCAGTGATTTGGAAGGGTGGACTCTGATTGGGAGAACTGGGTTTGATTCTCCACTCCTCCACGTGAGTGGGGAAGACTTATCTGGTGAACCGGGTTTGTTTCCCCACACCTACACATGAAGCCATCTGGGTGACTTTGGGCTAGTCACACTCTCTCAGCCTCTCCTACCTCACAAGGTGTCTGTTGTGGGGAGGGGAAAGGAAGGTGATTGTAAGCTGGTTTGATTCTTCCTTAAGTGATAGAGAAAGTTGGCATATAAAAACCAGCTCTTCTTCAACAACAACCCAAGCAATGTTTTCACTGCTGATATACACATGGAACACATTAAAGCAAGTGCTTTAAAAATAAATAGGCTAGCAGAAGACCAGCATTTGCAAAGAAGGAATGGTAAAAGGGGAGAGAATGGGGATGTGTGTGTGTATTTTTTTTTCTCACATTGCAACTTTCACACCACAGTAAAGTGGAAAATGGCAACTTTATTACTTTATTACAGTTAAGGATAGTGTTGCCAACCTCCAGGTACTAGCTGGAGATCTCCTGCTATTACAACTGATCTCCAGCCATTAGAGATCAGTTCACCTGGAGAAAATGGCCGCTTTGGCAATTGGACTCTATGGCATTGAAGTCCCTCCCCTCCCCAAACCCCGCCGTCCTCAGGTCCCGCCCCAGAGGTCTCCAGGTATTTCCCAACCCTTGGTGAGGAGGATGGAGCCGGGCACCTCTCGGCACATTGTGTGCAAGCAATGATAAACAAAGCTGGCAGAGAATGCGGGCTGTGTTTGAAGTCAAAGGTGGGTCTGCCAGAAAGACAGCCAAGAGGAGGGTGCCTTGGCACAGCCCGCCCATTTAAATATTGGATATTTACATATGCTGCAGATCAGTTTAATCAATTAAATAAATGAGCTAAACCCAAGCATTATTTCATGTCTTCTTTTAATGGGTGCCTTGGGCAACTGAGAAGCACATATTTTAAAGCTGTGCTTTCCAGTTCATCTGTATTCTACCTTTTGACTTGAGTGCGTAAAATGCATTTAAAATGTTTCCGGGATATGTTTGCTGTCTCTGACTGAAGTTCAATTGAGACTTTATTGTAGGTTTCAAGTGTAAAAGGATTTATTTTAAACTAGCATCAGAAACAGAGATGCTCCCCAAAGAAATCTAATCTTTACAGCTTTCATACCAAGAAGTTTGCTTCAATTTACACTGAAAACTGGCAAGGTTGCTGGCTTGGAAAAATTATGTAGATGTAAAATGCATTGATTTCCTCTTGCCCTAGACACCTTTCAATTTAATGCTAGCATTAATAATTTACACAGATACGTTCACACACACACACACACACACACACACACACACACACACACACATATATATATATATATATATATAGTGTGCACATGTACACACACACATATATAATAAATATCTCTATATATATTGCAGCCAATGGACTTGCATATTCTTTAACAAGTAGGAAGCACTCTATCAATGTCAAAAGAATTTCTAATCTGTGCTTACAGTTGCACTCTCCCTCAGTTAAGTGGAGCTTTTAAGTTAGCGTAAAAGCCCAAGACTATCTTGTGTCATCAACATATGGTTTTAAAAACATGTTTTCCCTGTTACAAAATCTTTCCCTTAGCCAAATAGAACCTCTCTATAACAGATTCAGACTATCCCGTAAAGTTTTACAAAATCTTCTTTTTGTAATTTAATTTTCTCCAAATTTATTTATTTCGTATATTGCTATGATGTATATTGCTATGATGGGTAGCCTATGCAGATATTTCAGCACAGGAATTATATGATCCCTGTAACCAACTTTTTTTTAACACCCCCAAAATAAGTATAGCAGAAGTCCTGTTATCCCACTACTGAAAATATAACCAGTTGGTGATGGGTAGGTTTAGCATTTGCCCACTTACGGCAGGAGACCTGCAGGGGGTTGCTACAGTTGCCCGCCAACACTTAGTCAAGAGGTGGAAACCGGCTGACCAAATGGGGGTGGGGGGTTGTCATCCCTGTCGTCATGCAACTTTCAACATGACTCGGAAGCGAAAACATTGTGCTGGGGGTGATGTTTTAGCACTCTGCCCTCAGTTCTGTAGAGTTTTGGAGTTAGTGCTAGAGCATTGCCCCAGTGCAACACCACTGCTGTCATCATGTGGGAAGCTATGTCATCATGTGGGAATGATGATCACACACCCCAGTAAGTTCCTACCTCCCCCCCCCCAATTTCCCACCAGTTGCCATGCCATGGCTAGCAACCCCATGGGAGCCTCATCATCCACTCTGACTGCCCCCACCCCAAGAGGATAGACCTTTAAGTTGGTGATCAGACCTCCACACATCTTTACTTTCTTCTACAAGCAACTATGGGGAAGATTTGGATAAGGCAGCCCTTTAACCAGTGTTCTCTCCCCAATCGATGCTATTTCCCTCACTGGCTAAAGAAAGAGGAAAAGGCAGATAGCCTGGCTTTTCCCCCCTAACAGAGCTAATAGTAGTGTGGGTAGCCCTGTACACATGGCCCATCCATGTGCTGACTGAATGCATGGAGAGGGAGCACGAGCACACTGGCCTTGCACTCCACCTCCATGTGATCGCCTGCTTGTGAGCATGATGCATATTCTTGGAGAAAGTGTCTGCAGATATGCTTCCTCCCTGTGACTGGCAACATTTAGAAATCAGGAAACTGTTTCTTCTCATCCTAACCTTTGCTATTCTCCCCATCTCTTGATATTTTCTTCTTTTTCTTCTTCACTGCAGTCTGGAAACTAGTCAAATCAAAGTATGCAGACTGAAGCCAATTTGGCATCTTTGAAGTCAGTAAGAGGATTAAATCAGCTTAAATCAAATCCTGTGGTTTAGTCCATCGTGCCAATTCAGCAATTATTTACAAAAACAGGAACTATGATTCTCCATCTACACATTACAAAATCCTCATGTTTGTTGGGGAACAACATGAGGAATTTGCAACATTGATGTGTGTGATGGGAGTTTTGTGCCTCCCAGGCGCACATTGGCTCCTTTCAGTTTGTGACCAAAGCAGGAGGGAGAAGCAGCTTTAGCCTCTCCCCCATGTTGTTTTCATGCAAACCACCCCATGGAGCTGCTACTGACTTCATTGTAAGAATTATCATATTGATGTGGCTACATATAAGTTTCACAGTGGAGCCAATAGTGGCTTGGTGGGGCAGTTTAGAGTTACAAAAACAGCAAGGGGAGAGGCTAAAGTTGCTTTTCCCTGCTACTTCCTTTGTGTCTCGGAGGCACAAAACTCCCGTTGCGTGTGTGATGCAAAGTCCTCATGTTGTTCCCCAACAAACGCAAGAACATTGTAATGTGTAGATCAAAGGTCCCCAATCTTTTTAATCCTGAGGAAAACCTTTAGAATTTTGACAGGGTGATGGGCGGAACCACAAAATGACTGGCTCAAGGGTGCTGTCAGGGAGTGAGGGTTGCCAGGTCCTCCCTCTTCACCGGCAAGAGGTTTTGGGGGGTGGGTGGTCACATGCATGAGCAGCTGCACATGACATGCTTATGTCACTTCCGGGTTTCGTCCCAGAAACGCCGCATCATGAAGGGGCCCTTTACCACTCAAACCTCCGGGGTAAAGGGCTTCTTTGTGATGCAGCGCTTCCGGGACTAAACCGGGAAGTGATGTCAGCACATCATGCATGGCCGCCACTCCAACCAGACTGCTGGATTGGCAGGCAATTACTAGGGTTGCCAGATGGCGGGCAAACCCCCGGCAATTTGCCCCTTTGCCCGCCAACCAGCTGACGGTCAGCGGGCAAACATGCACGCACGTACATGCCGCTGCAGGTCACTTCTGGTTTACAACCAGAAGTCCTGCCTCGCGAGGGGCCTTAAACTAAGAGTTTGAGTGGCATAAGGCCTCTTGCAAGGTGGGACTTCCGGTTGTAAACAGGAAGTGACGCGCACGCGCGTCGGTGCGTCCATGCGTTGCCGCGCGATCCCGAGATGTGCCTTACAAGTCTCCTGCCGGAGGAGAGGTAGGACCTGGCAACCCTAGCAATTACCCACTGATTCCAGGAACCTGGCAACCCTAGTCATGCATAACTCTTCAACATTATAGACAGAAACTGTGTTTAACAGGATACCTTTAAAAATGAACTGATTGTTTAAAAATATTTACTTGCATATACACAACTTACCTTCAGTCATGCAGTGAAGGTCTTTCTGTGGTGGCAGTTGCTGCAGAAGTAGGGTTACCAACCTCCAAATACTAGCTGGAGATCTCCTGCTATTACTACTGATCTCCATCCAATAGAGATCAGTTCACCTAGAGAATATGGCTGCTTTGGCAATTGGACTCTATGGCATCAAAGTCCCTCCCCAAACCCTGCCCTCCTCAAGCTCCGCCCAAAAAAACTCCCACCAGTGGTGAAGAGGGACCTGGCAACCCTATGCAGAAGCAACTTTATAAAACTCTGCACAGTAGGGTTGCCAATAGAGATCAGTTCACCTGGAGAAAATGGCCACCTTGGCAATTGGACTCTATGGCATTGAAGTCCCTCCTCTCCCCAAACCCCACCCTCCTCAGGCTCTGCCCCAAAAATCTCCCACCGGTAGTGAAGAGGGATCTGGAAACCCTACTGCACAGCCAATCAGATCTCCAGTGGCAAATCAGAAGGCCTGCTGGGCCAAAATCTCATCTGGCCCTGCCCACTTTCTAAAAGTACACACATAAATTACCAAGAAATTGTCAGCCTCACTGCTGTGCTTCAGTTTTTATTTATAAAACGTATAGTTACCAAGAAGACTGTGAAAGCATAACTATCGTATAAAGGTGTATTTTTAAATGGGAAACGAGTAATTCTACTTACCTTCAGTTCCATACAAAGGTCTGTGTGTACTTTGTGAATTCACTACTTAAGACATAATCCATTTATCTGGCACTGAAATTCTGCTTTCTTTCAAATCAGGCATCCTGCTGTTATACTTGCAAATACACTTCTGATGAAGTGCTGACTCTGCCTTGTATTGAAAGCTAAGAAGCCAGGAAAAATTTGGGTAGGTGAGCCTTTGTGTCTCCTTTTCCTTCTTCCATAGCTACTCTTAGGGATGTGCTCCTATTGATAGGAGGTTTCCTAGTTAATGAAGAAGGGCACCCATGGCCCTCCCAGTGTTTGCCACATTTGCAAGGCCAAAGGTTGTCCCTTTGCAGGACAGTCACGCTCGGTACTCATGCCCTGCTATAGATTAGTTGCATGGTTGGAGGGGGGTAGTAACTGGTCAGGGTCTTTATCAATGCAGAGGGACAAGGATTTGGGGCTACATGCCCCTAATCATACCACCAAACTCATACTGTGTGGAGGACTGAAGATATAATCCAGGATTTCTAACATATACTATGTAAGAAAATCTGGTTGTTTGCCCTGACTCAGTATATTTGTGTGTGTATATAAACTTTTGTCAAGTCAGTCGATTTTATGGTGACCTGGGAGAGTTTTCAAGGCAGATGTTCAGAGGTGGTTTGCCATTGCCTTCCTACGCAAAGTGACATTGGAATTCCTTGGTGGTCTCCCATCCAAATACTAACCAGGCCCAGCCCTGTTTAGTTTCTGAGATCTGATGAAATCAGGCTATCCTTGGCCATCCAGGTCAGTACATTTAAATCTACTGAAATGTCAATATATATCTGCAAAAATGATAGTTTATCATATTTATGTAGACCTAGTGAACTCTGATTAGCACATACAAAGATCCGGAAGAGATTGATATACCAGGTTGGAACCAGCAGCTTTTCTGCTGGTGGATAAGGTCCCCCCTTTGACCATTAAAAAAGCCATGCTGGATATCATGGGACCTGTATGGATTAAAGCAACATGCTGTGGGGTATGTAGTAAGCAAGGGAATTGTGTGAGATTGAATGAAAAAGCTGGCTGGATCTGAATCACTGTTTTTGTAATGAATCAATGCTGGGGGTGTTATGGATAATCATTTAAGCTTTGCTTCACTTTTTTATTTTTTGGCTAATAATAGCAACCATACTAATTGGATGAATATTTTTCAACATGAGGACTAGAGTTTTCCCATAGGAGCCTTGAGGCTGCAAAGAATGGCTTTTAGTTGACTATTTGATTTTCCATTCTCCAAATATTCTCAGTGAATGATAGTATATCCACTAAACAGTCTTATAATTAATTACATTTAAGTAATCTTTTTGTGTACTGAAATCTACCATTTGAGAATGATTTTTCTGTGTGACTTCTACTGGCTGTGTTTTGTACACATTACTTTCCTTAGTTATCAGAGTTGATCTTGTTCAAAGCCAATTGGGACATAATACAATTAGTACACTAGCAGGAGTTATCTTACACCTCAATGTCAGCCAGGACTACAGTGAAGGACCATTTGGTGTTTTAGTGAAAAAACTGGAAGACAAATAGAGAGCTGCTTTGGCTGAGAATTTTCAGCCCAGACATTTCTCAAATAAATAAATGTATGGTTCCATCCATCCCCATTTTTTCCTATCTAGCAAAAACAGATATTTAATTATTGGATTCCCTCATTGATGCTCTAGATCTAATTCAAAATTATTTGTCATTTGAGCTTTGCCCTTGGAAGTAGGAAATTACAAACAGAGCGCACCTAAGGACTCACTGGGGAGGAAAGACACAGCACTACCCTCCCCGCAGGTCCATGCCCCCACTGGAAAAATGCTTTCTTCCTCACACAGACACACTCCCAGCCACTGTGGCCACAGTGACTTGAAGTAGGGCTTGGAGCAGAAAGTGCACAAGATGAGCTTTCTGCTCCAAGCCACTTTCAGCCAGGTTGCCGCTGGGATGTCACAAGGTAGCATTACAAGATCCTATTTAGCTTTTTTCCCTTTTACAAGCTATAATGTTTGTATCACCTCTGCACTTTATGTAGGGCCCAAGTGTTTTTTAATGTTTGGGGCTTTTTCCTGCAAAACCTCCAAATTTGTAGGGACATCTCTCCTTTCTATACCTGGCCCCACTGTGTGGATTTTTTTATCCAAACCAAACCTATCTCTGGGGTAAGTCTCTCTGTCTCTCTTACACACACTCACAAAAATCTGCCAAGTCTCCTCTTGACCAGGGATGCTGTGTCTCATTGAACATTCGGCTGCCTTCAATCTTGGTAATGATACAGTTCTTGCCTTTTAAAAAAAAAAAAAAGTTTGTTTGCATATCCTTCTTTACACACTACAGCCACTTCAGGGTGAAATGCTTCCCCATTTCCCAGATTCTCCCCTGTTGCAGGTTCAGTCAGTAGAAGCTCTGTCTGCTATATCATAACTCTTGATATGCAACAAACATGGCCCCAGAATGATAGTCCTCATAAAATGGATGAGTATACATCCATACCCTCTGTGTTATGGCAGAAATATCTGATAGGACCCTCAATACATTTTATGTTTTAGATCTTTTAAAATGAATATGTAAAAGGTAGTGCAAATGCAATAATCATATTACAGGTACGCTCACTGAAAAGCAAATGTTGCTTATTTCCTGACCTTGCTCATGGAGGCAAATCTGTATTTGCTTTTGTGATATAGTGATAAAAGTGTCAGATTATATGCTTGGAAACCCAGGTTCAAATCCCAACTCTCCCATGAAGTTGGCTGGATGACTTTGGGCCAGTTACTCTCTCTCTCAGCACCACCTACCTAATAGGGTGATTATGTGGATAAATATGCACTGATCTGAGCTCTTTGAAGGATGGGTGAGATAAACTATACTAAATAGCTGAACAGAACACATGTGAAAGGTTTCTTACTGCGAGACATATCAACTGAAGATCATCTAACAAACAGAGCACTCCCTCACAGTCAGAACAGAGATGGACTACCCAACAAATTAAGACACTGCTTTGAGACTCTGCAGTGTTTATTGAACATGTTGAAGATCATTTTGGTTAAAAATATTTATTGAGCTGACAGCATCAGCAAAAGATTTCAATTAACACTGGAAACTAGGGCTGTTGAAAAAAATCATTAAAATTCGGATGTGGCAAAATTCGGCCCATTTTAATTCGGGAGATGCTGAGGTCTGAACTCCCCCGCTTCGGATCCATGGAATTCGGCATGAAATTCGGAGTTCACGAATAAATTCGGCCATTTAAAGCCATTAAAAACACAGTCGCGGCTTTCCGTGGCTCTGGGGGGGCATGCTCCTGCTCTGGCGCTGAGTCATACCTCCACCAATCCCTTACCTTCCTCTGTCTGGCTGTTCGTACTTAAGGGTGAGCTGAATGAATCTGGGTGCCACTGCCAAGTCTGTGCAGGTTCCCACCTCTGGGTCAGTGGTGACAGTCAGGATGTCCTCACCAGGACTCTTCAGGGTTCATGGCTCAAGGTGAATTTAGAAAGTTGGGGCCCACCATTGAGGCAGGTTGGGTTTTTTTGCTCCTCCCTACTCCAGTTTTAGCTCCCTCTCTCCCTCCTACCTTACCTTTTTGTTCTGTCTTTCTCCCCCTCCCCTGCACCGACACTTGCTAAGGCTTGGAAGCCTGCATAATGTTGATTGGGAGGGAGTTGCCTAACAATCTCCAAAATGGCCACGGAGATCTCACAACAGTCTTGTGAGCTCTCAGTGGCATACTTTTCTTAAAGCAATAGACTTTGTTTCTATGATTTGGGGCTTTTAATCCCCAATATTTTTAATAAATATTTTATATTTTGAAATGATCACTCAGCCATTGATCACTGTTTAACTCTTTGCTTGTTGACAAACATGCCTCGGTAAAGATTGGAGTTCTGTTTGAAACTTTTATTGATTCCATTCCAAGGGAGAGACTAGAAAACTCTTCAATTGATAAACGCTGGTTGTGGCTAATTATAAAACTATATTCTAAACCTTCTGCCCAGATACGTGCTAGTTCTGATGGACAATTAACTGATGAAATCCCTTTGCATAAGGGATGAGACATGGTTGTTTACTGGCCCCAGTCTTATTTAATACCTATCTAAATTATTTGGCCCATCATCTTTCCAGTTACGTGACCCATGTGCCAGAGGTGATGGGACAGAAACTGCTACTTTTGCTATATGGGAACGATATGTTTCTATTATCATGCACTCTGATTGGTTTACCTAAAGTATTAAAAGCATTTGCTGTGTAAAAGATAGGCTAGTCATAAACACACAAAAATAAAAATTATGGTTCTTGTAGGTTATCCGGAATGTGTAACCGTGGTCTTGGTATTTTCTTTCCTGACGTTTCGCCAGCAGCTGTGGCAGGCATCTTCAGAGGAGTAACACTGAAGGACAGTGTCTCTCAGTGTCAAGTGTGTAGGAAGAGTAATATATAGTCAGAAAGGGGTTGGGTTTGAGCTGAATCATTGTCCTGCAAAAAGTAACAAAGGTAATGAGCTAACCATTGTCCTGTAAGTATCAAGATAATGTGCTAATGAGGGTGTGGTATGTTAATATGGAACCATTGTATCCTGATGTGATCTGTTAATGTGTGAAATCCAAAGCTAATCTGCATGGCTATTGTTGACTGTAGTCTTTGTTAGTCTGGTGGTTTTCAAGACAGGAAGCCAAGCCTTATTCATTCTTAAACTTTCTTCTTTTCTGTTAAAGTTGTGCTGATGTTTATGAATTTCAATGGCTTCTCTGTGCAATCTGACAAAGAAAATACCAAGACCACGGTTACACAGCCCGGATAACCTACAAGAACCAATAAACTCTGACCGTGAAAGCCTTCGACAATAAAAATTATGGTGTTTACTAAATCCTATACGCCCCCAGTATATAAGTGGTTCAAAAATGGACAACCAGTTGACAGGTAAAGCAATTTAGGTATCTAGGGGTATCTTCGGTCAAATTTGAGCTGGAAGAACAGTTTTCTCTGGGCCTGGTATGGAGGGACATTGTTTCTATTTGCATTTTGGCTGCTTGTGAAGCTCTGCAGATGTCTATTGCCTTTTGCAGGTTTAGATCAGGCTCCCTGAGCAGTCGTTCCTTGAGTCCTTTATCAGTGGCACTGAAGACAATTTTGTCCCTAATCATGTCTTCTTGATCTGAGAATTCACAGGTCTTTGACTTCTTCTTCAGTTCTGTTACATATGAATCAATCTGTTCATCTCCCAATGGTGGGTGATTCCAGAACTGATAGCGCTCATATACAATATTTCTTTTGGGGTTGCAATAATTCTTAAGTAGGGTTAAAGCCTGCTCTAGGGTAAAGCCAGCTGCAGGGTCTTGTACCAAGGTGTTGTAGACCTCCAAGGCCTCTTCTCCAACTACATGTAATAAAAGGGCCACTTGGAAGGCTGCTGGTATGGTGCCTCCTCCAGAGACCGTCAGATACCAGGCAAAAACGCTGCTCCCACCTTCTCCAATTGTCAGCAAGATTCCCAATCAGGGATAGGGGTGGGGGCGGTGCACAGCCCTCCATGGGAAACAGACTGCAGTTTTCTGGTGAAGCTGCTGTACTTTCAGGTTTGAGGTTATTGTATTGAGAACTCACTCACTGAACTGTGTTTATTATAACACAACAACCAACCAACTCAATAGGCCACAACTAGGCCCATGTAACTCTAACCTCTCCTCCAGTTATAGTCACAAGACCTGAGCCTCTCTGTTCTAGAGTGCCTCTGGGAGTTGTCCTTAAAGCAACAGTACCAATATACCACAATGTATGCTCACCAGCATTCTTTGGGGTTCTCTTCTTTTATGCCATTCCAAGCTACTTAAAAGACTTAATGATTCCTCT
This sequence comes from Euleptes europaea, assembly GCF_029931775.1. Lineage (NCBI taxonomy): Eukaryota > Metazoa > Chordata > Lepidosauria > Squamata > Sphaerodactylidae > Euleptes > Euleptes europaea. Next base: position 59,688,681 of record NC_079314.1, read on the forward strand.
TTATAGAAGAACATTTATGCTCGCTTGGTTAAACCCTTTTCCCTCAGCCATACTGGAAGGCTGATTTGCAGGCATAGTGTGTATTCAGACAGAGTTTGTAAATGTGGATCTGGTCAGCTTGAGTCCTTAGAGCATATTTTATTAGAGTGTGAAATCTGGTCTGACTTGAGAGAAGGATATTTGTCCTCCCTCTTAATAGCGTATGTGAATTTACCATCTCAAAAAATCATCCAGTTTTTTGTTGTAGATGAGGATCAGAAAACTGAGCCCTGTGATGCCAACGGGACACAAGCAACTGCATCTGAAAAGGTTTAAAAATCCGTTAGCAGCCAGGAGTCAAAACGGTTGTGTCTGAAATGACACAGAAGATCCCTTAGCAACCGGGTGCTCAAATGGATTATAAGGGTAGTTTGAAAGGGGCCTTTGCCATTCCTTCATTTTCCTTGAGTGAACACCACACAAAACTGCCAGCCTACTAAATTAACAGTCCTTCTGGGTTGTCCACTCACTCTTTGTCTTTCCCTTTCAGTCTTTTAATTGTCTTTGATGTGTTTTGTGGAGGTGTGTGAGTTCTTGATCATATGGTGACACAGGACTTGCTGCAGGTTGAACTGATGAATCACTAACAGGCATTCTATAAGCTTCAAGGAGAAAAATATGAACTTTGCCAGCTCTCTGGCCCTGTGGGGTAGCATTCATGCCTAGATAATTACCATCTTCAATATAAGCAGACATGCAATTGTAAACTCGGCTGGGACAGAGGGTGGGATACAAATCCAAATACACAAATAAATAAACTAAATATCTTCCATTTTCATCTTAAAATAATTCTTATTATTCCGTGTTTTCGTGCTTGTTGAACAACCCCCTCTCCGTTTTTAATCAGACTGTCATAAAGTGGCTTATCAGGAAAACAAAATGAGTTAGGGTATATTGTCTTTAAAGGATTCCTATTGCAATTCTCATTAGCTGTGCTGTGTTAAATATATGGTTTTACAGGTGGCTCACCATGAGGTCCTAAGCAGAGTTGCACCTTTCTAAGTCCATTGATTTCAGTGGGCATAGAACAGGGTAACTCCACTCAAGATTTCATGCTTAGAAATGTGAAAGACCAAAAGGCTGCTTCAGACTCATCTTAATTCTGTCACCACATGGACGACACGCTTCTGATTAAAATTTTTGCCAGATAAAACTTTCAGTTGAATTACCTGCTGAAAAGACAGATCTTATGATCCCTAATTATGAAGCAATTGGAGGTAAAAAGAATATCCCTGTGTTTATGTAAAGACATGAGTCATATTCCATATAGAAGTTCTGTCAATGAAGTAATAATAGTTGCCATATCACAACTGTGAATTATATGAAGGTCAAAAGCAGATGTGTGAAATTCTCTACTAGCATCTCTCCCAGGATATTTGTTAAAAAGCTAATAAGCAGTCTCACGTGGTGGCTTTGGAGATCAGAAGCAGCTATTAGGTCCACAGAAAGAAAAGGTATACAGTTTTTCCACTTCCACAGAGCTAGATGTTTTTTTGAGTACTGGGAGTTATTTAAATAATGGGGAAAGCATTCAGGAGAAAATGATAACATGCACCCTCCTCCAGTAAGCTTTCCCCAGTCTTCAAAGACACCATATAAGGCTGATGCTTTTAAACAACAAAACAGGGATCCTAATCTCAGATCTTCCATGTCTAATCTAGGTTTGTTGGTAAACTTGCAAAAACAAGATTGAAGGTCTATCATGAAAAAGATACCAAAAATATCCAACCACCATTATCATGTTACAGACTAGTTTCATTCAGTCAACAGCATCACCATCTCTCTAATTTCATTTACTGATACAGGATTGTACACTCATATACAAAATATCTGATTGTAGGAAAGCAGAAAATATTTAAAGATGCAGCCAGGAGACCAAAGTTTAGCACTGTGCTCAGCTTTGAATAGCCATAGTCAAAAAAAAAAAATTGCTTTCAGATTATCATGTTGCTCAAAGAATAACAGTCTAATCCTGAAGGGTGGGCAGATCCATGATGGCCAGGAGTGGCGCAGCCATGCTGCCTCCCCAAAGGCTTCCTGGTCACCAAAAAGGGATTTTTAGGTATTTTAAAAACAAACCGGAGGGAAATCCCCCATTGCCTCCAACAGGGCTGCACCACCAACAAAGGTGGGGCAGCACCGCTGCAGTGTGAGGGGATATTCCCAGGGCGAAAGGGGATGTCCTGGGAACACCCTCCCATGCTGGTTGCACTGGCGTGGGCCAGCAACTCCCAGACACCGGCGTGTTTGCCCCCACGCTGGTATAAGATGGCACCTATGCTAGCGCGGGGTCACGCTGGCTCCTAAGGAGCTTCGAGCCCCCCCTTTAAGGAATGGGCTCTAAATGACCAAAAGCTCTTTGCGAACCAAAAATGCTGTGGCTGTGATTAAAACTGCATCAATGGAGAAAGGCAGCAAATTAATCCAAGGGCAAGCCTGTACTTAGGGTTGCCAACAGCCCTGGAGAAAAATGTCCTATTCCTTTCTTTTCCTCCATGCCATAAAAACTTGCTCTGCCCATTTCCACACATTAAGCCTCTCGTAAAGGGACTGCCCTGTCAGAAGAGTTATAGACTTTAAAGGCAACCATTTGCCAGCCTTCTTCTTCCCCTCAACTCAGTCATCACCCAGTTTTTTCAGTTCTCACTTGTCTCCATCTAGCCTTCTGGAGGGCTGGGTAACATGCATTACCAGTCACCTAGCAGCTGCTGCAGGACACACTCCCAACACACTTTTGATATGCCCCATAGGAGAACAAACTACACATACCCCTAATTTGCACTTGTGTCATTTTTATGTTTTATGTCAATTTTATGTTTTTACTGATTATATCCCCAGTGGTAATAATCCAGAAAGTACTATGCACTAATCAAGCCTTTTGATAGCTAGGTTTTGGACTAGAACATGAAGTTTGGCTGACCCTTGGTGAGTAGTCTCTCCCAAACTTATCTCACAGGATTGTTGTGAGGATAAACTGGAGGATGTTATAACCATATAAGGCTGTAACGCGTTAAAGTCCAGGTAAAATTAAAATCTCAAGATTTATTTCAGTGGGAGAGTTAAGCACGCATGGGAATTCAACAAGGGAGTTCAGAATAGTCTAGGATGGGAGAGACCAAAATTCAAATCTCTGCTCATTCATTAAATTCATTAAAAAAAACTTTGTGTCAAGCTTGTAGATCACCAACAGGCCTATGTAGTAGGTGGGTCAAATGAAGGTGATAAAATTAATTAGTCTTTTAAAATCAACAGAACACAGAAATATTTACCATTGGTCAACCATGACTAGTGGCACATGTTTTAGCTTGTGCATTAATACCTATCACAAAGCTGAATCCATCAAATGGTCAGCTCTGCAAGCTGGAAGAACCAATAAGATTTAGGGAATGAAGAGAGCATGCCTTTCAAATGACATGTTTTCCTTTTAACATACACAGAAAACACAGAGACAGATTTGCTACAGGAAAGAATGCCAAACCCTTATTCAGTTTCCCATCGGTGAATAGATACACAGTTTACTGATTCATAGCACTACATCAGATCCATGCCTTCAAAAGTAATCCCTATGTGGCAATAAAAGATTTTTTGCCATTTTATGACATGTAATATAAAAATGCTACAGAGAAATTTAAGGATTTCACCTAGAGATGAGATAATCACAATTCTCTCCAAAGACATAACACATGAACAGATTGGTTGTCTAATTATCTGCAGATAGGCATTTGCTGTTCTAGTCCAGAGTCCCAGATGATGCTTGTTCTAGTTTTAAATACTTGTAACTCTGACTTGCCCAGATTTAAAATGCAGTCATTTCTGGGTGAACTTCTCCAACAGTTGCTTCTATGATATAATTTGCCACCATCTCCTGGCTTGACTTGCTCTCTTCTGCAGTTGATATTGATAATGAAAATATTCAAGGAAAGCTGCCATGTAAAAGGGTGGTGAGATTCAAAAAGAGAACCCAGCTGTACAAGCCAAATGATATTTCCCTTTCCATTTAAACAAATAAACCTTCTGCTCGGAGAGCACAGAACTGTGTCGTCATTAACAAAAACAACTTTCTGATACGAGGCCCCATTCAGTTGAGCACCAACAGATATTTTGATTGGAACTAACTGGCAGTTGTTCAGAACACAACCATCATCAGTGTGTTGTATGTCTTAATACTGAATTAGAAACTGCATGAGAGCTTGTTAATCAGCAAGCCATGGATGTGTTTGTGAGTCTGTGCTCCAGCGACCAGGCATAACTGTAAGCCATAAACTTTCCAACTAAGAGACATCAATGTAGAGGAAAAGCATTCAGATCTGGAGCAGAAAGTCATTCTTATTGCTTTGGTTATTGTATACATCATACAGTTGCACTAATTTTGTAATCCAATTATGTTCCACTGTTTTTTGTATGCAGTATACTATAGTATATGTAGTATATTGGATGCAGTGAGCTTTGACTCACAAAAGCTTATACCCTAGGAAATGGTGTATGCTGTACTTCTCTCTATTTTGTAATCCTGTTTATTGCATTGCTGATTATATATTTTACACTACTCTGATGGCGAATTTTAAAAAATGGTGCAATCCACCTTGAGTCTCATTGAGAAAGGCGGCTTATAAAGGAATTGAAGAGGTTCTACCAAGACTATTGCTCTGAAATAAGTTTCTTGTTTAGCAGAGCAAAAGAAACCCTGAAGCTGTCTGCTGTACGGAGGATGCTGTAATTCTCTGGCAAAGTTGTGAGAACAATTCACACCATACAATGACATTACTATCTGTCTTGAATGCATAGCACATCATCCCACACCTGTGAGTACAAATATCCATGATACAAAATAGTCAAGTTCACATGTGGTTGAATTTGACAATATTTCTAAATACTCCATCATTAGAAAATCAAATATTTCCCTTTAGGGAAAAAAAGGCTTTGTTAAATACTCCTTTGCTTAAGCAAAACATGTGGTTCCTTTCATTGCTCACATTTAGTAGTGCACAGAAATACAGAATTCAGTCTTTAAATGCTAAATTAATAAAATACATTATTTGGTTCTACAATGTGCCAGTCCTGTCCTAAAGCTACAGTTCCAGATAATTTGTTTATTTTTAAAGATTTTATGCTGACTTAATGAAAAGAGGTCCAAAGCTTTAAATGAAATGAACAAACAAGTTTTTCTGAAAATTTTCAGGTAAAATAAACCTGAATCTGAAAAAATACCAGAAAAAATGGTGCACACCCCTAATTTGAATTGCCCTGAAGGGGTTGGGTGAGCTAGGAGGGTGTTACCTACATTTCAGTACCAGCAGAGCAGAAGGAACAGTGAAAGTCAGCCACGGTCACTTGACTGAGGCCTTCACCCCAATCAAGCCTTGAGGATGTGCCTGCCTTTCCACAGAGGAGGTTTCAGGATGCAGCCCCATCTGAACTATACCTGTACAAAAGTGTTCCCCAGGGCCTCTCCAATGTCTCAATGAGTGGCAGTTTATTGAGAGATAAATTTCCCTCATTTGGAATTAAAAGGCTGTGTAAACCTCTACGACTGGAATGGTGTCCTACTTCCCCAGTCACACAAGAAAGCCACATGATGTTAAATTATAAACATTTGCTTAAAGAAAAGAGTTGAGGTTGACAGCACTCCCCAGGCCAAGAAATCTACATTTGGGCCACCAACATCATGCCTCACTCTGCACCCTATGTTATTTCTCACTCTTTTTTTCAGTCTTCCCTTATTGCCACCTCTGGGTACCTGCAACGTTTCCTAAAGGTAAAGACACGGTAAGGTGCTTCTAATGGCATTCACAAAGATGACACCATATGCTGTGAATGTTCACTGAATGAAAGAGGCTTCACAAAAGTTTATTAGTACTCATTTCCCAGATAAAAGTGTACCAGTTGTCCCACTATGCAGATCACAATGCTCTCTGGCAAGCCTTATTGTTATTAATATAATATTGAGTTTGTGCCATATATTGAAACATGGTATCCGAATGGCAATTACCCCAGGAAGCCACAACGATCACACAAATATGAATTATGGAACTCCTTCCCCCAAAGGTCTAGTATGCACATAAAACAGAATGAGATGGTTATAAGGAAGGAGCAATCACATTTCTACGGTAATTATATTTATATCCCTGACCTGGATAGTCCAGGCTAGCCCAATCTCATCAGATATTGGAAGCTAAGCAGGGTTGGCCCTGGTTAGTATTTGGATGGGAGACTACCAAGGAATACCAGGGTTACTACACAGAGGCAGGCAATGACAAACCACCTCTGAACACCTCTTGCCTTGAAAACCCTATGAGATCGCCATAAGTCAGCTTTAATTTGATGGCAAAAAAAGATAATTTTAAATATCTTAGATTTGGTAATCATTTACATGGATTTAAGAAAACAATTAGACTGATACACGGAGAAAGGATCTATTAATGGCTATTATCATGATAGTTAAATGGAATCTCCATGTTCAGAAGAAATTATTCTCTGAATGCCAGTTCCTGAACAAGGGAAAGTCCACTGCCCATGCCCTGCTTGTGGGCTTCCTGCGGTTTTCCAGTAGAAAACAAATGTTCCACTACATCAGGAGTTCCCAAGTTGGTGCCTATGGTTGCTGTGACACCTGCCAACACCTTTTCTGGTGCCCACCAAGTTTTTTTTAGGAAGTAGGTGGGGCCAGAAAGGGCTTTCCCCCAGCATGGCTTCTGATTATCTATTAAAGATGTGATTGGCTGTGCAGATGTTTAAATAATGTTGCTTTGGCAGTAGCTGCCATCACAGCACAAGGATCTGTACTGTGTTACTGAAGTTAAGCTATGGCAATCACTTTGTGGCTGGTTCCACCTCCTGTTGCAGCCATTTTGTTGCTGCACCCCCCATGCTGTGTCAGAATTCCAAATGTGCCTGCAGGCTCAAAAAGGTTGAGGACCCCTGCCTTAGATGGACTCCTAAACTAAACCAGCAGGGCTCAATTTTGTTCAATTTGTGGCTGGAAACCAGCACAGAGGGGGATGGGTGAGCTAGAACAACCAGTTCTGTTTCTGTTGGAAGTTTTTTTATTATTATTACAGGGAGGGATGCAAAAGTAGTGTCCTGCACATGCAGTCTAACGTGGTATGGTGGGTGGAAAGTGCCATTAAGTTGCAGCTGACTTACGGCGGCCCTGTAGGGTTTTCAAGGCAAGAGAAGTTCAGAGGTGGTTTGCCATGGTCTGCATCTGCATAGAAACCTTGGACTTCCTTGGTGGTATTCCATCCAAGTATGAACCAGGGCTGACCCTGCTTTGCTTCTGAGATCTGATAAGATTGGGCTAGCCTGGGCTATGCAGGTCAAAGCCTAAAGTGGTAACAGCCTGCTTTAATCTACTCTATCACATGCTGCATGCATATACCAAGCCAATGCAGCAGTCCATGGTTCCTAACCATTGTTGCTAAACATTGAGGTCTCCAAGCATGCTTGCTGCTTTTCCCTCTAGACCAAGCCCCGCCCCCCCGCCCCCCAAGCCCAAGGCCTTCTTCTGCCTGTACTCTCTTTGGAAAGTGCAATTACAGGAGATACCTGGGTTAAGCCAGCAAGAAACACTCATGTGAACTGCACTGACATGAATCCAACTGTCCATAGACTCCACAGTGGGATTTTGTTGCTTCTTCCTCCTTATGCAACTCACTAAGCTCCCTGGAATTTTGTTTCTGGAACAGCCCAGGTGGTAAAATAGGGCACTGCAAGTAGGAGAGGGAGAAAGCAGAAATCACTGCCCTCTCTTCTTCAAATGGAACCACCTTTCAGTCAGAAGAAGTGCACGGCTGGATACATGCTGCTAAGTCTCCATTTGAATAGCTTCCATGATGGGAGCTCACACAGGGATAGCTGACACTATTCTAATCAGCTTACAGAGTATACATATCAAGATCTTGCACATGCTTACTATTCTTCAGATCAGTAGCTGTTCCCAGACAGAGGTAACAAAGTGTTCATTATTCCCATATTTCTGGCTAAGTAGGTTCTTTTTGGAGATAAGGAAAATAGTGCCGCTAGAATCCGGTAAGGTTTCCGTGCATATTACTGCATATTTATATAAAACAGCTGAAATTCAATAAGAAGCAAATGTTCTATGGAAAACAAATGTTGCTGGCTACGTATAAATTAATAGACTCTGTTGGTACTATTCAGCTCAGCACCAGAGAAGCTGCAGTTAGTGGTAATGTACAGAAGAATGGTGACAGCTGAAAGTAAAAAGATTTTGCACCTTATGTTCTCGGAAAGATAAGTGAGGCTATGGGGAGGAAACGGGGCATGTGAAGTCCTTGAGTGGAATTATAAATCTGGAGAGCAAGCAGGTAGGGAGGTAATGGAGTGTTACATTTTATTTTGCGTCCTGCTCCTAAATGGGGCAATTTATTCAAGTAAGTATAATAAGATATTAAAGCAAATAGAAAAAGGGAGGGAATGAATTTTAAAGCCACAGTGCCAAGCTATCCAACCTCTGTACATTGTCATTTTTATCATATCCTCCCCTCATAGTTGTTTTTTTACAGGATAAGGACTCTGACATTTCTCCCTGGATCTGACCATAAAAAGATGCTTTTGTAAACTCAACCAATGAGTATTCACCACCATTTGCTTTGAAGGGAGGGGTATTAATTGATCAATACTTGAACTGAAAATGCTCCATTTATTAATACAATTGTAATGAATTTGAATTGCAAAATTAAGGACAATATTCAGGCCATTCTTCTGCAGTTTGGCTTTTGGGTTTGGAGTCCATGGAGGTTAGATGGAAAGAAAGAATGAAGAGAGGCTGTTTGCAAATGAATGTGAATTGGAGAGGGACATTGAGCAGTCAGCAGAGCAGTACACAGTTCTCACTACCAAGACAAGTGCCTTTCATTTGATTCTGTATAAACAGTGGCTTCTTGTGCTCTTTACAGTGCTGCTCCTGCTAGGTCCAGGGACAAATGTCTTGCTGGCACAGAGATTGGCAGTGCAGCAAACTAGGGGGTGGGGGGTGGAAGCCAATGTTACATTAGCCTCCACTCCACAGATAGCAGGCAGTATCTTCTGTATGCTTTGAATAAACGTGTATGCCTTGCAATGTGTCATTTCCTATGCAGAAATTTCTACCACCACCACCTACTACAACTCAGTCTAGTGGGGGGGGGGAAGAGACTGGCAATCCTTTTTAGCTAAACTCTGGGCTAAACCAGTCATGTCAAGAGAGATCCCTGTGTAGTTACATGAAGTTGTGCATTACATGTAAAGAAAGAAGAGGGTGCTTAAAAACAGACGGTTAGAAACAAGAATTAAAACTTTCCCTTTCTTCTGCCTATTTGAAAGACCTGTTCAAGATAACAAATTCAAATGTGTTGCCTTTGCCTTAAAATGCACAACAAATAGTCCAATACATTGCATTATGTCTTACAGAGTTAGATTAGATGCCTCTTATTATGTGTGGCCGGGTATAAATGCATCATGTTTGACAGCCGTAATCACCTGAGAGCCAAACCTCTAATCTGTTCACTCGGCCCCCCTCCCTGTCTGCCTCAAATGGCTGCCCAACATCTTTACTGCTCTGCAGTCACTATGATGAAGTTTCATTTCCTCGCAGGGGACATTTGCATCTGTGCAGTAGCTGGGATGATTCTGCTCAGGGTCATGGATGACTGAGTCAGGTAGCTAAATGATGCAAGGAGGGAACTTTCTCTCCCCAATACACACAAAAATACACAGGCACAAAAGAAGATCAACAACAGAGACTTAAACAAAGACCAAATAGCCATACTTTTAAAACAAAGACTGTGCTCATTCGTAATCACTGGTGGAATCATTTGTTCACTTTATTTATACGATTGGCTGTCAAGCAGAATGTAGTGACCTCAAGTCTGTGTGGAAGGAGGGAAGGAGGACTCCCATCAGAACAAGAACACGACCACGTGCAACACTGCTGATTGCACTGTAACGAACTTCTGAAATAGGTGAAAAGTAACCGGACAAACAGGCTCAAACTGTTTATGAAAAGCTGAAATGAGCAACAACAGCAAATATTAGCTCCCTGATTGCAATCAGGTAACAGACCATGAGCAAAATGCCGAGTGTTTGAGCATGACTAGTTAGAAATTATTTCAAATGGGTCTTTTCATGTAACATCATTCATACTTTTTTTTTTTGCCACTCATCCTTACAAATGGGATTTTATGGATATAGCTATCAACAATTTATGGAAGGCCGAAATGTCCACTGTTGCATCTTGGAAGAACTCTACACCCTAATCACCAGCATTAGGTGGCTAACTGTCCTTTTTAGTACTTTTCCTCTGTGTATCATGCCAGGCCAAAACCACCAATTAAACTCAACAAATTATAGCCATAATCAGTAGTCACAGGTTATATAAAAGACATAAGAATGATAAAAGCAGCAAGGAAGAAAAAAGCAGTGAGGTGCTTTTGGAGATCAGAGAGATGAAATATATAGCTTGCTTTCAAGGAAACTCAGAGTGAGCTATAATGCCTGCTACTGCATGCATATTTGCTCACACCAACATTGTGCTAGGTAAAGGATGTCACAGTCCTTGTTCAGTTGGGTTTTGGAAGGGGCATTTATGGGGAAGGTTTAGTAATTGATTTTGACTAGTGGTAATGGGAGAAGAAAGCAGATTTTTAATGCAGAGCAAGTAGAGGCACAGGGAGACCACTAGTTCCATCTATCTAGTTCCCTCTATCACACCTTTATCCTGACCTCAGGAGCTCAAGGTAGCAAATGTAGCTTTCTTTCCCCTATTGTATCACCCCAACATCCCTGTGATTTATGTTATATTGATGGAGAACAACTGACCCAAGGACACCCAGGGAACTTGATGGTACAGTGAGGATTTGAGCCCAGGCCTCCCCACTCCTAGTCTGACATCCAACCTCTTATAGCATACTAGGCGGTGCATTACATGGAGTTTTGTAATCAAACCAAGTTTGTTTGTAATCTGTGTAACCTCTGGCTCGGGAGAAGAAAGGTGCACAGAGACAGACCACACATCCCTTTCCATTCTGTTTCAGGGGAGCTATCTATGGAAGGGAAAGTGAGCTTAAGGCAGAGGATTCCATTGCTGAAACAGCAGGGGAGCTGTCCATAAGATAACAAGGAACTGGGCAGCGCATTATTGCTGCACCAGTCGTTTCCAAACAGTTAACAAGGCTTCTTGCATATTTCCAATGAGTGGACTCCATTATTTGCTGCTTTTTCTTTGTCTGCCTGCTTAGCAGTATACAAAGAATGTCAGCAACATCCGTTCGACATCCTAACCTGAAAAATGTGCCTCTTTCCCATCCCCTGGGGGAGATGGGAAGAAAAGACATTGGCGTGGGGGCCAAGACTGACAGCAAGGTTCAAAGGAATGCTTTTGATTGTACCCTAGATTATGTTGGAAAACAGCAGCATATATACACACCATAAACAAATACATACATGCGCCTCATAAGCATGAATAATTGCATGATATGTTCCAGAATGCTAGTAGGGGCACTTGTTAAATTGTGCTCCAGACAAGCCTCCTACATATTAACTGTCTTTTTATAAGGGTATCAAATGGACTCTAGTCAAATTATAAGAATATCCAAGCTACTGAATATCATGGGACTCATCGTGCAGCTGAATAAAGTGCAACCAGACGGATTAAGAACAACTTTGCCTATTCTCAACAGAAAACAAGCATTGGGGCCAAGCCAGCCTCCTGGGAGAAGGTGTTCTGAAACATCAGCACAGCTATGTAAAGCATGTGCTCCTAGTGGATGCTAATCTTATACCCAGGAACCCCTGAGCAGGACTTCATTGGCAGAGCATAAAGCACAGCAGGATTCATCTGGCCTTCCTTTATGTCTGCTGCACCTCAAACCTCTTAATAATATACAAGTGTCAATAACTTGTAGAAGGCTTTTCCTAATGGCCTCCTGAAGAAGAAAGCAATTCAACCAAAACATATTATGTTTTCAGAAAGAATTGAGAAGATGAGTGTTCATCCAGGGATGTCATTTTGTGTTCACATCCAATATCCTGCACATTGTCTTTTCTTGCACTTATATCAATTCCAGAATTTTAACTTTGAGACCATGCCATGCACTTGCTTAGTACTGTTTACCACAATGCAGTTAGATTTTGCAGAATTTTAACTTTGAGACCGTGCCATGCACTTGCTTAGAACTGTTTACCACAATGCACAGTTAGATTTTGCAGAATTTGCACTAGCCTTTTGAATCTTATTTTGCCCTCATTCACAATCCTTCCCTTTCCTATTCAAAGCTCCTTTGCTCAAGATCTATTCTTCTTGAACAATGGCTAGAAGAGTACTAAATTGGTTTCTAAAGGAAAACATGATAGACGGGTATTTAGCAACCAATAAGGTTATATTTGGATCACTGTCTAAGGGCATAACCCTTTGAAAATTATTTAATGGTAAATGTAATAAAGCTGGTAAAATCCAGTGATTCCTAAAAACAGTATAAAAGGGGCATTACAGTATTTTATGAGATAAAGCATTAATTTTACCCTAGCTACAAGAACAAACACAATATGAATATGGAATATTACAAAACCTCCCATGCAATACTTCGGGTGTTAGAGTTAAGGCGAGCTAGCGCAAATGCCCTAGCATAATGAGGAACTGTTATGTATCTTGTATAGGAAGGCAAGGACTGAGGTGGTAAAATACCAAAGAATTGGGTTGAACAAACTCTGAGCATGATTTACCATACTATCATAATCAAGCTTGGTACGCTGATGCTTGACAATAGAGAGGGTCTCTGCCTACCCAGCTGGAGAATTTCTTCTAATATTAGCCACAGCTGCTGTGATCTAGTATCAATGATCTTCATCCATGCTGAACAATAAGCTTCTTGTTTAAGAGAAAACAGCAATCCATCCACTTCTAAGGCAAAGATAGTCTTTAATCTTATTCAGTGCATCCTAAACTGGGAGAACCAAGAAAGGTTTGAAGAGAAAATAATCCCCAAAACTTCCCAACTTGTTTGATATGACTGTTTGCTGCAACCCATTTAAAAAGTCCTAAATTGCTATGGGGGGGCAATATTTTTTATTTACTATAGCTTATTTGCAACTCTTTTTCTAAACAGTGGTTTGAGAAAGGTCTCAGAAGTTTCATCAGACCAATCTTAGTACGAGAAATAAGAACAGAACCATCAGCATAAAGCAGCAATGGTCATTCTTCCGATGCTAATCTGGGGACATGAAACTCTGGGGATAAGAGGCTCAATGTCAGATCATTTAAATATAGATTTAAAAGGAGGGGAGCAAGCAAACAACCTTGTTTAACCCCCTATCAAAACTAAAACTGTCTGAGAGTTGCCCCTTGACACCACAGCAAACTTGAGCAGTACTATTAGTATATAGTATCTTAATTAACCCGAGTAGTCTTGTATAAATTAATGAGCCCTCCAGTTACTCCCATAGCTTTGTCCAATTGACTGAATCAAATGCACCCTTGAGATTCAGAAAAGCCATATACATTTCCCCCTTTGCATCACAGTATACTTTTCTGCTAAGTGGAGAAGAATTAAACAGTGTTCAATGGTGGAGAATCCTCTCCTGAAACCAATTTGTTCCCAACCTAAGATCTTACTATACTAGATCTAGGATGCAGCAAGACAAACTACCGGTAAGTATAAGGAGAAACCAGGTGAGACTACTTGTGTCAACCATGACAGATGAGTAACAGTGAATTTTGGATTTCAATTTGCATGTATCATCACATTAGTTTTAATGGGAACATTATGTTCTCTTCAATGTAGTGTCATCCCCAAACCAAAATCTCCTGTTGGTACCTGAAACGATAGTACCCCATGAAGAATTATTGGCCTGGTGGTAGCCTTAGTTTTCAGTATGATGTGGCACTCCAGTAGGTCTGGGTGGCTGGGGGGCTTTGGGGGTAATTTTAATACTGCCGGTATTGTGTTAAATATTGTTTCATATTGGGTTCTGCACCATATAAATAAAAATGTATCCAACAGATTGTCAAGAAAGGGAAAAATGCTCAAAATGGAAAATAAATATCAATAACTATATTACTCCACACTTGATCATGATCACACCAGAAGGATTATGGATATTTTCAATAAATGGCATTGATAAACCCTGACCTGGATAGTCCAGGCTAGCCTAATCTCATCAGATCTCGGAAGCTAAGAGAGGTCAGCCATGGTTAGTACTTGGACGGGAGACCACCAAGGAAGTCCAGGATTGCTACAAAGAGGCAGGCAATGGCAAACCATCTCTGAACATCTCCTGCCTTGAACACCCTACAGGGTCCCCATAAGTCAGATGTGACTTGATGGCACTTTCCATCACCACAGCACTGATAAATCTAGAAAGTTGTGACACACAAATCTCATTGCTGACTATGCTGTCCAGCTAACTGTGATTTGCAGGTCACTTTAATCTGACATAATTCTTCCTGAAAACCCAGAACTTGGTCATGAGACAAAAGTTGCTGTTTCTCAGTAAGGTATATCTCTCTGAAATATCAGAGCAGATTTTGTAGAAGTAAGGTTTCATCTAGGCTGTCTACATCTCAGATCCACCTTTTACAGTTTTAGTAAGCAGTACCTCAGATGCCACATCATATGAGCTGCTTTTGAAAATGGTGAAATTGAAATTTTAAAAGGAAGAAATGCTTTGGCTGAGATGAAAACAACTAATTGTAAAGCAAACAGGGGTGGTGTTATATTGTGAATAGGTGACTCTTCAACTAAAGCCCCCTCCCCCAAAAAAAACTATAGCTGGGACATCAGAGATTTAAGTAAACACTTTGAAACCCAGTGATTTAGAATTATTTATTGGGGATGCTGACCCAAAAAAAGAAAAAGGAGACGAGCATACACAGCAGTTTTCTGCTAATGCTGTTTTTTGTTACTCGATTGAAACTCTCCACATGTATTTGGGAAAAGCAGAAGCATCATCCATCAAATGAAAAACTCATCTCTAGCATTTCCCTTTGGAGAATATATTTGGACAGATACCAATAATAATTTCTTATGTTAAGAATACTGGCTGCATTCTGAGCCAGCTTAACCTACCTGTCAAAGTCAATGCTGATGATTGCTTCAGCTTCTGAAGTGGCTTTAATTATTCACATGGCTAAAAATCCATGTTGGTTTTCAAGCATTGTGACATAATCTATGAATAATTATTTCGGCAAAAACAGGAAACTTCACTAAAGTCTATGAGCCAGAGCAGATCAACCCATCTGTTGTCCAGAACAGTTTTGGCCTTTGTGGCTCACACTCATCCACCTTCCCAACTTTCCTTTTCCATTAAAAACTCACCACCTTGTCTAGGCAATGTGAAGTTCTTGCCAAGTTTTCTATATTTTCTCAACACCCATCCACAAAAAATGGCCTGATGAAGACTAAATGTCCTTTTTGCATTTTAGGAACATTGGAATATTGAGGGATGTGGTGCATCAGTTAAATTAAGAAAAAGAAAGAAAGAAAACAAAACGAAGGAGAAATTGGCAGCTGGATACATATCTCCTACTCTGATTCTCTAACACCCCTACCAGTTCTGGCCACTATAAGAGTACTGACCACTTTTTAATTGTAGATTGCTTTTTGTTGTTGCTGTGCCACTGAAAGCACTTAATCAGAGAAGTGGCCAAAATAATATAAATAAAATCATAAATAACCTAGAATAAATTGGTGGGTAATGTGTTAGGATAAAGGTGCAAAACCCTAAAGGGTATTTTGGAAATGAAGGATGAAATTAGGGTCGAGGGACAAGTTTCATGAATATATCTCCCATTCCCCTTCCTCATAGGTACAGGGCTAGAAGAGCATGTTCCTACACCCAGGTCTCACCAGCAAGGGCTAGATTGGTCAGTTCCATTAGCAGAGTCTTGCTATTGTGCTATGGAGAGATTTCCTGTTTATTCCCACCAGACCCATTGTGATTCCTCATGGGCGCTCAAGACGTATACATCAATACATAAAGCACATTGAAATGAACTGGGGCCAAATACCAATCAGAGTCATAGTCCTTTCAGTAATAAAACAAAATGTAAAAGGTTGCCATTCTTTGTTTCTTCCTCCCCTAATAATTTCATGCTACCTAAATGCTTCGTTATACACACAAGGAAGAATACAAAAACTGGCCCCAGATGCCTGATCTCCTTCCTCCCTACCTGTCTCCTTCAGTGATTTCTGTGAATGCCATTGTGAGTTATGCAGAGATTTGTGTCCAGGAGAAGCAACGAAGCTCCAGTTGGGATGGCTGTCTATAGCATCTGAGCTTTGACTTTTGCTTGCAACAGCTGTCATTTGTACAACAGAGCTAGGAAGAGAAGATGAATGGCAGACCTGAATAAATGACAGGCATATGGCAAAGTCATGCTCATATTTTCTGGAAGTCACCTCAGACCTAAAGCAGTCCTATGAATCCATCTGTCCTTGACAATTCCCGGAGTTACCACTTGCCTTCAGGTGTACTTGACAGGAGTGCATAATTCAAAGATGACTAAACATGTTAGGACATATGCAGGCAAATTCTGGAGATCTCACACAGCACCTGAAAGGTACAGGCAAGATGCCCTCCGCAGAACAACTATAATCAGGAACTGCAGGCTAGCATTAGTACAGGCTAAACTGTGCATTAAAGATTCTATTAATTATTTGCCCCTGGCCCTATAAATCTTGGCACACTAGTAATTCTGCCAAAATGTATGAGTTAATTTGTAGAACTGACTTTTGATTACTAATAACAATCTTAAATATAATGTATATTAAATACTTGTCCATTTTAACACTGCTCTGTACTCTAGGATTAGAGAATGCTACTATATTTTGAACTACAAAAACATACCAATAAACTCTACAGATATAATGCATAAAACCAGATAAAGTTCTTCAACGTCACAACAAGATTCAAATCCTAAAGCTGTCTGCAACATCACTTTGTTAAATACAGCTACAAAGAGTCATGCGAAATACCAAAAAGTTGGCAGCATTTCTGCTGGGGAAGGGAGTTCTGTTTGAGAAGGAGATACTATGCATAGTTTGCTAGAGACTTCACATCATTGGTTGTAGAGTTTATGAGGGCATATTGGAGAGAAGACAACCTCTTAGGTAGGTAGTCTCCAAGCTTCCCCCCTCCCCGTCACATCACAGCGGGCCTATGGCAACCACTAGTGGGGTTTTCAAGGCAGGAGATGTTCAGAGGTGGTTTGTCATTGCCTGCCTTTGCATCATGCCCCTGGTATTCCTGGAGGTCTCCCATCCAAATACTTGTCAGGGTCGAGGCTGAGAGTGTGACTGGCCCAAAGTCATATAGCAAGTTTTCATGGCAGAGTGGGGATTCAAACCTGGGTTTCCCAGATTCTAGTCTGACATCTGACACTATGCCACCCTGGCTCTCTATTTGTGGATAACAAAACCAGCACCCTGGAATTGTTCTCAGAAGATTAAGGGAACCTAATAACATACTTAGTATGTTCTTAGGTTCCCTTAATGAATACAGATGTGAGCTTTCCAATGGGCCATGGTGGGAATATTCATCCTCTATTAATTTTTTCTCAGGAATCCAACTTCGTAGCCTTAGCACAATAGGAAAGGAAAACATATGAACATATGAATCTGCCTTATACTGAATCAGAACAATGGTCCATCAAGATCAGTATTGCCTACCCAGACTGGCAGCAGCTCTCTAGGGTCTCTGGTAGAGGTCTTTTGCACCACCTACTACCTTATTCTTTAAACTGGAGATGCCAAGGATTGAACTTGGGACCTTCTGCTTGCCAAGCAGATGCTCTACACCACTAAGCCATGGCCACTCCCCTAATAAAACATAATGGCCTTCATTTTCCTTTAAGATATCTGCATGTATAGGAGAGAAATGAAATACTGTGACCTTCAGTACCATAAATTTGCTGTGGTATTGATCTATAATCTCATGAGTCTCATTTCTAATATTGATAGTACACTTACAAAACAAAACCCTAACAATATTAAAATTTCCAACCATACCCTCTGGGCCGTTTTTTAAAAAACAAATAAATCTATATTTCTGAACTTCCTTTTGAGTACACTCCAAGGGAATGATGGATGCCAGTCAATACCAATCATTAGCAGCAGTGTGCAGTAACCCAAATAATTTGAAACAGATTCTGCTTTTCTCCCCCTTCTCATGGCTAAGGGTAACTGATCCAGAAAATGAGAGTATTCACTGCGTGGCAGATAATATTTGAAAAACAGTTCTCAGTTATGAGTGCCTCAGGCCTGACAGGAGGCAGATACTGTCATAGAAATTGCCAGATAATAATGTACAAGCTGGAGTGACAGGACAGATAGCCTTTACTCCCCCAAACACTAACCAGCATGTGCAAAAAAAAAAAAAGATAGCGTGAATGAACAGATGAAGTCCATGCGCACCAGTACAGTGGTTTCACATCTAAAATAAGAAGTGCAAGCAGGGTTCAAGCCTGTTTAGAAGCCATAGGCCCTGACCTGGATGCTCTGCTCCTAGGGTCCCCAGCTCTGAGTTGAAAAATATCTGGGGTGGAGCTTGACGAGTGCAGGGTTTGGGGAGGGGGGGGACTTCAATGGGATATAGTGCCATAGAGTTCACCTTCCAAAGCGGCCATTTTCTCCTGAGGAACTGATCTCTGTTGCCTGGAGATGGTGTAATAGCGGGAGATCTCCAGCCAGCACCTGGAGATTGGCAACCCCATCTGCTCCAAAATCTCAGCTATGTCAAAGTTATCCATGTTTATACAGGGTTGTTCCTCACTTCAGAGGACATGAAGCAGAAGAGACATAGAAAGCTGGCATGTCTCATGCTTTTTCACCTACCATTCTGAAGACTTGTACAAAAGAGAGGAAGGACCAGCCATCAGCCAAATCATCAAGAAACATCTGTGTTTCAGGATGACATGCATCTTCCCCTTTGTATGAAGCTCACAAGGGTCAGGAGATAAAGAACTAGGGATCAGTGGCCAAAGGCAAATCAGCTTCTCATCCAAGGTCAATCCCAGAAAGCAAGTGTTTTACTTCAGG
Organism: Euleptes europaea; assembly: GCF_029931775.1. Classification (NCBI taxonomy): domain Eukaryota; kingdom Metazoa; phylum Chordata; class Lepidosauria; order Squamata; family Sphaerodactylidae; genus Euleptes; species Euleptes europaea. The sequence continues at coordinate 59,707,748 of NC_079314.1, forward strand.
CCTATATGGCAAAAGAACCTTTAGACTCAGTGGCTTGTCGACAAAATAAGCAGTGTCTGTTACAGAGGAGGGAAAAGGGGCCATCATCAGTTGACTTCTTTGGCTTGTCCCCTGGTCCTTCCTATAGTGCCCCAAATGAAAGTAACCCTACCTTCACTGAGAGGTCAGTATTGTCTACTCAGTATTGTCTACTCAGTCAGTATTGTCTACTCAGACTGGCAACGGCTCTCCAACGTCTCTGGTAGAGGTCTTTCGCTTCACCTATTACCTCATCCTTTAAACTGGAGATGTCCAGGATTGAATCCAGAGTCTTATGTATGCTTGCACTGAGCTGTGGCCTCTTCTTTATCAGATTCATAACCTATCAAGGTCACCCTCAACTCTGCTCAATAGCCAGCACACAGGCAGCTCTGGTAGCTTCAATAACAGGCCTCTTTATTGCATCCAAATGAGAGAGAACACTTACAGATGGATGATATTAATACCTGCACTAGAAGTCAGCAACCCATACACACAGAACAAGTGTGGCCCCTCCAATATAGGCCTTGAGGGAGTAAATAGAAAGTTCATCCTGAGGGCTCACTTAAAGATACAAGCACACAAGTATACATCACAGCAATGACATTAATATGGCCATATATGTGCTCATGGTCAACTAATTCCTTGAGACATTAATACACATTATTCTGAAAAGCTGACCTTTTTCACATGGGTTGTTTGCCTCAGGTTGCTTCTATTGGGAAGCAGGGGTTTTTCCCCCATAGCACCATGGTGCATTAATGCACCTCCCAGATTTCCCACAGGTTTTCTCTGATCTTTCTCAAGCCTGCTTTGCTGCCAATATCTGGGACAGATCATAGCAAAGTCCAGATGGCTACTGGTGGATGAAAAAGGTTGTATTTTCTGGTCCCACCCATATGCCAACCATTTTTCCTGCCCCTGTGGCAGCCATTCCCACCACCATGGACAGGGGTTCAACAGGGAATTGAATGTCATTGTAAGGTGTCTGGTCCCAGCTTTCCTTTTAAAAAATGAAGTATTTAGGCCCTCTCGTTAGAGTTATATGCTTTTCCCCTTATATCTCTACAATGAAAGAGGCTACTTTAAAAAAAGTGAAAGCTGGGAATCCAGAGAATCAGGTACACATATTGTTATAACAATATTCAATTGCCTTTTTTTTCAGCCAAAAAAGCCCCAGGGGCTCAAGGGGAGAGAGGGAATGGCTACTGTCAGGGAACTGAGGTATGGAAAGCTCTGGGAAACCTACTATGTGGAAGACCCATTGCCACTGAATTGGCAGCCAGAGCACCAAGGATGAAGCCACAGAATAATGATCCCTGTGTGGATAATGCTGCTGTCTTCTGTACACAGCCATTGAGATTGTGGAGTTACTTCCCAAATGTCAACATGTAGGATTTTACTCATGATATCCTGTCTCAAGTCTGCCACTAGTATGTTTAGATATGAAAGCCCACACTCCAGTCGTTTATGCTGTTACAGAAATTGTCCTTTCCATTACCACTGCAAATTTCTTCCAAAGAACAGAATATTTTGTGTGGTGTGTTGTACTTGTTTCTCCCTACTGGAATAAGAGATTACTTTCTTTTTTGTTGTCAAGTCACAGCTGACTTATAGTGACCCCATAGGGCAGGGGTGGGGAACATCAGGCCCGGGGGCTGTATAAGGCCCACAAAATCATTTGTTCTGGCCCTTCGTGGGTCCTGGCAGATATCTAGCTCAGAAGGATCTAAGACTGGCGATCTGCCCCCTCCTGCAGACAGGAATAGCCTCTATTCAAGGCAGATGTGAGTTTGTTTTGCCAAGAAAAGGAACCTTCTTTCCCCCTTGCAGAAGAGTCATTAGCTATGGAGCTGCTAGGACGGCCCAAGAAACTGTGTTAACCCTTTCCCACCTGGGCCGTGGAGAAACGTATTCCCTCTGTACTACAAGAGGGCTTGGGGCGGAAGTGGCGACAATGGAGGGGTTAAAGGAGGCAGGGCCAGAATGCGCGGGGGTGAGTTCTTAGCCAGTGTGTACTCATTTCATGCCTGCAGGCGGAGGTAGCAGGCCCCGACCATGCGGAGTAGGAGCAACTCCAGCGTGCAGCTAGACAGCTATGCCCAGCTGGTGCAACAGACCATCCTGTATCACCAGGTGGGCGAATGCGCCACTGGTTGGATGCCTGCCTGCTTGCCCATGCAGGGGGGTCATCTGGGCAGCTGCCTGCTTGGGGCTTGGTCGGTACCCCCTCTCCATTCTGGTTCTTTCCCCTCTAAATCCTGCAAAAGACGTGTAGGGCGGGAAAGTGCCGGATCGGGGCGTTAATGGACTGGACTCCTTCGCCTACAAGCCCCGAGTGGCTTGTGCCTTACTCTGTCTTGTGTTTGCTGAATCTCTTGGGCCCAGCTGGGGACGGCAGAGGTCAAAAGTGAGTCGCTCTATTTGGCAGACACTTGGAGCCATCTCCGGTCGTTCCTCTTGGCTAAATGTTTGACCAAATATAGCAGGCTAATGTTTAAGTTGATAATTTTGTATGGCCCATGAATGATGTTATAAATAACCAAATGGCCCTTGGCAGAAAAAAGTTTCCCCACACCTGCCATAGGGTTTTTAAGGCAAGAGACCCTTGGAGATGGTTTGCCATTGTCTGTCTCCTCGTCACAATTTACTAGTAATGATTTGATTAATTTAGCCAACAGGAAGAATAACTTGATTTATCATGAATAACTCCCCAGTGGATATTAAATATTGATAACATCTGTGTTGAAAAAACAAGGTTTTCCACCGCTTGTGAAGCAGCCCAAACCACCGCACACATTTAAGCTGACACATGTTCTGCTGTTTCTTGAATCCATGAAACTGCCTTATATCAATTATTGGTCTATGAAAGTCAGTATTGTCTTTGCTGGCAGGCAGCAGCTTTCCAGGCTCAATAGGCGTCGTCTTTCAGATCACATGCTCACTGAACCTGGGACCTTCCACATGCAAGGTGGATGCTTAACCACTGAGCCACAGACCCATCTTTTCTCTTCCTGGCAACAAAAAACTTTCACCCTCAAGGGCAGGGAAAGATCACTGTTTTAATATCTAACAAAATTCAGAGCCTGATTATCTTGAATGCATTTCACACCAAAGAAATGTATGTTCCTTTGAGGTGTGATAAATCTGTCTCAGCTAAGCTTTCTCGAGCACCTGCAGGTTTGGCTCATGTCATGATTGCCAGGCAGTTGGTTTGTTTAATTATTTATATTCTGCTTTTCTCCACAATGGGGACCCAAAGTGGCTAACAATACAAAGAAAAAAATGCAACAGAAACAGGAGAAGGGAGGAGGCTACTGAGTGCAGACCACCAGGTCTTCCTTTTACTCATCTCTAGGCTAACAACCAGAGGACAGGAGTCATTCAGCTCACACTACTGAGCATGCTCAGGCCTTAAGTACCTGTGAGAGACAAAGGAAACTCAGGCTGCACTGGATCTTATTCAGCTTCTGTTTGCTAGCTAGTAGACTGTTCATCACTTCCTCTCTTGCCAGAAGGAGACATGTCCATTTCACATACCATAATTACATTCCTGCCAATGCTGTTGGTTAGTTGCCAGGCCAAAACATTGCTCCTCACCCTGGCTTTTAACTAAGGGTTTTCTATTTTTTTTACTGTTCTATAGTCTGTTTCTACTTTAGGCCTGTTTTAGGGCTGTCTTTTAGAGTAGCTATTGATGGCTTTGTGTTGTTTTTATGGACCTGGTTTGTTTTTAATGGCTAGTTTCGATATTGATGATTTATGATTTTATGATATATTATTTGTAGGTCTCCTTGAGCAGGACTCCAGAGAGGTGGCATATACATTTCCTAAATAAAAATAATTCAGCTTTACCCATCACTCTGAAGGAAACTTGATGACATCTTCTGTGGAACACTAAATACAAAAACCTTTCATTATCTAAATAGAGAGGAAGGTGATAAAGGAACTTGTAATGTAAATTCCAAGCATGTGTTGGCCCTAATCCAGATTTCATCTCTTTAAGCCACCATCCTGTGCTACTTTAGTCCTGGTAAGCAAGAATTTGGACACCCAACATTTGATCATTGTTCTTCTTTTGAGGGCTAGTAACAGCATGAGGTGAAGTCACTTTGGATGAGTGAAATCCCACCACCAGAAAGAAGTAAATCCCTATTCCCCACATCTTCCCATACATCCCCTACCCAGCAGGGGGCACCAGGTAGATGCTGTTAACTTTCTTTGAAAGAAAAAAATGCTTGGAAAATCCAGTCATGAATCTCATTTGTTTGGACCCTCAAGGTCTGAATCTGGCAACCCTGCTGAAGGATGATAAAAATTAAAAATGAATCAAAAATAGCTGAGAGAATTAAACACAGGAAAAAGGACAGGTTATGTTGAACGAAGAATGCAGAATGAGCATGGAACCACTAAAAGAGTGAGAATGTTTTAGAAAAGGAAGAAATGTATAATCTTGTTGGTAACCTACAAAGCAAGTCAGAGACTAGCTGATCTTTGGAATTATGAACTATGTCCCCACTGTCCAGGTTATAGCAGCCACGCTGCAACAAAGACAGTGGTTCAATGGATTCAGCTTTAAAATTGTGTCCCACACAAAATTCCCTTGCTAACCAAACTTCACTTCAGCCCTTATTCTTGGGTGTCAAATACTCACTGAGTTTAATATTGAGCATCTCTACAGAGACTGTCAAGAAGATGTGGGTTTTTGCTCTGTCTTGCTCTTTTACATGTTTTTATAAATCAGAAAGGAAGGATAGAACTACTCATTCTCCCATGGAACAATACACTGTTATTCAGGCTAGATGTGTGGCTCGCACATGAGTTTCTGCCAATTTATTAAGGCGTGTTTTGGGACAGAGCCTTTAAAAAAAAAAAAAAAAAAAGCTTAGTTCAAATTAATATTGAGGCTGGTTGCTGACCACAGGGAACTTAGCAATTTATTTTCAGTACCTTTACGCCGTGCTTATTTTCTAGCTCCCCTAGAGAATTTCCTACAAACAGGAGCTTAGTGGAAAACACTGGAAGAAAAGATGTACAAAAAATGCATAGAAACTGAAAGGGAGGGAAGGAACAACAGGAGGGCAGATGTCCTTGAATATGACTGAGAATCTTCAGGTAATGCTAAATACAGCAGCTTACCTATTAACAGATACTTGCAGTGCAATCCTAAGCAGGTATATTAAGAACTCCTATGCATGTCTTTTCAGTAAAACTTACTCCCAGGAAAGTGTTCTTAGGATTCATTGTATTGTCAGTCGTTTAATCACATCACTTCTTTGCTGAAACAACTGTACTGGCTGCCAGTTTGCTTCCAGGTTTAATTCAGTGTCCTGGTTATAACCTTAAGGCTCTTCACAACATAGGCCCACAATTCTGAAAGATCACCTCTCCTGGTATGGGTCCATGTACCTGTTGAGACCAACCCTGTAGACCCTTTCATTTGTCCCATATACTAGCCTGGGGCATTCGATTCCCATGAGAAATCAAGCCTTTACTATCATTGCTCCCTTTCTCAGGAATACTCTGCTAGTAGATATTAGCAAAACCCTGTCATTACTGATATTTGAGTGATTTTAATTTTAGATATTTCATCATTTCATTGTTTTCTCTGTGGGCACAAACAGATGAGATGTAGATCATGATCATAGCCAGCCTGTAACATGCATATTTCAGGTTAGTGTTCAGGTTTGCCTTGGGGCTATGCAGGAAAGGAAGAGGGTGTTTGATCCTTCAGCCTTTACTAGGTGTCCCTCAGAGCCAGAATAAGACATGCTGAGCCCTAAACTATGTCAAAAGGCCCTGTAGCATTAGCAAAACATAACAAAACAAAAAAAACCTGGTAATATAGTAAATGTTTTCGCACGTAGAGGTCCCTCATAATTTGAGACCCATATTTTGCTCGTGCACACATCCAGTTCTGGTTTCTGGTTCAAACCCGGATGCCCTGAGTTCTTGTTAGCATTTTAAAGGAAAGCATAGCAGAGTAGGGAAGCCAGTGTTGAATAGCAAAACATTTATTTTTCCCTTGTAGAGTACACCGTATCACCTGAACATGGCTTACAGGCAATGCAGACAGACCTGACGGTCACCTCTAGGCTAGACTACTGTAACTCGCTCTACGTAGGGCTGCCCTTGAGACTGACCCGAAGGCTCCAGCTGGTACAGAATGCGGCGGCGAGGCTCCTTACTGGGGCCTTGCCCCGAGACCATATACAACCAGTGCTCCGACAACTGCACTGGCTCCAGCTGGAGTATCAGATCAGATTTAAGGTGCTGGTTTTAACCTTTAAAGCCTTACACGGTCTGGGACCCTTGTATCTTCGGGACCGCCTCTCCTGGTATACCCCCCCGAAGAGAATTATGCTCTACTGATAATAATCTGTTGGTGGTCCCCAGCCCGAGGAATGTGCGGCTGTCCTCAACCAGGGCCAGGGCCTTTTTGGCCCTGGCCCCGGCCTGGTGGAATGCTCTGCTGAATAACATCAGGGCCCTGCGGGACCTGAAGGAGTTCTGCAAGGCCTGTAAGACAGAGCTATTCCGCCAAGCCTATGGTTGAGGATGGCCGCAGGTGAGGTCAAGTAAGTTCTGTGCTGGCCTCCCTACTTCCCACCCTCAGCTTACGACCTATTTGAGGGTGAATAGCCAAACCATTTATATACTATGGTTGGCCTCATCTGCTACAGTAAGCACTTATATACGGCGACCATCTTTTAAATTAATTGGGTTGTTTTATGGTTTTATGGTTCATATATTTTATTGTTATTGTTATATTGGATACTTCGGTGTTGTAACCCGCCCTGAGCCTGGCTTGGCCGGGGGAGGGTGGGCTAGAAATACAAAAATAAATAAAATAAATAAATAAATAAAGCAGCCGGATGCCAGGGGATCTCCATCTTATCCAAAAGTGTATACAGGATGGTCATAACATCCACAAGGATTTAGTTAGCTATTATACCTAACAGATGTTTGTCAGGTTTGCTCTGCTTAAGATATTTTCATCCTGAAGTCTTGCTATTTAAAATTTAAATGAATTAATTTGATTGGTAGCATATGTGCATTTCTAATTAATTCTGCTGTTTACCCCTACCCAACTTTATGATGAATATCCGTTACTTTGGATGTCTATGATGGGATACTGGCTCAATGACAAAGAACCTGTGTTGCATACTGAAGGTCCCAGGTTCAATCCAATGAGGTAGCAGGTGACATGGAAGATGTCTGCCTGAGACCTTGGAAAACAGCTTTACATCAGAATAGACCCCATGCTAGGCCAGTGTCTGATTCCACATAAGAGTTTCATTGGGCTTCATGTGGCAAGATGAGGCACGGCCATCTCACTTTGCCATATCTGTCATTGCTGCCACCATGCCCTGCTGGCCGCCACCCCCATATTCCCCCTGAATCTGAAGCAGTTAATGCTCATTCCCCGGGCATCTTCAACAAGAGTGCAACAGTGTATCAAACAGGGATCTTTCAACACCTTTCATGTAATTTGTATCTATGGCATGAGGAAACAAGATGAGATTACTGGGGAATGTGGAAGGAGAGATCATTAGCTGAGATGCTGAGGGGGTACATCAGGTAGTAAGAGGCAGTGGTGGCAAAGGGGGCTGGCCAAGGATGGTGGTAGCTTAAGGTATCATCCCTTTTTATATTGCTCCATGTCCATGGAATTTCACAGGAAAACTTGAATCCAGACTTGGTCTCCAACAGGTATGAGTACTTCTACTCATGGAGCATGATTTCCCAGCTCCCTCTTCCTGTAATGGCCCTAAATGCCTCCCAAAATCAGTCCCCTCTCCCTCAGAAACAGGATTTCTGGGAGCATTTTGAGTGTCCACAGGAGGGTGGCAGCAGGAACACTGTACAGCAGGAAATCCTTGTGCCTACAGAAACAAGGGGCTGAATCCAAGTCAATTTTTTTGTGCTTCCTGAACATTCTTGTGGTTGTATCTCTTTCTTCACAGTGTATTCGCTCATAAGAACATAAGAAAAGCCATGCTGGATCAGACCAAGTCCCATTAAGTCCAGCAGTCTGCTCACACAGTGGCCAACCAGGTGCCTCTAGGAAGTCTACAAACAAGATGAATGCAGTAGCATTATCCTGCCTGTGTTTCAAAGCACCTAATATAATGGGCATGCTCCTCTGATCCTGGAGAGAATAGATATGCATCATGACTAAGATCCATTTTTACTAGTAGCCATGAATATCCCTCTACTCCATGAACATGCCCACTCCCCTCTTAAAGCCTTCCAAGTTGGCAGCCATCACCACATCCGGGGGCAGGGAGTTCCACAATTTAACTATGTGTTATGTTTGTAGTAGATGTGAATAGGATCTACTTTCCTCCAAAGCAAACATGTTCTCTGTTAATTACAAAGCATTCATTCTTGTAGTAGAAAAGGTTTCAATTTAAATGGTATCAACCTTTGAATTAACATTTTCACAGATTTGTTTCCTTGGTATCTCACCAAATACATGGCAGGCTGCCTGTCAGCAAGACACTCCCATGAAGAACAACAACCTGCTATCAATGACAAAGAAGAACCGTCTAATTAGACTACATTTTTCAAAGAATAATTGCCTGTCAAGTGTTTAAACCATCTTTCTGAAAACACATTTCCCCAAAGCCACCACTGAAATTACAGGTATGCTCATGTGGATCCTTGATAATATAAATCTTTCCCAAAAGAGGTGTCACCCTCCTATTGTTTTATACAAAAATATATATTTCCAGTGTTATTTTATGTTTGAATTACAGACCATAACATTAAGAGGGAAAATATATTTCAAGGCTTTTCAAGCCTCCAGAAGCCCTACTAGGCAGACAGTATACAGTAGTTCATTCTACATAGCAAGGCCAATGACTTCTTTTACAGCACCTGGCAAATGTTCCCATTTAGAATGGACTAAAACACAGCGATTAGGGCCTTTTTTTCCCCCAGAAGCTGCCATTGGCATGAATACAACACAGTCAGGTTGAAGAGTAAGGCAATGAATATTAATGCTGGCACCCAAGGTAAAATGGAAGCTATTTTTAGTACTTCCCTTTCCGTTGCGCTCAGAGCAATAATTTATTCATTATCGGACTCCATAGGGAGTTTTGCTCAGTAAAACTTATTCAATCTGCAGTGTAACAAGGTAAAAAGATTGCCTCAGAATCCTAAAGAATATTTCAATAAATATTAGCATCTTCAGCAAAGCTCAAAGGAGCTCTTTTCCAATACCTCATCATGTATTGTGCCTGCTGGTTCCATGGTAATTAGAAGCTAGGAAAGGGCCAGATCTGAAACTGGAAGAAGCAACTCAATTAGAGATGCTGTTTGCCTCTTCTGTTCCACCTGTACTGCTTGCCGTCCCAGAAACTGAATCGAGGAAGATAACGAACAAAAACAAAACTGAACATAGAACAGCTCTGTAGAAATTCCTAGTGGCCTTTCTTTCTTTAAACTTTATTTTTGCTAGTTGTCAAATTGCTTGAATTAAGAAGGAGTAAAATTAGCACTGAAAAAATATCAGCTCATAGCCCATACCCTCAGATAATACTGCAGTGTACAATACAGCATATATATTTACTACAGTCAACATAATAAACCTAAAATGCAGAAACAATAGCATCTCTAATAACTACATATTTAGAAACTAAGAGAAATAAGAAATGTAGGGATTTTTAATAGTTTGAATATATGTGTGTAATAATTAGATCAATCTGCTCATGGCTTGGATTGCATTGCATATCTTGCCATTGGTATCGTATTTATTTGAATGGAGAGCCAGTGTGGGATATTGGTTAGTATCAGACTAAGATCTGGGAGAGCAGATTTGAATCCCCACTCTGCCATGGAAGCTTGCTATGTGACCTTGGGCCAGTCACACAGCCTAGCCTACCTCACAGGGTTGTTGTGAGGATAGACTAGGGATGCCAGGTCCCTCCCTGGCCACTGGTGGTGGGGGTAGGGGTAGGGTTGCCGGATCCAGGTTGGGAAACTCCTGGAGATTTGGGGATGGAGTCTGGGGAGGACAGGGACCACAGTGGTGTACAATGCCATAGAGTCCACCCTCCAAAGCATCCATTTTCTCCAGGGGAACTGATCTTTGTAGTCTGGAGATTAACTGTAACTCCAGGGGATCCCCAGGTCCCACCTGCAAACTTGCATTCCTAGGATAGAGTGAAGGAGATGAAATTATGTAAACCACTTTAAGACCCCTTGGGGAGAAAGCCTGGATATAAATAAAGTAAATAATTAAATTCACTAATCATGTAAATGGAAAATATTGATAATTCATGTGAATTTTCAAAAAGAAGTTTGTCTAAATGGGGAAGTAGTACTTTCTGAAAGGGAGCTGGAGAGGCAACTTGATACCCTTTCACGATACCTGAACTAAGCCCCAACTGGGAGCTTCTCTCCCCTCTCCCAATGCTTATCAAGCATCTGGCATCCTGAACTCAGCTCCTCTTCCATCCAAGTAACAACCAGCTGCCATTGTATAACTGCGGTAGTTATAAAGGAGACCACAACTAGGCCTGGACCCAGATTCAGTCGCTGACACTTTCAAGTGGCTGCCGTAAGAAAGAGAGGGAACAGACAGCCATCAATCCAACCTGAACAACAGTCTCTTTACAGCAGCAAACGTTTTGCTCTACATCAGACTTTCAAAAGACACACTAAAGGTAAAGCCTTTGGGGGCTTCTTTTTCCTATCTGACTTAGCAGAAGTGTTGTCATGCTTTTGGCAGGCAACGATATATACCTAGTGGATAACAAGCATGCAGGCCTGTAGTGCCTGTTTTCATGGTGCTGACATATTGAAAGCAGATGAAAATGGTGGTCTTTTCAACCTTATCAACCCAGCTCTGAAGGTCATGTACATCCCCACCTCACAGTGTGCATACCTGGACATGTTCTTCAGACAGCCATTAAAGGACAAGAGGATCTACACATCTGTATAAACCACCACTAAAAAAAATACCAAAGGGGAATTCAGACAAAGCTTACTGAAGGAAAAGCAGGCCAGAACCCTCCACTGAATGATTGTGAGGTCAATGATGAATGAAGACCAAGAGATGATTCACAGTTCTCCTCATTCTAAACTGGGCACAGGTTTAGGACAACTGAAATTTACTATTGTTGAAATGACTCCAAGGCCCAACCCCTTGTCTCCTGAAAATGGCTTTCTGAAGACTCTGTAGCTAACCTCTAGCCCTCAGAGCCCATTTCAAACTGGCTTTGGGTTCATTTTGGGGATGGCAATTTGCTTTTGTGGCCTTGGCTGATGACCTTCACCCAGAGAGTGTGTCTCCATTCTGTCAGATCCAAGTCAATCAGTGGGATGTTTGACTGGGTGCCTGAAATCTGCAAGAGACCCAATGAAGTGAATAAATTTAAGATCAATCCAGATAAAACAGAGATTATTGGGTGCTAAGACTGGCTGGCTAAGGAGTTGACACTTCTGGATATGTTTGCTGATTTATTGGTTCTAATATTTATTTTGACCAGCTATAATTTACATACTTTACAGTTGGCAAGTTTCAATACTGGTATCAAAAGGTAGAATATAAATATAGTAAATAAACGCAAAGAAATTAAATAGATGAATTGCAGGAGTCTGTACCATGAACCTCAACCTGCATCTGATTGTGTGAAGATAAACCTATTACGTTCATATCAAATGATTTACATTACACAGACTAATACAGAGTACACAGCGCTCCTATTCTCTCACAGTAGGATTCTGATGAATAATTCAGTGTGTGCATGTTTTGACATATTTACAATATTCATCTGCCAATAAAAGCAAATTCAATTCAATAGAAGCAATATTCTGTCTTTAGATTTTAATACGTCCTTGAAGAGTCAGACCATCACACATAATCTGGCTATACGAGCTAAGTCCCTTCCTTCCTTTAATGGTGCAGCTCCTAGCCAATAGGCTGTGAGCTAACCACACTGTACTGCTGGGCAGAATTTTTAAAATGATTTTTGTATAATTTATTTAATTGTATACATGTTCTTTAAATTGTCCTCCTGTCTCTTCAAATTCAAATAAACCCAAAATAAATTTCACTACTGGAACCGTGTTCACAACCACCCAGCAGAATTTGGAGCTTAGCTGCAGGCATGTCTATGTCAGGGATTAATGGAATGATCAGCTGTGTTCTTAAGTGCTTATATCTTCTTAGCTTTGTCAAAAACCCATGCCGCACAGTGTCCTATCACACAATCATAGCTCTCAACCTGTTAGAGTCATCATGTTGGATTTCACTCCTGAATAAGGGCATAATGTATGGTTGTTTTCTCTAATGTTTTGACAATGAGTTTATATCCTGCTTTTCTCCCCAGTTGGGAGTCAAAGTGGCTTTTACAAAAAGTTCCCCCCTCCTCCATTTTCTCCCAAGAACCCCCCTGTGAGGTAGGCCAGGCTGAGAATTTGTGACAGGCCCAAGGTCATCCAGCGAGCTTCCACTGGAGAAGAGGGGATTCAGATCTGGATCGCCCAGAGTCCTAGTCCTCCACTCTATCCACTACATCACACTCGCTTTCAAGTAGCTCTCTTGTATCATAGAGACAGTGTGGTGGTCAGAGTTTTGGACTAGGAGCTGGGTGACCCAGTTTGAATTTCCACTCTGCCATGGAAGCTCACTGCATGACCTTGGGCCAGTCACACACTTTCAGCCTACACACATGACACACATGAAGCTGCCTTATACCAAATCAGACCGTTGGTCCATCCAAGTCAGTATTATCTACTCAGACCGGCAGCGGCTCTCCAGGGTCTCAGACAGAGGTCTTTCCCATCAACTTGCTCGCCTAGTCCCTTTAACTGGAGATGCCGGGGATTGAACCTGGGACCTTCTGCATGCCAAGCAGATGCTCTACCACTGAGCCACAGCCCCTCCCCAACCCAGCGTAACCTAGGAGGAGAGGAGAATGATATAAGCCACTTTGGGTCCTCATTGGGAGAAAAGGCAGGGTATCAATAAAGAAAATAAATAAATACAGCAGAACCAGGGGGCTTCAGAATGAAGATGGGTGAAGTGTTTAAACTTTTCGACTGCTTGCCCATTCAAAATACACACGTGGACACACACACACACACACTTTCTCTCTGACAGAGAAAAGAAACTGATTCCCAATACCTTTTACATTTCAAGAAGCAAAAAAACAGCAGTGGGAGGGGGAATAATTTTTGAACAGAGAAAATGCTGAGAAGAAAAGACTGAAGCAGATCCTTGCCTACCCCACACTGCTGGCTCTCTGCTCAACCTGAAACTTTACTTGATAACATGATTCTTGTCTGAGGGTTTTATTTTACTTAGAGCTTCACCGGGAAAAAAAAGCTGAAAAATTGCAGATTGTCAAGGAAAAACAAAGAAATTGTTTTCTTCTCAGTTCCTTGCAGTTATACACTATAGTTTTAGTAAAGTTGGGACTGAAGCCAAAGACAAAATTTAGATATGTGTTTACTTAAACACATCACTGTTTGCTTTTAGGTATGTACCATCTAACCATTTCTTGGCTGCTTCTCTTCAATTATAACCTTAAACTTCTAGTGGTACCTAGGGTTGCCATCTTCCAAGTGGGGCATTGAGATCTTCCAGAATTACAACCAGTCTCCAGATGAAAGAGCAGTTGCCCTGGAGAAACTGGCTGAAGGGCAGACTATAGTGTAATACCCCATTGAGATCACAACCCTCCCCTCCCCAGGCTCCACCCTCAATTCTCTAGGAATTTCCCCACCCACAGTTACCAACCCAGCATTGGTTCCTTATCACACAAATGAGCATAAGATGCACAGCTAGGGGAGCAATGAAAGCAGTTACACTCCAGAATACATTAAAGTGAGAGAGCGACACAGGAATGAATGCTAGACACTACTTTCTTCCAATTAGCAAGGCATGCATACCAATTGCTGAACAACCTCTGTGGCAGCAACTTGTAAGGATTACTGCTCCAGAGCCATCTGTCTTAAAGCATGTTCCACACTAGCTCAGAATTAATGCAGCTGGGTCAAAGGTGTAAGAAATTTGTGTCATCAATGTAGTGTCTTGTGATTGCTTGTGAATACTCAGTTGTCACAAGACACTAAAGTGGATCTAAGTTTCTTGCAGCTCTTTGTATCAATGGCATTAGGGATGCTATCATGTTTCCCATCCCTCCTTGTTTGACTGAAAATCCCCATTTCAGTTTCACTTTCCTTGTGTTTCCATTTCCTTTCACTACATTTTCCATATGACATTTGTGGGTAGGGTTGCCACCTGCCAGGTAGTAGCAGGAGATCTCCTGCTAATTCAACTGATCTCCAGCCGATAGAGATCAGATCACCTGGAGAAAAATGGCTGCTTTGGCAATTGAACTCTATGGCATTGAAGTCCCTCCCCTCCCCAAACCCTGCCCTCTTCAGGCTCCGCCCCCAAAATATCCCTCTGGTTCCGAAAAGGGACCTGGCAACCCTATTTGTGGGGGGGGGGGTTATGATCTGTGTGTCAGTTACATACAGTGGGATGAACAGATAGCCGGGATGCCACAAATGAATCAGGAACACCAGCAGTGAAAATCAAAAATGTTTCTGCGTATATGTCAGGATTATTGTATCATGTATTATTTTTTAATTTTATTTACATAAAATATCTATAAGATTGTATTTCTCCCACGCAACTGGGATCCAAGGTGATTAACAGATTAACAACTATTTAACACAAAATATTTTAAAACATCAAGCTATTAAAACAGCCAGCAGAAACCCTATAATATCCATTAGAGACCCTTGCTCCTAAAATGACTGCCAACATGGTATAGTGGTTAGAGTTTTGGACTGAGATTTGCGAGACCAACGTTCTGTCATGGAAGTCTGCAGGATGACTTTGGGCCAGTCACTCTCTCTCAGCCTAACCTGCTTTATAGGTATGTCGTGGTGAGAACAAAATGGAGGAAGGAAGACTGTTCTAAGCTGCTTTGGGTTCATTTTGTGGGGGAAGGCAGGGTATAAATCATTGAATGAAATTAGAATGAAAAGATTACAGAAGCCATCTAGAGATTCCAAAGGCTCTCTTTAAAAGTTTTGTCTTAGAGCCAAACTAGATGTTCATATTTTTTAAGTGTTGGGTCTGGGTGTTCTGGACCCCCTGAAGTTCCCCACATCTGCACAGTAGCTGCAGGTAATAGATATTAAAAATAAAGCCCTAATGAGGAGAGGTATGGTTCCTGCTCCCACCCCCACCCCCGTGAGCAGTCAGACCCTTCCTCCGATTAAAGGGCTTCATGGAGACCAAGAGGTCTCCAAGACTGACACCAGAGCAGGGCACTGCTCCCACAAAATGGATGCCCCTCAGAGTTTTGGGGATCTATCTTGTTGTGTTCAAGGTAGGAAGGAGTTGGCAGCTGACTTTTTCCCGAGGCCTCAGAGGGATATAATACTATAGTTTGCCCTTCAGCCAGTTTCTCCAGGGGAACTGTTGCCTGGAAATTGGCTGTAATTCCAAGAATTCCAGAACTCCAGACCCCAGCTTGAGTTGGTAACTCTACTTCCTAATGCAAGATATCATAGGCTGAAAGCACCAGATAGCTGTAATTGGGCTATTGAAACAGAAGTTGTCATTATGGATGTTTCCCAAGTGTTTGTAGTAAAAGCTTTTAGAACATTTCCAAATATCACATTTTCATTCCAGTGTAAATTGCTAGGTGATATTGCATATACATAATGAGTACAACCCAGCCAAAGGAAAGCACTATGCTTTCAAGTCCCATTTATTTCAGTAGGAGAGCTAAGACATGTGCTTTAACTGCTTTCAATGAAATATTCCCTTGAGCCATACCATAGTATTCTGTTCTATAGTCTCTCTAGAGGCAATAAAGTGCATCAACACAATAAAATTTATTTTCATTTAATTACAAAAGCTGTTCAGTGGTTCTCAGGACCAGCCCCTTAGATGCTGGGCCTGGCTTCCTCACTTCGGTAGTGCTCTTTGAACACATGATGAAGCTGCCTTATACTGAATCAGACCCTTGGTCCATCAAAGTCAGTATTGTCTACTCAGACTGGCAACAGCTCTCCAGGGTCTCAGGGAGAGGTCTTTCACATCACCTATTTGCCTAGTCCCTTTAACCGGAGATGCCAGGGATTGAACCTGGGACTTTCTGCAGGCCAAGCAGATACTCTCCCACAGACCCACAGACCCTCTCCTAAAGGTACAGTCACACATTTAAATAATCCTACCTTTAAAGTAGGTTTGTAGCCGATTGAAACTCAGTTTCATTTAATTCAGCTGATCTTTATTCTGATCCTAAATGCATTAGCTCGGTTTAGGGTTGCTGTCTAAAGAGTCCCAAAATAAGGAGCCCAGGTCCATGGAGTGATTTTGCCATTCTCATGAAGTTACCCATACACCATGAAGCTTTGTGTTCTAAATCAATATCTGGCCTCATTGTAAGCTGCTTTTTTGAACTGTATCAGTGTAATTCCAAGCAGAATTATACCCTTCTAAGCCCATTTACTTCAATGGATTTTAAAAGGGTGTAACTCTGCTTAGAAGTGCACTCTATGTCTTGTTCTAACAAGAAGGCTGCAATCCTGAGAACACTTTCCTGGAAGTAAGTTCACTTGACTAAAGTGGGGCTTACTTCTGAGTAGACCTGCTTGTGAAGACACTCTCTCAATAGCACTCTCTAGTCCGCTTAACAAAACTAGATGAGATTTCACTTTTTTCCCAGTTCATGCACCATAAAATTGTGTTTTTGTTGTTTTAAATAGTGTTCATGGCATTAACACCAATGCCATAAACTTACAAGATTTCTTGAAGCCTAATAATATGACTTAATAAAAGTATAAGTATGAAAAACAGCTGCAGTCCAAGGAGTTGTCCGGTCATAGAACCCCATGATTGACAGGAAGTTTGAATAGAATTCTGAGAATGGGAGTTGGAGAGTTCTGACAGTTGAGAACTGACAGTTGATTGCGAGAGAAATTAACAGACAGAACTTAGAGACAGCAATGTGAGCTGCAAGTTGTCTGGTGGAGGATTCTCCTCTGGAGTGAAAAGGAACACATTTGGATTTTGGATCAGGAAGGATCCATAACCAGTTATCTAGGGACATAGCTCTAAGGTTGGTAGAGTGATCGCTAAGAGTTTAATGGGAAATAGCTCTGGTGAAAGGTGAGATCCCAGGCCAGGTATAGTGTATAGGAATGAGTTCACCGCTGTGAGGTAACCTTTGTGTTGCACAAGTTGAATATAGAGATCACTGAGGCAGGATTAGTATAAAAACAACAAGGAGGATTTATTTAAATACAGGATGGTTTCAAAAAACAGATCAGCAGCACAGGTCTCCAGGTAGATGAAGGAGAAACCTGACTGAGGCACAGAGATTTAAACTAGTCATGGCTTCAGAGAGAATTTTCTTTAATGCTTTCAGGCACAAACTGGCTTTTACTGACTAGCCACTAGGTTGGATCCTTTCACACACACAGGATTCCGCCTGCACCAGTCTGTCTTTTCCCAAGAGTCAGATTAATGGTACAAGGTCTGCTTGTAACAATCAGGTACTCTATTCTCTTCCAGAGGTAGAGCTAGCCTACTCTGCCACACTACCAAAGCAGAGATAAACTTCACTCTGCTGTTTTTCTGAGCCAGACCTGAACTATCACTGAGGCAGACCTGAACAAACTCCTCCTGTGCCTCCCTCCAACATTCCATCCCCATTCTCAGAAATGATTGGGTGCTGGACCCCTATAGGCTCAGCTGAGTGGCTGTTTTTCTCTTCAGGGACAGGACAGCCTCCTGTCCATCATGGTTTCTAAGAACTCACCTTTTCCTCTGTGTTTACCACTCTAACTGCGTTCTTGGGTGTGAGCATTCTAGGAGTTCTTCCATCTGTTTATGTTCCATCCGTTTATGTTCTTCATGTAGCACACAGATCGCTAGAATATTATCATGCTTTAATGTCATTGTGGAAGCTGTACCCTTTGTTCTAATCTGGATGTGACAGCTGCTATATCTAATTCTAAAGAATCTGCATAAAGTATTTTTGGCAGAATCCAATCTACATGGAATCTACTTTGTTAAAGTGAAGTACTCATTACTATAGTGAAGTTAACGATTTGTATTTTTCACTCAAGGTGTTATAGATCCTCAGATAATGCCAGCTCTTAGAAGATCAACGAGGGTCCTTTTGAGGAAACAAGTAATATCCCCACAGCCACCACCAGACTTTAATTTCTAGGAATAATCATTTAGGCATCTGGCAACTATATAAAAAATCCACTAAACAGATTCAACTGACGTTAAGTAGGATAGCTTTTGGTAAAGCATGCAAAACTGATCAATCATCCACTTTCTTATGGCAGGGACCCTTCAGAGCTCTTCTATCTGATAGCATTTTTAAAATATGTATATATAATAATGTAGACAAATTTTCCTCAAAGGGAAGAGATATCCATTACAATTTTCAAAATGTTTCTGGGAGTAGAGGTCTTTTATTTGGGCAGATTTTGTGTTCTTGAAAATATTTTCACATCCCAGCTTTAAGACCATCACTGAGTGATACACAAATGAGACCACAGCCCCTTTTGCATTTATTTCAAAACAGCAGGTGGTTGGAAGGAGTTCAAAATGTTCAATGAAAAATAAAAATTCAAAGGAAAGAAAAGAGGTCTCCTGAAAATAGAAACATCTGTGTAGTACTTAGTGTTGAAACTATTATCTCTCTACCGAGGCCACATGTTAAACATTTACAGTTCCCAGAACTAATTGAAAAGGTTTATCTTTGCACAAAGAACTTCACAAGCCTTCACCATATTATTCTGTAGTGCGCTTCCAGCCATTTTCTCGTGTACTCATTGTTGGCTGCTGTCCAATAGATAGTATAAACTGAAGTCTTCAATAGAGCTAGACGATGTATGTTTTACCTTTCAATGGATACGATAACATACTTCACCAAACCACTTGCTGTGCTCTTACAGGCTTACCTACCTAAACATGTATGCAGTAGTGGCAGGGGACAAATAATGGACTTGCCAACAGGTCCCGCTAGATCAGACCCATCTTCAGAAAGAAAAGAATGTCAGGATCTCATCTTCTTGTTGGGTGGAGGATTCTGAAGGGCTGGAATGCAAAGACCAAACACAAGGCCTATATCTAATGCTACTAAGTTTGCCAGTCTCCAGGTACTTAGCAAACAGAAAAACAGCAACAAACTGCAAACAACAAACAATACTTCTTTATGCTATAAAGCATATAAAGATACAACCAGTATCTGGTGCAATGATAAACAGTAATGGACAATGTCCAAGGTCATAAGATTGGCCACAACGAAAAGAGAAGTCCTAGAGCATAACTAGGAACGTTTCTTTCTTTTCCAAGAGGGATGGTGATGGAACAATCCTACAGAATTCCGGTATCTTTTCTGTTTAGGCTTAAAATGACAGCCTTCCTCAGGGACCACTAAGTAAACAAGATAAAGAGTATGCAGTACATCGGCATAAATAATAATCCAAATGCATTAATACAAATTGAAAAAAATACACAGAGTTTACAAGGTACTTACACGCTATCTGTAAATTACAATGCTTACACGTTGGCAAAGTAGCCATGTTACCACCCCATTTAAGTATGATGCAATCACATGGGTAGGTACGACTCAGCTGTAACAGCTTAAAGCGATAGCGTACCTATATACTAAAAACCACATACAATGATGTATATGAATTGCATAGAAACAACATACATAAATGCAAGTCCTTACAGGTAGCTTGTTAAATCTAGTGCAGTATTTAAACCTTTGGGAGACAAAGTATCAAAAAACTGGATGTATTTAGATTCTTGTCGTTTCAAGACAAGATCAAGATCTATTCTGTCATGATTGTGTGCGCTTACAAAGCGCCACAAAACAAAAAAGGAAAGGTCCTCATCAGAGTGATTATGCTCAATGAAATGTGGTGTCAAGGGTGCCTCAGCTACCCGATTCCTCAATCTTGATCTATGCTCGCTGATGCGATATTTGATAGGTCTCGATGTTTTTCCAATGTACCAAAGTTGGCACGTACAGATCACACAATAAATCAAATTGCGGGAGTCACAATTATTAAAACTGCGTATGGAAAAGATTTTTCCTGTAGTTGGGTTAGTAATTTATTTCACAGTTAACATGTATTTGCAGGTTAAGCAGGAGCCACATTTGTAGTTGCCGGCTGGTAAATTGGAACTGGCACTACCGTGCTGTGAAGTGTGCACTAACATGTCTCTAAAGGATCTAGTTCGTTTGTATGCCACTCGAGGTGGCAAAGAACATCCCGGTAAGTGCTGTACTAAATGCCAGTGTTTGTGAATTATTTGGCGAATTAAAGGGGACATCGATGTGTACTGTAACACACATGTAAGGCGTGATTCCTTTTGTATATGAGAGTCTATGAGTAATTCTGTTCTAGGCTTCTGTTGAGCTCTAACCTTTGCACGTTCTATCACGCGTTTGGGGTAACCCCGATGCTTTAGAGCCTGCGTGAACTGCTTCATGGATTGTTTATAGTCAGCAAATGTCAGATGAGTTTCTTTTTAACCTAAGAAGCTGACTAAAAGGAAGGTTATCCTTCAGGTGAAGGGGATGGAAGGAGTCATAATGTAACACAGTGTTACAAGCCATGGGTTTGGAATAAGGACGAACGCCTAAAGTACTGTCAAGTCTCTTATATACGGTAACGTCCAAATAAGGAATGGCTGTATCGTCAAATGTGCCACTGAGAGTAATATTGCAATCCTGTGAGTTAATCCACTGCTGGAAGGCATGACAACTATGTATGTCAGACATAATAAGAAACAAATCATCTATATACCTGCCGTAAAAGATGATGTTGCTCTTAAACGGGTTATTATGTAGGATGTGTGCATGCTCAAACGCCACCATATATATATTAGCTATAGATGGCGCGCATGCGCTACCCATGGCGACCCCGTGAGTCTGCATGTAAAATGTATTGTCATATACAAAATAGTTCTTTTCGGTTACAATGTCCAACAGATTAAGCAAAAATTGTGTTGGGGGTTGTAGGGATGGACGGGTGTCAAGCAGTGTCGCAATGATAGTGCGAACCTTGTCCGTCGGGACATTCGTGTAAAGGGCATTGACATCTAATGTGCATAATATGGAATTTAAAGGGACCTCGACTTGTTCCATTTTTGTAATAAAATGTCTATTATCTTTAATGTAGGCACCAGTTGCTGTACTAAAGACATGCAAGAAGGACTCTAGATATTGGGCTAACGGTTCCAGTACGGAAGCCACACCTGCCACAATAGGTCTTCCTAGTGGTGGGCGTGTCGGTTTGTGAATTTTAGGTAGGACGTAGAGTCTAGGAATTTTAGGAAACTTATTATACAAAAAATCTGCTGTTGCCTTAGATATATGGTCACATGCCAAAGCTTCATTGATCACTGTACGGATGATAAGTTGGATCTCATCTGTAGGATCATGAGTCTCCAGGTACTAGCTGGAGATCTCCTACTATTACAACTGATCTTCAGCCAATAGAGATCAGTTCACTTGGAGAAAATGGTCACGATGTCAATTGGACTCTATGGCATTGAAGTCCTTCCCCTCCCCAAATCTCACCTTCCTCAGGCTCTGCCCCAAAAACCTCCCGCCAGGGGCACAGAGGGACCTGGCAACCCTAAATGCTACCGATCACAGTGAGAAACAAGTCTAGTTTTCAAGACATGATTAAATGCAAGAATTCGATTAGTGTGAAGTAAACAGGAGACCATGGAATGACTTATATCTGCCCTTCCTGGATGGTGCGGTCTTTGCAGATGAAATAAGAACTACTCCATGTTCACAGCATGGTGTAGTGGTTAAGCCAGCATGGTGTACTGGTTAAGAGCAGTGGTTAGGAGCGGTGGACTCTAATCTGGAGAACCGGGTTTGATTCCCCACTCCTTCACATGAGCGGCGGACACTAATCTGGTGAACCGGGTTGGTTTCCCCACTCCTACACATGAAGCCAGCTGGGTGACCTTGGGCTAGTCACAGCTGTCTCAGCCTCACCTACCTCACAGGGTGTCTGTTGTGGGGAGGGGAAGGGAAGGTGATTGTAATTATTTGATTCTTCCTTAAGTGGTAGAGAAAGTCGGCATATAAAAACTAATTATTATTCTTCCACATGAACAGGGGTCTGTCCAAAGCCATTCCTATGTGGAAAGAGAAGTCCTGGGACCTGTCTGTACCATCTTGTATTGACTGGAATGAATCAGCCCTAACAACTGGGTCAATTGAAAGTGAAAGAGCACTCAGGAAAGGTTAACCAAAACACAACTGCCTATGGTTTGAATCAGCCCTCAAGAAACTTTATTTTTGAAAGGCAGAACGTGCATTGACTTGATCCATCATATTTCAGCTTGTTAAAGCACTTGTCTCACCAAATCACAGCTAACCATACATTCAGCAAGTCTTCCCAAATATGGAAAGGGCCAAATGTATCAGCCTGTCTGTGGAAAAAGAACTAAGCAACCTGTTCTCATGCGGCATCTGCCCAGTGGCTGCTGAAAGCCGCCTTCTGGTACACTACTGAAGTAGAAGCCAAAGCAATCTCATGGGTTGCATTGGAAGCAGAATTTGTTCAAATACCTTTCCTTGTGTCTGGCACATTGCCATGTTTACTTAAATTGTGAGAAGCAGAAATATACTATTTTTATTTTAAGAGTATGATTCTCCCAACCATACAGTAGAAAGCAGTAAAATACACTGTGAAGATAGGATGCTATTTTGATCCCTTGGGCTCTCATCAAAACTCTTATCTGTGAAGACACCATTATGTTTCATTATCTAAAAACTAACACTGACAGGTTCATTTATGATGTATTTGGTTATAACATGGAAAGGAGTGTACTTAAAGCATAGCCCGTGACAGGCAATAACCCTTCCCCTGGTTATCAAGACAAGATGGTAATCTGAGAAAAATCTAATGCATCATGGAAGGTAGATCAACAACACCCATAAATCTAAGTAAGATCTTTGCATTAGAGTTTTTTCCTATCACCACAACAAGGGAAGTTGCAGCCAACAGTCATCGTATATTTAATTTCTGACAGTTTTCCTGTGAGAAAATATCAAGAAGTAGATAGGAACTACTAAGTCTTCACTTTTGTAAAGTAATAAAAGTGACTGAGGATGAATGTTCGGGATAAAAATAGAAGCCTCTGAGCCGGATATAATAGAAGAAGCAGAATCTCTCAAAAGCACTTAGAAGTGTATGACTTTCTAGTATGATCCAGGCTGTTTTTATGGGGCTTCATTTACAGTAGTGGCTGGCACTATAGGGTAGTGCTGTGTGGCTCAGAGGGAAGCACAGAAACATTTCTGCCTGGCCTTTTGATGAACCTTTCATCCTAGAATCAATAAGCCTTTCTTGTGCTTTAACAACAACTTACAATGCTTAACCTTGGATATCTGAGAGAGAACCTGTGATTTTTTTTTTAGTTGACTTGACTGCTTCCTTCTTTTCTTGCACAGTAATGGAAGGATATATATACTCCTTCTGTCATTCAGATCCTTGTAGATGCATCTGCCAGCACCCTCACAGCTAGGACAAGGGTCCTAAGTGCTAGCAAAAGGCACAGAGCCCCTACTCGAGATTCATAAAACTGGGCTGTTAGCCCTCTATGCAATTTACATTTATGTTACTTCTGTGCTTCTTTCACTGTCTTGGTTTCTCCAAAGAATCCTACGCCTTTTAGAATCCTAGTCCTTAGCTTGCCTCTTCCATGTGACCCTGTGGGTTTGGTCCTCTACGGGCATTGGGGGGAAGTTATTTTGTCTCTGAGGGGGAGCTATAGCATTGGGAGTCCCCAAATGGAGGAAAAATGGGGACCCATAAAATTGGACCCTGACCCAATCTTTACCAAACTTGGGGGTTCTTGTAAGGAGAGCCACCAGCATCTATGCTGCAAATGTGGTGCCTCTACCTTAAAAAACAGCCCTTCTCAAAGCTGACCCAAGACTAGTCCCTTCTCTGAATACCAAAGCCTCAAATGCTCTGGACTCATGAAGGCTGTTTTTCTTAGTATGATCATAGTATGGCCATAAGCAAATCTCTCTTACCTGGATAGCAGATGGTGTGCCATACTCGAGCTACATGGCTTCTTCTAAGACTTCTGGTGCATGCCTGCTGGTAGCAACTACTGAGCACTTAAAGTGGAGATGGGAGATGATAATGAGAGGCACTAAAAGCTCAACCACATTTAGCACAAAGTTGAGTTCCATGTTATTTTAATTTTTTAAGTTTGGTAAATAGCCCCTCTCTTCAAAGGCACATGATTGTGACTGCTCGCAAATGCCATGTGGCACATACTTGGAGGTGTGTGGAAGTATTCATACAACTATTTAGTGTGACCCCACCAGGTCCCATCCCTTGCCCAGTGACTCTCAGGATTTAGGATGATGAGGACCTGGCAACTCTAGCCCCCTCACCATAATATTTCTGGCTATGGACTGGTGGGTGAGAATACATGCTTATAAGCATTATATTTTGGATTAGTCAGATTGAGGTGGGCTAAATCATATCTCCATTTCTCAAAAGCAGATGTACTGTGATTGAGCACAGACAAAATCTATGGCAGCAGCTAAGTGCTCCTGTAAGGACAATATTCTTTCCTTGCTAACATAGCCAATGATGAAATGTTATTGAGCTTTCATGTGCAAGAGCTGCATTGTGTCATAATTATTGAAGTATGTTTGTTTGGTGTGAGGCAGCTCAGACTTATTAGCCATTCCCAACATTGTGTATTGCTTTTTGTGGATTTCTCTCTGAGGTTCTGGCATAATTATACCAAGCTAAGCAATATAATTAATCTTGCTTTATGACCAGTTGGTTTGGTCTGTGGTGATTATTTACCTATTCTTGACAAGATGGCTGGTAAATATATGCGTAATATATGAAAAACAGCCATTAGATTGCCCCTTGATTAATATGTGGTTCTTGTAGCAATGGAAAAAAGGCTTCAGTTCCTAGCAGGCCTTTCGCCCATCTATCAGGTACTGAGAACTTGCACCTATTTTTGAGTTACGGTACAAATCTAACTGAGGAAAAAAGTAAATATGGGAGAAAATGGTGGAAAACCACTAACATGACTATCTATACCCAACGTCGTGTTAACCTCCACTCTGTCGTTTGAGGAGCTCTCCCATAATCTGTTTTTTGCTCTCATCATTTGATTAATGATGTTATTGCCTTAACGGTCCATTTTGTTAATCAGCCAAACTACTGCTGAGTCCAGAAATTGGCCCTAATTTTGATCATCTGTTCTGTTATGGTCATCAGTGCCTTTAAATATCTTACCCTTCGTTCCTTTTCATTTGTGGACCCACGGGCCAGCGGTTCCAAGGGAAGGAGAAATACTTTAAGTAAACACACATACACATGTTCCTTGGGTGTAAATGGCCACAGTTTTTATTGATCACAACAGAATGGAGCATTGGCGGAAAAACATGGGGGCGGATCCAAGATATCAAGTCACCACCCTGTAACTTGATACACGTATCGAAAGCATCGATAAGCAGCCCAACCACCAGTGGGCACAACACCGAAGTAGCACTTATGAGGCCCCACCAGGACAGGCATCTCTGTGTGGAGCCAGTGCCACCTTGGATTGGAGCACCTTCTGCAGGCCCCCTAGCTGGGCCTCGTTGCTGTCTCCATCCCAAGACCCCTTATGGGGGTCCCCATAAACGGGAAGGAAAAGGACATCTTCCCTTCTTGGATCAGACCCCATGGAAAAAACCGCCAAAGAGCAGGGGCTACCGCCCTGCTCCCGCCAACACTCCTACTGCTGTGACCAACGAAGTAGCGAGCCCCGCACCTCATGCAACCACAGATCCTGGCCCCAGTCGGACAGGTGCACACCATCAGGGCGATACAGCTCCCGCAACCTGAATGATATCTCCTCGTGTTGGATCACGATGCCGCCAAGCGACTCAATGAAGCGGCCCACTGCACGGCACACCTTCTTCCTGGCAAAGTCCACTCTGTCCAGCTCAGCCGCGCCGCGCCACACCCTCCGTTCCAACAACCCAGACCAAAACAGCTTCACGCCCGGCCACTCAGCATGCAATTCCCCAAAGTCTCGTATCATCGATGACCGTAGATCCAGCCCGTTCCGTCCCGGCAGATCGTTTTCCCCCAACTGCACCACTATGGCATCCGGAACTCCAAAACGGTCCACGTTCAATCTCACAGCCGAAGAAAAGGAGTCCCAGCGCATCCCCCGGCGGCCGATCCAACGTACGGTCACAAACCCCTGCAGTCCCAGCGCTCCTCCCCATCCGGAGGACTTAGCATAGCAGCCAGCCCAGTGCACAATGCTGTGGACCAGGATCCACACCACCTTCCGATGCCCTAAAGAGGAAGGAGAAAAACAAAGACCATTGCCAGGACAAAGTCGCCGGGACATCACTTACGGAGGTACGTGCGAAAGGCACCAGACTTCCATCGACCAATCGAGCGAATGAAGTCAGGTGACAAACCGCAATCGGCGGCGTAGGATGCCGCTCCAATCCGGAAGGAATGCGTACCAAACTCCTTAGGGGGCAAGCCCGCCGACCTGAGACAAGCTCGCAGCACTGCCATGAATTGGTACCGTGTCAGAAAAGCACCGTCTGCATGCAATAAAAGAGGACCGGCGGCTGAAGGGCGAACCCTCAGGTAAGACCGTAGCGTGGCCACTGGGCAACATGGCCGATCTTTTACAGCATGGAGCACTACCGTGGCACCGTGGCCAGACTGGTCAGTCTTAGACCGCCTCAATGTGATGGTTAGGGAAGATTTACTGACCGTAATGTCCCCTCTCTCTATGGCACGGCCGGAGCTGTCCCGGGCAGACCCCGGGACAAGCTCACTGCAGCGAAAAGCCCCATAAAAGGACAATACAAAGGCCGTGGCGAACAATTTTGCTTCAAATTTTGAGTGACATAACGAAGGGAGAAGCGCGGTCAGTTGGGTGAGGACAGGGAACGTAATGGGGCGCCTGGTGTCAGGAGGACGAGGGGAGACACTCTTCCATCCCTTTATCACCCTCTGAATGGCAAATACACGGCAGGGATCCTCGTGGCCATACGCTTTACTAAAAAAGGCCACGGCAGCCATATGCAGAGACATCGTCTTGGGAGCCAGGCCTCGTAGCCTCATCCCAGCCAGGTACTGAAGGATCGTGTCCTGCGCCAGAGGCAAGGTTCCCTCACCCCCAATACTCAAATCGAAAAGCATTACCTTATCGAAGGCCCCCAAATACGCCCTCAGAGTAGCAGATGAGATGGAATTAAATACCCCCTGTAAAATTATATCCCTCCAAGTGCCCACAGCTCGGCTGGGAACGGGTCCGGGTCGTGGTTCGCCTCAGGGGCCAACGTCCGGAATCTCCCCTCCTGAAAGCGAGACAATGCATCTGCGACCTCATTATTAACGCCCGGGATATGCTTAGCAGAAAAAGAGACGTTGTGTGTAAGGCAGGTTAAAACAAACCTGCGTACCAGGCGCATCACCCGCTCAGAGCGTGAGGAATGACGATTAATCACCCTAACGACGGCCTGATTATCGCACCAGAAGAGGACCCTGGAATCAGCAAGGGAAGGACCCCAAATGGCGACAGCCACTAATATCGGGAAAAGTTCTAGAAAAGTGAGGTCCCGCAATATCCCTGAGTCCCCCCAATGTTGAGGCCATCGCTGTGCACACCACCGCCCATTGAAGTAAACGCTGAAACCTGTGCTGCCCGCTGCGTCTGAGTGAACCTGCAACGAAGGACTGACCTCGCGGGGGGACTGCCACAGGGATATAACATTGTAGCTCGCAAGGAATGACTGCCAAACCTGGAGGTCCGCCTTCATGCCCTTGGTAACCCGGATCCAATGATGAGGGGACTCAACCCCCGCCGTGGCCCTGGCGAGTCTGGTGCAAAATGCCCGGCCCGGACGCACCACCCTGCAGGCGAAGTTAAGGTGACCCAGAAGAACTTGTATCTCTCGCAAGGTGCACTTCTTCCTCACTAGGGCCAAGGAGAGGAGCGCCCTAAGTGCGGCCAATTTCTCCTCCGGCAGGCTGGAAGTACCTGCCACCGAATCTAAGAGAATGCCTAAGTACACTAACTTTGTGGTGGGACCTTCCGTCTTTTCGAGAGCCAAAGGAACCCCTAGCTCTTCCGTGAGGTCCCCGAAAAGTTTCAGGCTGGTCGCACAGGCAGCACCCTGGTGCGGGCCGGCGAAAAGGAAATCATCCAGGTAATGTGTCACCCAGGGAGAGCCCGCCCGCATCTTAAAGGCCCATTCAAGGAATGTGCTAAATGCCTCAAAAGCAGCGCAGGAAACTGAGCAGCCCATTGGCATAGCCTTATCCACGTACCAGGCCCCATCAAGCTTAAAACCCAGTAGGCAGTGGTCCACAGGGTGGACTGGTAGAAGCCTGAAAGCGGACTTAATATCGCATTTTGCCATAAGGGCCCCCCGGCCACAGAGCTGAATTATCCTCACGGCCTGATTGAATGACGCATAACGTACCGTGCAGTATTCATGGGGAATGGCATCGTTAACTGAAGAGCCTCTAGGGTATGAGAGATGGTGGATCAACCTATACTCGCCCGGGGCTTTTTTGGGGACCACGCCTATGGGAGACACCCTGAGATTGTCAAATGGGGGGCCCGAAAAGGGGCCAGCCACCCTGCCCGCATCGCACTCTTTCTTTACTTTAGCTGCGACCACGTCCGGTAATTCCCGAGCCG
This sequence comes from Euleptes europaea, assembly GCF_029931775.1. Lineage (NCBI taxonomy): Eukaryota > Metazoa > Chordata > Lepidosauria > Squamata > Sphaerodactylidae > Euleptes > Euleptes europaea. The sequence continues at coordinate 59,736,516 of NC_079314.1, forward strand.
AGCGCAAGTTAGGCGCATCAAAATGGGTGCGAGGTCCCAGAAAAGGGATCCTAAAGCCTGAGGAGAAACCGTCTAATAAAAACCTCGCCGCCTTACGGGCAGGGTACAGTGCGAGCCATTTTCGCAAAGAGAGGAGACGAACGGGGGAAGGGCAGAGTGACAAGAGACCGCCACTCTTGACGGCACTATTTACTGGTGCCAGAGTTGTCAGCTGTGGCGGCGCCAGTACCGCCCTCCTTCCTGCCGGTACCTTGGAGGGGGCGGGCGCGGCGAAAGGGCTGTGGGGTGTTTCGGTCGCGGGGGCAGGAGAGCCTGGGATGGGGCCCGAAGCAAACCTCGCAATCGTGACCGTACTTGCAACGGGTCCGATTGCACCGCCCCTGATTAAATTCCCAGCATACCTTCCGGGCGGAATCCCCCCTGAAACCAGCCCTGGCTGGTCTCCAGCCCTCAGTTCTGCCCCTCTTGGGCCCTACCAAACGGATCCACAATTTGTCATTTACTAGATCCCACCTAGTATGCTGGCTATGTGAAGCCCTCTTTCGAAATGCTTCATCATACTTAAAAGCAGCCGCCTCACCAGCCACGTCCACGGCAGACAGCACGTTGGACATGTGATTGGTTAAGTGCCAAGCACGTTCCGGAAAAGCCGCCTCCACTACCCCTCTAAACACCGCGTACCCTGCCATCCAGTTAAGCAAGGTCCGTTCCGCACCCTCCGGCTTGCCCCGGTGCTTACTGGGGCAAGGTCCCTCCTGCCCATCATCGGACTCCGGCTTCAGTAATGAAAAAACATTTACGTAATAGCCATCTAAAATTCTCTCTCGAACTTTTCTGGCTAGGTGAATGCCGGGGGGGTCTTCTGCATCCAAGTAGGCAGAGAGGGACCGTCCCTGGCCAGACGGGGCATCCGGGACCCATCCCGTAACCGGGGAAACCTCTTGGGCCAATCTACGCCTCCTAAGAACCCACCTGGGGAGCCCTGGGACCCGTGCACCCGACACCCAATAACAACCCCCCGTATGTGCGGAGTCATCATCAGAGGAAGACTCACCCGTAGAGGAGTCATCCGTGGACAGGTCCCTGTCCCTTCTAGGTCTGCGCTGCCGTCGTGTTTTCTTCCTCGCAACCCCAGATGTCCCAACTTCCTGTGCCGCGGGTTCACCAGAAGAGCTGGAGGACTGGTCCCGGCGCACCGGCCCACCACCCGAAGCTCCGGTGCTCGTGGTAGGAGCTTCCATTGATGTGGACACTGATGGCCCCTGTGACCCCAGTGGGGACTCCCACCTATCCATCCTCTCAACGAGGTGGGCCACAGTGTCGGTTAAACCGACCAGAATATCCGGAGCCTGGAGCCCAGCTTGGGTTGCCACCATGGGGGCTGCGGCCTTGCGAACAGGGCCACGGCCCCGTCTGACCGTTGCTGGCTTATTAACCTTGGAGGCAGGCCTAGCTCGGGCTTCAGGTAATGCAGACTTCCGCGATGAACGTGCGGACGCTGCGGCTGCCACTGGCCCGGCCCTCTTGGCCGGTGGAAAGGCCTTGCCCATCCCCTTATCGGCAGAGGCCTTGCGCTTAGACATCCCAGCCCGCTTAGGCGGCATGGAAATTGCAGTAGCAAGAGGTCCCACCAGGAACCGTATCTAGGGCCTTGTTCCTTAACTAATGCCAGCAAAAACGCCAGGCACTGCTCACAGCTGAACCAGATACCCCCCCAATCCCGATGGGACAATGAATCAATCACCCTGCAATCCCAAACAGACAACCGAGGTGGGATAAACAGATGTTGAATTTAAAGAATTGGAAGCAATTGACCCAGTAACCAATAGAGCACCATACAACTTGACCAATTAGCCCACCCAGAATTAACTATTCCCAGGTATTGCCCTGCAACAAAACAATTCTAAAAATCACCCACAGAATGAAAAACCCCTAACTTTGGGAAAGAAGAAAGAGCATTAAGGTAGCACAGCACTCCCGAGGCGGGGGGTGGATAGGTTGGGGCACCACACAATTCAACAGGCACCAGAAAAATGCAAGCTTTTATCCCTGCGTGTCCACAGAGAGCGCTGTTCCCAGCGAAATCCCCAGGTGGCCGGGGCGAGAGAGAGTGAGTGGGGCTGGCTGCTAGCGAGGCTGCTTGCCTTTGCAGTGAAAGCCTCCAGGGAAAAATTGGGGGGGGGGGCGCCGGAGCCACCACCGGCATCAAAAGTTGCACGCTAGGGGGATCGAAGCCTGAGCCGGGAAGGGGAGGGTGCGCCGGCTAATTGCGTCGCCACCGCAAGGTGGATTCAATCTCCCTTTGCTGAGCGCGGCGGGGGGGGCGCGCCGGGTGCCAGCTAAGAAAGAGGGCACCTTCCCAAGACGAGTGGGGCGGGGTGCAGCGGGCAACCGCCAATCGCTCTGCCCCGTAAATGAGTCCACAGTCCCCAGCCGAACGCGGGAGGGGGCGGCCGCCAGCTAATTGCGCCGCCGCCACCAAGAAGGAGGGCACCGTCCCAAGCCGGGCGTGCGCAGCCCAAGCCGAACGCGGGAGGGGGCGGGCGCCAGCCGAGCGCGCCGCCGCCGCAAGGAAAAGAAAAGTCGGGGCGGGGGGAGCAAAAGGAAGGTAAGGCAGAGAGACGCTACTTGCGTCCCGCAGCAATCCTCGTGGTCCTCCGAACTGCCACGTGGTCACCCCAAGGCGCTCCCAGCCGCTCTCCTGACCTCACCGTCCCGCTGCCTGACCTCGCCGTCCCGCTGCCTGACCTCGTTGTCCCGCTGCAAAGAGGACGGCGGCTGGGCTGCGCCGTCTTAAATAGGCACGGGGGGGGGTGACGTCAGGACGCCCTCCCCCCCTTATTGGGAAGGGAGGGGGAGAACGGAGAGGCAAGCCTGGCCTCGTGAGATGACGGCAGCCCCACCTGGAGAGACCGACTCCCCTTCCCCTGTCCCCTGCCCGGTAAGTTCACAAGGGTGGGACCTGTTTATTCAGGTCCCCCTTTTTTTCCGTCACTTATGATAGATACGGCACTCTAATAGCCTTGAAGCTGTTCGCTGGGGTTTCTGCTCTAATGACTGTCTACCAGCATGAATATCTACCATTCATAACACTCTTTTTACACCCTCTTGCTAATTGTAGTTGACTGCTGCTTTTCACGCAGTTCCAGCAACTGCTTTTTGTAGGCAAATTGTTTATGTATGTTTTATGTAATAGCCCTCATTTGCCTCTCATAAACCCAAATAGAACGTTTCTTTCCACAGAGCTTTACAACCGAACCGAATGAAAAATATAACTTCTTCCAACCTGCTGTGTGCGGATGATGTTTTCTGGATACGCAAAATCATGGTGAAACTGGTGCCAGATGGGCCAGTCCCGTGGATCATCTGTAAATGCGCAGGCACCCAGATTGACCTAGGACAGGGATCTGCAAGCTCTCTCTCTCTAGAGCCACATGTGGCTCAGTATAGAACCAAATGTGGCACTTCCAAAAAGAAAATGAAATCTGTAAGTTAAGATACATCGGAGGGGTTAGTGGGAGGCTGGAAGACCCAGTACGGGAAAGGGATGGAACTCCTTGCCCCAGGATGTGGTGAAGGCTGCCAGCTTAGAAGGCTTTAAAAAGGGAGTGGACTTGTTCATGGAGGATAGGGCTATCCATGGCTTCTAGCCAAAATGAATACTAGTTAGGGTTGCAAGGTCCCTCTTTGCCACCAGTGGAAGGCTTTTAGGGTGGAGCCTGAGGAGGGCAGGGTTTGGGGAGGGGAGGGACCTCAAAGCCATAAAGTCCAATTACCAAAGCGGCCATTTTTTCCAGGTGAACTATCTCTGGAGATCAGCTGGAGATCAGTTGTAATAGCTGGAGATCAGTTATAATAGCAGGAGATCTCCAGCTACTACCTGGAGGTTGGCAACTCTAGTCATGATGCACACCTATTCTCTCTAGTATCAGAAGAGCATGCCTATTATATTAGGTGCTGTGGAACACAGGCAGGATGCTACTGCTGTCATCTGATTTGTGGGCTTCCTAGAGGCATCTGATTGGCCACTATGTGAACAAACTGCTGGACCTGATGGGCCTTGGTCTGATCTAGCATGGCTTTTTGTATGTTCTTATGACTAAAGGACTAAAGAGCTTTAGTCTTTATAGCACCAAAGAGCTTATCTGGTAGGGCTGCCAGGTTACAAAGCTCACATTTACAATTCTAAAAATACCTGCAATCCCATTTTTCATGTACAGCTGTGATAACAAATAGGTCAAGGTGTGAGAATTGTGAAAGCCCACTTATATGTGAGCTGAGCAGCCAAATTTTTAAAGGGACAGCAAATATATAGAATTGCCATGTCATGATGATTCAGACCTTTACAAGGCAGAAACCAAAAAGCTGTACAGCTGTACATGAAAAATTGGATCCACAGGTATTTTTAGAATTCTAAATATAAGCTTTTAAACTTTAAATGCAGGTCTTTAGTTTTGCATTGTTTCCAAAGTTTCTCCATTGAATTTATGCAATTTTTAATTTTTGTTACAGTTTCATTTAAATGGCATTTAAAAAATTAAAGACAGTTGCAAAACATTCCTCCCCCCCACTCCTCAAAATGAGCAAAACTAAAAGGCTTGCAATGGCAGTATAGAAAATGTACAACCAATGAAAAGGGAAATATTCATACACCCCTAATCAAGACTCAGCAAATACAACTGCTGTTTTCAGGTTGCAACCAGTTGCCGTAATCACCTCAGGAGCTCAGGAATTAATTAGACCCAGAGATAAGCAGAGACAAGGTAAGTGTTTGGTTGTTTGACTGCACAGTCTGCTTTGTGTTGTTTCTGAAATAAATACTTCAGAGGTGCCTCAGATTGTGTCTGCTGTTCTCTCCATGCAGTCCCTGAAAGAGGAAACAAAAATAGCCATGTTAACATTGTCATTCACCCAGTGCTATCAGATTGATGGCACAAATAGACATGGTGGCATCCCCAGGTCCAATCTGGGGCCATCACTGCTATTTTTGTTCCCAATGAGAGATTTTAAAAAACCTATTAAGATTAAATGTGTTACTGTTAGGGGAATTATTGGATAGGTTTGCTGGGATTCCATTTTCTGGGTGGCTTTGTGATTGTAAACCTGGGAAATTAGATACTATTTGGCATTTTTTATTGACTGTAATAAATATAGATATATACTGATGATACCTCATTACTGGCAGAAAATACTGCTGACAGTTAAAAGAGAAAGTGCCAAAGCAGGACTGCAGCTGAACATCAAGAAGACAAAAGTAATGACTACAGGAGAATTTCACAACTTTAAGGTTGACAATGAGGAAATTTAAATTGCTGAAGATTTTCTATTCCTTGGCTCCATCATCAACCAAAAGGGAGACTGCAGCCAAGAAATCAGAAGGCGAATGAGACTGGGAAGGGCAGCCATGAAGGAGCTAGAAAAGATTCTTAAGTGTAAGGATGTGTCACTGGCAACCAAGATCAGGTTAATTCATGCCATCATGTTCCCTATTACTATGTATGGGTGTGAGAGCTGGACAATGAAGAAAGCTGATAGGAAGACAGTAGATTCCTCTTAAATGTGGTGTTGGAGGAGAGTGTTTTGGATACCTTGGACTGCCAAAAAACAACAACAAATCAGTGGGTTTTAGATCAAATCAAGCCTGAACTGACCCTAGAAGCTAAAATGACTAAACTGAGGCTGTCGTACTTTGGACACATTTTGAGAAATGTCACTGAAAAAGAGGAAGACCCAACAAGAGATGGATTGACTCTATAAAAGAAGCCAAGGCCCTCAATTTGCAAGATCTGAGCAAGGCTGTTAAGAATAGGACACTTTGGAGGACTTTGATTCATAGGGTGTCCATGAGTCGGAAGCGTCTTGATGGCACTTAACACACACACATTAAATATAGTATTGCCCGAGACAAGTGGATTACCATTAACATTAAAATATGAACTCCAGCTTCAGAGCTAGGGATCGTTACTAAGTTGTTAGCTGATGTCGATCCTCATGTGATTCTTGCAGTGGTAAAAGTTTTGTCTATGGCATGTAATAATGATATTCTAAGAAATAAATACTGCATTTATTTGCTTTGACTAATTGGTCTGAGAACATTAATAAATTGCATGGAATAGAGGAAGACTGCAATGGGATGGGGGAACCAGCAGGGATTGCCACCCCCTGCTCAGCAAACGGAAATGCAGCTCAATTGCAGGAACTGTGTGGTTGGATTCACAGGCCTCTAGAATCTCCACACTGTGCCTTGGATTAACATACCCAGATGTATAGCTCCTTTTTGTGCCCTATCAACAAATATTTGATGTTAATTGCTTTCTACACATATGCAGAGCAGAACAATATTTCTCATACATTTGTTTACCACAATGAATTATACAAAGAGACTATTAACATTTTTTGACAGCTTCTTGTGATAAATCACAATCATCCCTCAGCAGCCACTCCAGTGATTAATGTTTCTCTTTCCTGGTTCATCTTACTGGCTCTTTCTCTCTCTCTCCGTATATTGTTCAAATAGCCTTTGTGGGTTCTTCTCCCTCCTGCCAGCTGCTCTGAATAAAGTTTTGAACACCCCCATGTTGTCTTCCACTGTCTTTACCCTGGCGGTCTTTCAGCCTAGCTTCTAGTATATCATTCTTGTCAAGTGATAGCAAAACATCCCACCACACCTGCCCTGTTCATACTGTCAAGAGATTGAACTGTAGTTCTACCCTGTATCTTCCCAGTGTGTTCATTTGTGGCCTTGGACAAAGGAGATGTTTGCATAATTTCACCCCCTTGTGTTCTTGTTGCAATTTCTAATCATGAGGATTTGAATTCTGAATTGCCATCTGTCCTCACTAGAACTTCAATAGATGAAGGGATTAATCATGTGCCTATTTCTTCCCCCCATTAAAAGCTTCATTGGGAAATCAATTCATATCTTGACACTTCTTTACTAAAACTTCTTTACCCTCTATGGGCACATTACATCTGGCACCTTCATGCTGTATGCCATAATAATGAGTTAACATGCTGTATGCCATAATAACGAGAAATGACGTGACACAGCAGTCTGTCTGTGATCAATGGTACTTTACTCACTAATGTATGCAGGACACATTACCACCCTAAGACATTTGGGGCCTAAATATTCACCCCATATTTGAACAAGAACATGGGGTGGGTCCTACCAAGATAGAGGGAGGAAAAATTAGCATTCCACCAACACTTCTGGAATCTGCGACCTAAAGTCAACTCCCTCACTTTGGGAGCAGTTTGTGACGGATAAGGGGTTAATCTGCGGCAAGAGCTGACAGACGAAGAGTGAGTGGAGCCAGAGAGCTGACACCCTGAGCTCTGAGAGACAGAAAGCATTTGAAGCTTGGGACCCAGCCTGGATAGAAGGCTGTGAAAGTAGTCGAAGCTTGGGACCCAGCCAGAGAAGGCTGTGACAGATTGGAAGCTTGGTAGCGAGACTGAGTGGAAGCCAGACTGTACTCTGTGAACCTGAGGGGTTCTGTTAAAGCCAAAGCTACTGAAACACACAACCTGTGGTAGTGACAGGAGTGAGAATTGGGTTAGAGAGGGCCCATTCTCAAGTCACAAGGGGAATTAGTCTCTGAGGTAGAGCTATTCCGGTAGCAGGGAGGTGTGGAGGATTACAGCCACTGAGGTGGGGTAGTCAGGGAGAGCTAGGCTGGGGACAGAGTCTGAGAGTCTGAATCTAAGAAACAGTTCTAAGGGACAGAACTAAGCTTGAAACTAAGAATGAAAGGAACTTGAGCAAAGAAAACATCTAAGCTATATCTCTAAAGTAATCCTGCGTATATAAATCTGACTCTGAGTTTTCCCTTCAATTCTGCCTTTTCCTTGAAAATCAATCTCTGTGAGTTCTGTTCAATAAACTTTCCTGTTTTGTCTGTTTAAGTTAAAAAGCCTCTTGTGTCATATTTCTCTCTGAGGTAAATACTGGTGTGGGACTGGAGGAGAAGGAAAATAATCTCCTCACAAATATACTCAGGCCAACGCTTTTCCCTCAGCATATACAGCCGGGCTGAGAGAGTGGGATATTGAAGAGGTTGAAAGGGGGGGTGCATCATACAGGTATACTTGTTATTCAGAAGGGCTCCCCCCACCCCAGAAAGTGCATTTAAGATTACTGCCTTTGCTTTGTGTTAAGGCAAGCGTGGCAAAAAGAAGAAATGAGCATAGGACCTCCAAATACTTTTAAGCATAGCTTACAGTGCAATCTTAAAGTTTAACAATCTGACTGGGCATGTACAGAAACCAATTTTCTTCATTTTGGACCAAGCTACCAGGGGGGTGTTTATTTAATAATAATAAACTTATGATTTGCATATGATATTCTGAAAATGACAGAACACTTGGAAGGGTATCAAAGCCTTGGAGAAGGACTTTTGTAAGCATGGTTATCTTGCTGGTTTGACAAGAAGAGATTCTTGATCTTACCGTCTTGTATTCAGTAGGTCTAATACTAACCAGTCCCAACTAGACCAGACTGGTTGAGCTTTTCTAATAAGGTGGGTAGACTTATAGTGCAAATCCTAAGCAGAGTTAGACCTTTCAACAGACTTAGAAGGGTGTAACTCTACTTAAGATTACGCATCAAACCAACCACTCCTCTGCCAGTTCCTAATTGAGACAGATGGCCTCTAACCAGGTCTATTTATGGTCAACAAGCTGAAGCCTCACCCACCCACCTCATGTAGCGTTATCACAAAGGGTCTTCTTTCTGCCCTCTGACACCTACCTAGAAAACCCCTTTTAACTTCAGCATCTTGGAAACCACCTTAGCCCTGCATATATCATAGGGTTGCCAACCTCCAGGTAGTAGCTGGAGATCTCCTGCTATTACAACTGATCTCCAACCTGAAAATGGCCACTGGCATTGAAGTCCCTCCCCTCTCCAAAACCCACTCTCCTCAGGCTCTGCCCCAAAAATCTCCAGGTATTTCCCAAACCGAAGCTGGCATCCCTAATATCTCAGAGTAGCTTATGAGTAGGATGAGGAATAATTAAGGCTTCTTGAGCCTTGGACACTCCTATTCAGCAAGATCAAAGGAGTTCTAGGATATGTCTTTTCCAGAATGCTCAACCAGGGCCAGTTGTGGGGGCAGGAAAGCCATTTGGCCTGGGCCTCAAGTTCTGAGGGGACCTCAGATTTAGGAACTTGTTCATTTTTTGGCATTTGGTAACTTCTGTGGCATGCTTTGAGGCACATCCCTTTAAGAACAAAATGTGACACACTCTCTCAGTGTAGAGCTGCGAAGTTTTAGCCATTTATTTCATTTATATTCTGTCTTTCTCCCTAGTGGGGACCCAAAACAGCTTACGTCTCGTCTCCTCCATTTCATTCTTACTACAATCCTGGGAGGTAGGTTAGGCTGTGAGTGACTGGCCCGAGGCCACCCAGCAAGCTTCCATTTAAGAGTGGGGATTCAGACATGGGTCTCCCAGATTCTAGTCCAACCACTAATGGATGCAGATTTTGTCACTTGTTTTTTTAAAGCCTTGTTTCGTTTTCATATCTTGTTGTTTTTCAATTTATTATGCCTCAAACACTGAAGTGGCTCAAACTTCTCTGGACCTCTTAGAAGGCCTATGTTCATCATACATAGTAAGAAACCAGGTAGCCTGAATTTTTTCATTTTACAAAGTCCCTGGCTCCTGGGACCAGGTTTCAGATTACAGGTGGTACCAAGCTCCCTAGTTCATGTGATGGGTTCCCTTCATTACTACTTTAGAAGTCTCCAAGGGGACTATTACTTGCCCTTCCACACCTCCATTCAAGGACCCTTGTGGTCTTTTGTCTGGATCTCATCTCCATGTGCCTGACTGAGGAAGACAGTGTGATCTCCGATTCTGCATTACTTTGTTTACTCAGTTCAGATCAGCACACGTTCACTACAGACAATATAGGATTGAATCAGCTAGCCCAGGTCCCTATCCTATCCTTTTCTGGCTGGCAAAAACTCCAGTGTAGGATTTCACTATGGGTGAAATTTGAAAGCATTGTACTGTTGTGGATTATTACATGTATGTACACAAATGGTCTGTTTCCAATGATACGTTGTTTGGCCTGATATGCTTTGTATTCTTCCAGCAATACAGAAAGCTACGTGTTCAACAAAATGATGTCAAAGGCTCCAGCACTAAAACTTTGATTTTTTCAGCGCTGTGTAAAGTTTACTGCTGTTAATTTCAGACAGAACAGAGACAGAAATGAATAGAACAGCATATTTCAAAGTCCACGCTGCCCACGCAGATATGAAGTGCAGCAATTAAAGTGGACTCTTGAAAGAGAATTAAAGTTAATGGGATATCCTACAGTTTCTTGGAAAGGAAGAGACAATGCAGACTTCTTTACTCCAAAGTAACCAGCTTTCCTCCAATCCAATTCATTTTAAAAAAAAAGTATTAATAAACACTTATTTCCATTCTCTTTTTTTTCTACTGTTTGAATTGCTTCTTCTTTTTTGTCTTTTTTATTACTCTGCTTACTCGTCAGTGTTCCTGATGTTGGTGGAATATCTAACTTTGGAAGTCACTTGACAGCACTTAACATACACACACCAACAAGGCAAGATCTTTTTAAAAGATCCAGTGAATACAGCCATAACTTAGCTTCAGTGAATGCATATAAACAGATAAAAAGTGATACTGGAAAAATGAAAAACTAATCACGGTTGATACAAGATAACAGGAATGCATACTGGGGAGAAGATTTGGGATTTAGATTCACTGCTATCTTGCCAGGCTATTGATAGTATAGATGATGTTGAACATCTGATTTATTTTGTTATTAGCCACCAAATTCCTGTTCTGACTTTGCTTTTCTCTTGAATGAATTCCGTTTTCAGATGAATGAAAGAAAAGCAATCCCTTCTAGTCCTGCTCTTGATTGTCTGCCTTCCACTCAGTGCTGTTGAACTGATTGAAGAGAGGGACAGAGATTAAGGGGACAGCTGTCAAGGTCAAAAATTTGTATTCAGAAGGCTGTCATTGGAGACTTGCAATCTGCAACTGGGGCTTTGATCTACAGAGTTTCACCAGACTCAGTATTATCACTCATGCATTTCAATATTTACATGAGACAATTGAATAAGTTCCTCTGCATCTTTGGGACTAGGCATCACCAATATGCTAATGACACAGTGGTATCTTTCTTTCAGTAAGGTTCCAGATGTGTTTGTGACTTAGGCTGGTACTTTGATGTAGTCAAGTGGCTGAAGAACAACAAGTCCTCTCCCCCAAATTGTCCTAGTTTTTCCTTTGTAAAAATTGAAAAAAGTCCTTGGCGCTTCACATCTCTAACAGGAATATGGCTGCAGACCACAACACCTGCCTCTGTCTGGTGGCAGAATCTTTGCTAGCCTGCTGCCTTCTGGCTGGCCCAGCAACAGTAAGCTGAGGAAGGAGATAACAAGGCCCATCATCAGAAGGTCAGGGGCTCAGGAAAGGCAACCACCCAGGCAAATGGTAATGCTGATACAACAGAGCAGAATTTACTCCCTGCTTTAGATGAGTTATGTCTTGCTTTGACAGTCTCTGGTAAGAACTTGGTAGTCTTGGTGGATCCATCCCTCTTGCTGGAATAAATAGTGTGGTATCCAAAACTACTTCCTTTCCACTATGTTTATACTGTCCCTTATTTAGACTAGGCATGTATAGACATACAGATAAATGTTAAAATGATGCACAGGAAGCTGCAGATGCTATGACTAAGGGCATAAATAGTGATTTAGCTTCTCCAAGAAGTATGTGAACACCTTCCAAATGTGTAAAGTGACCAATCCTAATCCTCCCAAGATATTTATTAAAAGGATCCTTATTAAAATATTCTTAGTCAACAAGCACAGAAATACCTCTGGAAACTGAGAGAGGCAGGTTCTTGATCTGTATGCACAATGGTTTCTTCTCTCAGTAAATCTTCATATCCCATTATGCATTCCTATCAAAGAACACCAGATCCATTGTTTGTGATTAGCAATTTAAGGCCGAAATCACAGCCAGCTCTAATTTCCTTGTTATTAGAGAAAAATGGATAAAATGAAAATAGCTTTTGTTAAAACTCTGCTCACAAAATGAGGTAAGAACAGAAACAAATATTTTCTAATAGAATGGTACTCACAGACAAAATAGTTCAACTGTTTATTTGAATGTTGTACCAACAAAAGTACCTCTGATAAATTTGCAATAGGCCATTCCAAAATCTATGCCTTGAAATCTCCTTCAATATTCTACAATGAAGAAATCATCTTCTTGGATTAAGGATATGTTAGGAAACATTCAAGTCTGAGATATATTAGAAACAGATGTAGGACAATGCTATGAAATTATATACTTGACCAAATTTTCAGCACAGCATACACTCACTATGATTCAGTATTTATATATTATACATGTATTGATGCATTTTTTAAAAGTAGTCCATTGAGGAATACAATGGGCTTTGTAATATTCATCTCCAGTACAATGTTTAAGTTCTATTAAACCAGTTAAATTAAGAATTATGGTCTGGATTGCCCAGGCTATTGCTACTTAGAGTATCAGGACCCTGGTTTTGATCAGCGACCTGAAAACTGATACTGAAGGAAAGACACTAGATCATGTGAGGGTGGAGACAATTCAGTCTATAGCACAGCCAAGTACGGACACTATTGAAGAGACCCCAGAGCCAATACCAAATAAGGATCCATTAGGCAGAACCCTGTATTCTGGTCCCCCAAACCTCCCATGCACAAACTCCACAGCCTGAAAAATCTAAAAGAACTGCCACATTGCCATCCAAAGATGCATGGTGTACTCACCATCTCACTAAAGACGCCAATGAATGGCAGTTGAGTGCAAGACTCCACACGAGGATAGCTACTCCTTTAAAACCTCCACTCCTCAGAGAGGCATCAAAGTATGGGACAAGTAGTTGAGTTTCCAGCAGAATAGTCCTAAGCAGAGTTGCACAGAGACATACCTTTCTAAGCCCATTGTCTTCAGTGAACTTAGAAGCACACACTTAGATATAAACCCTGCTTAAGACTGCAATGTAAAAGCTTGCTGGAGCACATTGTTAGCTGTCTAGGAGCTGTCCTTGGTGCTGCGGACCATGCCTCTCTCTTTGTTTTCTGATTGCTCTTTAACGCCTGGCCTAATAAAAGCTATCATGTTGCCTTATATCGTTATGATTGGGTCATTATTACAATATCAGTTTCTTTTTACCATGTGATTACAATTTTAAAAAAATCATTCAAATTTCTCACCCATTGTTTACATATAAACGGTTTACATTTTAGATTGTATAAATGGCTCACACAATTATTTAGTTCCCCCCATTTCTCCCCGCCCCCAGGTTTTCAGTGCAATCCTAAACAGAGTTACTCCATTCTAAACCCATTGAAATGAATGGGCTTAGACTGGAGTAATTCTCTTTAGGATTGCACTGTTAGAATTTGGACAGAAATGCTGTATTTTCCATTTAAAATAATTTTACTTTATGGTATGTATTTTAACAATTGGTGCCACTGAGGAAGACCTATTGACCAAAACACGATTAGTTTTAATGGAAAATGTATTAAAGTTTTGTTTGTTTTTTAGTTTATTGCATGTAACCCTTTAGAATTCATTCTGTTATTAGGCTTTTTATTTTAAAAAAAACATATATTGAGCCATCACCGTCCATTGTAAATGTTTTTTTCATCTCAGTGGATTTTTAAAAGCTGTTTTAAAATTGGGTGTAATAATAATAATAATAATAAATTTTAATACAGTCAGACCAGTAAAATTGGGTGTAGAAAGTTGCTGCAGAAGAAATAAAATAAAACCTGGTCTGGTTTTATGGTGCGTCATGGTACCTAAGGTTTCACATAATAGCCACATAATATTCTTCCAGGCCTGGGCTACTGTGGATAGATATCCACATTCCTTATTAGACAGTAGATATAACAGCTGAGTGAGCAAAGAAATGAAAACTGCAGGGATGCTCATCATCTGTGCTTTTATGAGATGTAATGGTTTTTATGTCACTGCAGCTAAGTACAATATTTGATCATATTAATGTTTTTTATCTAATTTGGAGGCAGCCTTGTAGACCAGCCTTTCTACAAATGACATTTAGTAACTAATCTGTGAATACTTGCAGTTCCTTCTGAATGGCCCATTATCTTTTGTGTGCACACATCTCTGTGAGTGTGTGTGAGCACTCATCTAAGCGCCACTGGAAAGCCACCTCTAGATACCAGCCAAAAGAAGGAAGTACTTGCTCTTTCAGTAGCTTGGCATTTGCTTCTTCAAATATAAATCGGTTCGGTTGCTCAGCTTTGGCTCTAACTCCTTTATGAATGTAATATTTGTCAGTATCACAGGATAGAAATCATAATACATAATATTTCAAGGGAGTGAAACAATACATTCCTGCCAGTAGATGGCAAGAATTATACACACTGTGTAGAATAACATTTCAGCTTCTGAGCTGAAATGTAGCAGGCACTGCCAGTGGGCAAATAAAAATCATGTTTCAGCCCTTCAATAATTCATCAATTCCACCTAAACTTTACACACACACACACACACACACTGCCAAGACTGCATGAAATGTTATTTGCTAATGCCAACACCCCTTCTCAGCAAAAGGGTATAAAGAGTTACCCCTCAGCCCCGCTCTTTGTAGCTGGTTTTGGACTCATCCAGTTATCCCAATGTCACAGTTGGTTTCTTGCTTCTTTGCTCCACAAACCCACTTTGCTGCACCTTCTTGCCCACTTGGTTTCAGCTCCCAATGCCACTTCATCGACGCCAAGGGAAACCCTCTCTTCTCTCCCAGATCAGACTCATATGTCTTGTTTCCCCACTTTTTAGTTTTATTTTTACTGTAGGCAAGTAGTTTGCCGGGGAAAGGTTTTTGAATTGTATTTGCATTTCATCGCTGCATTTTCCTTTCTGTAATCATTTTGCTTGGTATGTCACTCAACTTAATTTGGTCTCTTTCCTGTTTATTAAATAAAACCCTTTTCTGTTTAAAAAGCTTATTTGGGGGCAGAGCCTGAGGAAGGCAGGGTTTGGGGAGGGGAGGGACTTTGATGCCATAGAGTCCAATGGCCAAAGCAGCCATTTTCTTCAAGTGAACTGATCTCTATTGGCTGGAGATCAGTTGTAATAGCAGGAGATCTTCAGCTAGTACCTGGAGATTGGCAACCTTAGCTCAACTGGTTGCACATAAGCCCATCCCAGAGCCTTAGAATGGGGACAATCATTCTTCACAGGATCCTGGCCAAAGAACAGTGCAGCAGGCCATCTGAGCCTGATCACTTCCCATCCTATTTGAGACTAGGCTTGAGGAAAGTGCCTTGCTGGATCAACCCCTCGTCTAGGTGCAAGCAAGTGTTCAGTTCCTGCTCCTTGTCTCCAGTTTCAACTCCTGGCTGCCAGCACCTATTGACACTCCCAATCCTCCCTGTCTAGACCTGAGTGCACTGCTGCAGAGGAGACCTGACAGGACTGGCCTGCAGAGCTCAGGACACTTGGTATACATAGGGTTAAGATCTCAGAATATTGAAAATATCACAAATACATGCATTTGTATTATGATAGCTATGGTTGCCAGCCTCCAGGTACTAGCAGGAGATCTACTGCTATTACAACTGATCTCCAGCTGAAAGAGATCAGTTCACCTGGAAAAAATGGCTGCTTTGGCAATTGGACTCTATGGCACTGAAGTCCCTCCCCTCCCCAAACCCTGCCTTCCTTAGGCTTTGCCCCCCAAACCTCCCGCCGATAGCAAAGAGGGTCCTGGCAACCCTAATGATAGCAAGAGGACACTTTTGACCATTAGGGGCACTTCACGTATATGCTGATTTGGTAACAGCATGGTGCATCAGCATCTTATAATTTGCTGATTTGGTAACAGCATGGTGCATCAGCATCTTATAATTTAATAGTCAAGTGTGGACCAGTCTGCAAATAATGCATGGATCAGGGCTACACTAACACAAAACAGATGTTCCTGCAAACTTGGGGCAGTTTGCAGTAAAATCTGAAAATCTTTTTAAAAATACAGTGCAGGGGTAAATCTCCCCCCCCCCCCAAATAAAGGAGCACCATTTTATGCCATTAAAGGCTTTGGTATTGGTAATAAAAGAGCACTTGTGCAGACTGGACATGATCTCCTAGAGAAAATAGGTTTTAAAGAGTTCAGTAATCCTAGCATAATGTGCAGCTTGCCCCTCCATTTCTTATAATGAAAACTGTTTGACCACTGGACCAGCTCCACAGATAATTATTTTGAAAGCTTTGTGAACAAGCAAGTAGTTGATTAAGAATGTCCATTATTCATTCTGTATAAGAGCACAGAAGCAACTGCACTGAAGTCAGTCTAAGACTGAAACTCACATGAGTTGTGCACAAAATGAAAACTGTCACAGCAAACCCTGAGCTCAAAGCCTCTAAAACAATAACTAAATGAGAAATGTGATTACTAAAAGGTGTTATCATAGCAAACAGATGTATCTGAAAATGTTCAGTAGTATTTTGTCCACTAGATGTCATTGTTATATAGCATTTTTTTTAAAAAAAGAAACTGCACTTGTTTTCATGCCTTATGCACTACACTCATCACTACACATTAGCTCCAAAGGTCTGTAATAAATCCTTTTGGTAGGAGACAATTTTAGGAAGAGGAGGAAAGGAGATGTTTCTTTTCCTTCAACCTTTGTTTTTATCATGCACTTAACCACCACCCCCTTCCATCATCACTTTCGCTCTTCAGGGTTCCAGGCATGTGTTCACTCTTTGTGCTTTTGTGTCATACAGGGGTGCACTTAATGCACAAGAAAATTCAGACATCGATACCAGCCAATGCAAGTGTCACTTTATGTCAATAGCAGACTTCAAAGGAAGCTGATTTGTCCTATCAAAGTAAATACTGGTCTTCATACTACCTGGTACACTGTACACAGCGCTTTGACAGTGCAATCCTAAACAGAGTTACACCCTTCTAAACCTATTGACTTTAATGGACTAACAATGCCATCCTAAGCAGAACTGTTCCAAATCTTACTCAGGTCTATTTAGTGGGACTTTGTACCAAGAAAATGTTCTTAGGATTGTACTGTTAGGAATAGGATTGCCAGCTCCAGGTTGGGAAATTCCTAGAGATGTGAGAGTGGAGCCTGGGGAGAACGGGGTTTGGGGAAGGCGAGGACTTCCAAAGGGTATAATACCATACAGCTCCTCTCCAAAGCAGCCATTCTCTCCAGGGGAAGTGATCTCTGTATTATGGAGATCAGTGGTAATTCTGGAAGATCTCCAGCCCCCACCTGGAGGTGGCAACCCTAGTCAGGAGAGTGTAATTCTGCTTGGGACGCCACTGTCAGCTACTTAGCCAAAGCATCAATATGCTCTACACATACTATACATGGTAAGTTTAGAACATATTGTAACATGATATAGTGGGGAAAACATGAATGAATAATGACAAAGTATCTTTTCTGGGCTGGCAGAGATTAATTCACAGTGCTCACCCTACACTTATGCTACCTGCACATACATCTCCTTAAAGGAGACAGGTCTCCATTTTCCTCCTACATCTCAAGACAAATGCTGGGGTCAATGTTGTTTAAGCTTTATTTAAGTGCTACATTAAGATCTTAAGTGGAGGTTAACAGTACAATCCTAAATACAGTTTCACGTTTTTAAATTTATTGCAGTCAATGAGCTTAGAAGGGTGTAACTCCACTCAGATTGGCACTGTCAGTAATCACCTTAGGCTGAGTTGAATTTCAGCATTTTGTTAGTGATGTCAACCTAAATCTGCATTATTCTAAAAATAGCAAATTTATCTTCTGTCAACTGTACACCTTAGACCTTCATGCATAACATTTCCCATCCATTCAGTGAGAGAGGTAATAACTATGTGAGGTCATGTCTTTGTATACCCAGAGTGAATGGAAAAGTTTTATGTGTACAGTAAAACCCCTACAAGGAATCAGGCAATTTATGTGGAAGAAATTTCAGTGGAACTTACTTCAAAGTTAAGTGTGCTTAAGATCACAACCCGAGTTAGTTGGGAGCATTTGTTATACGCCCAACACTATGTATTGTCCTTGGGGAAAGAAATATAGAGAAGCATGTATCACTGTTCTGTTTCAAGGCTAGGAGAATTATCTGTCTCTCAGAACCTCCAAGTAATTTATCTTCCCAGTGGAGAGACAAGCTGCCAATGAAACATTTGTATATTGCTGGGTCAAATGGTTTACCATCCAAATCACCCACAGAATTGTGACATACAAAGTAACTAAATTATGCTGCACACAATTAAAGTGACCCAGAGGTCCTGAAGGTACTTTTGCACATTAAGATCTGCCTGACATGGAAGCCAAATGGAGCCTCATCTAGAATGGGTGACATCTGTTGCAACATAGAAAAAGAAGAGTTGGTTTTTATATGCTGACTTTACCTTTTGAGGAGAATCAAACCAGCTTTACAATCTCCTTCCCTTCATTTCCCCACAACAGATACTTTGGGAGATAGGTGGGGCTTGTCAGCTACACCAGCCTTGAGTAGCTGGCAAAGGTTCAGGCCATTCTGGGAACATCGCCAAAGCCGACACAGGTGCCTTTCTCAAGGCCGAGCTGACTGGCCGGCTCTGCCTGACACTTTGTTTTGACTTTCTGTGTGTGAGAATGAAGAACTCTGTTATCATGGTTGCTTTGAACATTGCTTTGAATTACTCAGCGCGCTTTTGCTCGACACTCTGTATATACCCTATGCTTGTAGATTTCCCTTCAGTACTCTCATTGCCATTCCCAAAGTCAGATTCTGTAACCTGCTTTGTAGTCTCATTAAACTAGCTTTCCAAGGATTACCTGTCTGGACCTACCTGTTTGTGGGACATACCTTGTGGGCCCAGAGCTGACATTGACCTCATCCTCCTTGATGTTTGCCTGTCACCTATTTTACTTTCTGCTAGGTGCCACACCAAAAAACATCTTTTTACCCAGGCTTTTAATAAGAGGT
Organism: Euleptes europaea; assembly: GCF_029931775.1. Classification (NCBI taxonomy): domain Eukaryota; kingdom Metazoa; phylum Chordata; class Lepidosauria; order Squamata; family Sphaerodactylidae; genus Euleptes; species Euleptes europaea. Next base: position 59,755,524 of record NC_079314.1, read on the forward strand.
TTCATCTTACCAGCTTTTTGGATGGCCTGTTTCTGTTCATGGATAGTCCAATGGATTTTTATGTCCAATGGATTTTTTTAAAAAAATGGCTTGTTTTTATATTGCCACAGTGTTTTAATTGTAAGCTGCATTGAGCAGGACTCTAAAGAGTGGCATGGAGATATTCTAAATAAATAAACTTCCACACACCATTGGATATTGCAGTATCATTGTGTTTGCAACTGGATAGTCATCTCCGCTCAGGATGATCCAGCGTCAAATTATTGCTGTAATATCCAGCGATGTGTGAATATAGCCCATATGAAGTCAGAAACCGTTACAGTTCATTTGTCACACCTCAGGTCTAAAATAAATGTATGCTTAACAAGACTTGAGAAAACAGCAAATGTGCATTTAGCTCCCTCCACCCCAGTAGAACATCCCATTGGCATGACATCAGAAGTCAATTTTACCAGACAGAAAGGTACAAGAGAATTTATGTATTTAGGGAAATATCTAGTTTGTCTCTCATTTTTACATTATTCACAGTGCAATCATAAGAACATAAGAAAAGACATGCTGGATCAGACCAAGGCCCATTAAGTCCATCAGTCTGTTCACACAGTGGCCTCTAGGAAGTCCACAAAGAAGACGACTGCAGAGTTACTCCTGTGCAGAATTACTCCAGTCTAAGCCCATGGTGGTGGTGGAAAGTGCTGTTAAGTCACAGCTGACTTATGGCAAACTCAAAGGGTTTTCAAGTCAAAGGGTTTTCAAGACATTTGGTTTGGCCCTTCGAGGGCTCTGGCAGATCTCTAGCTCAGAAGTATTTAAGACTGGCGATCCGCCTCCTCCCACAGACAGGAATAGCCTCTATTCAAGGCGGATGTGAGTTTGTTTTGCTGAGAAAAGGAACCTTTTCCCCCCTTGCAGAAGAGTCGTTAGCTATGGAGCTGCTAGGACTGCCCCAAGAAATTTTGTTAACCCTTTCCCACCTGGGCCATGGAGAAACGTATTCCCTCTGTACTACAAGAGGGCTGGGTGCTAAGTGGTTACAATGGAGGGGTTAAAAGGAGCAGGGCCAGAATGTGCGGGGGGGGGGGGGAGGTTCTTAGCCAGTGGGTCCTCATTTCACCCCTGCAGGCAGAGGTAGCAGGAGCCGGCTGTAGAATCCGGCCCCGACCAAGTGGAGCAGGAGCAACTCCGGCGTGTGGCTGGACGGCTACGCCTGGCTGGTGCAACAGAACATCCTGTGCCACCAGGTTGGCGAGTGGCCACCGGTTGGATGCCTGCCTGCTTGTCCATGGGGGGTCATCTGGGGCAGCTGCCTGCTTGGGGCTTGGTCAGCTAATTTTTAAGTTGATAATTTTGTATGGCCAGCGAATAATGTTATAAATATCCAAATGGCCCTTGGTGGAAAAAAGTTTCCCCACCCCTGCTCTAGGCTGATCCTGCATTGAGCAGGGGGCTGGACTAGATGGCCTGTATGGCCCCTTCTATGATTCTATGATGATACAGAGCAGGGTTCAGCAACCTCTGGCATGCATACCAAATGAAGAAGAAGAGTTGGTTTTTATTCCCCAATTTTCTCTACTTTAAGGAGTCTCAAACTGGCTTACAATCGCCTTCCCTTCCTCGCCCCACAACAGACACCTTGTGAGGTAAGTGGGGCTGTGACTCACCTGGCAGGCTTCATGCATAGGAGTGTGGAAACAAAATCCAGTTCACCAGATTAGAGTCTGCTGCTCCTGTGGAGGAGTGGGGAATGTCCACTGCTCCTAACCACTACACCACGCTGGCTCTCTCTGGTATGGCAACATTTTGCTTTGCTCCTTTGCTCTATTCCCAAAGTAGGGATGTAGTTGAGCTGGGATATGACATAGAGCAGCTCTGGGTCTTTGGACCTCAAGTAGTGGCATCACCATCCACACCTCCTCCTGGACGTTGCCTCCAGTGACAGTAATTGGTGCTGTACCGCACAGGTGCAGTACACTGCTGCCTCATGTGCTCAGACCCTGAGGTGGATGTGGGAGGCTGCTGGCCTCATGTGTGGTGTCACTATCTAAGGACCAAAGGCCTTCACTGTCCCTCTCAGTTGGGTCTCTGTGGCCTCAAGGGACTGGATCTCTCCAGACCACCAGCAGTGTCTCTATGCAACAAATGTGATGTGTCTGGCCAAGTCATGCCCCCCCTTCTCCTTTTGTTTATCAGCACACCAACATTTCTACAAGTCAATGTCATGGGCTTTGGACTAAAAAGTTGCCTATTCCTCATCTTTAAAGGCCTCTAATACATTTTTTCTTCATAAAAGTTATTTCCCTGTGTTTCCATGTCTGGTGATCAAAACAGCAGTCGATTGTGGGACTGAGAGCAAAGAGCTCCATCAAAAACCCTCAAGCCTGCAGAGCTATAACTAACTAGTTTTGCGCCCAAGGCAAGATTATACAATTGCACCCCCTATACTTTCACATTAGTTATTTTGGTAAAAAGGTAAATGCATAAATAATAAGAGTAATAATAACATTTATTTTTGTCATTATATACTTTTTCTGCACCCCTCAGCTTCATGTGCCTGAGGCAAGTGCCTCATTTGCCTTGCCCTTGTTCAGGCTCTGCAAGCCTGCACCTTAGCAACAGAAAGGAGAACAGTAAGAAACTTGACGGTCCAAAGCTGTGAGAGACAGCATGGATCAACTTCTGAATTAAGTGAGGTTTTGAGCAGCACAGAACATTTCATGAATCTTACTTATCTGGTGCATTTTTATTCTCCCTTTTATCCAAGGAGCTCAGGATTGTGTGCATGTTTTCCCCTTCCTCATTTTATCTTCACAATAACCCTGTGAGGTAGTAGGACTGTGAGTGATTGGCTCAAGGTCACTCAGCAAGTGTCATAGGAGAACAGGGATTTGCACCCAAGTCTTCTATTGCACCCAAGTCTTCTAGTCCAGTACTCTAAACACTACTCCACACTCTGAAGTTCATGTTTCCAGGCAAACTTGTGTGTGTTAAGTGCCGTCAAGTCGCTTCCGACTCATGGCGACCCTATGAATGAAAGTCCTCCAAAATGTCCTATCTTTGACAGCCTTGCTCAGATCTTGCAAATTGAAGGCTGTGGCTTCCTTTATTGAGTCAATCCATCTCTTGCACCAAGAGGCAAACTTGGATGGCAAAAATGTTTGGGGAATCTGTCAAAGATACCTTAAAAAAAAGTCACTAGGAGGATGCTTTTAAATTTTGTTTGTATATAACAGTCAGAAATATTTGGCACACAAGAGGCTATTTGAAATAAAACTTTAAAAGGTTTTGTCTCCTCTTACAGGATGGTATAGGTCAGGTTAACAAAGTGACATTAAATGAGATTGGCTTATAACAAAAAAAACAAGGATGAGGAACTTTTTATAGATATACGTATACAAGAGATATTTTGTATTTCAAGCTGTAACTCAGGTGGTTCTCATACAATACGTTTATTATGTATGGATGTTGATTTCTCTTGGCAGTCACTGCTTTGTGTTATACCCATAAGCTTCTGCAAACAATAGTTCTTAAATAGGAGGAGTTAGGAACGCATACCCATCCTCAGTTTAATTCTTTAAACTGGTCTGGGATCACTCTTTTTCTTAGAGTTACTTCCCATAAAACACTTTGGGACCATCCTCTCTACAATAGAGTTATTTCCCGTTATAACTGGTTATGGATCCTGCTTGATCCTAAAACCAATGTGTGTTCTTCTCACTCCCAAGAAGAACCCTTTAGACATTTTACAGCTCACTCAACTGTATCCAAACCCTGTCTGGTAACTGTCTCCTTTGTTAGTCAGCCCTCAGCTGTCATCCTTGGAATGCCAATCGAACTCCCTACGACCAGGGACAACGTCTTATAATGCAGCTGTCTATCCCAGGCACCTTAAACATTAACATTTGTTTTCCCGTAAACTTTAAGGATTCATAGCCTACTCCTTCAGATATATATGGTGTCATTCACACAGAGCCAATAAGATTGCCCAGTATAATTTCTCCTTCAGGTATCTGTCTGAAGAAGTGTGCTGTAACTCACGAAAGCTCCTACTGAAATAAATGTTATACGTTTTGAAGAGGCAGCTAAACTTAGAAAGTACTTGATCTCTGAAGGAAGTATAGAGCTGTTTGCTGTTACAGTCAACCCTGACCTTGTAGACAGCGGCAGCGCCAACATGGATCCATGTGGCAAAGGAACCGGAGAAAAGCCTTCAGGAAGAAAGAAAAATCTTGATGTTTGTTAGTACCACTGGCATTTAAGCACGGGAGGTTTTGCCTTGGACTTGCCACTCTTTAGATGCACATGTCCCCAATCCAAATTCTCAAAACTCAACAACAAGGTGGTAGTGCTAGATATACTAAAACTGCACAATATTTATGTATTTATTTATTTCTGCATTTTCCCTATGTTTACTCCCCCACCCTTCTTTCCTTTTGTATTCCACCTATAACTTAAAATCAATAAAAAATATTTATTAAAAAAAAACTCAACAATAACGTGCAGAGCTCTGAGAATTCGGATGGGGAAAATGTGCATCTAGAGAGCGGCAAAACCTCCCGGGCATAAATGGCCACGGTTTCCTTCCATTGCGAACGTGCCTGTGCCCAGTGTCTCCCGGGCTCAGCCTGGAATAGAAAACCGCGGCGGGAGGAGGGAAGGAGGGAGGGAGAGGAAGGCGGTGAGCGCGCGCGCGTGCGCCTTAAAGCAACGGCTCCTTCCTCCGGCCCCATCGTTGGCAGGCAGCGAACGCGCGTGCGCAGTGCTTCTTCAGTTAGGCCGTTACCCGACCGTTCTAATCTTGTCGTTCCCGCGGCTAAAGAGGTGGACGTTTGACCGCCCGCTCGTCTCAGCAGAGGAAGCGCTTGTCTCTCTCCCGACGAGCACCTCTTTCCTTCTCCGGACGAGGCGATGCCGGGCACCGGAGGGGCTCCGGGACGGCCGGCGCTGTGAGTCGCCCTCCTTCTTTCCCTTCCCCTTGCGAAGAAAATGAAGAAATTAGTTGGGTTCGTGAGGAGGAAGGAGCAGCCCTCGCGGTCCCGCTCGGAGGCCTCCTCGCTCGATGGCGGCGTGGGCTGCGGGTACGACCTGCGGCGCAAGGGCCTCAGCAAGCTGCACCGGGCGGCGGCCTGCGGGGACATGAGGACGCTGAGTGCGCAAGCGAAGAAGCACGACCTGAATCAGCTGGACAAAGCCAACAGGTGTGTGAGAGGCGGGGGGGGGGCTTCCGACGAGCAGCTCCCCGCCCTCTTCATAGTGTCAGGGCAAGGGGATTTCAGCTTGTAAAACCACTGGAGGGGTGTCGTGGAAGAAAATCCCCCTCGTTTTCCAAGGGGTTTCTCCATCTTTCTGGCTCATTGGCACGCCCACTCCTTTCAAACAGCTCAGGGATTATCCTAGATTTTCTGCACAATAACCTTGCAAGGTGGGATAAGGTGGGAGACTAAGGCTGTCCTAAGGTCACCAAGGGATTTTGAATGTAGGTCTCGTCCAAGTCATGCCTGTGGATTACGGAAGGCGTCTGCTGTCATGCCTGACGGCCTTTCTGTATTCGCACACTGAGGATGCTCCTGCATAGGAAGCTTTCATATAGCCTGTAAACTGTCTACATGTAGCTGCATGCTATTCCCTACAGGGATGCAACTTCCATGTAGGAATACTACAGTGTGGAAAGAAACTCTGGATTAAATGTTCACTTTGTCTGGGAACCATACATGTAAAACAGATTCTTTTGTGGTTTTATAAACCTCAGTAAAGCTATTATTTACTGGTTCTTGTAGGTTATCCGGGCTGTGTAACCGTGGTCTTCCAAGACCACGGTTACACAGCCCGGATAACCTACAAGAACCAATGAACTCTGACCGTGAAAGCCTTCGACAATATCTATTATTTACTGTTTTTACAATTACTGAAAATAATTGAAACAGTGTTAGCATGCAAAGTGGTTTACAATATGACAGTGAATTGCATTCACTTTTTATAGCATTCACTTTTTCCTATCCTACATCTTAATATGCAACGACATTTATCCTCACAGCTTCAGCACTACACTGCACTTTCCTATCATTTGGTGTGCTAATTGATGTGAACTATTCTTTGGCAACTTGAAATCTGGAAACTGGTCTGTGTTTATACATTACTGTCTTAATAATAAAAAGTGATGTGTTTAATTCAGGAAAAATAGTCTAATGACACTTTCAGCCATTGGATGAATATGTGTTAGGCATAGAGAAGTGGTAAAAAAAACACTGGTCCGCAAACTGCTGTTCTGTCATATTCGGCATCTTTTACATTTTGTAACATATTTTTTTGTGCCATCAAGTCACTACTGACTTATGCCGACCCCGTAGGGCAAGAAATGTTTGGAGGTAGTTTGCCGTTGTCTGCCTCTACATCATGTCTTTGGTGTTCATTGGAGGTTCCCCATCTGAATACTAATCAGGGCTGACCCTGCTAAGCTTCCGAGATCTGAAGAGATTAGGCTAAGTCTGTGGTTATCCAGGTCAGGGCAATATTATATTGGGATAATGTATTGTAGTAGAAGCTTTGCTGAGCTGGAGCCCAGTTCACCAGATCATAAATGCTACAGATTGTGTATGAAAGTATATTTTCATACTGTTTTATATTTGAACTGCTTTGTTTTAGTCCTTATTGAAACACAAATAGTAATTACTTTCCAAGGGAGAAAAAGAAAAATGTCTCTACATTAGCATAAAGGCTGGTATTCAAGTAAGTCCCATAAAACTCAGTGGGACATACTTCTGAGTGAGTGTCAGACTCCAAGCTGTAACACTGGAGTTGCTCTTGATTTCTTTTTAGATTGAACTTGACTGGAGTTGAAAAATAACTGGAAGTAATGACTGACTGATAGAATTAGTGAGTCTGGCTAGCTAATAGAATGAAGCGGAGAAATGGTTGGACTTGGGCAAATCTCCACTCAGCTATGAGACACACCAGCTGACCTTGGCCAGTTACTAATCTCTCATCTTAACCTATATCATAGGATTGTTGCGATGACAACATAAGGAAAATGAAAGTTTAAATTGGCAAGTGGTAGCCAAATACCCTTTAGCAAAACCTGGTATTATTCAAAATTATTTGACTGAATGCAGTTATGTATCTTTCAGAACACCTTTGCATCTCGCCTGCGCCTATGGAAATACAAATGCTGTTATTTTCTTGGTAGACAGGAAATGTAAATTAAATCTCTGTGATAATGATCGCAGATCTCCACTGATAAAGGTATGTGTGATATCCGAAAGCACAGTTGTATAAAAAGCCCAAGGTATTCTAAGTTACAATTCTAATTGGCTGGAGATTCTGGCATTAATAGCAATTGTTGTCATTTATGTATTTACATAAATTGTTTTACATAATTATACCTTGCCTCTTCATTGGTTGAGATGTATTCTGAATATATTTAAGTCATTAAAGTACACAAAAAACAGCAGGTTATAAATAAACTGGTGTTTGTTATGACAGCATGATGTGGCACTGAAGAGAGATATGGAAAAATGAAACTTTCTATTTTATTCTGGGGGGAGGGGTAGAAAACCAAAAAAAGGAGACGGAATGAGAAGTAAGCATACGTGATGGAGAGTTCAGGTTCAAATCTTCACTCTGCTTGTTGATTTGCCACTTGATTCTTTTTCGCCTACAAGGTAATAGGGAAGGAGGAAACTTTCCTTTAGACTGCTGTTTTTTTTTTTTGAGGGGAGACAAGCAAGATGCATACCTACTGTCCACCCCTCCAGCAACAGCTTTTCAGGGGAATGGTGAGTCATGCAATGGTGCTTGGGAGTGAAGTTGGTAGATATAGGTTGCTTTTAACCTCTCCCCCCCCCCCAACAGTGCTATAGGAGACTTCTTTTTCAATATCAGGATCTGGCTGGGAATGTGTCTTCCACAATGCTCAGTTTAGCAGTCAAGAAGTATTCTGTATAGCTATTGCAGGGAGGGAGGCAGAGTAAGCGAAGAGCAAGTGGTAAAAAAGGCTTTGGTGTTGACTGGATAAGATAGAGCTGTTCAGTCAGGACTGAGTGTGATGGAAAGTAAGTAACAGCGATTAAGACAGTTGGAAGGGGAGAAACAGAAAGGGTAAACCTCCCAAAATTGTATGAAGTAAAATCTAAAGAACTCTGTTAAATTTTAATGCCTCAGGTTCTCCTTAAGAAGACTGTTGGAGTTTTGCAGTAGATCAATTTCTCAGATTTGGGGTTTAAAGGGGCAGCTTGCTGTTTCCTGGTTTGAGAAACAGCAGTCTGCTTATTCAATCCTTGAAATTTTGTATTGCCCTCCAGGCTGGAGTTGGGGAGTAGGTAAGGAGCAAACTGAAAATGGTCCACAGTGTTTTGCTATTCATCTGCACTTGGTTTAATAAATTATTGTTACTCGTTATAACTCAGCCAGTTTAAGAGAAAGTTATTGACTTACACTGCACTGAATTGTGTCAGTTTTAGATATTATGGTATGTTAACATCTTGTGAACCTAACATCCTCTTTTTTATTGTTACAGGCTGTACAATGTCAGGAGGTGTTTTGTGTCGGTTATTTGCTGCAGCATGATGCAGACCCCAATGTAGTGGATTTAGACAGTAACACTGCCCTTCATTTTGCTGCCTCTAATTATAGCATAGCTATAGCAGAAAAGCTGCTTGAATATAACGCAAACATTGATGCACTGAACAAGGTAAACTTTGGTTAGCTCATTAAGTCATAAATCAGCTTTTGTTTTTATATACTCTTAATATTAGAATAATTTATTGAAGAGAAAATATAGATAACAGTGTGTACAGTTGCAAGCAATTATTCTTTGAAGAGAAAGAGTGGGATGATTAACCAACCTGTGTCTCTACCTCCCTGTTCTCTCTCCCAGTTTGAGCAATCTACGTCAGCTTCTCAGCATCAGTATGAAAGCGGCTGGTTCTGTGTTGAGCCTAATGTTCTTTAAAAGGATTTTGCCTTCAGTAGGAGCAGGATAGAGAAAAGCATTTCAGAACAAACAGAGTTCTGTGGCATGTCTGTGTGATGCCAAGTTGAATTGATGCACACCAAACTGTGAAGAATGAAAGGCAGGAACAAATATGTGGCAGCTGCTACTATCAGTGGGCAAACTCTGGTGGATGCAACTTTTAGCCCATCTAGAGTCATGGGACCAGCCTGGATTCCCAGAGATCCTGAGACTTTTGAGGTCCGCAAGTGTCTCGTTCTGCCTACCTTGCTTGTGTTCTGTGTGTGTGTGTTAAGTGCCGTCAAGTCGCTTCCGACTCATGGCGACCCTATGAATGAAAGTCCTCCAAAATGTCCTATCTTTGACAGCCTTGCTCAGATCTTGCAAATTGAAGGCTGTGTCTTCCTTTATTGAGTCAATCCATCTCTTGTTGGGTCTTCCTCTTTTCCTGCTGCCCTCAACCTTTCCTAGCATGACTGTCTTTTCCAGTGACTCTTGTCGTCTCATGACGTGACCAAAATACGATAGCCTCAGTTTAGTCATTTTAGTTTCTAGGGTCAGTTCAGGCTTGATTTGATCTATAACCGACTGATTTGTTTTTTTGGAAGTCCACGGAATCTGTAACACTCTCCTCCAACACCATGTTTCAAAGGAATCTATTTTCTTCCTATCAGCTTTCTTCACTGTCCAGCTTTCACACCCATACATAGTAATAGGGAATACAATGGCATGAATTAATCTAGTCTTGGTGGCCAGTGACACATCCTTACACTTCAAAATCTTTTCTAGCTCCTTCATGGCTGCCCTTCCCAGTCTCAGTCTCCTTCTTATTTCTTGGCTGCAGTCTCCTTTTTGGTTGATGGTGGAGCCAAGGAATAGAAAGTCTTGAACAATTATTTCCTCATTGTCAACCTTAAAGTTGTGTAATTCTCCTGTAGTCATTACTTTTGTTTTCTTGATGTTCAGCTGTAGTCCTGCTTTGGCACTTTCTCTTTTTACTTTCAGCAGTAGTCGTTTCAAATCTTCACTATTTTCTGCCAATAATGTAGTGTCATCAGCATATCTCAAATTATTAATGTTCCTCCCTCCAATTTTCACTCCACCTTCATCTAAATCTAATCCAGCTTTCCTAATTATATGTTCTGCATATAGATTGAAGAGATAGGGAGATAAAATACATCCTTGTCTGACACCTTTGCCAATTGGAAATCATTCCGTTTCTCCATATTCTGTTCTAACTGTGGCCTCTTGTCCAGAGTACAGGTTGCGCATCAAAACGATCAGATGTAGTGGCACACCCATTTCCTTTAAAACCAGCCAGAGCTTTTCATGATCCACACAGTCAAACGTTTTGCTGTAATCTATGAAACACAAACTGATTTTCTTCTGAAATTCTCTCGTATGCTCCAGTAACCAGCGTATATTTGCAATATGATCTCTAGTGCCTCTTCCTTTTCTGAAACCAGCTTGAACATCAGGCATTTCTCGTTCCATGTATGGTAACAGCCTTTGCTGTAAGATTTTGAGCATCACTTTACTTGCATGAGAAATTAATGTGATGGTCCGATAGTTGCTGCAATCTTTGATGTCTCCTTTCTTGGGAATTGGAATGTAAATGGATCGTTTCCAGTCTGTGGGCTGTTGTTTTGTTTTCCATATCTGTTGGCATATTCTTGTCAAGATTTTGATGGACTCCGTTTCTGTGGCTTGGAATAGCTCTATTGATATCCCATCTGCTCCTGGTGATTTGTTTCTCCCGATTGCTCTCAATGCAGCTTTCACTTCACTTTCTAAAACTGTAGGTTCTTCTTCAAAAGATTCTTCTTGGAAAGAATCTTTTATCCTTTCATCTCTTCTGTATAGTTCTTCAGTGTATTGTTCCCACCTTTTCTTTATTTTGTCCTGTTCAGTTAATGTATTTCCATGCTGATCTTTCAGCATGCCTAACCGTGCTTTAAATTTCCCTTTGATTTCTTGGATCTTGTGGAACAGATCTCTTGTTCTTCCTTTTTTGTTGTTCTCTTCTATTTCTTTACACTAGTTATTATAATAGGTCTCTTTGTCTCTACGTGCGAGTCGCTGGAACGTTGCACTTAGACTTTTGATTCTATTTCTGTCATCTTCTACTTTTGCTTCTCGTCTATCTCTGGCAATTTTAAGAGTTTCCTCAGACATCCATCGAGCTTTTTCTTTTCTTTTGGCTACAGAAATAGTCTGCACATTCTTCCTTGATAATATCTCTAGTTTCCACCCATAGTTCTTCAGGTTTACATTCACATGAACTCAGTAATTCAGCAAATCTGTTCCTTACATGGTCTTTAAACTCTTCCGGAATATTGCTTACATTGTATTTTGGTGCTATGAATGTTTTGGCGTTTTTCTTAAGCTTTATCTTGATTTTCGATATTAACAATTCATGATCTATACCGCAGTCGGCTCCTGGTCTTGTTTTGGCTGAGAGAATAGAGCTTCTCCATCTTCTGCTTCCAATTATATAATCTATTTGATTTCTATACTGGCTGTCTGGTGATGTCCATGTATACAATCGTCTATTTGGTTGCCAGAAACATGTGATTGTTGTCTTCACAGAATTCTATGAGGTGTTCTCCTGCTTCATTCCGTGCTCCTAGCCCAAATCTGCCAACAACATTTGTGTCTGCTTTGTTTCCTACTTTTGCGTTCCAATCACCTATGATTATCAGCATATCTTGTTTAGGTGTGTGATCAATTTCTTCCTGAACACTGGCATAAAAACTTTCAATTTCTTATCAGCATCTGTAGTTGGGGCATAAACTTGAATGATGCTTATGTTGATAGGCTTTCCCTGAAGTCTGATATTATTCGGTCAGACTTTGCATTATAGCTCCTGACTGCCTTTGCTACATCTTGTCTCACTTTTAAAGCAACTCCGTTTCTTCTCTTTTTGTCATTCCCTGAATAAAACACTTTGTAATTTTCTGATTGAAAATGTCCTAATCCAGTCCACTTTAATTCACTTATTCCCAGGACTGAAATGTCCATACGCTCCATTTCTTGTTCAACAATTTCAAGCTTACCCTGATTCATGCTTCTCACATTCCATGTTCCTATTATATGCGACGAACAGCTTCGGACTTTCCTTTTGCATCTATTCATGTCAACCTCTGAACGTCCTTTCGGCTTTAGTCCAATCGCATCATTAAGAACAGCGCTACTCATACTTGTCCTCTGCTCTACCCCAGTAGCAGATTGAGTGCCATCCGACCTGGGGGTCCCATCTTCCAGCACTATATATTTTTTCATTTTGGATTGTCTAATCATAGGGTTTTCAAGGTAAAGGTTGGTCAGAAGTGGTTTACCAATGCCTTCTTCTGCGCAGTACTAACCAGGGTTAGCCATAGTGGCACTGCCGTTGTCTACAAAAGATCCTCCGCCGGTGTCACCTTCCACTACTGCTGTTGCCCAGTAGCTAGCCTTTAGGGATTCCTCTGCCCCCATCCCCATTGGAACTGCTTGTTCTCTTCTGCGGATGTGGCCATTGATCCCTTAAGGGGGTGGATGCATCTTCGTCTGGTGTCTCAGCTGTGACCATTCCGTCTTGAGTGACTCTGCTAGGAATTTAGTCTCTTGATAGTCTAGACCCCTTACGGTATTGCTCTCAGCTTCCCTGACACACACAAACCCCCTCACCACGTTAAGGTGTGCATCCAGAAGCTTGTGTTCTAGTCCCTCCCTAATGTAAAAAGGGGTAGTTGTGACAGCAGGATACAGAGAAATCTAAGTATGACACCTTCTGGATCAGTGTTTCCCAACCTGTGGGTCGGGATCTGAAAGTGAGTAATGAAGCTTTTGAAAGCGTGTTGCAGGTCATCCTTACCTAATGGTCACTCCTGTCTTTTTAATTCCCCCCTTATCCTTTCTGCCAATTTCTCACATTCTCATCTTCCACTCCCTTTGCAACAACAGTTGGGGTGGGGTGGGCAATCTGTCCAGCAATTAATAACTTTACAGTAGTGACCGAAAGAGTAAAGAGCCCCGTGGTGCAGAGTGGTAAGCTGCAGTACTGCAGTCCAAGCTCTTCTCACAACCTGAGTTCAATCCCAACGGAAGTTGGTTTCAGGTAGCCGGCTCAAGGTTGACTCAGCCTTCCATCCTTCCGAGGTCGCGAAATTGAGTACCCAGCTTGCTGGGGGTAAAGGGAAGATGACTGGGGAAGGTGCTGGCAAACCACCCCGTAAACAAAGTTTGCCTAGAAAACATTGGGATGTGATGTCACCCCATGGGTCAGGAATGACCTGGTGCTTGCACAGGGGACCTTTACCTTTACCTTAGTGACCAAAAGAAGTGGGGAAATGCTGGAGAGTGAACAGTAGCTGTTCAGCATACTGAGACATACAGAGGGGGAAAAGAGGCAAATGAATGCATGAGATTGGTCTTGGTGCTACTCCTTCAGCAGCCCAACCTCTTGGTCAAAGGCTGGAATGTAACCTCCAGGGCAGAATTCTGAATATACCATACTCAGACAGGATCTGCCCTTGCTCTTCTGGCTCTATTGAATCATTAGCCCATGCCCTTTTGGAATGCCGCTTTTACGAGGAACTTCGATCGCACTATATTTCCCCCCTTTTAATATACAAATCCAATGCCTCTGTGACTGACATAATGCCTTTTTTACTAAGCGATAGGGACCCCAAGGCTACATGGTCAGTGGCAAGATTTGTTTCAATCCTTATATCCCTCCAACACTAGATATATGCTGCTCAAGATCAATTGATCAAGGAGCTTCTAAGAGATGAAAGGAAAGGAATGTAACCTCCATATGCAAAGGCTGTGTACTTTAGAATGCCACCTGTCTGGGCCAGCCACATCCTTTGTACATTGTTTGTTGGTTTTTCAAAAACATCTAGCTCAGGGGTGTCAAACATGCGGCCCTTGGGCCAGATCTGGCCCCCGGAGGGCTTTTATCCGGCCTGTGGAGCCAAGGCACCAAGTCCCCCATTCCCCCCTCCCCCGGCCTTTTCTGGGCTTCCCAAGGCCCGTACGTGGCCGGGGAGGGAGTGGGGAAGACTTTGCTCGGTCATGCCAGGCCGCTCATACGGCCGGGGGTGGGTGGGACGCCCTTTCCTGGTCGCGCCGGGCCCCGAGGCTGCTGGTGTGGGGGGTGGGGAGGCCCTTTCCTGGTCTACTGATTGCTGTTTTTAAACACTTGTGTATTGTCTGAAAATTAAATGCATTTTCTTCTTGCTGTGAACAAATAATTTGTGACAAGTGATCTTGGTATCCGTTATAGCACTTATGAATGGGTATTACAAGGACATCTAATTCATACAGATAAACTACTTGAAATGCAACTGACATGGTAGTCTTAACTTGTATAAAGCTACACTAGAATCTTTTAAAAAATACATGATGGGAATCTATTAAATAGGTTCTTAACAGCATTTTGTCACATATTTTATTAGATCAGTTATTCTGTTTTTTCTAGGCATTTTTCTGTGAACAGTGGCTGAAAAGCAAAGTTTGAAATGTTACTAACATTTATGTTACTTATTCTAATCAAAATGGGAAAAGTGCATGTATGTGAGAAAATTTCATGACTTCTAATTTTTATGCTTGTAGGATGGGAATACTCCTCTTATGCTTGCGGTAGCAGTAAGTAAACAAGAAATGGCAGAATTTCTCCTTAAAAAAGGAGCATCGGTACACATTAAGGACAACTCAGGAAGGTACTGTATCTCTCAAGTCCATAGAACTATTTCCAAAAATTGAGAATTGCTGTTTCCTAGATATATACATGCTCAGATATATGGTGTGTGTAGTGCTATCAGAAATAATGGACTCATTAATGCTGCAAGGTGATGTCCAGAGCATGTGACATTGAAACTGGCTTTTCTGATGAAGCACACATACAGGATGACACCGCTTAGGTCAGCTGGACTTTCTGCCCTTTTCCTTCTTTTCTTTCTAGTTCTCTTCTTCCTCCGTGCTATCTTCTATCACCCTCTCCTCCTGGCTTCTGTGTCTCTCATAATCCTTCCCCTTCACACTTCTCTAAGTCTGTCCTCTCCTTCTCTGTCTGCCTGTCTTCTTTCTTGCTGCCCTCCTTGCCTTGCTCTGTGGTTGGGTGCTGATGCACAACAATAACTGGAAGCTGGGGAGACAGGCCCCATCCTCAGCCAGAGGCAGAGGCAGATTCTAGCCCCTGATGACCAGGTGGTTGCAGCTGCTGCTCTGACCAGGGAACTGCTGGACATCTTCTCCACAGGGCTGTTCTAGGGCAGCCACCCCCTCTTACCTGCTTCCTGGTTGGTGCTGGTGAGCCAAGTAATGACCTCCTCCCCTGCTCCTTAGCAATGCTGTTGTGGTTATTAGATCAATATCCATTTTTCTGGGGCTGTGTCATCAGGATTTAGCACCAATTTTGAATCCGTGCTCTGAAGAAATGACGTGGAGACTGACGTAACTGTGGTAAGGCGATCAGGTGGAGTGCTTCTATTCGTAGCCACAGTGATCCTTGAATGTACATTCAGATTGTAACATTGGAATTGACCTCTTGTTTATTATTCTGAAACTGCCAGTATATATTTTTTACTTATTTTTATAAAATTTATAACCTGCTGTCATGGATCGAGGGAGAGATTCATTTCCCAAAAATAATAAGACTGTCAGAAATGTGAAAATAAATTGATGGTACATGAGAAGCTTTGTGAAGTAAAAATTTAAAACAGCAGATTTTATTTTCAACATCAACAGGACAGAGCCTGCAGTTTGTGAAATATTGTTTCAATCCAATCATATAGCTATGCACATATTGGTGTTATGGTGGCCAGTGGTTTGGAATGAAATACATATGGCGGCATCCTATTCAGAGATAAGGAAACTTGTTTTCTGTCTTGCCTAATCAATTACAGTCATCTTAGGATCACTTAATGCAATAGGCTCTGCTTGGTGACCAGGGTGTTGGACTGGCACCTGAGAGACCCACGTTCAAGTCCCCACATGACATGAAGCTCACTGGGGGGGGGGGTGTCAATCACTTTCTTTCAGCCTAACCTACCTGACTGGGTTGTTGTGAGGATTAAATGGGTATGAAGTGAAAATAAAGTATACTGCCCTGAGCTCTTTGAAGGAAGGGCTGGATAAAAATGTACTAAGCAAAGTGAGGAAACAGGGCCTATCCATTCTTTTTGTCAATCCTGTTCTAATAAGCAAAAAAAACCCTGCCTATTTTTAGCCACATGATGGCTTTTCTGTAGTCTGTGGCGGTGGCTAGTGATAGTGATGGCAGATAGTGTGGCAGTGACTAGTGATAACTTGGGGGGGACGCTGCTGCATTAGTTCATTGATCTCAAGCCTCATCTTTCTTTTCAGTCATAAGACTGTTTTTTAGAACACAGGTAGATGTTGGCTGACAAACAGTTTGCTTTTCAGAGTTGGGCAAGGGTAGTTCTATCTAATTAAAGCACAAACCGTTGTTTTAATTCAGTGTGAAAAGTGTGTGTGATTAATATTCATTATAGAACTGGTAGTTAGATTTAGCTGTTTATGAAAAACAACTGTGTAAGCTTTCTCCCTTTTTGTTGTTTCCATCCATAATTTGAGCTTCATCTACGAAACACTGGTAAAGGTTCCTACTGTAAACTTTTGCAAGAGTAAGATTCCTCAAATAAAACCACTAGAGAGATTTATCCCATGGATTCTTTAAAGCCTTGTAAAGTGGGATCGATCTGTTTCAGTTCAAAATGTTGTCTTCAGCTTTGCATATAAAACAAAAGCATACTTTCCCCTGAATCCAAAATGATTTGCATTAGTGTTCTGTTTGGTTTTTTAATTGCTGCTCTCATTGATCATTGCATTTAATATGAAGTAATCTAAGACATATTGTGTTGAATACAAAGTTTTTTAGCCAGTTCTTGAAGGCTTTCTCACACTACTGCAATTCTCATACATCTGTAAAATTTGATAATATGTTGTAAAAGGTTGCTTTGTTCCATTTTACATAGGTGGAAAGTATAGCTATTGAACATAGCAGTAGCGAAACATCTAAGTGGCTGTATTCAGATGCCTTGACATGCTGCAGTTAAACTGCTATGTAGCTTGTTGTTGCGTTTGTGTCCTTCCCTTGTTCTTCATGTTTTTGTTGCTTGATTCAAAACTCCCTGGTATGATGGAGCTCCAGTTTGATTAAGCTCCTGTTCATTAGGATGTGGACGTTCAGCAAACTAGAATGTTTTCTAACGAGCTCAGTCCACAAAGGGAGCTATGGTGCCAGTCCTTCCTTAAATCCCCCTTTTTCATTGTAACTAACAGTTCATCCATGTATCTAACCTTAGGGTGCCCAGTTAGCAGGAAGGCTATTCACAGTGGGGGAAGCAGATATCACAGGCCAGAGCAATTGTCTGACAGCTCTGATCACTCAACAGTTTAGCAGTTTACAGTATGAACAGGTCTCATCACACATGACCAGGTGGAAGGCAATGAGCCCCAACCTTTCACTGAAAAATAAACCAGGGATGGAACATTAACTCAGGTTTCCATTTTCCGTATAAAGAAATCCAAAGCTGTTGATTCTTTGGTACTTTCCTGACCACTGAGATGGAGAATGGAGGGCAGAAAACCTATCATTTCACTGGAAATAAAGTATGGTTGGGAGTGGGTCTTTTCAGAAATGAGTCATGTTATTCAGTCAGATTTACTTGTAGGAAAGTGCCCTTAAGATTTCGGCCTTAGAAGTACCCCTATTTTGTGGGTAGAGCAGGTCAAAGTTCTGGAAGAAGTTATTGGGGTGGGGGGCAATACAGACACCTGATTCAATACCTTTTTTTTCCTGTTCCTGGTGGCAACTGATGAGCCGCCTTTTCACATTTGGGGTCTTTATCCCCAGTTGCTTTTACTCTTCACCTGCTTCTCCTGGTAATCACTTGATGTGAGAGGAGAGTGCATGAGCATGGCTACAACATCTGCATGTGCCTAATTGCTATTTAAATGGAGTGTCATGGCATCTGAATCCAGCTAGTGAAACAAATGGGCTAAGTAGAATAAATGTTTCATTTCTGTTTTATGTTTCATTCCTGTATTAGAACACCGCTGATGACTGCTGCTGCTAATGGAGATGATGCTTTATTAAGTCTGCTCATTCAGTATGGCGCTGATGTTTCTGATAAAAATATACATGGATTGAAAGCAGAAGATTATGCTCAAATGGGTGGTTATCCTGAGTAAGCTTTTATTTACTACAAAGTGTATTTCTAAGCTTATCCATCAACAAAAAAAGAGAACTTTGAATTGTTATTTATGTAAACAGGAGTCTCACAAACTTTGACATTAGTGAGTGATTCCAGGTGAAGAAACAGTTGTCTGAGTTTCTGCAAGTGGAGCAGAGATGAGTTAGACCCCTTGAAATCAGTGGACTTAGACTGCAGCTGTGCTTTGGAATTGCATCTTAGTAATTCTACAGTGCATCAGCTGGCAGAGATTCTTCTAGTCTGAAGCTTGGCATCTGGCTTACTGAGGGCCTCATTCTGTGACAAAAAGCAACCTAGAAATATTATATGTTTTAAGATTTCCCATATGAGAATGGACCCTTTTATAACAAAGATCCCTACAGAAATAGAATGGAGCTAAAACTGCTCCTTAAAAGGCCACTGATTTTCTTTATTAAAATTATATTATATTGTTTCATAACTTTTTCTTCTTCTTAGATTAACTAAAAAACTCATTAGAATTGGCAGTGAGAAAGGTGCAAAGAAATCCTCTTCTGAGAGTAGAAGCCAGTCTATATTTAGCAGTCCAGATGGAGATGCTGGTTTGACATTGGGCGCACCTGCAACAAATAAAGAAGGTACACTTTTATGTGGTAAGATTGGTTAGTAAAGAGTCCTGAACACATAGGAAGAAACAATATCTATATTTAGACTATTCAGCCAAAAACAGTTGTTTCATATGCTGAAGATGGCTGGTTAATATGTATATAATACAAGACTTCTCTTCTTAGCTTGGGTGTGAAGCAGGTGACACATGTCATATGTCTCAGCTGAAGGTGTATTAGGCTTGCAGTATGGAGGGATTCTTCCAGGTGTCAGATGCTGAATTTCAGAAGCTAACAGTACAAGAGTGAATTAATTTCCAGTGTCATTCCTACTTGGGAGTAAATTCCCAGCATACTTTTTAACATCTCTATATTTAATAGCCAAGTGTGCCTCCCATCCAGTGGGGCTACCTGGGAAACCTTCCAGCTATTCAGAAAAAATGTTGCTTGTATAAAGTGAAATAGTCAATGAAACCTTCAGGTGGCATCTTTCCTTGTCATGGCAACCCCTAGTGGTGCTACCTGTTGCAGTGGCAACCTTGGTTGCTACCAGAAGGAGATGAATGGAGGACCGAAGTGGGGGGAGACTGTGTGTGTGTGTGTGTGGGGGGGTTGAACTGACAAAGGGGAGTGCAGAAGCTGCAGCTTGAAATAGCAGAAGGGAAAGGAGAGGAAGTGGATCTGGAGTCTGCAGCAGGGAAGGGAAAATGTAAACTGAGCCTGAGGGGGTGGGAAAACTAGAGCCAGCAGGGGCGAGTGATAACAAGGGGGTGGGCATGGAAAAAGTATGAGCCGGTATGGGGGGAGAGACCAGTGCCAGCTCAGGGAGAGAGGCTGGCTGATGAGAACAATGGTATTTGCCCTCTTGTCAGTCTCTCCTTGCCATTTTTAAAGTTCAGCCACCTGAGGTTAAAAGAAAAGAAATAGTGTTCTCCGCTTGTAGCCAGGGAGCAATTCCACATAGCAAAAGTTCTTGATCCTGTAGTGTGGTTTCACCTTCTCCCACTCAGGGAAATAGCCACCAACCTGTTTGGTTCCTGCTCAGAAAGGTGATGGAAGATGTGTTGAGATGATCTTACGGCTATTCAGAGTCCTTAGATTCTAGAGCACTTAGCTAACATGTCAAAGTAGGTACAGTCCTCAGCCATCTAGTCACTATTGATCCCACAGGGATTTCTCTCCCACCAGACTGCAGTGCTGTCATGAGCAGGCCTATGTCTCTCATGCTAGAGAGCATGATTGCTCTTGCTCAAATAGAAAGAGATGTAACCAGGTAAAACTGGTTAATTCTTTCTCCTGTTGCTCTTTCCATATGGCCCTTTCTAGTAGGTCCTCTGTGAGGGCAACAATGGAGCCCTTGGCTTGGCTTCAGATACTGCCATGGTCCTGTTGTCTCTGCTAAGAGGCAAAAGTCTCTATCTCCTTCTCCAAGTCTAGTAAAAAGCTAAGAGTTGCCACCTTTAGCATTCAGCTTAGTGAAGTAGCATCTACCCATGGGAGTGGGAGAGGCAACACCTCCATACACTGAAGTTCCTCCTTCAAGGAGATCTAAATCCTCCTTGCCTTCAGTCACTAAGGAACAAGGGGAGCTGTTGATCTCCACCCTGACTCTTTTCAAAAGTTCTTTGGTAAGGTTCGGTTGCTACCGTCAATGGAAAGGTCTAGAAAACTTTAAAAGTTTAGCACATACATGTTACAGCTTTTACTTTCAACTCTCCATTGATTCAGATTAAATGTGAGATCACTAGGGGTGTGCATTTGGGTGAAACCGAGCTGAAAATATACCCCAAAGACACCTTATTGGTATTTTTCCGGTATATTTGGTTCTTCCAAATACTTCTGGGATTTTTTAGGTAACAAGAAAAAATGGTCCTGAAAAATCCCAGAAATATTCAGCATTTTTTGGGAAGATTTAGAACCAGCGTTTACAGGC
Organism: Euleptes europaea; assembly: GCF_029931775.1. NCBI lineage: Eukaryota > Metazoa > Chordata > Lepidosauria > Squamata > Sphaerodactylidae > Euleptes > Euleptes europaea. The sequence continues at coordinate 59,776,188 of NC_079314.1, forward strand.
TCCTGGTAAAATTTTTTTGGGGGGGTGGGGGTTCTTGCTTTTGTTTTTGTGTCTTGGGGGAATTCAAAGGGCTGCTTCTGTCAGTTTTAGGTTTCTTTGTGAATTTCAGGAGTCCCCCCCCTTTGGAAGTGTTGCTTTGTGACCTCTTTGCTGTATTTACACTGTTGCTCACTCAGTGCTTGGATTTGTTCTCTGGATGCACATTAGTCCTGTTGGGTTTGCACTGCCAGACTGGCACTGGGGTTCTCTTAGCATTCGGTACATTACAAAAACTCCCCCACACACACACACACACTTCAGTTTCCTCTCCAGAGATTCTCTGGTTTGACATCAGTTCTGTTGGGCTTGCACTGCCACAGTGGCACTGCTGGGCATCTGTAGATTGTCATTGGTTCTTCTGGTATTGCAGAAGTACCCCCACACACACCCACACACCCCTTGAGTTTCCACTGTGTAGATTCTCTGGTTTGATTTTGGTTCTGTTTGGCAAATTGGCTTGTGGTTATACTGGGATTAATGGGCTCTCCAGTGGTTCTGTTGGGCTCGTTGTGTTGTTTCTTCCATGAGAGGCATTGTTTGACCAGTGATGCTGCTTACAGGCATTGCTTTTGCCTGGAAGCAGGTTGGAGGATTTTTTTCCCTTTTTCCCCCTCCATAGGTAATAATGGAGGTCAGCTGGGGGCACCGTGTTCAGGGGCCCATAGAATTGGACCCCTCGTTCCAATCTAATTGAAATTTGGGAGTTATTTAAAGAGCAGGCACCAGCAGTTCTGCAGCAATTTTGGTGCCTGTATCTTCAAAAACACCTCCCCCCAGCCACCTGGAAACTTTCCCCATAGGGAGTAATGGACCTGAAAAAAATTGGATTCCCCCAAAAAACCTGAATCTGAATACCGTAATGGAATTTGGGAATATCTGCAATACCATTTTTTTGGTCCAATATACCCTAATCAGGAAATAATTTTTTTTTTGCACATCCCTACAGATCACCAAAGAATACCATCATGCTGAGACTGAGCAACAAATATTTTAGTTTTGAGATTAGTACTGGGTTCCTACTTGCTGTGTAACAAAGACATCTATAAATTGCATGTGTGTGTGTGTTAAGTGTCATCAAGTCGCTTCCGACTCATGGCTACCCTATGAATGAAAGTCCTCCAAAATGTCCTATCTTTGACAGCCCTGCTCAGAGCTTGCAAATTGAAGGCTGTGGCTTCCTTTATTGAGTCAATCCATCTCTTGTTGGGTCTTCCTCTTTTCCTGCTGCCCTAAATTTTTCCTAGCATGACTGTCTTTTCCAGTGACTCTTGTCGTCTCATGACGTGACCAAATTGCATAGATGCTACTATATATGGAATAGCTGACTAAAATGGGTGAATTGTTAAGCATTATAACTTCATTAATAAAGAGCGTTTGACACAGTCGAGACAGATTTTATGGGAGAAACTATGCCATATGGGCCTTGACCAACGCCTTTTGTTTTTATTACGTAACCTCCATACATCCAATACCTGTCAAGTTAGATTTGATGAGGGGAGCCTCTTAACCCAAAAAATCCCGGTGACAAAGGGGCTGTGTACTGGCACCATCCTTATTTAATTTATTTATTTCAGATCTCCCTGCTTTTTTGGCTAATACTGATGGTCATGCACCTAAGCTAAGCTCTGAGAAAGTCCCTATTCTGTTATATGCGGATGATGCAGCAGTCCTATCCCTTTCAAAGATGGGTCTTAAACGTTTGTTAGCTTCTTTTATCCTATTCTGTAAACGGAATTCCCTATCTATTAATTTTGATAAGACCAAGATTCTGATCTTTTCTAAGACTTGGAAGCAATCAGTTTGCAAAATTGAGGGAAGAGAAATCGAACAAGTGAAAACGTTTAAATATTTGGGGGTCTCTTTTCATTATAATTTAAAATGGATTGCACACCGTAATCAGTTCCTTACCTTGGCAAAAAATAAGATGGCTGCAATAACTCGTTTTTACTGTAAGAAGGGTAACCATTTTGTTCCGGCCGCCTTACAGATTTTCCAAGCCACTGTGATCCCTCAACGTTTGTACGGAATCCCAGTTTGGATCCAGGGTTTTAATAAAGAAGTGAAGCGTCTCAGGGCAGTTTTTTTTGAGACGCATCCTTGGCGTCACAAACTCTGTTTGCTATTTTTCTCTGTGCGCTGAGCTGGGACTGCACACGATATAATGTGCTTGGATCACTACTATCAAATACTGGTTACGCTCTCATTTTCGATCCCCCCAAGTAGTTTATTGGCAGCTTTACATACTGACTCAACTGTTTCTAGATGGTCTCGGCTTATCTTAAATAGGATCAGATCACTCGGGATTGATCTTGATTCCTTGTCCAATTCCAGTGAATTATATATTTTTAGGACAATCCAAAAAAGGATATGGGACAGTGATTCCCAAAAAAGGATATGGGACAGTGATTCCCAAATAATAAAAGCCAGTGCTGAAGGTATCTGTTCCCCTAGTTTTTTAGGCCCTTCTTATCAAATAAACTCTATGGCCCAGTATTTTTCTAACTTAACTATACCCTCTCACCGTAGAGCATTTTTGTTGGCCAGATTTAATATATTCCCTTCAGCTGTTGTTAGTGGTAGATACAAGGGAATACCACGTGAAGCAAGATGATGTAGGTGTCAATGCAAAGAACCTGACACAATACAACATATTCTCTTGTACTGTCCACTTTTCACACAACTTCGATGCAGCTTAATTAGCTCTCCCTCAATTTACTACTGCAATGACTACTGGAAACATAGGCCATTTATTGAATGACAAAAGCTTCGAAGTTACCACTCAAGTAGCCGAGTTCCTGGCCAAGGTCCTAAAGGAGGGAGAAAGAAGGAGGGGAACCCTCATTTAATTGTTTATTATAAAATTTACTGATGAACTGTGTATTCATTCTTTTTTTAGATCCATATCTAGCTGCTTTACCTGTTTGTTTTGTTACTGTAAATGCCAATAAAGGTTCTGTTTTCTGTTAACTTCATTAATACAGACTCCCATTTAATTCTAGATAGTGTCATTTGGATCCTAGCATTCACATTTTGCATTGGCTACTGTTCTAAGAGCATCATCTCTTGGTTGCTTTTTGAATCCCCGGAACTGGTGTTGGCCACCATAATGAGACACTCTCTGTTGTTTAGTGTTTTTGTTAATTTTACTTTTTGAATGTATAATTGCTGCATATTTTTCTTGTTTTATCTTTTTAAATAGATATCTTCTCAAGCCTGGATAGATGAGAAGGAATTTATATGTACTGTGCACATATACTGGGCTATGTGTTTCTCACCTTACTTATTCAAACACAAGTCAGAGAAATTTTTCATTAACCATCATTTTGCCTGAGGTTTGTGCTGCTGCTGATTGGTTCTTGATTCCAGAGATATGAAAAAACAGCTAAACTCAGATGTCTGGTAGCATCAGTATCTCACTGAGAGCTTGAGAGACAAGCAACAGCTTTGCTTTCTGCCTTGTGATTATAACTGGGAACCATAACTGTAAGCAGTCAGATCTGTCCTCCCGCTGTGGTGTACCATGATAGCATGGGAGCCAAAGACTGGCATAAGAACAACACACTGCTTCCCTCAAAATGGATGCCTCTCAGAGAATTTTTTGGATCCATCTTGTGAGTCATGCCTGGGCAGGAAGGCTGTTGACCGCTGAACTTTTCCCTGGCCCTAAGGTGTACCTGCTTGGACAATGGGGCTAGTTAATCCCCGTTGTGTCACCCTAAGGTAATTTAATCAGCACTCTGAGCAGACCATTACTTACACCTATCCCAGCAATCAATCAGTGTTCTGATTGGGTCCTAGGCATTCTGTTGGGTCCTGATGACTCATCAAGCCTCTCCTTTTTTTTTTCTTTTTTTTTTGCTGGAACCCCAAAAAAGAATAAATTCTTTGGCTTTCCTGCCAGCTTACCTGATACCACCTCAGGACCCATTTTGGGGTATAAATATTGGTCCTTTGGCCATTCATAGTGTGTGTGTGTGTGTGTGTTCTAGATCTGTATACACACACACACACACACATATGCTTGTGGGTTCATTCCTTTGGTCCTGGAAACGCTGGTCGTTTTCAGCTCTGCTTTCCCTGGATGTCCCTTCAAGACTGGTAACTGTCACACATCCCTGAAACCTTCTCCAACTTCCTCCCTTTTCTCTTAGTCAGCTCTTTATGCTTTGTACTCGTATGTTCATTACTTAAAATAATTTCTTGTTTTACTATTTTTATTATTTAATAAACCCTCTTTTAATTGTACAACAGCCTGCTCATTTAAGAGTTCTCACCTGGGTGATCCTGCTATACATAGGTTATCAATCCCAGTTAGCCCCCTCCCAGCTAATTCCCCCAAACTTAAGTGGATATTGCCTTCTTAGGGTAACAAAATTGTCAGAAGCAGGAAAACAGCTTAGAGCAGTGGTCAGCAAACCACGGCTCGCGAGTCGCATGCGGCTCTTTGGCTCCTTGAGTGCGGCTCTGCCAATCCGGCGCCCGCTTGGCTCTGCTTCTGTCCTCCCACAAAACTTGCTAGGGGGGCTGGAAATTCCCTCCGTTCCCGGCTCCCGAGTGGGGGCGGGGGGAGAGCGCTCGCTTTGGCCAATCGGAGAGGCAAGTGTGGTGCACCGCCAGCTGCCATTGGCTGCTGCGGGGAGGCCGGCTCGGCCTTGCGCGTCGCAGCGGGGTAGGGTGTGTGGCGGCGGGCGGCGCCGGAGGGGTCGTGAGGGGGGAGAGGGGGCAGCGGCCGGGGCGGGAGGGGAGGCGACCCGGGGGGTGGGAGGCGACCCGGGGGGTGGGAGGCAACCTGGGGGGTGGGGGACTCTTGTTTAGAGTAGCGACGCTCCAGCTCCTTGCTGGCGCCCAGGTCCCCATCCTGCTCGGGCAGCTGCGCCCCTGTTACTGAAGGGGAGGGGAGGCAGGGGGGCATCCGCGAGGCCAGCGCGTGTTTCAAGCGCACTCCCATGCATACGCTGGAGGATGCACGCTGCCTTTGCAGCTGGATTTCTTCCCAGCGGCTTCAGAGCAGCTCCCGTGCCTGTCCAGGGAAGGGGGCCGGGGGCATCCTCTCGGTGGTTTCCCCTGCCCAGCACTGAAGAAGAGCCCGGGTGAGCGTGGGTCCGCCACCAGCCCCACTCCTTACCTTCTCCGTGCGGTGCCTTTCCCGGTGTCTCTCCAGCCCCTGGCTCTGCCGCCTGCCTGCTTGCCAGCCCCCCTGGCCCTTTTGCAGCCAGGAAGCGAAAGCCGGGGGCCGCACAAACCCAGCCCTTCCCGTTACTGGCCGCTGGTTCCCAGCAAGAGCCGTGAGTTCCCTAGGGCACAGTGCGTGGGATCCCCCCGCCGCCCCGGCTTGTCCGAGGGGTGTTTTCTACGCTCGCCAGCTGGGGTGGGTCTTTCCCGAGACAGAGGAATTGTGGCGCTTCTGAGCCCGTAGGAGGCGAGCAGGGAGCGGCAGATCTTCTAGCCCCCCCCCCCCCGCCTGACACTGTCCATTAGAAATGCTTGGAAATCAGCCTGCAACGCACGTGCTGCAGTTGCCAACTCTGGCTTGGGAAATCCCTGGAGAGAGTAGAGCTTGGGGAGTGGAGAGAACGAAGTGGGAATATCACTCCATAGAGTCCGTCTAACTTAGTCTCCGACAGAGACGATGGCCGTTCCTCGGGCATTGGGCCGGGTGGGAAGTGGTGAGTAGTGGGGTGGGGGGAGAAGGAGATGCATCTGTCTTTGGGGAGGGGGAGAGAAAGACCCCCCGCACACACACTCACACATACACATTATTAAGTATGATATCAAGTTTATTAAGTTAATAAACAGTGTACCTACCTATATAGTTTAAGAAATTTGGCTCTCAAAAGAAATCTCAATCGTTGTACTGTTGATATTTGGCTCTGTTGACTAATGAGTTTTCCGACCACTGGCTTAGAGGAATAGAAAGTAGTTGAAAGCAGGTAGTCTAGGTTGGCTTCTTCTTCTTTTCACTTTGATGTATACCATAGACTATCCATTTCTGTTTTCTGACTGTTTTCCAGTTAGTATGGTCACTCTGAGTGCAGAAAAATGTGGATCCTTTCTTACAATGTTCAGATGAAATATATACCCTTTATTCACCCTCCTGTATAAGCATTCTTTCCAGTGAGTAGGATGCTTCCCCTAAGTGCATACAAATGTCTTCCTGGAGGTCATTAATTAACAGGATCGTTATAAGTCGGAAGCCACTTGGTAGCACATAACAAAAACCAGTAGCTGTTCTTTGGGATCATGTTCTCACAACAGAAATAACTATTCTTCTAGTTCTATGATGGTGGAAGAGTCAGGGTATCCTCTAGTCTCATCTTGGTGCCAACTTAAGATAGAAATATCAGCACATCCAGTTTAGCAGATTAACAAGGATAGTTTGCAAATGGGCAAAAGTAGAAAAGTACACCACTCATAACAAGCAAATTAGCCAAGTCTCAAGCTATTTAGTATGGCAATCTCTTGCTTTCCAAATTAATAGCCAGTCTGAGAAGGAGAAAATTTTGTCATTTCTTCAAATATAAACCAAAGTCTATTAAATCCCATTGAAGTGCCTTTCCCCCCCTGTAGTTGTGACATCCCTTGAGACAAATTCCTATATCTTGGTGGGGAAAGTGTGCTGACTTGATTTGAATTTTGTCATGTGTTCTCTTACGGGGATCATTAGTTGACTTGTCATAGTTCTTTGTGTTCTTATGTTTGTAATTATTTATGAATTCACTATTTCATCTACCCCTTCATGCCTTCTCTTAAATGGATGTAGCAATGCGGCAGTCGCTGTACCAGACAGCAGGAAATTCAGGGAAAGGTATAGCAAAGTCTCCGAGTGTTAAACCTGTATTATTTGTATAGATGTTTCTGTTCGAATTTGCTTTGGTTTGTGTTTGCTGCTTTTAGAATGTTCATAGTAATTAGTTTAGCCATAACTGTGAAAGACAATTTGTAGGATGTTAGAGATTTTTTTTTATGAGCTTGGGTTATTTGGAGGTGATTGTTGCATTACCCTGTATCCATGGGGACAAGAAATCCCTGCTGTGTTCATGAGAGGTTTATTCACAAGAAATGTGCCATGTTTTGATGTGTAAATATTGTGTGTGTTGTAATGTGGGGTTAGAGACAGATAGATAGACAGACATATTGCTGTGGTTTAAAAAGGCAGGCTTCTACAGTAAGAAAGAGGGGGGCTGGTTTGGTGATTATGCTATATGTTACGATTGTGTTATGATTGGATGATAGCTATACCCTAGAGGGCAAAATTGACTGGTTTGTAGAAGGAGTGAGCTCAGGGTGTGTAGGAAAAGAATTGAGTAGTGTGCTGTGGAGTGTGAAAGAAATATGTGTTCTGTTTGGAAGTCATTAGCCTAAGTGGCAAGTGAGGAAAATAAGCCTGTGTGGCTAGGTCCACGTAAGGAATTTTAGTGAAAGAAGAACTGTACCTCTCTGTAATCATTACACATCTGAACCATACTGAAACTGTTATGCTGTTTTACTTCTAAATAAACTCTATGTTTAATTAAAAACAGCTGTTTATTTTAGAGTAAAGGATCCCCTTTTACCTCAGAACTATGCCTCCACACTGACCGTTCTGTCATTCTACCAAATACAACTAAGCCATTCTGTTCTTTGGGTACAACTAAGAATTCTAAGGCAAGAGCCTTTGGAGGCAGTGAAAATAAGGAAGGCAAGGAGGCAGCATAACACAACACCTCAGAACGCTACAGAAAGGTGCCTTTACAGGTGTTACATATACTGCATCTCAAAAAGATCCAAAACCTTACAATATGCCTTTCAGTAAAAAGGCCTCAAGCAGTGAAGAGTTTCCTATGCACATGATGAAAATGAGCAGAATACTTTGGTGAGAAGAATTTATCTCTTCATAGTTGTGTTTAAGTTAGTTTTCCCTGCTCTGTATATATGACAGTAGGAAGATCAAGGGTTTCCCAAAAACAGAACCTTGAAATGCCATTTGTAGTCTAGGCCATAAATAAGTGCAGCTTTCTCCTTCCAGTGAATACTAAGCTACTTTGGGCAATAGGCAATGCACAGCTTAGAAGGGAAGCAGTGTGTTGTGTCTAGGTCTGATCTGAATATTTGGCAACAAATATTTTCAATGTGGAATGGGGTTTTCAGGTGGGGGGGGTGGAGGATGAACAACATCCCTTCCCAACGCTAAACTTTCTCCAAACCCCTCCCCTCATACACTTGATCAAACTACGGTAGTCCTGATCAGCTGCTGCTCTGGAACAATTTTTTTTCTTTTTAGCTGTTCTTTTCTGTTGCTGCAGTCTGTGAAGCTGTTGCATAACCAGAAAGGTTGGCTATGAGTTGATATCACTTGGAAGGGGTGGTGCAAAACTAATGCAAGTAAGGGAATCCCTCACTTTGTATTATCTTTGTCCTTGATTCAGTTGGCTGTCTGGCAGTTTCATACATAGGAGCCTTAATCCCTAGCCTTTCTGGCCTTTTTATACGAAGGAAGGAATCATTGGCTAAGATCTGAGATTTTCATTCTCCCCAACCCATTTGCATCCCCTTCCAGTTTGCTTCATCATTCTCCACTTTTGTTTCAAGTTCCTTTTCTTCTGGATCCTCATTCTCTTGCCTCGTCATCTGAAAGTAACTCTTGACTTATTTGTCTTTTCTCTCCTCCCTATTTGTACCCTTTCTTGCCACCCCCTCCCCCAGGATTACTTCTTATCTTCTCATTTTTCAAATGTTTTTAGTTGCCTTGAATAGACCTTAATCTCTCACAGGTTGTATCTGGTTGTGTTATTCTGGCTTTGGCTGTAAATAAATTTATTCATTCATTCATAGTTGCCTTGAAAGGTAATTCATCTGAATTTTGATTTCTTGTCTCCCCACACCCTGAAGACAACTTCTGGCTCTCATTTTTGCATCTTCACATTACCACTTTTCTCCCTGTTTTATCATTCAGGAGGGTCCTGCTTTCTCTTAGTCTTTGTGCCTCGTGGAGAGATCTTCCTCTAATATATGGAAACTTTGGCTCTATCTGCCTATCACATTTTCATCTTACCCTTCGTCCAATGAGTAGCTTACATGGATTTCCCGTTCCATTTTATACTCACAACAATCCTGTGAATGTAGGTCAGGCTGAGACAGAATGTCTGGCCAAGATTACCCAGAAACGTCATGTCTTAATTGAGATTTGAACTTGTGTCCCCAGCCTTAGTCTGACACCCTAAACATTAGACCACACTGGATCTTCACTTATATCATGGGGTTGATGCTCCAGCATTCTCTACCCATGATAATGCAGTCCAAGATCTACTCTGTCCAAAAGCATGTTTCTGAAATGAAGGGAATTCTCCCCCTTTAATCGGAACCACCTCTTTTTCTTTCTTTTTTTCTTTTTTTTAATCCCATTGTACCACTCTGAGTTTTCTCAATCTGGAGATGTTTTTTATAACTACTGAGATTCTGGAAGGAGACTTAACTCTGTTTTATATTATATTTGTATGTGCCTTTCCAGGAGAATTAAAAATGTGTTAATGCAATATCAGATTCAATTACTCTATGAATTATAGCTTTTTGTGGCCTCTGCAGTTGGCTGGCAGAAAACAGCACTTGACTTGCAACCCCAGCCACAGTTTGTTGGAGCCCTGAGTATAGTAGTTGCATGGGACTGCAAAGTGGTATTTTCATTGTCTGGATGGGTTATCACCAACACTTCCCACAAGATACTGGAGATTTTGGGAAGGGGAACCTGATTGTAGGGAGTCTGATTGCCTGAATGACATGGGGTATATGCAGTGCATTTTCACTCCCTGTTAAGGCCTTCCGCAAATGATCCCTGAAAAAGGAAGGGGCAATTCAGCCTTTTTTTTCATGAATTATATCTCCTTGCCCTCCCCCCTCCCTGATACTGTTCAGTGCTGGTTCTAACTTCTAAAGCTAGCACTGTAGATGGCTTGGGTATCCCATTGCCCTCCTGACTGTCCCATCAACAAAAGAAGCTTGTTTGGTGGGTACACGAGAGAGGGCCTTTTCAGTGACAGCCACACAATTATAGAACAACCTCTCCAGGGAGGTTCACGTGGCCCCTTTTATTTTGGACATTTGATTAATTTAGTGGCAGTCCTTAATTGTGATTATAAATTTTATTTTGTTATGTATTTTGTGTATTCTGTTTTATACGCTTTATATTTATTGTAAGCGACTTTGAGCTCTGTAAGTTAAGAAGGTAGCTAATGAATGTTTTAAATAATTAGCTAGCATAATCATTGGGCAGCAGGCAATAAGGATGTGGGAAAGTAAACACTATTACCAACTGGATAAAATTCAGTCTTAGGAACATTGCCACACCTCTGTGGATATGTCAGACCATTGAAGTAAATGGGAAAGATTGCATGTGAGTGCTTGAATGCAAGTTCCAAAATAGGAATTCATGCTTACAGTCTGTTGTATTAAATGGTTAACAGTTTTTGATTATGAATACTGTATGCCAGGCCGTTTCTATATGACAGTGTGAAAATGCATCCCAGTGGTGATGGCAGCAAGCAACGTGGGATCAATGTCGGCACATCTTTGTTCCTGTGCCACTTGCTGCAGCTGCTCCCCTGTCCTGTTTTTCTGTTTTGTGCCTGTACCAGCCCTCCCTCGCCCTGAACCACCATGTTCCCTTTACTTCCCCAGTGAGCTGCACTGTGTTGTGGTTTTGCAGATAAAAGAGAAAAGCCGTTTAAATGGCTATGGAGAAGGTACAATACTCACACCATTTTGAAACTGGAGCTTAGCTTCATCTGTTCTCCTTAGTAGCAATAGATGGAGTATCCAAATGAGTACTCCCCCACAGCTACTCCACAAATTCCCCTTTCAGCTGCATTATTTTCCTCTGGATCAGCAGAGAAAGCGCTGGGAATGCCGTGAGTCATAGTTGACATTAGCATGATGTCATGTAGCTGTTCCTCTTTAATGCAAGGGCTTCCTTTCCATGCAGCAGAAAAATCCCCATGTAGTAGCAACCCCAGTGCTACCATTCCAGTCATTTCCATCATTCTGCTGTGTGATAAGCCTTTCATATGGGCATAGAAAAGACTAGAAAAAAATTGCTTGAAAACCATAAACTCTGAAGGGGAGTAAATCTGATGAATATTTTACTCTGGTGGCATCCCAGTGCTTGTTCATGTGGATATTTCTAGTGTGTTTACAGAATTTTGTACAGAAGTAATTGAGAAGGTTATTAAGTTTTTCTGAAGTATCTGTAGAGAGAATAGTGCTGCATCCTAACATCTTACATCATTTTAAATATTTCATGCTTCTACAAGTTTCCTTTTAAATATTGCTTTGTTTTTCATGCTTTTTTTAACAGTTGTAGAAGATTTAGCTGGAGATTCATTAAGGTGAGCTTTCAAGTTTTTTTTGATGCTGTAAATTCTATTACATTTTTAAAAAGGTAAAGGTAGTCCACTGTGCATGCACCGGGTGATATCACATCCCGACGTTTAGTAGGCAGACTTTGTTTATGGGGTGGTTTGCCAGTGCCTTCCCCAGTCATCTTCCCTTTACCCCCAGCAAGCTGGGTACTCATTTTACCGATCTCAGAAGGATGGAAGGCTGAGTCAACCTTCAACTGGCTTCCTGAAGCCAACTTCCGTTGGGATCGAACTCAGGTTGTAAGCAGACCTTGGACTGCAGTACTGCAGCTTACCACTCTGCACCACGGGGCTCCTTCTGTTACATTTACAAGAGGTTTATTCTTATGTTTTTATGTTGTTTAATTCTAGCACATCAAGTAGCAAATCCTGGCGTTCTGACGATGAACCTTTTTCAAGCCCCAAGGTAAAGATTATAATAATGCTAATTATGAATTCAAAGTAACATGATGTTTGTCCTTTATTATTTATGTGTACTTCATTCATACCCTGCTTTTCTTCCCAGTGGGGACTGAAACAGCTTACATAATTCTCCTTCCTTCCATTTTATCCTCCCAGCAATTCTGGAAGGTAGGTTAGGTTGAGAGTGTATGACAGGCCCAAGGTCACCCAACAGGCTTCCACAGGATTTGAACCTTGGTCTTGTTAGCCAAAATGCCTGGTTATGAATTGTTATATGGGGGAATTAGCGAATCAATAACCGGCAATGGGCATAATTTAAGCAGGGGTGCAACCTTTGTATACCAGAGTCCATACCATGACCAGTAAAAAAAGGCAGAAGCAATGGAATTAGGTTAAAAGGATTTTTCTCAAATTATATGTTCACACGCACATACAAAACTACACATACGCATCACACAACATACAGAGTCTAGGAATCAAAGAGAGGAATATAGAGACTTTTGCCATATGGCAGGCAGATTAAGGGATATACTGCACCTTTCTTGTAGAGGAGATGTCCTGAGTTACATAAACTAAAGGAGGGGAAGGGGTATGGATTTCCGTGGCTTAACCAGCAGGGCTGGAAAGCTGGGTGGTCTGGCATTGCTGCCCAGACCGGCAGAGTGACAGTCAGTATAATAGGGGAAGACCTAAAGGTACCCTATGGATCTCGGGGACCCCAGTTATACTATTTTCCGAGGGGGAGGGTGATGGGATTACCCTCGTTGTTCCCAAGCTAAAACAAAAGGTGACAAAAGGATTAACGACCAGCTGCCGGGTATGATAATTTGGTAGACTATACTGTCTCCATTGGTTTGCGCAACCCTGGGGAAATCAGGAATCTTTCGTTGATGGGCTTTGCTCCTCATACACAAGCTGCACATCGGGATTTCCGGGAAGGCATTCCTTTGCATAGCCGGAGGAATGGTGTTTATTTGTTTGTCTTAAAGTCTCTCAATGCTTAGCTAATTAAGTCCGATCAGCTCAGGGGAGTGTGTGTGGGGGGGGAAGCGCTGCCGGTGGTTGCGTGCTGTCAGCTCCTTGCAATATGGCTTCCACTGGAACGGGGGCACTGCGAACGGTGGACTCCCTCTGGTTCACTGGAGGGTCTACCTGGCCTTCACTCCTTGACTGCCGGCTCGCGGGATGACAGAGTGCTCCTCTCCAGGCGGCTTTAGGCTTGCCGCTTGCTCTGGATAAGGGGGGCACGCATTGACTGGGGTTGCCATGACCAGTCCGGGAAATAAGCAACCCATATCGTAACAGTCTCCCAGATCCTCGTCTGACACTCTAACTGCTACACCGCACTGGCTCTCTCAGGTTAGTTTGTGTTTTACGACAAAAAACAAAGAGAACCAACCCATCATTTTATAGTTGTAGGATTTCTTGACAAAAAATAGCACACCAAACCACTCAGCATCTTGGTTCCTTCTTGTCCCAAACACAGCCTCTAACCACAAGAACCTATCATTTTTCACCACTTTCTTCCATACAAGCTCTGATACAGGCAAAACATCTCTTTGTGATGGGATTCCTGGCTCCTTCCTTACATCCTTCTTGTTTTGTGAAGTTGGGTGTGTGGGGTAGGTGGTTTGGGAATAGATGTATTAAAGGCTGGGGCAAATCACGGTTTAAACTAGGCTGACCTCTAGGTGGCATGCAGGTCAGATCAGAAATAGGCCTGGGGAGTGTACAGATGCCAAAAATCCCATACTGGAACAAATTTCAGCACATCACTGGATGATGGATGTTAGATCCCACCAGGTGTTTTCAAAAACTGTACAAAGATTTATGCAACAAATACCTTATATGTTACCTTTTTATTTTACTTTGAAGAAAGATTGCTGGATTTTATTATTCTCTTAATATTTAGGAATTAAATACCCTTAGAATATTCTTTTGTTGTGTATGAATTGTGCTGCTGAGGCATTTTTAGTGACTGAACTGCCCTTTCTCATAAAATTGTTTACTGCTTGTAGTATGCAGTTGATTAAAGGCTTTGCTCTGAGTTTGCACTGATGTTTTACAGTTAACATATCTTAATTTAGTAAGCCTAGAAATAAAATTTGATATATTTTTCAGCTTTCATTGTAAGTTGAAGAATTGTTACTAGTTGTATACCTTACTGCATTTAAACTTTTATTTTCCAGCTTCCACAGAAATATTGGCTGCCTGGGCTAGCAGAAGCTATGGAGCACTTTAAGAAAAATCGTACGTTACCCCAAAATCAGCTTTATCAAACTTTTGTCCATGTGAAAATGTGTATTTTAGTAATTCTGTTTGTGTACGCTTCTCTTTGTGTGTTTGTATTTCAATGTAATAGGTGAGAGTGATCAGAGCATGATCAGATCAGACCAAATTGCCAGTTCACAGCAAAATAAATCAGATCCGAATAAGTCCTTTCCTAAGCCTTTGTCCTACCCTCAGCCTGTCCATTCCTCACCTGGCTCCTTTTCCAAACCTGTCCAGATGTCAGCTAGTCGCTTGTGCACTAAGCAGGTAATATTTTTAATTGACAATTCTGTCTGTTTTTAATCATCTGTATGTTTATGTCCACATATGGCTTTATGAAGATAATGAAATTGAAACTGAAAATAATGAGTTGGCAAAAGATATAGCAGGAGTTCCAAATCCCAACAAACAAGAGCTGAAAGATCCACATGATTCTCATGCAAGCAGTGAGGAAGAAGATGGAGAATATGTTGATGAGGAGGATGAGGAAGAAGAATTTGAGGAAGAAGGATTTGAAGAGGAAGATGAAGATGAGGCAAGTGAGGGGGAAGACGAAATTGAGGATGACTGCTGTCAAGAAAAGGAGGATGAAAACATAGAAGAAAGTCAGGGTAAACTAGAAAATGAAGAAAGTTGCTTTGAAAAATCAAGAGAGAAAGAACTGTCAGAAACCTCTGCTGATAATGAACATGTTGGGGAACAAAATTGTGGTAATACAAATGTTCCTTGTAGTAGCAGTGAAATGTGCAAAGTGCCCAGTGGAGAAATGCAGGAGTTGGCTGATGTTCCTGTGTCTTCTATAGCTGGGTGTTATGAATGTTCAGATGAAAATATGCCTGTTAAGAAGGTGAATAATGGACTTCGAAGTCATTCACTTGAAAAAGAAAACAGTTGTAAACTTGAAGGAAAAAATATGAATAACCATGAGTATGAAGAAGAAAACACCGAATTTCAGAATCCTAATGAATTTCAAGGCACTGAAGAAAATGAGGAAACACTGGATGTGAGCCACCAAAGCTTTCACAAAGATGACATTTGTTCATCAGAGTCTTTTGAAGTACCAACTTTTGCAAAATATGCACTTCCATCTCTTTTAAACAAAGGACAAAATTCAAATCTGGTTGATAACTTTGAAAGTGATGATGATCCTGAGTCAGAGGCAAAACTTGAAAAACACAAAGCTAGAAAACAGAACTCAAAAAATACTAGCTTTGTGGATTGTCAAAATATCACAGAAAAACTATGCGGTCATTTTCAAGAAGTACAACAAGTAGTCTATGAACCATTGGTAGATAAATGGGAACAGAGTAGGGAAGAAAATCCAAAAGAAGACTTTCAGTCTAATACAGTAAGTAAATTTAGTGTCATGGATTTTTTTCACAATAATGCAGAATGTCTAGTGACAAGTTGAAATTTGACTTTAGAGAGAAACAAGTGAGGACCCACAACAAACTTGTGGGAGCAGCTACGCCATTTTCCCCCACCAATGCTTCCTCCCCTCTCCCCGTCTTTCTTCTTCCAGCCCCCCTTTCCTTACTTTCCGTCTGCTCCATGCCTGTCCCTTTCTCTTTCTGACCCCCACCCCATCACCCTTTCTTTCTGCCCCGCATTCCATCACCCTCCCCAGCCACCAACCTGCTTCCTCCCAACTCCCACAGCAGAACTGGTGACAGCAGCTCTCCCAGAATGACGGCACATCCCACAAGAGATCAGTTCCCCTTAGGGTTGCCGGTTCCAGGTCGGGAAATTCCTGAAGATTTGGGGGTACAGCCTTGAGAGAGTCAGGTTTGGGGAGGGAAGCAACTCAGCATGGTATAATGCCATAGATGTCACTCTTCAAAGCAACCATTTTCTCCAGGAAAACTGATCTCTTTGATCTGGAGATCAGTTGTAATTCTAGGTGATTTCCAGCCCTCAGCAGGAGGTTTAGCAAACAAAAATTAGCGTTCTGTAAGTCAAGCTAGTAAACAACAAACCAGCAGTATACTGCAGTTAACGTAATTTATCCACAATAAAGAGAATGGAATACGTTATACATATAGTGCAACAACGGACAATGTCCAAATCATATAGTGCAACAACGGACAACGTTATACATATAGTGCAACAACGGACAATGTCCACGAAAAGGAATCATTGTCAGTCCTAGGAAATTGACTAGGAAAGTGTCCTTTTCTTAAAGCAAATTGGGAACATGATATTTCCGTTTCCTTTTTTTTTCAGGGAGCAGAGGGAACAGAGGAGCTAGACAAGGAAAAAAGTAATGTTCGCTATAATTATTTTTGGGGGAGGGGGTCTAATGTAATGTTTCCAGCTAACACATTTCTTCTTTTTTTTCAGAGTTAATGGAAGAACTTGGTTTAGATGAGGCAGATATTAATAAAGGTTCATGGATATTTTTATTTATATTTTTGTTTCATGCGTAGAAAATAAAAAATGTAAAAACAAATATTCTATACAGCACTTTTAAAGGAAGTGTATAAGACTAGACATATTTTACCATAACTTACAAAAATAGAAAAAATGTTCCCTTAGGAAGCCAAGCATAGTGTCTCCTTTCAAAAAAAGACTGCAGGGCCTTTACATACATTCTTTTTCTAAGCAATATAAACTTTGTTTTCACTTGATTTGGGAACTATCTACATAGACTTTTTTTTAGGGGACTCTTGTACAGAGACAAAAATTTCAGTTAGAGGTGAGCTTACCTCAATCAGTGTGTAAATTATCCCAGTTACGAATATCGTCATCTGTTGCATTTACAGGGGGGCAGTGTAATGAACAAAAAGACATCAAAGAAATTGAAAATGATGAGAACAAGGTCAGTAGATGAAGAGGTTAATGTACATGTTGATTGTGGTTGGTTTTAGACACAGATTCAACCACATTAAGCTAGGCGGTAATTTATTTTGCGGTTTAAAGGCTTCATTCAATGGGCTGACTTTAAGTCTATTTCCCACCCCTATATAGCTGTTCTATTCCCTTACCTTTAGCCAAGTTTCTCACCCCCACCCATTCCTTCTTATATTTCTGATACAATTCTAGTAGCTAGAAGATCCTTTTTGGGGCAGGGGGGGGAGACCTGGACTTGGTGAGAAAAAATTGCCATAATCTTAGGCCATTTATTTTATGTTTCTCAGTGTGAAAAAACTGAAGCAGGTTGTTGGCTGGGAGGGTGATGGAGTGGGGGTCAGAAAGAGAGTGAAAGTGACTGGCATGGAGGGGAGAGAGAAAGTAAGGAAAGGGGTGGCTGGAGAGAAGGGGGAGAGAGGAGGGGGAGAAAGCATTGGTGGGGGGAATGGGGTAGCTGCTTTCACAAGTTTCTTGCGGGTCCCCACTTGTTTCTCTCTAAAGTCAAAGATCACTAAAGCAAATTGGGAACATGATATTTCCATCTTTCATTTTTTTCCAGGGAGCAGAGGGAACAGAGGTCCTAGACAAGGATAAAAGTAATGTTTGCTATAATTATTTTGGGGGGAGAGGTCTAATATAATGTTTCCAGCTGACACATTTCTTCTTTTTCTTCTTTTTCAGAGTTAATGGAAGAACTTGGTTTAGATGAGGCAGATATTAATAAAGGTTCATGGATATTTATATATTTTTGAGTCATGCGTAGAAAATAAAAAAATGTAAAAACAAATATTCTATACAGCAGTTTTAAAGGAAGTGTATAAGACTAGACATATTTTACCATAACTTACAAGAACAGAAAAAATGTTCCCTTATGAAGCCAAGCATAGTGTCTCCTTTCAAAAGAAGACCGCAGGGCCTTTACATACATTCTGTTTTTAAACAATAGAAACTTTGGTTTCACTTAATTTGGGAACTATCTACATAGACTTTTTTTTAGGGGACTCTTGTACAGAGACAAAAATTTCAGTTAGAGGTGAGCTTACCTCAATCACTTAGGGGTTGGCAAACTGTTTAGGAAAGTGAAACCGTTTTCCAAAATAAAAGCGCAAATGACCAATTAGTCTTTTCCAAGACCTATAGCTTGGATTTCGTCCAAGGAGTCATTCATTCCCTTCCTTTCGTCTTCCTCACCCTCACTTACTTGCTGCTGGTGTTCAGCAGACACCCTCCTTCCATCCTTCCCCTTTACCAGTAGCATCAGACGTCCTCCCAGGGCTCATTGGAGAATACAATACACCTGTAATCCCACCCAGCAGAAAGTTCTGGGGAACTGAGAGGGGAAATTTTGTTGCTGGTGTTACTGGCGACAGTTAAGTGGGGATGAGACTGAGAAAGCAAACATGAGGAAGGTCTTCTCTGAGTCAAATATACAATCTGTGAAGCACAGAAGAATTTGGAGCTGTAATTGTTAGCTTTCTATTAAAGGAGAGTGTTACCAAGCTACCCAATTTCATAATTTTTTATTTAAAAATATGAATTTGGTCAATGTCTACCTTCTTTGTATAGTAAGGCTTCTTTTATTACTACTGTGGATATTGCTGTTCATTCTCCTTCAGCGGGGAGAAGTCATCCTCCTCTGGGTTATGCCTCCTTTGGGTTATGCCTCCAAGGCAGGGTTTATACAAATTAAACTGATCCTTAAGTGGTCGTGTAGGAAGTTTACATTGCCTAGTCAGAAAGCCCTGCCCTCTCCAAGCAAGCCTTGCTTAGCCAACACCATCATATATAGGCCCCAAAAAAGTGAAAAAGAGAGAACCTAGTTTATTGGAACCTTTTGAGCTAGTTTCTTCCAGCCATTTACTATTCCAAACCACCTCCGTTTAATTTGCATAAACCTTGCCAGGGAGCGAGTAACCCAGAGAAGGATGACTTCACCCCCACTGAAGAGAAGTAATCTGCGTGGTAACTCAACGTTTCATTTATGCAAAATGCAGTAGATTTTTTTATAGTCTAAATTATGCAGTGTTGTGTTAAGGACAGGAAATTGTGTTTACTGTTTTGATTTCAAACAAATGTCCCAACTCTTTCAGATGAGTCTGACTGGGATTCAACCAGTGTATCCCAAGGTGATCCTGTGTATCCCGATGTGCTGGGAGATGATGGCAAAATTGATGCTGCAACCAAAAAATCAGAAGTTATTCCCGTGGGAGTTGAATTGTCTGATGCTCAAACAGTAATTCCTTTAAAAGGTAGTTGGTCACATTTTCATAACAAGATCAGCTTGTACACTAAAAAGCAAACAAAATACCTTACAATATTTGACTCCTATTCCCAGCCCCCTTGCTCTAAATTAGTCCAGTTGTTTTTAATGGAATCACTGTGGAATTATAAACGGTGGTGTTAAAGGAATGATCCAGATAACTGCGTTAATTAAAATATTTTGTTTATTTATTGAAGTGGGAACAGGGGGGGGGGAGTATGCTCCTCTTTACCTCTCTTTCCTCTCCCCTTCATCTGAACACCGTTGGGCATATTCTGAATTCTTAAGTTTTATTAGAAGCCCAAATTTGTTCCTATTCTTTTGTTTTATGTGAGATATATTTTGACAGCTGATTCTGTAATCGGCTTGGTAATCTTACCATCACCAAGAACAGCAGGGAGCAGAAGGCACTCTACTTGCTGGTTCAGTTCTGTGGTGCTGGGAAGAAGGAATCGACTAGACCTGGCCTTTAGTTAGTTTCCAGCCTGATATATTTTAGGGTACTGTACCAGAATCCCATATCTCATCTTTAATTCTTTTTCACTTTATAGAAAAAAATAGGCAGCAAGGCCTATGATGCTGTGTATTTTGAGCTGCAATGTAATTCTGAGCTCAGAAATTAGTCCAGATAACCCTATTCCAATAGGAAGAAGTCCAGAGTTCCAACTCAAGCTTGAATTGTCTGTAATTACTTGAAATTCCAGAGTTTTCTACTCCCATTCTAGTACAAAATGCAGTAAACTTTAAGAAACTTTGGCCTGGATGTAACATGTAGCTGAATAGAGTCCTGAAGTGGTAGAACATGCTATAGCACATCAAACTGCAAGTAGGATTCACATTTTTGAATGCTTCCTGCGTAAGCCAACAAATATCCCCCCATAAGGAATTAACACATAGGAAGCAGTTTGTTTTAAAACGAATCTCTCTTTTGTGCAAACTGTTTTAGTTACCTACAAATAGCTTTCAAAATATTCAAAACTGACATTCTCTGCCTGCAGCCTGAAATGGTACCTTTCACTCCAATTGTATGTGTAGATGATGTCATGCAGAGAAAGATCCTATGCTAGTTTAAGGCCAGCTTCAGTCTCTTTGCTTTAGATACTGGCTAGTGTCGAGAAGAATACTAGCACGATTATCCAGGAGAAAAGATGTAAAACAATGGAAAATACAAAAACAATTAATTAGATACTGCTTTTATTTTTATAATGTTAATTGTCAGTCTCCTTGCCATAGTATGTATATATCAAAGTTGCTCGTCTGTGACTAATTGAATGTTATAAAATACTGCAATATGATAATCACATATGCTCAAAGCTGTCTGTATTTATGATCCATAGTCCAAGAACTGGAACTCATGTATTTCTTTTTTACTTGCTAACTATCTCCTAGTGCTGTACAATATATTTTTGCTCTGATGTCTTTTTGTTTAATTAATTTTAATACAGGCTGACATCTGAAATGGACTAACATGGTATAATGCTGTTTGCAGAGTAAGGGAAAGTGTATAAATTATCCCAGTTACGAATATCGTCATCTGTTGCATTTACAGGGGGGCAGTGTAATGAACAAAAAGGCATCGAAGAAATTGAAAATGATGAGAACAAGGTCAGTAGATGAAGAGGTTAATGTACATGTTGATTGTGGTTGGTTTTAGACACAGATTCAACCACATTAGGCTAGGCAGTGATTTATTTTGCAGTTTAAAGGCTTCATTCAATGGGATGACTTTAAGTCTGTTTCCCACCTCTATATAGCCGTTCTCTGTTCTATTCCCTTACTTTTAGCCAAGTTTCTCACCCTCACCCATTCCTTCTTAAATTTCTGATACAATTCTAATAGTGAGAACATCTTTTTCGGGGGCGGGGGGTTGTATGGGAGACCTGGACTTGGTGAGAAAAATATTGTCATAAACTTAGGCCATTTATTTTATAAAGAAAGACGTAGGGGAAGAGGGGAGGAAGCACTGGTGGGGGGAATGGGGTAGCTGCTCCCACAAGTTTGTTGCGGGTCCCCACTTGTTTCTCTCTAAAGTCGAAGATCACTAAAGCAAATTGGGAAGATGATGTTTCCCTCTTTCATTTTTTTCAGGGAGCAGAGGGAACAGATGAGCTAGACAAGGATAAAAGTAATGTTCGCTATATTTATTTGGTGGGGGGGAGGGGGTCTAATATAATGTTTCCAGCTGACATATGTTTTCTGTTTACTTTTTTCCCCCCAGAGTTAATGGAAGAACTTGGTTTAGGTGAGGCAGATATTAATAAAGGTTCATTGATATTTTTATATTTTTGTGTCATGCGTAGAAAATAAAAAAAATGTAAAAACAAATATTCTATACAGCACTTTTAAAGGAAGTGTATAGGACCAGACATATTTTACCATAACTTACAAGAATAGAAAAAATGTTCCCTTAGGAAGCCAAGCATAGTGTCTCCTTTCAAAAGAAGACTGCAGGGCCTTTACATACATTCTTTTTCTAAGCAATAGAAACTTTGTTTTCACTTGATTTGGGAACAATCTACATAGACTTTTTTTTAGGGGACTCTTGTACAGAGACAAAAATTTCAGTTAGAGGTGAGCTCACCTCCATCACTTAGGGATAAACGCACAAATTTCGTCCAAGGAGTCATTTATTCCCTTCCTTTCGTCTTCCTCACCCTCACTTACTTGCTGCTGGTGTTCAGCAGACACCCTCCTTCCATCCTTCCCCTTTACCAGTAGCATCAGACGTCCTCCCAGGGCTCATTGGAGAATACAATACACCTGTAATCCCACCTAGCAGATAGCGCTGGGAAACTGAGAGGGGAAATTTTGTTGCTGGTACCACTGGCGACAGTTAAGTGGGGATGAGACTGAGAAAGCAAACGTGAGGACTGTCTTCTCTGAGTCAAATATACAATCTGTGAAGCACAGAAGAATTTGGAGCCGTGATTGTTAGCTTTCTATTAAAGGAGAGTGTTACCAAGCTACCCAATTTCATAATTTTTTATTTAAAAATATGAATTTGGTCAATGTCTACCTTCTTTGTATAGTAAGGCTTCTTTTATTACTACTGTGGATCTTGCTGTTCATTCTTTAGCGGGGAGAAGTCATCCTCGTCTGGGTTATGCCTCCTTTGGGTTATTCCTCCTTTGGGTTATGCCCCCACTGAAGAGACGTAATCTGCGTGGTAACTCCAACGTTTCATTTATGCAAAATGCAGTAGATTTTTTGTAGTCTAAATTATGCAGTGTTGTGTTAAGAACAGGAAATGGTGTTTACTGTTTTGATTTCAAACAAATGACCCAACTCTTTCAGATGAGTCTGACTGGGATTCAACCAGTGTATCCCAAGGTGATCCTGTGTATCCCGATGTGCTGGGAGATGATGGCAAAATTGATGCTGCAACCAAAAAATCAGAAGTTATTCCTGTTGGAGTTGAATTGTCTGATGCTCAAACAGTAATTCCTTTAAAAGGTAGTTGGTCACATTTTCATAACAAGATCAGCTTGTACACTAAAAAGCAAACAGAATATTTTTCACTATTTGACTCTTCTTCCCAGACCCCTTGCTCTAAATTAGTCCAGTTGTTTTTAATGGAATCACTGTGGAATATTTTTTAATTGAATTTTTGTCAGGATACAGAAAGAAAAAAAGAAATATGAAAATAAACATCACATCTTAGTCCTTGTCCGAAACAGTCGCCACCCACTAGCATGCCCTAAATAATACATTGAACCTTGTTTCACTAATAATATTGATTATCACAGTTACGAATATCATCATCTGTTGCATTTGCAGGGGGGCAGTGTAATGAACAAAAAGACATTAAAGAAATTGAAAATGATGAGAACAAGGTCAGTAGATGAAGAGGTAATGTAAATATTGATTGTTGTGTTTATACTTGTGTCTAAAATCAACATTAAGCTAGGCAGTGATTTATTTTGCAGTTTAAAGGCTTCATTCAATGGGATGATTTTAAATCTATTTCCCACCCCTATATAGCTGTTTTCTGTTCTATCCCCTTACTTTAATCCAAGTTTCTCACCCCCACCCATTCCCTCTTAAATTTCTGATAGTATTCTAGCAGCCAGAAGATCTTTTTGGGGTGGGGGGGATACCTGGACTTGGTGAGAACAATATTGCCATAATCTTAGGCCATTTATTTTATATTGCTCCATGTGAAAGCACTGATATTGTGTATGCACAGACATGAAATGCATGATAGCTATGAGTTGCTCGATACTTCATATACAACTGCAAGGCAGAAAGAGTTGCATTGTTTCACTTGAATGCGAACTTCCTTGATTGCTTCTTTGTGCTTTTCACACATTTTTAACAAATTATTTTTTATTTCAAACAGAATACAAAACATTAAACATAAATATAAATGCAAATGTTGCTAATATAATTGATCTGACAAAAGCAGCAAATGTCAAATACTCCCACAAAAAACAAACCATCAACCACAACAACCTAAGAAAAAACCCTATAAACTTACATCAAATAATCTATAAAGTACTTTTCTATCTATTCTTCATCACATTACCATCTTAACAGCCACTTAATCAAATTCATATAATACATAATCCAAAACTATCCACTTATCAAACTTACACCTACCGTACCTCACCTACAATCCTATGCTTTTCTGTTTGATAAATATGCCATTTCAAGCCCTTTTTCACAACCTGACTCCTAGCTCCCTGATTAAACATCCGTTTAGTTTCTTTAGTCTACTATCATGCAATTGCACTATTTCTGTTAACTTTGCCAATTTCACTTTTTGCCATATTTTTATTATCCATTTTTAATGAATTCAAAAATTTCCAATTACTAGCTATAATCATACTACAAATGTAATCATATAATACATTGTTAATCGATGTTTTGTTGGAACATATTTACTTATCAAGTCAAATAAATAAACCTTTGGATTTCTAGGCCGTTTAAAACCTGTCATTCTATAAATTTTATCAAGCACTTTAAACTAAAAGGTTTTAACAGCATGTACTTATAGTGAGCTACTTCACCACCATGTTTCCAACAATTATAATTAAACTTGTAAATATTATTTAGTGTATTAGGGATAAGATGCCAGTCATTCATCACTTTATAATAATTTTCTCTTTATCACAAATTGCAATTACTGAGCCTGATGTAAAAACTTGTTACCATTCGTCATCTATCATTGTTCCTATTATACATTGCTGTTTTGTGTTAAAATAATCATAATTCATTAGAAATCAGGGAATTTATAAAAGCATTTATAGTTTAGTGCCCTGCTTTGGCTGTAACTGCAAAACCAGGGTTCATTTCTTAGAGTCATTCCACAGGCTCATGTATTCCCTTTCTGTTTTCTTCTCCAATTTAGGGAAAAGGTAGCTTGCTGTTACATCTGAATAAAGTAAACTGTAGTTTGATAGAAATGTGATTTGTCTTCAAACCTAGTTATGGTTTAGTGGCATCTATGGTTTATGCAAAACTAAAACTTTGATCACAGTTTGTAATACACAAACACTCACAAAGCGTTGCTCAAAAATGGTGTAAAAAGGAGGCAACTGGAGCATGGGGTGTGTGAGAGAGTGAGTGAAGCAAACAACCCTGAAGATAAATCTGAATGGCAAAATTGTGGTTTGGCTGTTACATCTGAACTATGTCTACAGAAAAATAGAGTGAAAAAAGACAAGTTAATCTAGGGAAGTCCTAAGGCTTAGAACAACAGTCATCATTCCTCACCATTGCGTTCTAAATCTTATCTCCCCATCAACTAATATTATAAGTTATTCTTCATGCATTCTTCTACTGACTTGTAGAGGAAGGAGTAAAAAGCCTTGCCACAGATATAAAAGTGTCATCAAAAGGATCATAACCTGGTAGTTTACTACAGAAATAATTGAGAACATGGTTGTAATGGTCCACCTCACTGGAGAGTAGAGGGTGCCTCCTCTTGGATGAGAGGCCTCAGTCTGCTGCAGTCAGAATTGGGACACTGGAACGGCACTCACCTGACAGTTGGTGGGGAGGGGAGCAAGGTGCAAGTGGCACATATAAGGATGGCTGCCTGGAAGCATGTAGAGAGGTTAGGGTGTGGGAGCAGGGTCCCACCCAAGACCACTGGCATAAGAGGACAGGGTATGTGATGCCAAGGTAGATGGAGAGTACAAACCAAGTTGTGTGAGACAAGGGCCAGAGAAGACTGAGCCAGGAACATCACCTGCTTGGGCAGGCCCTGCAGGATTTCATCCTTAAGAGCCTGTAATGGTACCAATCCCTGAAGGCTAAGGGAGAGACCAAGTAGCTGGAGAGTCTAGCTGTATACATCTGTTGTGCTTAGATGACCCTGCCAATAAACCATGCATGTTGAAATGTTCCTGTGGTTCTACGTTTTGCCCTTGCAATGGAGGAGGCTAAGCGGCATGATGTTCTTTTGCCCTCCAAGTTGCTGACAACTGTCTAGCACACTCTTAGGATGAACTCTCCCAATCATATTCTTTCCTGTGTTGGTGATACCCACAAACCCTCCGAAGGATTCATTCTCAGTGTTGCTGCTATCATTTAACGATGCTATCATTAAATGTTCCATCATCAAAATTTCATCTGAAGATGAAAAATTATGTAGTGATTTTGATTTACTAATACTAAATTAATAAAACTCATTGTTTTAAATAAGTAAGTAGCAGTGTATACCAACTTTAAAAGATTTTGGAACAAAATTGTACATTTCTAAAAGATGGTTTTTGAGACAGAGTGCTTCACACATCTTTGAAGTTAGAGATGCAGCAGATTATAAGTGTGTGTACATTATGTGAGGAGAACATTGATTTCTTAATTTTAATGATACAGCAGTACACCTAAATGTTTACATTACATATTTTAACAAAATATGCGTGGTAGTATCCATTCCAGCTGTATGGTGTATGCATGGCGGGGGGTCCACAGGTTCTATGGGTTTTCCACTTGTGCTTCCGTCTCCTGTTACAAAAGCTTCAGCACTCTCAGGAGTGTCTTGTGAGGCTCAGGCTGCAGCAAGGAAGCAGAAGTAGGAAAGATCAGTTCTGTGAGCAAAGCTCTTACAGTTTGTTTTTTAAATTCAACCTAAGGTTGTGAAATAAGTCATGTAAAAATCCTGTCACCAAGATGTCTGTATCATGTCCATAGCATAATTTTGTACATGTAGTTCTTATTTTTTTTCCTATCCATACTTGGCTTGCATAAGGATAAAAGTGTAGTAGATGCATTCAGCTGTATAGAAAAGACATCACTTGGAAATCAGACCGTCAAGGCAGAGGTTCCATTCGCTTGTGAGAAAAAGGAAACTGAAGCTGCAATACATATTGAGGAATCCAACAGTGATTGCAATCAGTTTGATGCAGCTCTCTGGGAAGAAAGATATGAAAAAATGTGGGTTGCAAATGAAAAAAGAGAGGTCAAAACCTGCTTTAAGAGCATTACAGCAGAACTAAAGCAGAAGTTTGGTGAGATTGACATAAATGAACAAAAAAATAATACTTCTGTGGAAGAAACATTGCAAGATGGCTTCAGTGGTATGTTGGAGGACATAAATGAATCACCATCACTACCTTTGTCTAAAGCTACCATTGACATACAAGAAAAGGGTAATTCTGAAAATTTAAACGCTGTCATTGCAGAAAATAACTTCAGCATTGAAAACTTAACTTTATATCCTATAAATTGTAGTTCTCAGAAGCTTCTTCCTAAGCAGTGTGAAAATGGTCAACAAAACGCTCATCAAAACCAGAGAGCAGAGAATGAGGTATTGTCTGAAATAGCAAGTGTAAGTGGAGAAGGAGGAGATGATGAACATGTGCAGCTGGAAACAAATGTGGGAAATCCTACATCATATATCAAAATGCCTGCCTACACAGACAGTGCAAAAATGCTTTCTAATGTAACAAAAAGTGCAGTTCAAAAAAGCCGACACAAATTTAACAATGGTGCTTCCAGAGACATTGCAGTCAGCAACTATAAAGATGCTGAGACCAAAATTGGAAAGAATGTTAAAAGCTCTGAACAGTCCTGCTGCCTAATATCAGAAGAACTGGATGAAGAACTTGAACGTGATGTTGTGAGATTTAAGAATGAGGTAGGAATGCTGCAGACAGCGTTCCTGGCTTTGGAGAAAGAAAAGGCCCAACTACAGAAAGAGGTAGAGGAATACCTGTTGCTTTTCATTCTTTGGTCTTTCTCACACCTCTGCCATCCTGTTCATTTCACCTCTTCAACATTATTGGAAAGCCTTCTTTCTTGTGAGCTTTGTGCAGTGCTTCTAAACTGGGTCAGAAATTAAGAGAGATTATAAATTCTTCTATGTTTAGAAGGTGATTTAAGAAAGTGTAATTCAAAATAATAACAAAATATAATTTTAATTTTAAAAGACCCCAGATGATTCAATGCAGCTTTATGACAGATGAACGGCTTCCATTTTATGGTGGTGAAGAGGGCTGTCTAGTTGCAGCTGATTTATGGCGACCCTGAAGGGTTTTCAAGAGAAGAGACGTAGAGGTGGTTTGCTATTGTTTACGTCTGTGTCATGACCCTGGGTATCCCATCCAAGTGCTAACCAGGGCTGACCCTATTTAGCTTCTGAGATTTCATGAGATCAGGCTAGCATGGGCCATCCCAGGGTGTACCCATAATATCTTGAGTCTGTGGCCATTTATGCAGGGTCAGTTTTGATGCTCACTCAAAGCTGGTTTTTTAAATACTACCTTTAAAATGCTTATTCACGGTCCCAACGCAAAAGGAGAAATTCCTGCTCCTTTGTTCCTTCCATTAGCAACCTCTGTTTGCATAGCTAATGCGCGGCTGTGAATATTGCATGCTTCCTTGAGGGGATTCTTCGCGGCGGGAGCGGAACAAACACAAAAGGTCGCTTTAAAGGGGCTCTTAAGAAATGCGAAGCAGGTATGCGCCGGCTTCACAGTCACTTGCTGAATGACGGTTCAGCATGAAAAACAAAAAAACAGCTGCGGGGCATTTCAGCCTGGAATGCGCTGCTAATTACCAGGCATAAATGGCCTGTTCCAAAATGTGAAAGTGGCTTCTGAACAGGGTGTTGATCTTTCCATTACTTTCATTCTTGCTTTGCACCCTTCACTTTGTTGTGTGAATTACTTCTCTTTCTTCATTACAGTGTTGTTGGACACTTTATTGATGAAAATAGCTGTTGTGTTTCTAACTACATGGTGTGTGTTCCAAATTCATTTTTTTCCTGTCACTAATGGAGATGTTTTTTCTATTATCTCATGTTTTACACTACTAATTCCTGTTAACGTACAACTTTCATAATTAATGTTTTTGTTCAAAGGGTGGATGCATTTGCTTAGTGTAGTAAGCTGAAATAAATAACAGAACATGTAACTTCTTATGATTACTGATATTTTTACTTGCATACCTACAAAAATATATTAAGCTATGTCATTGTTTTAGGTTGAAGATGAAAAACAAAGGAAGAAACAGGAGGAATTAGAGGCTGCAGGAAAAGGTGCAGCTATTGAAAAAAGGTTAGCTTGTTAATACTATTGAAGAGAAAGTAGAAGAAAAGCTTACTGTAAAGGAAAAAGCAGTATATTAAATCAGAAGCAGAAATGTGAGGGCAAAGTCAAGTACAAAACATAATTTCCTCTGCGGAAAGGAGGGAATTAATTCCAGTAGCTGCCAAGGGGTACATGTGAAATTAATATTAATATTAATCCTCAACCATTTTCCCGGCAGGCAGTATATTTTGCATGGTAATTCCTTAGACTACTGTGTGCTTTAACCTTCAGTGTCAGCTTACTTGGAACACACTATTGACACCACTGTAGTATGAATATGCGAATAACAAAAAAACCATGGTAAATACCCACATCTAACGGGTTAAGTTTCCCCATGTCCGAAACCAGTCAACATCTATTAACTGTTCCCAGATGGTCACCTCTACATGTTGTATCTTTCAGAAATTTATACCAGCATTTACAAGAACCTTGCTGGGAACATCTCCTTACCTTTGGATTAGACGGCTCAGTGATATAGTGCACATGGAAATCTAGCAAGGTTTAGTCACCAATTAGTAACGCTTCCTTGTTCCTTTACCTCTTGCTTTCATGTAGCTGTCTCAAAGCATAAGTCAGTGTTTTGTTCAGAACAGCAGTTTCCCATTTGATGGGGAAAGTGTTGTTGATACATGGCTTTTCCTCACATCAGGTTCAAAAGACAGGGACCAATTTTCAGAAGGAGGACTGAGGGAAGAGTGCTCCCCCACCCCTCCGTCACCTGCCCATTTGGGTGGGAAGAGCCATTTGCTCTGGCACAAGATAGAGGGGGAGTGCTGCTTGCCCAGATGGTTGCAAACAAATGTTTGGAAGAAATCTTGGGCAGGGCTGGAGTTTCCTTTGCTCATGGTCTGCAACACTGGTGCCCAAGTGTAAGTGCAGGAAAGCCCTGTGGCCCCAGCCACCAGACAATAAATCAGCAAGTAGTTTCTGAATGGAGAAACAGACTTTATATCAATCCTCTGTTTTGAACTATTGGGCTGTTCTTGCACATCTGGCTGAAAAAAATCTAAACTACCTGGAGGTAGACTTTATGTGGCCTTCACTGATCTAAAAAGAGCTTTTGATTGTATACCCCAGGCTAGACTGGGGAAAAATTAGCAAGGACCTCTATTGACTGCTGGCTCCTTTGGTTAATTCATAAACTGTATCAGGGTAACAGTAGCGCAGGTGAGATGTGGAAATAGTGGTCAATTAACCAAAGAGATCAAAGTGAACAGAGTTGTTCGTCAAGGCTGCCTTCTAGCCCCTTTTCAATTTATATACAAATGACATCGACCGCCACCTCTTGGGTAAACACTTTCTCCCTCCTCACTTGACCCAGGCATCTATTTCAAATTTGTTCTATGCAGATGATGCCGTCTCCTGTCCCACACAAGAATTGGTTTGAAAAGATCTTTGCAAACTTTTTCTGAGTACTGCTCTAGGGAAGGTCTTAAAATAAACCATCATAAATCTAAGATTATGATCTTCACTAAGAGGAGAAAAATGCCTCATTTTCGCTGGGTATTAGATGGCTTTGAGGTTGACCAAGTCAAGGAGTTTGTTTACCTTGGCATTCTGTTTTCCCATAACCTAAATTGGAATGCCCATCAAAAAAGCAGTGTCCAACAAAATTAAACCTGGGGTTGGTGCTATTGTCAATTTTTTTCGCACCAAAGATGGCAAATATATTCCAGGGGCTATTCAGGTTTTTAACCTGAAAATTACCCCAATTATCCTCTTTGGTGTTGCCATCTGGATTACAGTCATCAATGAATCTATAGATTGTCCACTACTTCAGTTCTTACGAAAACTCCTAAATGCCCCTCGTTCCGAGTTTGGCCAAATGTCACTTGAAGCTAGGGCGTGGTTGGCCGCCTTTAAACTACACCTTAAACTGTGCTTTAGAACTGAGGGATTCCTAGCTTCTCTGAAGCATGACCCTTTTAAATCCTCATGGCAAAAAATCTTAGATGAGAAACTGGCGTTGTTGGGCTTCTCGCAGGATATGTTATTAGATCTTGGGAAAACTGAAGCTTTTACCAAAATTAAAAAGCGCATTAAAGAGCTCGATTATAACAGCACTACTTTTCGTGCTCGTCGCGTCTGTTCATCCCAGTTCTTCAGAATACCCCCTCCACGTGGTCTGCCTGCCTATACATATTATCTGACAACTCTTCGTCTCTGTAGAGCTTTTTGCTTGGCTAGATTGAATGCTAACCCTTCTATGGTAATGCAGGGCAGAATTCTGAATATACCATACTCAGACAGGATCTGCCCTTGCTCTTCTGGCTCTATTGACTCATTAGCCCATGCCCTTTTGGAATGCTGCTTTTACGAGGAACTTCGATTGCACTATATTTCCCCCCTTTTAATATACAAATCCAATGCCTCTGTGACTGACATAATGCCTTTTTTACTAAGCGATAGGGACCCCAAGGCTACATTGTCAGTGGCAAGATTTGTTTCAGTCCTTATATCCCTCCAACACTAGATATATGCTGCTCAAGATCAATTGATCAAGGAGCTTCTAAGGGATAAAAGGTAAAAGGAAAAGGATTTCACAGTCTCATGTGGGTTTAAGACAACTACTGAGTGTGTTTGCGCTTTATTGCTCTCAAGACTGTATGTTAGCTGGGGAGTCTTTCTACAGCTGCCGTCCCTCCCTACCCTTCCTCCCAACTAAGCAGAGGAGCTTCCTTGCAAGTGCCAATTCAAGTTAACTAGCTACATTGCATGAAAGTAACACTGCCCAAGGGAATTACTCCAGTCTCTTTCCTTTGTGGACTTAAACACAGTCTAGTAAATAATATAATATGGCCTAAAAGCCATTGCTTTGTTAAATCTCTGTAGATGCACCAGCCCATCTTTCCCTGTGGTTCTTGTTAAAAAAAATTTCCAGAGATGCCTCCTCTTTTTTCCTCCTTATTCTAACTTGAATTCTGAGGTGCTTTCTCTCTATTTCCTAGAGGAAAAGGGGCATATCTCATTGATGAAGTTGTAATACTAAAGTTTGCATTGCAAAGATCTGGACTTTTTCACAAACTTCTAAATCTAGCAGGTTATCAGGAATATTCCTTGGCACAGAATATGGCCACCCTCAACTTCAGTGTAGCTTCTTTTATCTGAGAGATGTTCTTTTCTTGTTGTAAGCACATCTGTTTTTTTTTTTCCAGTTTAACATTCTTGGATGTAGTTTTATGCTGTGTCAGAACATTTCAATGGTAGTTTCTCAAATGCTGTGTTTTGTTTTCATAAAACTCCTGTTCTCAGCACAAAGGATGTGAGAAAAAGGGAACGTAAACAACGGATCTCAAAGCAACAGGCCACTCAGCAATTCAGTGAACACCAAGATGATAGCAGTTTGAGTGAAACATCTGTGGGGAAAGTGAGGTACTGAGAATCACAATTCTCATACCCTGCCAGAAAATATTTTTGTTAGTCTTTAAGGTGCTACTGGACTCTTGCTCTTTTCTACTACTGAGAATCACAATGTTATTGTTTCTTTTCAACTATTACTTAAGGAAGTTCTTTATTTGGGAGTTAGGCTAAATATATCACATAGTGATTATAATATTGTGGTAGGACTTGGCAGACCTGAGTTCAAATTCCCAATCATCTGTGAAGCTCATTGGGTGATCTTGGGCTATCACTCAGTCGCCTCAACTACTTGACAAGATTGTTGTGAGAATAAAAGAAGTGGTCATGATATATGCAACTTTGAGCTCCTTAGCGGAAGGTCAGGATAAAATTGTAATAAATAGATTGATCATACTTTATGCTCTGTCTGTAACCATTGTAAACTTTTACTGTGAATTTTAACCATTGAATTTATTCTTGAGATTGAATGGGGCGGTAGTGGCTTGCGGGAGGTAACTAGTTACCCCAGGCTGACTTTGTGATTTTTAGAAAAAGAGCCCCACTGGAATTTAGATTTTTTGACAATATAGGCCATTCCTTGTTGTGGATTAAATGAGAAGACTGGTGAGGCCTACCCCAGTGGGAAAACTAGAATTCATCCCAACAAGAAAATATATTTGTTTCTGAGGTAAATGTGTACCCTGGGTATTTTTGCTCATAGGAAACAAATTATGATTGAGTTTCCTTCGGGGATATGTACCAGACTGCTAGTGTTAATGTCCTAAAAGGACAAAGGGATGTATGTATTTGATTGATTTCCTTTAGAGGCTGCTCTTTCCCGGCCGAAGCCAAGCTCAGAGCAACTAACATCACTCTAAAACAATTAAAATCTTTCATATACTAAATAAATAATCATAAACCATAAAAACCCAGCACCTTAACATATCACAAACATTAATGCTCTAGCAGAAAACAATTTCATCCTTAAAAGAGACAGTATAACAGTACACTGACACAACAGCACAGACAAGCTATGTCCAGGTGGAGAAGCCTGGGTGGGGGGAGGGATAGGCCAGCTAGATGGAATACTGGTGGAATACTGTCACCGTCCTCAACCACATGCCTGGCGAAACAGCTCAGTTTTACAGGCTCTACAGAACTGTTTTAAATCTAAGTTTAATCTTAGAAAACAAGAACAAAAATTTTCAGTGTTATGGTATTTATTCAGTTTGCTTATAAACCCCTTCCAACCAAATCTCACTGGGTCTAGCGTTCCTCTAGGCCAGGGCCGAAAAGGCCCTGGCCTTGGTTGAGGACAGCCGGATGGTTTTTTGGGCCAGGGATCACCAGTATATGTTCTCTAGCCAAGCAAAGCACTGTTTGGGGGGTATACCAGGAGAGGCAGTCCCACAGGTGCGATGGTCCCAGACCGTTTAAGGCTTTAAAGGTCAATACCAAAACCTTAAACCTGATCCGGTGCTCAATTTGGAACCATTGCAGCTGGCAAAGCACTGGTTGGATATGTGCTCTCCAAGGGGTCCCCGTAAGGACCCTCACCGCTGCATTCTGGACCAGTTGAAGTGTAAGCGTAGCCACTTACATTTGAGTTTTTGCAAGAAAAGTGCACCTAGGGTAGGAAATTACCCCCCAAGACAGTCAAGGCTATCTCCTTGCCAGAATGCACATCACTGCAAGAAGCTTGTGGTTATACAATAATACCCAGGTAATTTATTGACTGAAATATAAATGACTAAAAAGTATCTGTAGCACAGATTTTCAGGGTCCCCCCCAAAAAAAAATCTGTATGTATTCCAGTGTGTACACTAAAGTTAGAAATGAACAGTCTTCCCCATGAACATCAGTGTTGAGATCAGGTCCCCATTAATAAGAAGAATTGACATTGAAGTCTGTGAAGAAATATACATGTAGGTTGTATTCATGTAGTGGAAATTTCCCACATATAGAAGGTCTGGACCAAGTAACAGGGGCATTAGATGACAAATAAAAACAAAAAATAGTTAAGGACAATGATGAAATTCAGATAAACTAAACATTCTTTATCAGTGTTGACTCCAAAAGATGTTGAAGGCAAACCCGTACCTGAATTACTTTCGAATGTAACTGGGAAACTGCTTGCCATGTTTTTATCTTGCTCTTCCGCCCATGAACTCAGGGCAGTGTGCACAGTTGTTTGTCACATCCAATTTTACTCTGACAGTGAAACCATGACATTGGTTAGGCTGAAAGAACTATTGGCTCAAGGTCACCAGTGAGCTTCATGGCAGAGTTGGGATTTGAACCTGGCACTCCTTGCCATTACACCATATTGGTTTGCTATGTCAAAGGAAGTTCCATAACTAATTGAAAAGGCAGTAGGGTTGTATGGCATTTATTTGAGAGTTCTCAAGATAAGTCAGTTGTGAAACTTATTTTTTTTAAGACTAAATTGTGTCACTTATTCTAATATCAGAATATTTGTTGGTAGGCTGCAAGATAACTAGTATTTAGCACTTTTTTTGTTAAGAATCTAGTGAATCTAGCAGCCTTTACTATTTCTAACCTAATTTTTCTCCCACTTGGTAGAAAGCATTATTAATGCTAGAAGTAATAAACAAATGTAGAACAAAAAGTCCTCCTATGAAAGAATCAGTGGGGCTGATTCTGTTACAAACAGAAATCTTGCCTAGCTTGTCTTGAGGACCATTGGGTTGGAGGGGGGGTCTATAAGCAAACCAAATAAATACCATAATACTAAATATTTTTGTTCTTTTTTTCTAGAACATCAGCCAGAACTGTGAATGGGAAGAATAAGGTAAAATACCAAAGTATCACCTTATTGTTCCAATATTTGCATAAAACTGTAAGTAGCAGTATTATTTTTATGAAACTATATAGCAAGAAGATGCCATGGCTCAATTGAGATATCACCGCAGATTCAGTAGGCAATCTGAAGTTGGTTTGCAGTTCATGGTTTGTGTAAATTATGGTTAGCCTTGAAATTCAGGACAGTGTTGTGACAGAAATTTGCCCTTTTTGTGCTGTCAGATGCCACTACAGTAGCTTCTGGTATGTCAGATGCCCAGCTAGTCTGCCCCTTAGTAGTATCCAGCCCATGACAATTGAGCAACATTTTTGGTGTTGATTTGTGAGCAAGTGGTCAAGACAGGATGCTTTGGAATATTATTCAGGGACTCTGGGGAAGAAGTGAGCTATGCCATGAGGGCAGTCTAAATCATAATTGCATGTACTTTTGAAACCTAAGGTGATGGTTCTAAAATATGGCCAACACGAACTATGAGTTTCATGGTGACTGAATTGAGGTAATGTCACATTCTTGGCATCAGAATTTTAGGTTAAAGTAGAGAAAAAATGAAGTCTGACTTGTTATAATACACAATGGTGTGTAATTCTAATAAATTGTGCATTTATTATTCAGATTCCCAGAACAGTGGGCATTACCAATACTCCTGATGACTTAACTCAGTCTTCTACAGCTACAAAGGATAGTGATATGCCTCCGTCAGTCTATAATGAGGCCCAAATGTTGCTAGAACAACTTAGTTTGGAAAACGAAAGTAAGCACTCTGTTTATGATTATGAAGCAGTAATTATTTTATTCTGTATATGCTAATATAAATAATTAGAATATATGAAGATCTGGTAATAATGAGAAGCCTAATTTTTTCACTAAGTGGGAACCCTGCTAATATTTCTAATTTGGGACCAAATAGTAAATATGACAGTAGCAACTGATGTGTCTACTCAGGATCCAAAGAACTGTGAAACCAGTATTATTTTCACTTTCTGAAGCAAAAACATCCCAGAAGTTACAGTAAGTTTCCAAATAACTGTTATGGAATCACAAAACTGAGAGGAGAGAAAAATGTAATATTTTGCCAGTTGGTCAGCAAAGTTCTTTAAATTATGAAAGAGCAATCCAGTCAGTAGAGGCCACACAGGAACACTGCTGCTAGTGCTTCAGGGCCTTGCCTTGGGCTAATGGCTATATAGACAACATGGGAACACTGCTGCTAGTGCTTCAGGGGCTTGCCTTGGGCTCAAGGCTGCACAGGTCTAGGAGCGGATGGTGAGTGTAAACCAACCCATTTGTCTTCTCCCACATCCCAGGCCCCAGTGGCACTGCCAGTGCTTCAGGAAACTTAAAGTAAATAATAGAGTGCCAGTGCCTCAGGAAACTTAAAGTAAATAATAGAGAAGTAACTGAGATAAATTAACCACTGTATCAAATAATAACCTGGTTGGCTTGTGTCGATCAAAAAAGCAGCAAAACCAGGTCACCTAGAGAAAAGATAGGGGCTTCTACATACTTGGGGGATATCCCAGGTACACAGAAAAATACAATTTTATAAATTAAGCAACATATTTAAGAACTGCCAGATGAGGGCTGAATATGTTCCAGGAAGTACAGGTTGAGGACAGCTGAAGTTGTTAAGGGGGGGAAGGAGGAAACTTAGTCTGCCCAAGTTCCCAAGAGTTTATAGAATTCTGAGATTTTCAAATTGTTCTTTGTTGTGGTCTTTGTATAGTCCTACACGGGACCCAATAACAGCCGATAACAAGTTGAAACAATAAATGACCTAAAATAATTAATGGGATTGAAATATAATTGTTACATATAGACATTACTTCCTATTCTAATGCATGTCAAATTGAGTATTATCAGGTACCAGTTTGGGTAACATGAAAAGCCAAATATAGAGGGAGAAAACAAAATAGACATGGCAAGCAAGGAGGGAATGATGGAAACAGTCACAACTCTGGTTAACAAAAATCATAACTAACAAAATGTGTGAGCTTTTCATACCTGCCATTTTTCTGCAGTTCTTGGATTGTGGTCAGGTTACTGTCCTCCAAAGGAAGTTTAAATGAAGTAATCTAATATTCTACGTGCAATGGGAAATACATTTAGCTGCCTTGCACAAACCTTCAAGTGATACCTGTTTCTGCTGAGTGGTGGCATTTCATTATTGAACTGGCCCTGATGTACTACACAGAAGTACTCATTCACAGAGAGTTTCCATTTGCTGCTCTTTTGGGAAAGTGTACATCAACACCACATGCTCAGAACTGCCTTTAACATTGTGGTTAGTGTGGAGACTTAAGCTTACCAGGAATGCCATCTGAACAGCAGAGTATCTGTGGAACTCCGGAACAGAATTGGTATTTGTTGCTAAACATTAAAAAATTAACTAGTGGAGTCTTTTTATTTAATAAAAAGGCACACAGACTTGAATTTTGATTGCTTTTGACGAAGGTGGTATTTTGGGCATATATACATATACCTAGTAGAGAAAGGTGAGATAAAAATGTTTTAATTTTTTTAAAAAATAAATGTGCATAAACACAAATACTAGATTTCCCCCCCTAAACAGATTCTGTAAGCCTTCTGAAAATTCAAAATATTGTTCATGGATATGAGCACTTTATTGAACATGAAAAGGAACGTTATGCTCATCTGCAAGGAAAAGCAAAAAAAATTGAGAATGAGAAGAAGGAGCTGCAGAGAACACTGGAAGAAATGAGAGAAGTTAATGCTCCGCTGGATCATCAAAAAGCACAATGGGAGAGCCATATCAGCAGTCTCAAGTAAGAACTGTTAAATAACTCTTCAGGTAAAACTTCTGTGTGATAATATAAATATAAAAATTGTGAAAGGAATGTTGAGAACAAATTGAATCCAGAATACTATTAATCCTTTTGCAGTAAGCTAGATGCTTTGTAGAACTAAGTAAAAAAGGCATAAGCTGAGAAATTGATTTAGAATAGCCTACTTCCTTTACATAAGGTATTTGATTAACTGCTTATAAGTGTATGATAGTAGGCAGCATCCACAGTGCTTAGTTTGAAGTGGTTTATACCACTTTTCCATAAAATAGTTACAAAAATTAAAACTCAGCAGATAAAGCACTTTTAAAAGAAACAAATAACGGAATGAAACAGCACAGCAAAATAAAACCCTATGAATTACCAAGAACATGTTGAAAAGAACATTGCCTTGCAAAAAAAAAAATGGAAGGAAGCCCAGCACATTTTTCAAGAAAGAGAGTTTCCTAATTTCCACACGGCATCGGGGAAGGGCCCCCGTGCCTGCCAAAAGGGAGAGTTGGGAGTTATAAAACTTCCAAGGGCTGCCAGAACTCTGTATTAGATTTATATACTCAATAAAAACAAAAAGGCTGGGCGAGGAATTATGCCCCTACATAGATCTGTGATGTGGCCACACTTGTAATATTGTATAAACTACACAGTTTTGGTTGTTCATCCTCAAAAAATTATTTTTCTAGCTCTACAAAGGAGCAAAAAGGGGACCAGCCAAAATTATTAAAGGGTTTGAATACCTTATCTGCAAGAAAAAGAATTTGTGGTTCTGTGGTTGTTGTTTTTTTTTTTAACATGACCAAGTCCGCAGTTGTGTGGTCACTTTTCTGGGTATATGCCCTTATGAATAACATGAAGCTTACTTCTGAGTAGATCTGCTTAGGATTGCTCCCTAAGTGGGGGCATGATAAATGTTTATAACATACTGTATGGGTGCAGAAAGTGAATATATTTTATTTATTTATATCTTATTTATTTGTATGCCAACTCTTCAAATAACGCGCTCAAGGCAGCATACAAAGTAACACATGGTTTAAAAAACCCAGTAAACTATTAAACTCAGCACTGAAAACAGCACAGAGCATTGAACAGCTTAAAACAAGTCTCATAAAACAGTTCTCAAGCTTGAAGTAGACTTTTAAAGCAATTTAAGAAGATCCATCTTTTAATTAAAAGTTTGGTTAAAAAGAGCTGTTTTGACTTGGTGCCTTAAGAGTAGTATAGGCACCAGGTGAACCTGGAAAGGTATACCACAGGCGAGATGTCACCACATGAAAAGCTCTGTTTGTAGTCACCACCTGCCTCGCCTCTATAGATGGGGACACAGGGAGCTAGGCTGGTGTGGAGGATCTTAACTGGTCACTTGGACAGTATGGAAGGAAAAGCCCTTCTCCCCACTCCCCCATGGCTTCTTTTCTGGGAGGCAAGGAGTTAAACGAAAGTAAGTGTGGGTTTTTTGGTTGGCTCCACCTCTTCTAGCAGCCATTTGTGGTTGACTCCGCCTCTTCTGGAAGCCATTTTGTGCTTGTGCCCAGCACCCTGTGCCACAGTCCCAAAAGTGCCCATGGACTAAAAAAGGTTGGGGACCCCTGATTCAGAGCATTACAACTTGTATAAGCCAAACCATGCTACTCGAGCACTCTGATTTTAGTGTACAGATAAAATGGCTGGGACCAACATATATGAAAATATGAAATACCAGAGATTAGAAATGCTAGCTCCTCAAATGTAGAGCTCTTCTAAACAGCAGTTGTTTGTTTACCTGAATATGTAGTGTGACTGAATACGTAGCCATAAGCACCTTTAAAAAAATTTAAATCACAGATTATCTTTGAAACAAGCAGAAGAAAAGAAGATGAGTGCTGAAACGCAATATGAGCAAAGTCAAGAACAGTTAAGGAAGAAAGAAGAGCAGTACCGTAAAGAGATGGAGGAAAAACAGCAGCTAGAGTTAATGCGGAGAAGTCTAGAAATGGAGTTGAGAACTCTGAAAAACCATTTGAAACAGGTTAGAGTACACAGCATTGCACAATACAGCATTCAGTACAGTGAGTTCTGAAAAAGAATTTTTAATGTATATTCAGATGGTATACTAAGACATTTACATTGGCTATACATTCTGTGCAGAGCTTCTTTGACAGTGTGGTGCCACTCTTCCAGCAACCATACTGTCTTTTGTTCAAAGTCCCTTGCTGGCCAACAGAGTAGCAGGAATGAGGAACAGTAGTGTGTGTGGCAGCAGTGAGTGATGTGTGGGTGAAATTTGTGCAAGATGCTGTTGCCTACTATGTTGGAGATTTGCCAGAGAAAGTGGCTAGGAAGCATGATAGCACCGAATGAAAGGGGATTGTTTTAGCATCATCATATGGCAATAATTAAGAAGGGAGTGAGGAGGAGGAGTATGTGAGGCCCAAGCTTCAAGGCTCATTCCTTGTTTTATTTCTATATAAGTTGGATGTTAGTTGAACTGATAGTTGAACATACCCTTTGCATTTCTGTAGCAATAATTTGTATCAGTTCCTCATGAAGCATTTTGCACTTGATCAGACACTTTCACCCCCTCATCTTCATTACGTTGGGGAATCCCTGATTGGGTTGCTCCTCTCTCCCCCTCTGAGCAAAGGACAATGCAGAGCTGAGGAGGGGGCTGCCTTATTATACTTTCCAGAAGAAATGAGAATCTGCATTTTCCAATTACAGTAGTAGCAACATCGGAAATTCTCTCTTGCCTAATAAAAGTAGGTGCTAGAAATCACTAAACCGTGGTTTTTTTTTAATACAATGCCTTAAACTGAATGCAGTGGCTTTAAATTTTACTTCAGCTCAAAAAGAAACTTCACATTCATTTCACTGCTGAGTACTGCCCATTCCCATTATGCATACAAAACTGTCCCAGATATTGAAGCTCTGGGAAATCTCTGGTCTACACTGCAGCCTCTCAGGTACATTTGGGGCCCTTGAACTGAAAAATAATGGAAGAATATTCTGTTTGATATGCAAAATACATGTTGCAGGTTGAAGAACATCATAATAAAACACAGCAACAGCTCGCTCAAGAAAAGAATGCTAGAGCTCTGCAAGAGGGTATTTTGAATGCCCATCTGAGAAGGCAAAAGGAATTGGAAGAAGAATCAAAAAGAGCAGTGGCTAAAAGCTCAGAGGTACCAGTCATGTAAATAACTAAAAAGTACAGAATTGTTTATTGAATAGAAACGTTCCTCTCCAAAGTGCTTTGAAACAGAGTGGTTGCATGATCTGTGTGGTAATTGTACTTGTCGTGGCTACATTGGTGTTGCCCTGTAGCTTCCCTCAGCAAGTGTATAAGGTGTGTATGACAGATGTTCAACCTTAAACACTCATGAACATGAATCAAGGAAGTATGACCCAATTTGGACTCAACTCATGTAATGGGTTTTAAGAATGTATAGTTACTGTATTTTGAAGGTCAGGAAGATTGGTCCAACACGTGGCCTTTTTTGCAGTTGAATGGAATGTTAGGCCCCACTTTAATTTGTAAACTAATGTTTAGTTTACAGTCCACCCATACCCCAAGTTCTTGTTAACAAACATTGCTACACAGAAGTGTATCCCCTATCCAGTGTGCATGCTCCTCATTTTGGTTACCCAGATGTAGGACTATGCACTTATCCTTGTTGAATTGCATCTTGTTCAGATCCACCTGCTTTTCCAGTGTGTTCAGATCTCATTGGATTGTTGCTATCTTCCATTCACTACTCCTCCCAATTTGGTGTAATCTGCAAATTTAATGAGTAGTTCCTCATATTAATGAAGAACAGCACCATAGATTTGACTGGAGGAAAATAGGCTGCAGCTTTTACTGAGTATAACCGCGTAAGCATTGGTGCAGCATAGGAATAGGTCCAACATCAGGTTACCCTGCTGCCACCCTATGTCACCCCATTCCCCCAGCTCGCCTGCTGGCAGAGCACTCATGGAGTAGCAAACCCCAGGATCCCTCATGGGCCACTGTATGTCTGCACCCCCAAGTCCTCTTAAGGGGTCCCCAAAATGGAGGCGGACACATAGGCACAGCCTCCCCCCTATGGAACCAGCCCAATGTCCAAACCGCCACAAAAACCGGGCAAGTCACCCTGCTCCTTCCAAAGCTCCTACAACTCGAGCCAATAAAGTAACCCATCTTGAATGCCATGGAGGCAGAAGCTAATGTCCAGGTGACAAATAATAAAGCCACCAGCTTCCTCAATGAGCCACCCTGCTGCATTGCTAACTTTTCTCCTAGCGAAGTCCACCCTGTTTGGTGAAATAGCCCCATGCCATTTGCGCTGCTCCAGGAGTTCTGACCAGAGGAGTTGTGTGTTTGGGAGCCTGGAGTTGAGAGTCCACAAGTCCGCCACCATGGCAATGGCAGGAATGATCCCTTTTTGGCCTGGAAGATCATTTTCTCTAAGCTAACTGTTGATTTCATCTGGGGAACCAAGGTGGAAGACCTGGCCGTAGATCATTGATAGAGTCCAAGTGCATCACTCTGTGGCCCAGCCATGTGACCTGTATGTGATTTTCGAGTCCCAGTGGGACTCCCACATGGAGGAAGCTGCATAGGTCCCAGGCCAGGAAACAATGCAGTGACCGATCCACACTGTCATGTGATGCCCTACAAGGGCTGAAAGGATTATGCATTTAGAGACCTGCCTAATCTGGAGATGGATGTAGGTTTTGTAAGGAGAGGAGCTCTAGCACCTGATGGCCTGTATTTTGGCTGAGGGAAGCCCCATGCCCACCACCACTGTGGCAGCACCAATGCGAAAAGGGTGCACTTGGTAATTCCCAGGATGAATACCCAGAGCTACTTTGCCTGCCAACATGATGCTGGTCAATTGGTATCTCATCAGGAAGGCCCTGTCCATGTGGATGAGGAAATGTTTTGCCAGGATGGGCCTTCTGCACCCACCTTGCTCGGGCCACTTCTGTGGTTTCATCTCTGTACCACCATACTAGAAATACTTGGAAGCCCAGAAGGAAATCCAGGATCCCTGTCCTTCCTGATTTGCTTTGGATTTGCACAACCCAGAGTCAGTAGTAACTGTCAGATGGAAAACCTGTTAACATTTGTTAAGCCAGATCTCAAGGTCCGCTTTCATACCCCAAGAATTTCTAGTATGATGGTACAGAGATGAAACCACAGAAGTGGCCTGAGCAAGGTGGGTGCAGAAGGCCCATCCTGGCAAAACGATTACAGGTGAAAAACATGACATTGCAACCAACAATCTTCCAAGCCAAATACAGTAGAGGTAGAGGCCTCCACAGCAGGCCTGTTAAATAAAGAAGGGGCAGACCAAATAGAAACCTCCCAACTCCATGTCCACCTGGATCTCCGGCCAGCCCCCAGAGGACCTGATTGGCCAGTTTCATCCTGTTGCAGGGGCCTGCCCCTTAGGCATGGAACCAGTGAAAAGCCTCCCTTGACTTTTTCTTGGCCTCACGGCCGCAAGCGTAACCCCAGGGCCATTGCTTCTCTGTAATGAGCTTTCTGTATTGTATGTGTGTTTTAAAGTACATGTGGTTGGAGCCAGTCAGTGTATTCACTTAATCTTACCAAATTCCCCATCTTACTTCAGCCCCTGTCCCGTGTGGCTTTTGACCGTCAAGGTCCTATGATCTCCTGTGGGAGAACTCCAGGTCTGAATCAAGCTGCATGTAAGAATGGGCCCAGAGAAACCTTGAAATCTAGAGATATGGCTTTAATTGGGGAAACAGTGCATATAACAGGAAAACAATATTCATAGATAAGC
This sequence comes from Euleptes europaea, assembly GCF_029931775.1. NCBI lineage: Eukaryota > Metazoa > Chordata > Lepidosauria > Squamata > Sphaerodactylidae > Euleptes > Euleptes europaea. The sequence continues at coordinate 59,819,665 of NC_079314.1, forward strand.
ATCTACACAGATGGGAGAGAGGCAGTAACGACCCTTAGGTCCTCACTGGAGACTCAGCTCATTAGAAGACAGCTTAGCATTTTATAGATGTATGTAAACAACATTCCATTGTTGCAAACCCCCCTTAAAGCCAGACCAGAACTATTCTGAATTTCCCTAGTGGCATAATTAGAGATGGTCAGAGGTATAGCTGGTGGAGGCATGAATGTCAAGTTGACTTCTCGGTAAACCACTACTGTAAAGGGAAAGTTCACTTCCCACAAATGTACCCAGTTGTTGTTTCTATTTCAACAAGGATGTTATTACAGAGTGAATATATGTTATAAGGTTCATGAGTATAGTGATGCTACGTTGGCTAACTGCAGAGATTCTGGGTATGATTTGGCCCTTAATGTCAGAATTCCCTTCACTCCAGCATGGCTGGTTTGGTGATCAAAGGGGGCAACATTCTCCTTTTTTCACCAGCTGAAATCCATGGTTTGAGCACAATGTGAAGAATGTATAGTATGTATACCTGGTGAAAATGTAGCCTATAACAAGTGCTGTCTTGAAAAATAAATATTCATTGGTACATATTATGATGCAGGTAGGACCAAAGTTTGTTCTACCAGAATGTAACTTGGTTCCATGTTTGAGTATGAGGGGGAAAAGACAAATCAAGCTAAAGGTTTTTTTTTGGGGGGGGGGGAGTAAATGCAATTTCATTTACTTTGTCTTTCTGTACTCTGAATCATTCAAGATGACTGATCATCATGACCAAGAAAAGGATCTGTTATACAAAAATCAAATTCTCCAAGATGAACTTGCTGTATTAAAATTACAGCTTGACCAGATAAAAACTCAGCATCAAGAAGAAGTAGCCAGTTATTTAGAAGAAAATGAAGCTTTGAAAGAAAAAACTGAAGAACTGAAAAAGGAGTTGAAACTAAATGAAGAGGCTTTGACTGAAACAGTTCTTCAGTATAATGGACAAATAAATATAGCAAAAACAGAATCTGCCATTCTAACCTGTAAGTTAAACCACATGAAAGAAGATAAAGAACGCCTGGAGGTGGAGCTTGATACAGTTCGTTCCCGTTTGAGTTTCAGCACTCAGGAACTAGAACGGACCATTGCATCAAAGAATGATCTTGAAAGAACACTGCAACAAGAGTGTGATGAGTGGGCTCGTTTAAAAGACAAATTGAATCACGATCTGTTTAATCTACAAGAGACCAACAATAGCATGTCTCAGCTGTTAAGTAAAACTGAAAGCAAAGCTAGTAGTCTAGAAAATGAACTTCACCATGTAACACACACACTCAGAGAAAAGAACTTACTGATTGAAAGTATTCAAAGGGACCTAAGTCAAGCCCAGTGTCGAGGGAAGGAATTGGAAAATGCATGGCAAATGGAAAAGAATCAATTGAACAAACATGTCGTAAAACAGGAATCTGTGCAGGAACGATTGGCGCAGCTACAGAGTGAAAATCTTTTACTCAGACAGCAACTGGAAGATTTTCAAAACCAGGGTATTATTAAAGAAAGAGTAGCGAGCAATGTTCAAGACAGCTTTCATGAGAGTTTTAATAAACTCAGAGCTGATGCTGAAAAGCAAGTACAAATGATAGAAGACAGAAATAAGGAGTTAACCACAAAATGTGATAATTTGAAGGATCAAGTCTTTAAATATAAAACAGAAAAAGCAGAGAGAGAGGTAAGTGTAATCCATCATCACTACTATAAATGTTAAGATACTGATGTAATCCTCCAGTAACAACATCTAGTAGAATGAATGCAGCTTGGGAGCAGTGGTTGGACATTAGTCCATGTGGTAACCTCTTCCAAATGAGCATTCACACATCTTGCCATTAGAGGTTGAAGGAAATAGTGTGCGGTGTACCATTTGATACTACAGTTTGTACTGCAGAGGGAAAGTGATATAAAATCAGATTAATTGTACACTTTCTTTTAAGAACTGTAACCTAAGTTATAGATAAATGGCATGGGAAGCTTGCCATCTTCCCATTGGTGGAACTCAAGCAAAATTAGCACAAGCACTCAGGCCAAAATATCTGGCACATAAACTCCACACTTGGAATATGCTGATGATCTGTATTGTCAAAAGACAACCATGCAACCGCAGTTGATATCAAACAAGATATACGTATAAGCTCATACAATTAACATGGAATGTCTCAGCCAGCCGTCCACTGTTACCAGGAAAGTACATCTTTGTCTAAATGAATTCTCAAGCATACGGAAGAATTTGAAGCTTGACAAAGCCGTTCATGAAATGGGAAATGTACCGGAAGCCCATTGCGTTTTAAATGCTCCATTGCTTTTATGACATGTTAAACGCTTCGCTTTCCATGTTAAGTGTATGAGCTTATATGTATGTCTTGTTTGATGTCAACTGCGGTTGCATGGTTGTCTTTTGACAATACAGATCATCAGCATATTCAAAGTGTGGAGTTTATGTGCCAGATATTTTGGCCTTTGTGCTTGTGCTAATTTTGCTTGAGTTCCACCTTCCTGTTGAGCACTTGTAGCCTCTTCTGCTTATCTTCCTATTGGTAGCAAGTGCTATGAACTGTCCACTTGTTTTTGGTTGATATGTACAGGAAAAGAATCTACTACCTAGTGGTCAATAGCAGTACTATTGAGTTAGCACCTTTTATAAAATAGCTAGACAAACATATTTCTCTCTTAAATAACTGTAATCTAGAGAGATACTTTTAATTGCTTCTGACTTTTTTCATTAAAATGCTTCTGTTAGGGTGCATTAAGACAACTGCAGCAAGAGCTGGCAGATTCTCTTAAAAAACAGGCCATGGCAGAAGCTGCACTGGAAGTTACAACTGCTTATCGTAATCACCTAGAGGAGGATAAACGGGAGCTTCAAAAGGAAATAGACACAATAAAATCTAAGGTAAGTTCATATAAATTACTAAATGCATTTCCAGTCCTTTATCTAGTTTTATATATTTAAAGCACTGTTTATTTGGGAACAAAATAATGCAATGTATGAAGAGTTGGGGTTAATGTAAATGGCAAAGTATTTGACCCCAATAGAATTTTGTGCAGGTTGAAATGGAGGGAATTCAAGACACCTCTATAAAAATGAGAGAGAAATGAAACGAATTATGCCAGTCCATGTTCCATAGTTGAAGGTGTTTCAGACTTCATGTATGTTGCCACTACTTAAGTGATGTAATAGAGTACTTTCTTGAAGTAACCTTCTTACCTCACATCTACTTCATTCTTATTAGTATGGTCTGTGGGGGGTGGGGAGGACAGAGGCATTCTCACTACCAAAACCAGTTTACCAGTAGTTCATCTTCTGCACCTGCGCGCAGGCCTGCCACCGGAAAAACTTTATTAGCCTTAAGCCTCAGACTGGGGATGCCCCTCCCACCACAGGTGGGGCCGGTCTTTGCGCCGGAATCGCCCGCATGCTACTGGGCGGGGCATCCCCCTCCCTCCTCAGTTCCTTTTATGCCGCCACCAAGTTAGGAGCTTTTCGCCTTACCTCAGCTTTGCCAGTTCTACAAGTTCGTAAGTCTTTGGTTGCCACCTAGGCCCGCCTGGCTGGCTTCCTCCTTCCCCGTTACTCGTCGATCCTCAAAAAAAAAATTAAAAATTAAAAATAAATAATTGAAACTAAAGGATGTAAAAAGAAGAGTATTAAACAAACGAAGAGCCCTTCTCTATCCCCGTTTAAACTTTGCACGAAATGCTCTGCAAAGATGCCACATTCCGACCAGCATGAGCTTTGCCTAAGCTGTTTGGGTGAGGGACACAACGTCTCAAAATGTGCAATTTGTCAAGGCTTCTCCACCCGGTCCCTCAATGCTTGCGGGGACCGGCTGACCGCCAAACTTTGGAAGAAGGCTCTATCCGCCCCCTCCCCATCTGCGGGCTCCAGAACCCCGGGAGGCGCGCACTCCGTACGCTCGGCACCGACACCCGGTCCCAGCTCGACACCGAAGTCTCAGGATCCGACCCTCTCGGATCCGACCCACGTGTCAAAAAAGCACAAACATAAGACTAAGCACCACGACAAGCCCTCTGGATCCAGCCGCTCGGCGCCTAAGAAGTCCGCGTCCACCAAAAAGACCCCAGATCCGAGCCTCCAACCACCGGTACCGAGGACACCATCCTTCCACTCCGGCTCCCCTCTCCAGTGTTTTTCCGACCTGGAACTGGATACCACGGAGGACTCCCTCCTGATTTCGGATCCGACACTGCCGGATCCAACGCTCCTGGTACCGAGCCCTTCGGTACCACAACAAATCCTCCAACCTGCACCTTTGGCCTCCGCTCCCTCCATCTTTCCGGAGCTAGTCAAGGACTGGATAGAATTCTGCAGGTTCAGACAGATGACTGCACAGGGAGAGCCGGTTGTCCTGAGAACACCTCAACTTCCCCCTCCTTTTACTCCACTGTCTCAGAGATCCCCCAGACCAGAATCAGAACGCGGCGACTCAGAGACCAGAGGCTCCCCCGGGAGCTCTGAGGAGGTCTACGAACCATCCCCTGATGAACTAGTAGGCGACACAGAGGCCATCTCTCCATCAGAGGACTTAAAACTCAGAACGGAGCAGATGATCAGGATGGCCGAGGCCCTTGATATTAACATCTCTACTGCAGACAACAAGCCGAAGGATAAAATCCTCAGCCGCCTTTACCCCGACTCTCCCGGGATCGCTGCCTTCCCAGTCCTGGAGGGCCTCTCTGAGATTGCTAGCTCAATATGGAAGAAGCCTGCATCATCACCCGCGTCTTCGAAGAAGATAGAAAACCTTTACAGGATAAAATCTGAAGCAGCTAAATTCCTTTTGGTACACCCCCTCCTTCCTCCATAGTAGCAAGTGAAATGCAGTCCAAACAAAGACAGGGCCTGCACTCCACACCTGCAGACAAGGAAAGCAAGCGTTTAGATCAGCTGGGTAGGAGAACCTACACCTCTTCAGCCCTAAGTTTCCGCATTGCTAACTATCAAACAATTATGGGGGGGTACCAACTCTTCCTATTGGAAAAGGCAGCTCCTCACATCGAGCTTCTCCCAGAAGAGTCCAGAAATGCCTTACGCCGAATCCAATCAGAGGCGACTCGCCTCTTAAGGCAAGAGATAAATGCTGGTAAACATGCTGCAGACGTAGCAGCCAGAACCATGGCTTCAGTTATTACTCTGAAAAGACACGCATGGCTTCGCTCCACAGCTCTTCCAATGGACACAAGATCTCTCATCGAGGATCTCCCCTTTGAAGGCGACCCACTCTTTGCGTCTATGACCAACGAGTTTCTCACCTGAAAAAAGATCACCAGACTGCTAGATCCTTGGGAGTAGCTCAACCCTTCCAATTCCAACAACGGGACAGGGCTCAGTTTCGTCAGCAGACCTTCGGCTCATCCTCTTTCCCTAGATACCAACGATACCAGAGGTTCCAGCCGTATCCTCCACAGGGAAAATTTCAACAGACCAGTCAGCAAGGTCAACGCAAGCAGTCCTTCAAACCTCAGCCCAGCCCCAATGTCCAACACAAGGATCAGAGACAATCTGGTCAAAAATTCTGACTATCTCCCCAGGCCTGCCTGGAAGAGCTGCCTTTCCTGGACAGGTTGGCTAGGTTTCAGGAGGCCTGGAGTTCCATATGCTCAGACTCCTGGGTTCTGAAAGTTATATCTGAAGGCTATCGCCTGGAGTTCAAGTTTACCCCGGTTTGTTCCCCTCGCTAGCAGGCGATAACCCGTTTTCTGTGTTTGCACCCCAACTAGAGGAACTCCTCCAGAAAGGTGCAGTCCAAAGAGTTGTTCCACCCTGTTCCGGTTTCTTCTCAAGAATCTTCATGGTCGAGAAAAAGGATGGGGGTCCAGACCCATCATTGACCTCAGGTTGCTAAATAAATGTTTAAGGATTTCAAAGTTCAGGATGGTCTCCTTACCCTCTGTTATGGAGTTTATCACACCCAACACTTGGTTTGCGGTTTTAGACCTCAAGGACGCATACTTTCATGTGTCCATTCACCCTGACCATAGAAAATTCCTCATGTTCCGTTATGGTTCAGAATTCTTTCAATATACGGTCCTCCCCTTCGGTCTTGCAACAGCCCCCAGGGTCTTTACAAAATGCATAGCAGTAGTTATGTCTTATTTCAGGAACCAAGGTTGTACTATCTACCCTTACCTCGATGACTGGCTCCTCACAGCCGCTGACCCAGATACCCTCTCCACCAATTTACAGCTGGTCCTGACCACTTGTGACAAACTGGGCCTCAAGGTCAACCTAAAAAAGTCAAGGTTAGACCCCCCCCAAAGCCCAGTTCATTGGGGCGGTTTTAGACTCCCCTGCGGGTAGAGCATTCCTCCCCCAGGAAAGGGTGATGGCCATTAAGAACCTAGCCCACCATTTTATGCGGTGCAGACATCAACCAATAGTCTCTATCCAGAAATTGCTAGGACTCATGGCGTCAACCACAGCAGTCACCCCATTCGCTCGACTACACTTGAGAAATTTACAAAATTGGTTTATAAGGGCGTACGACTACTCCCGTCACTCTAAGTGGCACAGACTTTCTGTCCCGAGAACGATCCTGAGGTCGCTAGAGTGGTGGCTCTCTGAATCTAACCTTTTGAGGGGTGTACCCCTGGGCTACTGGACTCCAGAGTTTACCCTCACAACTGATGCCTCCTTGGAAGGTTGGGGTGGTCACTGTGGGTGCCATTCCATCCAGAAAAGATGGAGTGATAGGGAAGCATCTCTACATATTAACATGCTGGAACTAAGAGCTGTACGTTATGTACTTACCTCCTTTACAGATATCCTCCATTGCTCCAGAACACTTCTGCAGTCAGACAATTCCTGTACGGTGTTTTATATCAACAAACAGGGGGGTACAGGCTCCATCCCCCTTTGCAGAGAAGCCCAGAAGGTCTGGGAGATAGCCCTAGTGAACGACTTACATTTAAGAGCCATTCACATAGCCGGAGTACACAACACCTGGGCAGACTCCCTCAGCAGGGAATTTCTTACAAACCACGAGTGGGAACTACAGGACATTTTCCTCCGGCCCATCTTCCACACTTGGGGTTTTCCTCAGATCGACCTCTTTGCCACCAGAGACAACAAGAAGGCGGAAAGGTTTTGCTCTCTGGCAGGGAGAGATCCGGACTCCTTGGGGGATGCTTTCCAGATCACCTGGACCAACTCCCTGTTCTATGCCTTCCCTCCATTCCCTCTACTAGCGAGAGTTTTAGGGAAATTGATAGCGGACAACACTGACTGCATCTCAATAGCCCCTCGGTGGCCGCGACAAATCTGGTTCACCCAGCTGACACACCTAGCCAAGGGGAATTACAGGACTCTACCTTGCCACCCGAACCTCCTTCGCTGGGGCGAGTTAGCACACCACGATATAGAGAGGCTCCATCTTACTGCATGGAGAAACTTTCCCACTCGCATGTAGGCCTTTCCCCATCAGTACAAGAAGTTATCTTACAGGCCCGGAGGCCCTCGACTCGCTACTCTTATGACATAAAGTGGGAGAGATTTCGGACCGGGTCAGAAGCCAAAGGTTATTCACCTTTTCTGTGCCCACTCCCCAAGGTCCTTGACTACCTTTTAGAGTTGACCACGAGAGGCCTCTCGGTCTCCTCTGTGTGGGTTCATCTCACAGCCATTTCAGCCTTCCACGACAGGGTAGAGGGCTATACTACCTTTTCTCACCCCTTGTCCAAACGGTTCTTAAAGGGCCTTACTAACTTGTTCTCTCCAACTCCCAAGTTAACCCCTCAGTGGTCTTTGTCTATGGTATTAGCGAAGCTTATGTTAAGCCCCTTTGAACCCATGAGCCAAGTTCACTTATCGTTCCTGTCAGCCAAGGTAGCCTTCCTAGTTGCGGTCACTTCAACTAGGAGAGTTGGGGAGTTAGCGGCCTTACGTGTTGATGAGCCTTTCCTCAGAGTTCACGCGGACAAGATCATCCTTAACCCCAGCATTAAGTTTAAGCCTAAAGTTATTTCTGCTTTTCATTTGGCTCAGGATTTGGTCTTACCGGTCTTTTTCCCTACCCCTACTTCCCGGGCGGAAAAGACACTTCACACATTAGATTTGAAAAGAGCAATTCTTTATTATATTGACAGAACCAAACACTTTAGAAGGTCCAAGGCACTGTTTGTCTGTTATCAGGGTCCCAAGAAGGGCTCCCCAGCATCTGCCCAGTCTATAGCACGATGGGTAGTCTCTGCAATCAAAATTGCCTACCGTCAAGCACAACTCCCTTGTCCCCTAGAGATCAGGGCTCATTCCACTAGGGCACAGGGTTCGTCTGCCGCTCTCCACAGAAGGATCCCGGTTGGTGAGATCTGTAAAGCAGCCACGTGGGCGAGCGAGGATACATTCGTGAAACACTATGCACTCGACCTGCAAGCCAGAAAGGATGCAGCAGTGGGCAGAGCAGTTCTTCAGTCGTTGTTCTCATAGTCGACCCCACCGCCTAATGGGTAAGCTAGTTAAAATCCCACATGTGGGGCTGCACCGAAGACAGAAGATGAAAACAGAGTTGCACTTACCTGTAACTGCTGTTCATTGACGTCTTTGGTGCAGACACACATCTCTCCCTTCCGACCCTGCTGTTGACCTAAAAAAAAAAAGAGAGAGAATCATACAATGAGAGGGAAAATGTTTAGTATATGTTCACCTTTACTTACCTGCTTCAGATTTGGTTGGCAGCGGGCAAGGAACTGAGGAGGGAGGGGGATGCCCCGCCCAGTAGCATGCGGGCGATTCCGGCGCGAAGACCGGCCCCGCCTGTGGTGGGAGGGGCACCCCAGTCTGAGGCTTAAGGCTAATAAAGTTTTTCCGGTGGCAGGCCTGCGCGCAGGCGCAGTCCCACATGTGTGTCTGCACCAAAGACATCAATGAACAGCAGTTACAGGTAAGTGCAACTCTTTCCCCCCCCCCTTTCTGGTTCTTTGTTCATGCAGCTGCAAGAGACAGAAGAACAATATATCCATTCTCAGAGGTGTATGGAGGATCTAAGGAATGCTTTACATGCTAAGGAAAGTGAGGCAAGTGTGGTACCTCAGAACTTAGAAGACCTGCTGGTAGCATCATCAGGAGCAAATACTGCTGTAAAACATTTGGAAAAATATATAGAAAGGTAAAAATTAATGCAGTATATGTGACTTGTATTTTTAGACAGAAGAATGGGGGCTTAATATATATCAATTGTGTATATGCAGTTATGCCCTGACCTGGATGGCCCAGGCTAGCCTGATCTCGTCAGATCTCAGAAGCTAAGCAGGGTCAGCCCTGGCTAGTATTTAGATGGGAGACCACCAAGGAATACCAGGGTTGCTGTGCAGAGGAAGGTACTGGCAAACCACCTCTATTAGTCTCTTGCCATGAAAACCCCAAAAGTGGTCGCCATAAGTCAGCTGCGACTTGAAGGCACTTTACACACACACACAGTTATAGTAGTTCATTATAGAAAGTTGCAAACTTGTAACACCTGCATCCATACACAACCACAGCTGTTTATATATTTTGTGACATTGTGTGCTGTGTTAGGCTTTGGTAAGTATTTACAGGTTAAAGTTGTTTTTTTCTTTTTCTTTTAAGACTTGAAATAGAAAATTCCAGATTGCAAGCTACAAACAAAGAACAAACTAGCAGAATTGAGGGACTTCTGAAAGATCTGCAGGATAGTGCCTCTGTAAGTCATACCATGGTGGGTAAAGGGGGTGTGATGGGGAAGAAGGACAATTCACACTTAGGACTGGATCTCTTCTTATGCTGTAAAATTTTACAAAATTATGTTGCCTACTGAAGAGGAGATTGGGAGCAGTGAACTGTCTTATGAACATTTGAATAACTCTTAATGTAATCTCTGTCTTTTAAGGATTCCTTGACATTATAAAGTGAAGGAATACTTTTTGATGGCTGTAACATAGTTCTGAACAAAAATAATGAATGTATCTGCATGACAAACAAAGACATTTAATTCCTTTTAGGGATTTCCCTTAATTCATTCTGGATATTTTTGCAGTTTTTTTAAATGAGTATTTTAATTTTTGGACATAGGTTCACAACCGTCTTGAGGAACTAATAACTGTCATGCAAACAACAAAAGTCAATTCAGAGGAACAACTGAACCATCAGGTATAATAGATTCTTAGTGTGCTAATAATTTATGATTGTCTACTCTTGCATAGTAGATGTGGAGAGGGCATCCCTAAGACCATACACGGGAGATGCTTTTCTATATTTTTCCTTGGAACTGTATTGTGGGCATCTCTCTTAGGCTTTAGTTATTCTTGTTCAACACTGGGGAGACCCTTGCATGACTGCATTTTTGTTGCATGTGCTGAGAACCAAGTTTAATTTATTGTTTTTTGAAGACCCACAGCAGAGAGGCTTTGATTCTCTTCTTGGTGATATCCCAGAATTCTTTCACTTGGTTTGGTTTGTCTAGCAGTGAGGGTAGTTTTTCCTTTCACATAAGGCACTTTGACAAAATGAGTGGCATTTGAAAAGTTCATCTGGATGGACACTATGCAAGTACAAAACAAGTTATGCTTATATAAACTGCACATAATGTACTTAAACAATCATAGGAAACAAGAAGTTCAGTCCTGATATTTTTACAACACTTTGCTTTTATCATACCTCTATTTTAACTTAACAAGTGGGGGTGCACAAGAACTTGGGGGGGGAGCTCATTTCTCCCTCCCCCACTATTTCTCCTTTCCCTTCCGTGAAAGCCTCCATAGCCCTGTCAATATTCTTGGGTTACTTTGATGCTTTTCAGAGATGGTAATTTAGAAAACATGGACACAAGTGGGAATTTTTGCTTGTAGAAGAGGTTCTTTATTTTAGTTCTCTTGCATAATATTCATAGACTTCCTGGGATACACTTTCGGCATGTGGAAGGGGATGCATGCAATCCAATAGATTGGATCATACAGTTTTATCCCACTAACACTAGCAGAGGAGTATGTTATGCCAGCACTGGAGAAAATCCTGACCATTAGAGAAATTCTAGGATCCAACACGTAGGGTTTTTTATTTTTTATATAACAATGATGCGATATGTAAATTTTTGTTGGCTTGCATAAATATTACGTACTTATTCTGGTTTTTTGAGCAGTTTGACAATGAGAAGAAGAAAGTGAAGAAACTGGCAGAGTTAAAACGATCAATGGAAATTCAGTTACGTCAAGAAATGAAGAGAAACAGTGAATTACAAAAAGAATGCAATGAGTAAGAAGACTTCAGTTGTTCAGAAAGGAATAAAGAAGTGGATGCTTTGGTTTATAGATACCTGAAATGTATCATGGCTACCATGTTGCAAAATACCATTCATAGATAGAAACCAGGCTCTTGTATATTTATCGTGCTTTGCTTTCAGTGCATTGCATGCTCTTGATCTCTAGAGAATATGTGCAACCCTCTTTTCTCATTTGCCTTGACTTTTTCTTTTGAAAACAGGTTGTAAACATCATATTTAATGTCCAAGAGCTGGCCCCATAGGGATAAAAAATATACATAATGGAGTTAGTTCCAGCTACAGTTTAGGGCTCAGCTTTACAGAAACTTTACATGTGCTAAAAAAAAAAAAAAAGGGACTAACGCCCCCCCCACACACACACAAAACACTCACAACAGACTAAATATCACACACACAAAAAAACCCAACACTGGAAGTTGGTTGGCATTCTGGATTGCCACAGCATCCCCAAATGGTGTATGACATTGCAGCAGTGGCCGCAAATACCAGGAGGAGATGAGGGGGGAAGGAAGTGGAGTGGGAGCCAGTGTTTATATGTTGAGGTGGGAAGAGAGCCATTGCAGGGGTGAGTAGCAAAGCCAGACCCAGCAGAATAGGTAGCAGGCAGTGAGGGAATCAAATTTCCATCCTTCACAGTACAATCCTAAGAATACTTTCCTGGGAGTAAACCCTATTGAATAGATCTTAGTAGTAATCTGAGTAGACCTGCGTAGGATAGCATTGATAGAGCCCCCTATCATAATAAAAAAATAAACTCAGAATCTGTGTAATCGAGGAGTGGAATAGGCAGAGTGTGTCTGGGTGGCAGTGCCCAAAGATACTCCAAGGTGGCTGTAAGCATGAGTGAAAGAAGATGAAGGCAGCCCCTCAGTGATGGGGGAAACAGGAGCAGCTATTGTTTCTTGTCAGGAACCAGCATGGTGTAGTGGTGAAGAGCGGCAGACTCTAATCTGGAGAACCGCGTTCGATTCCCCACTTCTCCACATGAAGCCTGCTGGGGACCTTGGGCCAGTTACAGTTCTCTCAGAACTCTCTCAGCCCACAAAGAGGCAGCCAATGGAAAACCACCTCCGAACATCTCTTGCCTTGAAAACCCTATGGGGTTGCCATAAGTCAGCTGTGAATTGACAGCACAGAAACACACACATTATTTCTTGTCATCTGTGACACTGCTGCTGCTGTCACTGGTGATGTTCCCTTAAGCAAATCAGCTAATGAAATTAGCATTTCCAGTGTTGTGCCAGAATTTACTCCATTTGAGTCTGTGATACTTTTGAAATTGGTTATTAAGCAAAGAACCCTGAATGGAACACTTTGAAGCCACCCTATTTTATAATTCTCATACAGCAGAGTTCTTTTACAGTATCCAACAAAGAATGTTCTTATGGGTGAACTTAAATTTCTTCATAGAACACTTAGAAACTAAAGCAAAACTTACTCTAATTTTTTTCTCATCGTTGTTTCTATCATTGGATTTCAATAATAATTTATCCTGCAGAATTAAGAAGCTTTTAAAAACAACTCAAAAGAAACTGAAAGAATATGAGAGTGGGGCGAACTCACCTCGAGCTGTCCTTCAAGGAGAAATGAAGAGCAGATATTCAGACATAGACACTGAAGTTGGAAAGCTAAAAACAAAGGTACATTCTAGTGTTTGCTTCTATACAATTATTTCCTTTTATTAACTGAACATGGTATAGCTAATAACCACGTATCTCTCCCCCACCCCCACCCCATGGAGATTTTTAAAATCAGCCCAGGCTTAAGGCTTATGTTTCTGTAAACCTTTGAGCTTTGCAGGCAAACATGGATGGGTTTTTTAAAGTTGGTGGGCTATCCCTCCTTTAACAGTAACAGCAAGATCTGTGCATGCAGACCTGTTGTTGAGGGGGGGGGAATCGGGTGATACCAATGAAAAATGGTTGGAAGTGGGGGTGGAGAGGAGAATGAAGAGTGACCAGTGTGGGGGAAATCAAAAAGGATGCCAAAAAGGAGTTTGTGAGAGGACTGGAAGGGGGAGAGGAGAAACCTTGGGGTCTATGGGGCGGAAGGAGAGTTGGCAAGGGGCTGGAGAACAGGTGGTGATAAGTGGTGGGGATGAGAAAAGATCAGGTGGGCAGTTGAGTTGACGGGAAAAGAGGAGGAAACGGGACAGTAACTGTAAAGTTGATTAAATAAACATTAAGTTGTTTAATCAATAAATATTATTAAAAGGTCAGGGAGGGTAAGTCACCAAGGGGTTGAAAGACATGGGGGAGAGTAGAAATGGAGCAGAGAGAAGGTGGGTAAGCAAGCTGGAGCAAGAGGGTGAAAGCAGGGGCCAGTGGAAGAATTAATAGGATTTTTTCTCACCTATAAGTTTTCATGGGTCCCCCTCCTGTATATCTACTTACGCATGTTTAGTACAGCCATGCAGGAAATATACTTTTCTGTTAAAATGCTTGTCAAATAGAAAACAATTATACAGTGAAAAAGTCTGTTTAAAATGTGTTTTCTGTTATCTCAACCCTTAATGTCCCTAAAAGTGTAATCTGCTCTGCAATAAATAGTTACATGGGATGAGTGGCATAGTCCGCAATATCAGTGAACAAATATTTAACCTTTATCTGATTTTGTTGATTCTAACAAGTTTCTGGTTTTGAGATCACGAGTATTTGTTTCATTCAGATAGGAGAACTTTCTCACCAACTGGAGGTTGAGTTGAGTAGGTGTACTCAATTAGAATCTGCAAACCATGATCTACGAGAACAGTTGTCTTCTGTAAAGATGCTCCAGAAGAATAATGAGGAACTGAAGAGAAGCAAACTGCAACTAGAAGATGAAGTAGCTCATCTCAAACGTGATATACAGAGTAATATGTTGGACTGTAACCAAAGAGAACAATTCAAGAGAGAAGTTGAAGAGCGGGCAAGACAAGAACTCAAGCAAAAACTGGAAGAAGTCAATTTGTTTTTGCAGGTAATTTCTTTTAACTCTATAGATAAGATCATTTTTATATTTTACAGATGCCAGGAGATGACTGACCCAGTTAACACTCTGGCTTGGATCCCACTGTGAATCTCTACTAATGGTAGGCATTTCCATCAGCAGAACTTCTCCCCCCTTCTGCTGCAACACAAAATGCTGGGGAACTACAGAAATGTTGGGGAACTACAGGAAGAGTATGAGTGGTGAATTATGGATTTAGAGTGGGAGAAGGGGGGAATTAGATCTAATTCCAGGAGTATGGAATGGGAGTGGGAATTTAATGTGGGATGGATGCCTCTGACTAACCTTTGTGGTCTTATTTTGTATTTCTTGACATTTGGTGGAAAGAGGTGAATACTGGTTTTCTTCTAATAATATAGTAATTATATGTCCTAGACACAGGCAGCCTCACAAGAAACTTTGGAACAAATAAGAGCTACTAATAATGCTTCCTTGAAAAATCAACTGGAACAAAGAATTCATGATGTAGAATCTGAGTTGGGCAAACTAAAGAACATTCAGCAAGACTATATCTTTCATAGAGAGTCTACACATACAGAACTGGAAAGATACAAAGATTTGTATTTAGAAGAGCTGAAAATGAGAAAAGCTTTGAGAAGCAAACTAGATCGGTAAGTCAGAGTGTGAAAACATTACAGTTGCTGTCTTGAGACATTCTTCTGTGCTTTCACATTAAAGTTGATTGTTACCTATATTTAAAAAGAAAACTCTGAACATTGTGATGTGAATCAGAACAGGGAATCTTGTTCGGTTCAAAGTATACAGTGGCGAATAGTATAACAGTAATTGCAGTCATTAGACGTTTCTCCCAAATACCAAGCCTGTTCCTATGGGGCACTGAGTATCTGCTGTCTAATGGTATAGAAATGCTTTTTATCATTATATTATGGGCTGGCAACCTTTTTAGCCTAAGTGCTGAATTAAATACAGTGTCAGTGAAGATGTTGGTGGACTGGAAAGCAAAATGAAGAGAAAGGTGAGGGATGTGTTGGAAGTTTCAACTGAAGGGGCATGGTGTGGCAGCTGTGAAGTTACAGCTTCTGGTCTTCAGATAATCAGAATTACACACACACACAATAATCTGAATGGTAAATGTGCATTCATTAAAGATGGCCCATTAACTCACCCTGTGCTGAACTTCTTACAGAGCTAATGAGAAATTATCAGAAGCCAGTGCCAAGGTCCTTCATGAACGTCAGAAACACCAGTCTTTACTTGCCAGCAGCTTTCTAAATGGAAGCCTTTCGGCAAATCCAATATTGGAAACAGTTCAGTTTGGAAATCTTAGCAGTAATCTTGCATTAAATAGAACTCTTAGCCTTGGAGGAGGATTCATGAATCCATCTGGAAATACATTATCCTCAAGAAACAGAGTGGAGGCTTACTTGACAAAGGTTAGTAGTAGCTAATTTCATTCTAATCTGTTTTTTCCTTGATGCTGTCATCATAGGTCATGTTCACAGGAATAGCTGCTTCATTTCAACAGAAATGCTTTACATCCTTCACATTTTTTAAACTTTCTTAACACTAAGAGAGAAGTTAAACTGAGGAAGGAGAACAAAATTTTCATGAAAGGTGTAACAATCGTAAATCTGTGTTAAGATCCACAAGCGTGTAACACATCTTGCTTATTGTACAGCCCAATGTGCATTTTAAAGGCACACTTTATCCGTTATTAAAGTAGGCTTTTATTTGCACTTACAAGGAATCATCATAGTCATAGGATTATCAATAAATTAGGATATTGAGTTACTTTGAACAACATTGAAAACATTGTCTTCCATAGTGGATTATCTCATGTTAATTGTGGACAGATTTACAGTGCAATCCTGAGGCCTGGGGATTTGCACCATTGCCAGCCACGGCATAACTGAGCTGCTCCCTAAGGGGATAGTTATGCTGTTGCCAGCAGTTAAAAGAAGGATTATTTCCTTTTTTAATTATTTGAACACCAGCGCTGCTGCGCCAACCGGGAGCATGGGCACTGCAGTGTCCTGCTGTGGCGTAGGGGGTGCTGGCAAGGAGGCAAACAGGGCAACCACTGCCAATCAGGGTTGGAGGAACTGGGGAAGAGCGAGCGGGCAGAACCAGCCCAGTGTAGGAGAGGGGCAGGAACAGGCAGATGAGCTGCCAGTCAGTGTCCTGCCCTGTTACCCAAATTAGGCAGACTCCACTTTTGATTCAGGAATTAGCTAAGGAGACAGAGCTAGTAAGGGGTTAACGGATCTATAACCTGTGTATACCAGGATTAATCCTGGGGAGAATTCTCAAATAAGCAGGCAGTTGTACAAATGAAAAGGGTTTTATTAAAGACTAAAACATAAAAGAATATACCTTTCAAGCAATGGACATACACACATGAATCATACTAGAGCTAAGAAAGAGAAAGGGTAGAAAATCGGAATAGTTTAGGCATGGGCAAGATTTACCAGTCCAGAAGAGGCATCCAGAGAAAGCTGTGTTGAAGAGGGAAATGGCCAGTGTTTCCAGGAGCGAAGAAAAGGAGTCCACACACAAGTGGGGGGTGTATGCACAGATCCAAGACACACACACATACTCTAATTGGCCAAACGATCAATATTTATACCCCAAAATGGGTCCTGAGGTGGTATGAGGTTAGTTGGCAGGAAAGCCAGAGACAAAAAATTGATTTCTTTTCTGGGGTCTGATCAAAAAGGACAGGCTTGATGAGTTAAGATCCAAGAGAATGTCTGGCCCATTTTCCTGAATACTGATTGGTTGCCCAGAATGGGTGCAGCTAGAATAATTAATGGTCGGCTTGGAGCACTGATTAAATCATCTGAGGATCATGCAGTGGAGACTACCCAGTCCCATTGTATAGCTGGCACACTTTTGGGATGTGGAAAAATGCACAGCTGTAAACCGCTTTTCTGCCCTAGTTATATACACAAGATGGATCCCAAAATTCTCTGAGAGGCATCCATTTTGTGTGGAGCTCTTGCTATCAGCCTTTGGTCCCCATGCCATTCATGGCACCCTTAGTGGGAGGAGGGGTCCAGCAACTTACAGCCCCCCCTTAAAGGGACTATGGGAGGTATGGGAGTCTCCCGTGGGGCCTGGAGATCCCCTGGAATTGCAGTCCGTCCCCTGAGCTATGAGATCAGTGACCCTGGTAACCATGGCTGCTTTTTTGGGGAGGGAACACTATGGCAACACATCCCCACCAAGGTCCCCTTCCCTTCCCAGGCTCCATTCCCACAATACAATCTGTCACTTAACTGGGTATCATCTCTGCCCCCCTTCTGTTGGGCAAACCACCCACCTGCTGAAAGGGACCAAGGTCAGCCCAAAACGCCAGGGCAAAAGACAGTTGTGCCATGGCCAGCAGCCTCCATCATCCAATCCCCCACCACAAGGTGCCACATTGCCCACACGGTTCAGAGGGTGATCAAAGATCGGAAGGGGCAGGGAGGTGGAAGTGGTTCCCAGTGTTTGGCCACAGCTCACCAGCGATTTCACTGTGCAGCCTGTTGCTCGCTTTGCCAAGGGTACCCGTGCCACCACTGCTTGCAGCAGAGCCAGAGGAGGGGCCACCAGTGCAGCTGGTGGGGCGGGGACATAGAGTGCCTCCAACAGGTCCCCCAACAGCCTCTCGATGTGCAGTGGTCCCTCTCCCATGTCCCTTATGATGGTTACTTGTAAGGTAACCAGCAACCACTGTTACTGAGGCTAATAGCCCTGCCATCCAGCACTGATTCCTGGGAAAGGAATCCCACCACTCTTGTTGGCTGTCCAGCCGCTTGGGCTTGATCTCTGCCAACATGGATGAGAGAGTGGGGGGTGGGCTAAGCCGGGCATGGTCCCTGTGCCCTCAGTCCTGGCAAGGGGGACAGCATCCTCAACTTTGCCCAGTCCATCAGCTGCCGTGACACCAAGCTCCTGGGAAGGAAGAGGGTGCCTGGGAGGGGAGGACTGTCACCCAAAGGCCAGGTGCATCTAGAATCCGTTACACCTTCCAGTCCATTTTAAAAATGTCATTAGACTTTTTTGAATAAATATACTTGGTCTCAGTAGTTACCTGCTATTGTAAACAAGGCAATCTAGACACAACTGGAAATGTATTAATCAGTTAATTAAGATCACTGATACAACTTTATGCTGAAGACTATACAGGTGTGTACTGTAAACCATGGTGGAATCAGTGACAATGTACAATATCTGTTACTTAATATGTATACAGCAGGTCATGTAGTCTGTCTTCTTATTTCTTGGTTTTAATCCTCCATTTATTAATGTTAATAATTTCAACAATATACCCAGTTCTTTCCAGTGTAGTAAGTATAAGTCAAGTCAGTTAACCAGAATTATATGAAAATTACTACACTATACCTATATTTGTTTAAATCAGTGTTGTCTCGCTGTTTTCAGTGGTTGATATAACTAAGTTCTCTCAAGGCTGTGCTGCTCTGTTTATTATGTTACCCGCCCTGAGCCCGCTCTGGTGGGGAAAGGCAGAATACAAATAAATTTTCTGTTCTATTCTTCCTCCTACCCTCCATTTCCAAAACCATTTATTTCATAGACAATCGTCCAGATTTTAGCTATCTATTCCATAATTGTGGGAACTACTGCTGTTTTCCATTTAGAGCTGCCAAGTTTTGCTTTTGTCAGAAGTTGGTTCTCTTTATTATCTCCAGCTCTGCCAGTTTCTTCCATTTTTCTAGTCTTACAGCCAAATGCTGTGCTTTTTTACTCAGTGGGATTTTTTCCTAAGTGAATACAGATAATTGCATCCCTAGAGTAGGTCTGAATATTTTCATATTATCGGTAAATTCATTCTTAAACTGGTCATTTTCATTTCTATCTTCAAGATCTATACATTTATCACTTGTTCTTTACTTCTTCAGCTCCTTGATCAAAAGTCTGTTTCTTCTTTCTCTTCTCTGCAACCAGATACGTAACAAGGTGTGTAGCCTCTGGCAGTGCTTAATGGCATGTTACTCTTTGTGCTTGGCAAATATGACTACTGTAACATTTCAGATTATAATTCTGCATTATATTGCAGGCTAAAGGCTTGGCCGGAGCTACAGAAATTGTAGCTAGAATTTTTATACCTCGGTCATCTGATCTGACCTCACCTTTAGAAGTCTTTAGTAAGTTTTGCAAGCACTGCATCGCAGTCATCTGAGCCACTGAGAATCAAACTAATATAATGGATGTTTTGGAGTAACCAAGGAGGGTGGCTTGTAGAGCTGTCTTTCATACTAAAGTTAGTCTTGTGTACACTTACTTGAGAGTAAGTTCCATTGAGCACAGTAGAACTTTGAGTAAGCATGCATATGGCTTTGATTTGTTTCTGATCCCTTACAGCCCGTAAGGGATCACAAACAAATCAAAGAACCAAAAATTATGATTGTTTTCCTTCGTAAAAGTTCATTATGGTTTCAGTGGGTCCCTCATATTTTTGTAGATTCATTTAAGAAACCAATAATTCCATTTTCTACGCCACTCCTTCCCAAAGCAATTGGTTTTCAAAGCAATTAAAATGACTGGCTTCTCAAAACACCGTCCTGAACAACTTGCAAGTAACAAAACAGTGTCCCTAGCAATTTAAAGCTTACCTTCTCCTCAGTATCTTCAGCTTGAATACATAATACTTACATTCCAGCCTTCAAAACTGACTTTAATTTTTTTATGTTGAACATGTACAAAGGGGAGGTGGGTCTCAAATACTGTCATGCAAGCCAGTTTTTTCATCAAGTTGCAGTTAAGTAACGATTCATTCAAAGGTAGGTGAAAGTTGGTATCGAAAACTGAGGTAGAATACTTGACCCAACAGTTACTTGATATGTTCACATTTTGTCATTCATGTGTGTTACCACCTTTTATAGATATAAAATGTTAACTGTGACCTAAATGTAATTTCAGATGCGGAAGGAACTGGAAAAAAGTATCACTAGGGAACTAGATCAAGGTATGTTAGCAAACTGCATACTAAAAATATTATAACTCTTCCTGCTGTGAAGGTGCTAATAGTATTCAGTGCTGTTGTACAAATATAAGTGTCAGCACACTGTACTAAATTCCCAGAAAATATATTTCTTCACTGAGCTGTCTAAATTATTTTAGAAAACTGATTTAAAGCAAAATTCTTATTAGTCAGATAGTTAGCACCGAACATCTTTTGTCCCAAGGTATTTCCCCAGAAAAAGAGGCATGAAAAACAGCACATTTCTCTATATTCCATCAATATTGCTATATCCAGTGACAGATACATAGTGCATTATGTTCCCTATGTTCAGTAATTGTGTTACCCTCTTCTACATATGGTTATAAAGCAATCCTTTTGAATGTCCAATGTATAGTATGTGACCACCATACATTGAAAATTGTAACTTGAGTAAGATGGTTGGACAAGTGGAAGCGACTTGACAGCACTTAACACACACATTTTCTGTGAAACCCCTTGAAAGCATTAGCTTTTCTTGTGTTTTTCAGCCAATGCTGAACTTGATACTGCATCTGTTAAATTCGCCCCCGGAAGACCAAATGAAGATGATCAAGTGTCAAAGGCAGCACAGGAGTACCTAGATGTGCTAAAGAAAAATTATATGATATAAATATGCAACTCTGTAAATATGGCAATATGTATCTGAGCAGGGTACTTTTCCTTTTTTTTTAAAGAGTTGTTGGTTCTTGCTTTATGAATTAAAGAGCATACAAATGACTTAAAGCCATGTGTTCTTTAATATGTACACTGGGTACTTAAAAACATCAAGTATTGTTTTTAGTAAGATGCAGAATTTAATTTACATATCAAACCATAACTGTCAAAATAAAAAAGTATAAACTATCCAGCTTATTACATACAACTTGTAAAAAGTAGCCACACCAGCCTATAAATAGCTCTGTACAACTGGAGATTTACGACGTTCTGCTGTATATCCTCATCTTTATTTTCTTCAGTGTACAACTGAGTTCAGAGGTTCTGCTCGAATGTTCCCCAAGTCAAGAGCAGAGTCTGTCTCTTCATCAATTTCTCCAATTACAGCACTATAAAAGGAATTAAAGTACTATTGGTGAAAAACATATAGAAATAAGCTTGATACAAAGACCCAACAAGAGATGGACTGACTCAATAAAGGAAGCCACAGCTCTCAATTTGCAAGATCTGAGCAAGGCTGTCAAAGACGGCATTTTGGAGGACTTTCATTCATAGGGTCGCCATGAGTCAGAAGCGACTTGACAGCACTTCACACACACACACACAAAATGTTTTCTATTTAAACGTGATTTCTTTTGCTTTTGTATAAATTAGTATGAAAGGACACACAAAAATTAAAATACTGCACATGCGTTTTATTCCACAAACTGCATAGACTGGTTACCTTCTGAGGAAACGAGTACAGTTCAGAAGCACAGACTGCATTTTCATCACACATGAGAAAAAATTGTGAGATTCTATTAATGCTGTCTGGATGACCTTTTCCCATTTTACACAAAATTATTATTGTTAGAACAAGCTATTCTACCTATCAAAGAAAAATATACGTTAAAAAACACTGCCTCTGCTATCTACTGATCTTTCTACTAACTGGGAAGAAACAAACCACGTTGGATTAAGTCTTTTGAAGGAGAACATCAGACAGTCTGGGTGGAAGACAGAGCGAGGTGACTGTCCAGGAAGATATATCCCCATAGTCAAGAGACTGATGCTTTGACATCTGTTGTTACATAAAAGGTGTAACTGCCATGTCAATAATACAGAAATGTTGAAAACACCTGGGACAGGAAGAGGTCCACCAACATCAGAGGCATTGATGTGGGGGAAAGTTTTTTTCTACAGTTTCAACATTTCTATATTAACAGAAAGCAGCCATGTCATTCCTATAATGCAACTCAGCCTGAGAGAATGCATCAAAAGTAACATATTAAGAACATTTTATCTAATTTTCAAATAGGGCACCAATTCCTGAGAGCTAGATGCTTGATTTTTCTACTACAGCTTCAGTTATATTACTAGAAACTTACACATTGTCTCCTCTTACGATGTACAATCCTAAGACCACTTGTTCCACTCCTTGTGAAGAACTGAACACTCTTTCATGGCTTTCATCCAAAATCAAGTTGATGGTCTGATCAAAACCTTTGAGAGTTCCCTAAAAAGCATTAAAAAATGAAGCATTCAAAAATTTTAAATATGACTCTCAGGCATGTCTTATTTAGAAACATCCTAGCATTTCTAACAATGACGTCAATATGTTTAGTTTACTTAAGCGAATTATTGCAAAGTACCTTAAGTTGAACTTCTTAAACTGAATTATTTGTGTAGTTCATTTTCTACTGAGAAGCTGTAGCTTTCTCAAACAAGATCCTCCTTTATGTGCATATTTTCAAACAAAAAGGGAGAAACGTTACAGAGAAGGGGGGGAAGTCTACACCATGGAGTATCTTTAGGTTTTCAACTGGCAAACCATAAATTGTTATGTGTCAAATTATTTCATTATTTTTGAACAAAATCCCCAGGTATTAAGAAAAACTTTGTGGAAGAATTTGTGATTTCTTCTCAGTCTGTGTACAGATTAATTGACACTAATTCCAGTTGCACCACATCCAAAACACAATTACTTGAAATGTTTCATTAATCATTTTTACTAAGATTTGCGCTTCTGGGAAATGATTATTTTGGAGTCTAGGCACATGTGGTTAAATGTCCCATTGTGTCATGACATAAATTTGGCATGCCTTCTTCCTGAAAATACAAATTCATACAATTATATGTAAAGATAAATCTTTTCTCTAGGTGTGGAACATTTAAAGCTATGGGCAAAAAGAACAATGATTAATTCTGCAGATTAGAAGCATCTGATCAGAATTCAAGAGAATCTGAAAGTGGTATGACAGCTAGGAAATGCAAGTTTTAGAGAAGGGATTGCATGAATGTATGAAGAAAAACAAGAGTTGGTTTTTATATGCCGACTTTCTCTACCACTTAAGGAAGAATCAAACCGGCTTACAATCACCTTCCCTTCCCCACAACAGATGCCTTGTGAGGTAGGTGGGGCTGAGAGAGCTCTAAGAGAACTATGACTAGCCCAAGGTTACTCAGCTGGTGTCATGTGTAGGAGTGAGGAAACCAACCCAATTCACCAGATTAGAGTCCACCACAAACCATCACTCTTAACCACTACTCCACAGTGGCTTTGACATGCAGCCTACTGTGATCAGGAACCCCTTGTCACACAGTATCTCCAATGAAGCTTTTTAAAAAATTTAGTCTAAATGAGGTTTTTAAAGACATTCTTCATCATAAACTTCTTAAATACATTATAATCTGTACAGAAGGTAACCCTAATTATATCACTGCACAAGACTAATGCTAAATATATGTCCAAGACCATGATCTAAAGAACACATGCAGCCTAAACCTGTGTGCTGCTCAGAAGTCCTATTCATTTCAGTGGCTCGAGATTCTCTGTTTAGGATGGCACTTACTCTCAAGTATCCAATTTGAAAGTACTTATGCCAAGATTACTAGGGCTAGCAAATAAGTCTTTAACAAGTCTGCTCCAACACAAAACAACTGGAGAGGGGAAAGTTTATATTAAAAGGAATTCTTACCACAATCATTCGACCATCTGAAGTAATTACCGCAACAGTACCTGATATTCGTTAAAGAAAGTCTTCTTAAAAGAGTCACTAGAAATAATAAGATGACGTGTTTGGCCCAAGGTTATTGTATTGGTTAATTCCTGACCCAGTGAAGTACCTGTTCATTTTAAGCAGGGCTGGATTCATTTGACAGACAACTCAGAATAAAATATGAACACACAAAGGAATTAAGCATCTTTTCCAGCTTTTGCTTCCAGAAAAAAACTATTTTGGTCTTTGTGGTTCTGAAGTTAATTTACATTACTGTTTTCCAAAGCCAGAGGAAGCTCAAGGGTAAGGGCAGTTGGCATCGCTTTTGAGTCTTCCTCATAAACGATAAAATAATACTGGAATATGCACATACTGATCTTTGGTTTTTGTATTCATTATTTGTGTATCTCCTTTTTCCTGCAAGCTTACAGCAGTGCTTTATTCTCACAACAGCCATGTTAAGTAACTCTGTAAAATAAATCAGGAGCAAAGATAAGGGCAATATTCATAGATGAACACATGTGCCTTATACTGAATCAGACCACTGGTCCATCAAAATCAGTATTGCCTACTCAGACAAGCAGTCTCTCTTCAGGGTCTCAAACAGAGGCCTTTCACATGAATTTCTTGCCTAGTCCTTTTAACTGGAGATGCCGAGGATTGAATCTAGGACCTTCTGCATGCTGGACAGATGCTCTACCACTGAGCCACAGGGCCTCCAGCATTTGGAAATGCTCACATCCTCCTCCCATCCCCTCCCATGACTCAAACACAAGTTTGTTGTTACACCCTAACTACCAACGGTTTCTCTTGCCTATGAACCAAGATTTAATGGGGGGGGGGGAGAGTTAAACAATCAACTGGCTTGCCTTGAAGGCAGAATGGATCAGTTTGCAAACCATGTGTGTGATAATGAGGAAAGAAAGTACAAATGCGCCTCTTTCATTTCATGGCCTTTTAATTAAAGTGTTTCCAATTTTCCTATATATGTCTGCTAACTGTAGCTGCACCTCATGCATCTGAGGAAGCAGGAAAGCTTAAGTCACAATAGGTCTGCTGCTGCATTAGCCTGTAGGGTGGCACAAAGCTTTTTAATGTTTCCGAGGGAACATTTTCCTTTCTACACTCCCACCAACACGAAACGGAAATATTTTGCTCTTACGGTCCTTTTATGGGAGCACTGAAACCTACCAAACGGATTACTATCATAGGACCATAAGAATAAAAGATTTCCTTTCGGAAAAGACAGGGCCGTGGAAAAGTTCCCTGATGAGCAAAAGTACGGCACGAACAGCAGACCATCCTTTCGAAAAGGGTCCTTACAAAGAAAAACTACCGCAACAAACCTTCCTTTTGACTCGATTGGCTGTGCCCGCATGTCACAACCTTCTTGCAGGGTCCGCCCACCTACTTTCGAAGGGAGGGAAGGCGCTTCGCGCTTGCGCAGAAGGAAACCGGATCCCACCCCGTTAAAAAAATCCGTAAAATATCATCCCTTCCCGCTGGAGTGTCTCCCGAGGCACCTGCGCATAACCGTGAAAACTAACGGCACAGCTGAAGCAGCTGGTAATATTCAATGAACGTCCCTACAACCTTACCACCTCCCTGTCCTCTCGTGGCTTTTAAAATCCCAATCCTGCCAGCAGAAGGATACGATTAATGTAGTTTTCCAGCGCGGATGTCATAGCGACGGTTCCTGCAAGTCGTAGTGTGCAAACGCAGGAGGAAAAAAAAAACTCCCAACAGAACTCAGACGTTCAAGCGCAAAGCGCACGCTACCATTTTTTCAAAAAAAAAAAAAGAGATCCGGACCAAATCGTTGTTACTGCGCATGCTTCCGCGACGCCAGAGCTCCTTAGCGCATGCGTTAAGAATTTCCCTGGGCGATTTAAAACGTAGGAGGCGTGGCTTCCTTTTTCGACGCTTGTCGGAGGTTCTGGACGTCATCGGTGTTTGCTCGGTGTAACAGAGCGGGAAAGTCGGTAGGAGACGCAGTTATTCAGTGCGCATGCGTATGGGGTGTAGCTGCTACGATCCCCCTTCCCACGACTTGCAATGAACGTTGCTGGGGGAGGGGTGGTGGGTTGAGGTTCTGCTGTTCGTTTTGACCCCTGAGGGTGGCGGCCGCCTTCTTTCCACCCACCCCGTGCAGAATGAAGCCTATATATATATATATATATATAGTCTATATCCAAGGCAAAAGGTTTCTTCAGATCCAACTGTGGACGACAATGTCAAATCAAATGGCACAAAGTCCAAAACACTATTGACTGTTGCCTGGTTATTTGGAGTTTGCTATTATGCTTGTGATAACTATCCTGTAAATAACTACATTTGTATATATTTTGTGTGTAATTTTTTGTAATCCTTGCACCTTTTTGTGGTGGTCTTATTGTTAGCACGTTGTTAATGAATTTTTGAATATAGTTGAGTTGTACTGATTTTTTCTCCAGCTTCTTGTTATCGGTATTGTGAGTATTTTTTTACACGCCATCACTGCTATATGTTAATACAAACTATAAAGAAGCTTCAGATGCTTTAAACGCTAACACTTACTGTAGCGTAAGTGACCACAATATGTAGTGTTCTCAGCTGGCACGTGATACACAGAAATAGATGTTGGATCTACAAAACTGCACTGGGGGCAAAAGGCCATGCAGTGTCGGTGGTACATTTCTATATGACGCTTTATATTAATTTTTATACTAATGTACATAAGGTATCGGCAGTGAGAGTTTGCAACAGCAGTAGCAGGTTACAACACATTTTTGCTATCTTTGGATGTTATGCTGATTTCCCGCTTGGAGGTGGGGGGGACCTTGGTTATAAATTAGTCCTAAACTAAGACAGTGGTAAAACTGGCTGCTAAATTTTAGTGCAGAAATTGGACCCTGGCATGTATGATTGCCACCAGGTGGGAAATCCCTAGAGATTTGGGGGAGCTGGAACCTGCCGACGGATTGTGGGATATAATGCCATAGAGTGGCACAAGCCAGTTCTTGAATTAAGGCTGTTTTGGTCCCATTTACTTAGGTTGATTCATGAAGTATTGTAAAGTTCTTCCTTTGAGTTAACATTTATATTTGGCAAGAGGTGTGATGTGATGTGTTAAAACCCAACTATATCAGTAATTACTAACCCTGGTAAACTTTAGAGGTATTTATTTACATTATTTATAGTCCACCTTTCTCACTGAGACTCAAGTTTCAATTTATTTGCTTTCAGCCATTTGACCACAGCAGTCAGACAATGTCTCAAGACCCCTACGGCATGTTTTGGTTTTGAACTAATCTCTACTATGCAGCAGTTTCATTTTAAATATGTATGTTATCTGAGTTGGCCTGGAAAATATTCATGGACTTTGACCAGTCAGTTTCAGCTCTTCTTTGGAATGACACATCCAGTGAATGACAAGAAAGGAGGCTACTCCCAGAAGGTCGTGCTGGGGGTTTCCTGCTCTGCCCTATGACTGTTGGCCTTTGGGGTTTCTCAGGGTTCAACGTTATCCCCCATGCTATTTAATATCTACATGAAACCATTGGGAGAGGTCAGCCGTAGGTATAGGCTGCAGTGTCACCAATATGTGGATGATACCAGCTCTACCTTTCTTTTCTACCTAATTCTAAGGAAGCTATTGATGTTCTAAACAGATGCTTGGAGGCTGGATGAGGTGCTCAGGGTTAGTAGAAAGGCAGACCAGGGACTTGAGATCTCTCCTGTACTGTATGAGGTTACACTTCCTTTGAAAAGCCAGTTTGCAGCTTATGAATGCTGCTCAACACAGCAGTCACCTTAGAAAATCAGATGGCTGCTATGGCTTGGAGTGCTTTTGCCCAGCTTCGGCTTGTACGCCAGCGGTGCCTATTTCTGGCTCAGACTGATCTAACCACAGTGATCCCGCTAGCGTGATATAGTAGTAGTTAAGCGCATTGGGCTCTAATCTGGAGAATCGGATTTGGTTCACCACTCCATTTGAAAGGTGGACTCTAATATGGTGGACCGGGTTGGTTTCCCTACTCCTACACATGAAGCCTGCTGGGTGACTGTGGGCTACTCACAGTTCTCTCTGAACTCTCTCAGCCTCACCTACTCACAGGGTGTCTGTTGTGGGGAGGGGAAGGGAAGGAGATTATAAGCTGGTCTGATTCTCCTTAAAAGGTAGAGAAAGCATATGAAAACCAACTTCTTCATTAATTATGATTATGTTTTTAATGTGCTATTGTTATTTGTACAACTGCAATATGAGAGTTTCACGGGGCCTGGGGGGAATTCTTTTAATTCCCCTTTGCGCCGCTGCAAGCCGCTCGGAAGGTGGCACATTGGCGCCATTCCCAGGTGCTGCATAACCACCCCCTGTTCAAGATTGCGCTGCCTGTGTGTCCTTGCAGCCATTTTAAGGCTTTCTAAGTGTTTCGGTGATGGTGGTAATATCAAAGGCTATGAGCTGTGACTGGAATGTTACACAAGCTAAGATGCATTTCTGGCATGAAACTTCCCAGCATTCATTCTTGTGCACCTGCACAATGTGAGAGTATCCATGCAATAAAATACCAATAGCCAAGCTGTAATTTATGCAGCTGAAAACCTCTTGAAAAATCTGAGGGATGTGGCAGCCTTTGAACACAATTTGCATCCCCCAGAAACAGAAGCTGCCTGACAAGCAGTCCCCATGAGTATTGTGTTTATCCTCACAGTGCTTTAGTTAGCAAACACCTGACTGGAATTTGTTTCCCATAATAGCAGCTGCCTCTAGCCTGCTACAAAAAGAAAAATAAATAAGACACGCTAGCCATTTTTCAGAAGGACTATTAAGGGTGTATGTACATACACATATATATTTCTAGTTTTCCTCAGCAGAGCCTTTCCCAAATCATTTGGGCTTGTATTATCAGCTTCTCTGTTACAATTTGGATTTATCCGTTTGCAGCATTTTACCTCTACTCCTTTTCCTCCCCTCAACCCCTGACAGGACCTGCCCTCTGAGGAGTCTTCCCCTCAAGTCAAGACTGGCCAAGGGCAGATCTGACAACCTCTGTCTTATCCACCTACTTGCGCCTCTTAGCCGTTTTAATGGTGGTGGTGGTGGTGATGGTTAATAATTCCATGTATTTACACGTGACTACAATAAATCAAATAAAGTATATGGATAAAATCAATTTCTTATTTCATCATTTCAAAACCTAACAAAAACAGCCCAATATTGCACAAACATTTCTGTAGAATACGTTTTTCATCTTTGAGCCCTTTGATAACACATATGTTTTGTTAATAAGGCAGTCTTCTACATTCAATTAAGCTAATCATTCTCAGTCTTTATTTCAATACACAATCAGCTTCATATATCTGATATATCAACAGGTTATTTCAGATAACCAAAAGAAGTTATTTTTGAGTCTGCAGGTATATTACAAACTTGCATTTCATTAACTAAGCCAATTACATTTTGCCAGAAGATTTATATCTTAGAGCATAACCAGAAGATATGAAATATGTTAACTCATGAGGAGCCACACCTCCATCAAATGTCTGGTGTATCCCTACATTGAAGACTATGTATGAAGTACCACAGAAACAATATCTTGTAAAAATTCTTCCTCACATCTCAGATAAATTTGGGAACTGGGTAATAATTTTTAAATAACTTTAATGTGGAATTAACGCAATACACTGATATACTTTAGTTTGGTATCTGCCAAACTTGACTATTGTATTGCAGGTTCTTGATGAAAATGCAAGTGACATATGGAAATAAGCTGCATGTTTCTAGCTCATAATACTTTTTCGCTTTGCAAGTTAGTGTTAACCAAGATATTCAGCCCTCTTCAGTAGCATTTTAATCTTAATCTATAACTGTTTACTTTTTAGTTCTGTTTTTTTTTGGTTTTTTTTGCTCTGATGGTTATAATGTGCTACCCCATTATCTGCCTGTTTGTGGTAGCTGCACCAAGCCTCAGGCATTGTGGTGGGAAAGGAACCATGTGATAAATTAGTAATTTTTGATGATGCCACAACAGTCAACAAATGCATTTAGAGGGTTCCTTCTCTGGGCCAGCAGAGTTCTCTACACTTTTCTACACCAACTACACTGGGTTGAATATTGTAAACCATCTTCATAAATTAGCTTTACTAGTCTAGCAGTATACAGCTGTTTTGGTATGGTTAATTACCGCATTCTGAACATACTGGGAAGCTGTTTTTATAGACATATTCCTGTATGGTTTGGTCAGAAGCAACTTCCTGTGTAGCTTGAAATTTGTGTGAATTTGGCAGTAGTGGATTTATCACTCTGTGTGCCCAGGATTTTTGTTTAGCCAGCTCTTAAGTTAATGACTGGTTAGTTTTTAGAAGTGTTTGTATTTTCAGATACAACTGTATTTGTTGACCCAATAAACATTGTTTATTCTGTGGGCAAAGGTTTGAATGGGTATAAAACAGTATAAGCAGTTTTTCAACTTTTTAGCCTACTAAGATGCAACAAAGCTCTGTGGTGCACTGGAAGTAGGCTATGTAGTGGTGTTGGTAGAAAATGCTGTCAAGTCACAGCTGACTTATGGCAACCCCAAGTGCTTTCAAGGCAACATACGTTCAGAGGTGGTTGCCTCTGTGTAGCAACCCTGGACTTCCTTGGTGGTCTCCCACCCAAGTACTAGCCAGGGCTCACCCGACTTAGCTTCTGAGACCTGATGAGGTCGGGCTAGCCTGGGCCATCAAGGTCAGGGCAGACTTTGTAACAGAAAGCAGTAAACTCTAATAAAGCAGACAATTTCCAAAATAGTGGCTTACAAAAGGATGGCAGTAGCAAAAACATTTCTGATAGTGACAAGCACTCAACAGCATGTCTGATGCCACAATCCAAAAGAGGGTTGTGCATTGGTGATTGCTTTTTAGTACTAATGGATTGGCAGGATCAGAGTTGGATGCACAGCACCCACTGTCCCTAAAAAGAATATTAGCAAACTTCTGTACTAGTTGGCACTATTACTGGGCAGTAATGAATGTGGCTATTTCGTAAAAGCTAGAACTAGATGGGAAAAGTGCAGTATCTCGAAAAGTGCTGGAAACCATTGGCTGTTTATTATTGACCACTATGCTGTTAGACTATTGATTACTGCTTTAGATGCTATTACTACTTGAGTCATAAGTGGCTCTTTCAGGACCACCTAATGTATTGGCCTCTTCTAATTGAATCTCTGGGGAAGGAATGAAGTGCTTCGAAATGGTTGACTTGATCTGCCAGTGATCGGCTAAACACCGAGACATCTGGGAGTAATTACAGTTCTTATTCAAATGAAATTAACCCTTTGTTTATAGAATCATAAGTTACATAAGCTACAAGTATTCCTTATGATGTCATTGAGCTGGAATAACTCAGTGGAATACTCTAATTACATTGGCTGTTATGATAACAGTACCGCACAAGAGAAGGAAAGTCATTTTGTTTTGTTTTGAAGGTGCATAAATCAAGGATGTGACATAATAAAGAAAATACTTCCAGGCAGTTCTCCTCCTCCTTTGAGCACAAAATTGCACGGGTAAGGAATACCTTTTTGTACTACCCAGATGATGGGTTCAACTTCTCATATGTATACAGACAGTGTTGCCTGCAATTTGAATGGACAAGAATAAAGTCAGACTCATGCGACTTACAAGATTTGGATGCACATGTTGAACCCTCTTTAAACTACTTTGTTCTGGCATTCTCCTCTCTGGTTTAACATTGCCTAAAGCACCCTTTCTAAGGTCAAATCTTTTATGTAGACACAACAGAGTGAAGGCCCCTGCACATAGGTGTTTGTGCCCGTTTCTACTCCAGTTTGATTTGGAGTACTCTGAAATTATCCGAGCTAAAAAAATAATTTAGCAACGGGGATGAACTTTATCACTAATTACTTTTCTAAATTTTCTGAAGCATTGTGTTGATTTTCCAAAGAAAATTCCTCTTCACTGAAGCGGCAATAAAATTCATATTTATTGTGGACGTAGCCCATCTTTAAGCAGTCCAAAGGAAAAAAGACTCAAGCCACACACCATCCCTTGTGTCTGGTCATTATACCTCTCTCAAATTACAGGAGAAAAAAAATTGAACAGCTATGACATTGTAGGTGAAAAAATAAAACATTCTTAAATGAGGCTATTTTCTTTAGAGAGAAACCCCAAGCTGGTATTTGAAATCCATTGCATTTCTTTTGAAAACAGTATCACATCGGTTACAATACATTGCTAAAATTATAACAGTACAATTACTAAAATTCACCTTGTTAACTGTAAGAAATATTCAGTCTAGTCCGTATGATTCATATGTGACTTTTGGAAGAGATGTTATTGAGATTTAATCGTGTTAAAAGATTCTGAGGTAAACACAAAACGACCGCTTGTCGCATTTCAAATCTTGTTATTTCAGAAACAAAGATTGGTTTATACATAAAGCAGTTTGAGAATGTGTTAAATTCATTCTTAGAATGTCAGCTTCGTAGCAGCAGTGTCCATTAGCTAGGAAACCTGTGACTGACAGCTCCATTTGGTGACATTGAGAACACTTCAGATAAATAAAGCCATAATTTTGTGATGCGTTAGATATGCATTGAGCTTTGTCCATTAGGAGGCCTCCAAATAACTCTTCAGTTGAAGTGACACGCATTTGCCAAAGTGAGTGCAATGTTTTAGGGATGTGAAGGAAGGCAGTAACTGAGTCATGGGAGTATTCCAAGTACATTTGAAGCAATGCTCTTTTTAAAGTGCACGTACATGTTTCAGATGTAGGTTTTCCATGAGAAAAAAATGTTGGTTGATAGTGCTGCTAGAATTTATTTCAGTCCTATACAGAGACTCCAATCTAATCAATGGATAGAGAAACACTGAAGGGGATTGCACTCTGAGAGATCTCTTGTTGTATCATTCAGCTTTTTTAGTAGTAGCCTATGTCGGTAATGTTTCGCGCATATATACGTGTACCAGCTGTTCCCTTCAATGTTACGATCCTTTTGATTTTACAATGTTTGATTCACTAGTAGTGGAAGGCACACCCACCATGTTGTGTTGTGTTGGGGGGGTGTTCCTTAAAAAGAGGAAGAATCACATTATGCCTGTTCTTCAGCTCTCAAACAAATGAGGCATCTTAAAAGGTACCCCCTAATGTTTAACATCGTTTATATTTCTAGATGAAACTGTTCACAATTGTACTGGCTACTACAAAATGAGAAAACATCTTTCAAATAAAAACACTTAAGTATCTTTTGGAGTTGGTCATTAATTGCAACTGTAATTTTTATACAAGCTTTCATTTTATGACTGTCTCCCCCACCCCACAAGTCACCAATTTATGACTGGTAGCTCCCAATGCTCCTGATCAAAACTAGCTTTCAGAAATGTCACCCTTCCCTGTTTCAGTGGCTTCTTTCTTTCTCAAGCATAGGCTAGGAACATATTTTGTTTGGCTGAAAAGGAGGTGTCACAAATCCTTCTGTCCACTACATGCTCATCCTGTCCTCCCTCCAGGGAGCTCAGAACAGCATACATGTTTCTCCTTCCATTTTCTACTCACAGCAGTCCTGTGCGTTAGGGCGGGCTAAGAGAGAGTGACTAGTTCAAAGTCACCAGTCAAAGTTTTATGGCACAGTAGACACTTGAACCCAGGTCTCCCAGATCCTAGTCCAAAATACTAGCTATTACACCATGCTGGTTCACCATATAATATGTGATGATAGGGAGTGTTTTCCTGTCTAAGTAATGCTATAGATCACAGTGTGCAGCATAAGAATAAAGCTGAGACCAGTTGGCACCAAGGGTGCAAAGGAAGGATACAGATATATGGTGCTAGACTGAAGTAGCTTCTGGCCTAACAGACAAATGAAACTCCAGCACCTAATAACTACATTTGAATATCAGGCAGAGTCCTTGGAGCATAGCAAGCCTCTGAAATAATGGATCTCTCCAATTCCATTCAGAGCCAGTAACAGCTAGAAGTTACAATGACTAAGTGCCCTTGGAGGTATTCGCAAAAATGCCGCTAACAAGAATTCTTCTTTCTTTTCCTCTGAATAATTGGCTCAATATTAAGAAGTGGAGCTCATCCACAACAGCAAGCTGTTTTAATAATGCCTCAACACATTTCTGTGGGAGACTAATATGCATTCGCTTTTTAAAGTGGTAATTTTTCTGTGGAGTGCTAAGTCTAGTATTTCAACTACAGTGATCTGTGAAGTTTGGTGGCAGGACTCTTTGCGAACACTACTAAACAATCTATGTATGTAACATGAAGACAAATAAGACTGTAAAGCAGTCCTGCCATCTTTTTAAGGGTTAGGCTGTGATTAAAATTTTGCAGCCTCTTGGCTGACTGGACCAAATGGCAAGGACCTGTCCACTTGTATAGAAGAAGAGGAGGAGGAAGATTCTCTACCACTAAAGGGAGAATCAAACCGGCTTACAGTCACCTTCCCTCCCCACAACAGACACCCTGTGAGGTAGGTGGAGCTGAGAGAGCTCTAAGAGCTGTGACTAGCCCAGGGGTCGGCAAACTCATTAGTCCAAAGAGCCAAATATCAACAGTACAACGATTGAGATTTCTTTTGAGAGCCAAATTTCTTAAACTTAAACTATATAGGTAGGTACACTGTTTATTAACTTAATAAACTTTAATTAAAGTTTTAAGTCTTAATTAAACTGTAGGTACACTGGGGGGAGATGCTAGGGTTGCCAGGTCTCCAGCCACCACCTGGAGGTTGTATTCAAAATAACAGCTAATAAGTGCTTGCAGGAGTGTGGAATTCAAAATATAGCACTTAGACAAGAAATATCCAAGTCAGGAAAATTACAATGCCAAACTTGCAGTTAGAATAATGTATTAGAACATTGGAAACAAAGCCACTTCTAACGCAACAATTATACCATTAGAACAAAATTCCAAAACAAATACAAATTGTAAGACTATGCCGGCAGTGCTCAGCTAGATTCAGTTCGTAGTCTGTGGTGTGCTTCACAGTTACATCATAAAGCAACAGGAACCAAGAGTAGAGTAGCAATGGAAATCCGGTAAAGTTCCATTTCGTATAGACTTTCTCAAGCCTTCTGATTGTTCCGTGCAATATTCATTCAAAGTTTGAAGGAGTGTGCCTTTCCTTTTTCTTTGGACGACCGAGGTAAGACGCCTCTTACCTCGGTCGTCCAAAGAAAAAGGAAAGGCACACTCCTTCAAACTTTGAATGAATATTGCACGGAACAATCAGAAGGCTTGAGAAAGTCTATACGAAATGGAACTTTACCGGATTGCCATTGCTACTCTACTCTTGGTTCCTGTTGCTTTATGATGTAACTGTGAAGCACACCACAGACTACGAATTGAATCTAGCTGAGCACTGCCGGCATAGTCTTACAATTTGTATTTGTTTTGGAATTTTGTTCTAATGGTATAATTGTTGCGTTAGAAGTGGCTTTGTTTCCAATGTTCTAATACATTATTCTAACTGCAAGTTTTGCATTGTAATTTTCCTGACTTGGATATTTCTTGTCTAAGCGCTATATTTTGAATTCCACCACCTGGAGGTTGGCAACCCTAGTAGAGGAAGGGAGGTGGGAGGGATGGAGAAAGTAAGGAACTGGGAAAGGAAAGAGAATGAAGGAACTGGGGAAGGAAGGGGGAAGGGCGGAGAAAAAAGAGAGAAAGAGAAAGAAAGAGAGAAAGAAAGAAAGAACTGGGAAAGGAAAGTGAAGGAAGGAACTGGGGAAGAAAGGATGAAAGGGAAGAAGGAAGGAAGGAAGAGTGGGGGAGGGACAGAGAAAGAGGAAGGAAGGAACTGGGAAGGAAAGAAGGAAGCAACTGGGGAAGAAAGGATGAAAGGGAGGAAGGATGGAAGGAAGGAAGGAAGAAAGGAAGGAAGGAAGGAACTGGGGAAGAAAGGATGGAAGGAAGGAAGAAAGAAGAGGGGGAAGAAGGGGGAGGACGGCAGGGGATGGCAGGCCTTTCTCTGGCGGATGCGCGACTGTTGAGGGGCTGCCTGGCCCTCCACGAGCACTCTGCATGCCAGGCAGAAGGCTCCGGTGGGGTTTGGTGGGGCGCATTCAAACCCGGGTCTGCAAGCTGAAAGAGGCGGCCGGTCGGGGACGAAACGCTTTCCCGCTGGGCCCTGGGCCTTCCCCCCGTTCCCCTCCGTGGCTTGCCAGCAGCCTCATGCGGGACCAAGTCGGAGCCTGCCAGGGCTTCCCTCCTCACGGGCGAGAGGGCGAGCAGGCCAAGGGCTGCCTTCGGAGGGGGAGAGGGGCGCATCGCCCTCGTCGCCGCTCCGGGAGGGAGCTTGCAAGGCGCGCCGGACCTCCCTCGCCTCTCCCCGGCCAGCCTACCTGCAAAAGCCACCGAAGGGCACGTGAAGAGAGCAGGCGGAGGAGGCCGCCGCCGGGCTGGTGGTTGTAACCTCGGCGTCTCGCCCAGCAACCGGCAACGCGGAACAATGCGCAACAGGAGGGAGGCCAGG
This sequence comes from Euleptes europaea, assembly GCF_029931775.1. Taxonomy (NCBI): domain Eukaryota; kingdom Metazoa; phylum Chordata; class Lepidosauria; order Squamata; family Sphaerodactylidae; genus Euleptes; species Euleptes europaea. Next base: position 59,855,996 of record NC_079314.1, read on the forward strand.
CCTTCGTCCCCCTGCCGGCCTGTGTCAGCGTGCTGGACGGGCCAGTTCAGGAGGGCGGCAGCGGCTCCAGGGCAAGCATGCTCATCGCCGAGTAACCTTCAACTAAGGACAAGCTATGGGGCGGGGAGGGGGGGTTGAGTGTTTTGGGGACGGTGGAAAGAGGAGATGCCTCCCTTGGGTCGCCCTGGCAACTGCGGCCCGCCTGCGCCACTTCTCCCGTCGACTGACTGACCCACCCCGCGTGTGCCTGCGTGCCCGCACGTGGAAAGAGCCGCACTCAAGGGCTCAAAGAGCCGCATGCGGCTCGGGAGCCGCACTTTTGCGACCCATGGACTAGCCCAAGTTCACCCAGCTGACTTCATTTGTAGGAGCAGGGAAACAAATCCAGTTCACCAGAGTAGCCTCTACCGCTCATGTGGAGGAGTGGGGATTCAAACCCGGTTCTCCAGATCAGAGTCCACTGCTCCAAACCACTGCTGTTAACCACTACACCATGCTGGCTCTTAATACACCCAGTTTACTTTTCTGCCACTTGCTTAGTTTCCTTTAATGGCAATAACTATAGGAGATCTCCCTTCTAGATGGCTACGCTGTTAAGCCACACTTTTGGAATGAGAACTGAACAATATCTGTCATCATGGAAACTTAGGTCCTGTGTTCCTTTGGCTTATGTAAAAATTTGGACCATTCTCACTTTCCCTGAGTCTGTTTCTTTCACCAAAAAGGTGGGGTATTTTTGTCCCCCATAATTTGGGGCTAATTTTGAACAAGGTGGCAACACATATAGGCAAGTCTAGGCTGTGATACTTTAACTTTATGGCAGCAACCTTTTTTTAGGATGTTCTTCTGTTCCTGTGGCTTGGGAGTTACGTGTTGTACAAGTAGGTCATCTTCTCCCAGCCTACGTTCCTTGTTCTTTCAAACTCTTGAAAGGGCAGACACATTGATGGAACGATTCACAGAAGCATCTAATAACTTCATGTAGCACTTGGGCTTCTGTTCAATTGTAACTTCATCACTTCTGGATTCTGTTCAAGTTCAGACTACATGAAGTTTGTAATTTGGGCAAAGAATGAGCTTTTCCCCCCTAACAAATCCCACCATGTAAGCTTGCCACTATCAGCAGAGTCTCTTCCATACTGACTGCTTGGGAAAGTTCACACTTGTGTTAGTTAAAACTGCTCCATTGGGGTTGGACTAGTGAACTATGCCTCATAATCAATGCCAATGTCCTCTAGACAGAATTAAAAAAAAAAAAAACGACAGTCATGGCATATGGTAAACTTATTTTCCAGTATGTGGAAGGCTTCAAAGAACATGTAGTAACAGCACAATGTGTGCTAGAGTGATTTAGGTGCCCAGTCCTCCTACTCAAAAAGATATTTTTGTGTGGATGAGTCAACACTAATGACAAATCCTTTTCCTATGACATTTGAAAGCACATGGCAAAGGACAGTATGGAAATGTTCCTTAGACCATAAAATCATAATGCATAGGAGGGAAAGAAGTAAGGTTGTTTCAGAAAGTTGGATCTGTGCTTGATTTTTAAACTGAATGGGCAGTGTGTTCTTTAGAAACTTGAGCAGAATAAAGTTTTCTGTCTTTGAAATAAAATAGAGAAGTTGGATCACAAGGGCATTGAAATTCATAGGTCAAATTAACTTTTTGGTGTTCCCTTTCAGACTGTTTTGGCAGTTCTTTTCCTCATATTCTTGCAATTTCATAAATGGTTCATCAACAGTCTACTTCCTTTATATTATTGAACATAATATGATATGAACATATACATAGCTCACTGAAGAATTTGATGAAGCTGTATTCTGAATTCTATCTCCCTTAGAGGTCAAGGCTGCATCTGTGCATTAGCTCCATTAAGTACTGCAAAAAGATATAGATTATAAATCAATGTGAGTAATGTGCCTAGTAGAGGTTTGATTCCCCACTCCTCCACATGAGCAGCGGACTCTAATCTGGTGAACCAGGTTGGTTTCCTCACTCCTACATATGAAGCCAGCTGGGTGACCTTGGACTAGTCACAGTTCTCTTAGAGCTCTCTCAGCCTCACCTACCTCACAAGGTGTCTGTTGTGGGGAAAGGAAGGGAAGGAGATTGTGAGCTGGTTTGATTATCCTTAAAAAGTAGAGAAAAATCAGCATATAAAAACCATAAATTTCATCCATAAAAGTTTGATTGGGAACAAAGGCTTAAAGTAAAAGAACTTTAGAGCATGTGCCTACAAATCGCTCTGATCAGCCTGAATGTGCATGTGCAGAATCTGAGTGTGCATACTGAGTTGAAGAAAATGCCACTTGATTGATAATACAACTGGGTATTATGAGATGAAGAATTTTGTATTCTGAATCAGGATATATACATATACATACATACATATGTTTTGTCTTGATAGTTGTGCCATCTTTGGTTTTGTTTGTTTTAATTGGGTTTTATTGTTATAAGTTTTAATATAAGTTTTAATATTGTTGGTATAATTTTAAATGAAGTAACCCGCCCTGAGCCGGCTTTGGCCAGGGAAGGCAGGCTAGAAATCACAAAATAAATGAATAAATAAAATAAATTATAATCTGTAACTTCTGTTGTGAATGAAGTAAAGATCATTCAGTACTTACTGGTGAATGTTCTGAACTGTAAACTATCTGCCTTAGTAGGGACCAAAGCTATAGCTTTTCTTTCCCCAGCTTGGTTAGGGCTGAGAAGATGACTCAGCTGCTTTGGAGCACAGCAAGAACATGCGCTGATGGCAAACGATAATAAAATTTGAGGAGTGCTCTAGATGTCACAAATGGATTACAGATGTCTGTAATATAAAACATTTTTCTTTTTTAAAAAAATCTTTAAATATCTAAGACTACAATTTAATGAAAGAAGCTCCTGAAATAGATATTTAATAGCAGGACTACAAATCACCAAAAGACTACAGGCAATTCTGACTATCAGGCATGGAAAGGGAAGTAATTTAGTGACCTCCATCTTTGTTGCAAAGGTTATAGCACAAATTATTTATGGTATGAGATCTTAGTGACCTGAATGTGTTCCAGGTAATTCAAAACAATTTCTTAAGATTGCTGTGATGTTTGGTACGCAGCACATCTGCAGCGAGATGGGAACAAAGGTAGGAAATTCATCAGATAAGGCCTGGGTTCATATAGCTTATTGATTCAAATAAAAAATATAGAAGAAAAATGAACAAAGAAAATATTATTGTGTAAAGAAAACTTGAGGTGGTAATTACATTAAGGGGTGTGAAAGTATTATACATTGTGGAGTGACTGCAGCTAAGACTCAGAAATGAAAATAGCAAGTAAAAAAGAGGTCTGTATTCAGATCTTCTCTTTTTACTGAGTGCACAGCATGTTATATCCCCCTCCCAAGGACAAAATATTACAGTTAAAAATAACATGCATGGATTTTGTTGCTTCTTCTCCACCCTCGCGATGATGATTACAAAGGTTTTGTGAAGCTGGTGCACAACAGACTACAAAAATGGTTCACTTTGTTTGTTTGAAGGTCTGTGTATGAGCATCATGGCAGAGTGGAGATTCGATCTGAAGCCAGGTTTTCTATCCAGTGCTCTGACTTCTGTCACACATGGCCTTCTTGTACTTAAGTCACAGGACAGTAGATTGCAGTTGAACATCAGGAGAAACTTCCGAAGGGAAACAGCAGTTTGCCAATAGGATGGGGATAGTAGGACTGGACTAAGACATGGGGAGGCCTAGGGTTGCCAGGTCCCTCTTCGCCACCAGCAGGAGATTTTTGGGGTGGAGCCTGAGGAGGACGGGGTTTGGGGAGGGGAGGAACGTCAATGCCATAGAGTTCAATAGCCAAAGCGGCCATTTTTCTCCAGGTGATCTGATCTCTATCGGCTGGAGATCAGTTGAATTCGTAGGAGATCTCCTGCCACTACCTGGTAGTTGGCAACCCTAGGTGAGGCCTGACATTATGTCAAGTTTAAGAGACCGCATATCGGGTTGATGCCAACCTCCAGGTGGGGCCTGGAGATGTTCCAGAATTACAACTGATCTCCAGATGGCACAGATCCGCCCCCCCTGGAGAAAATGGCTGCTTTGGAAGGTGGACTTTATGGTATTATAACCCACTAAGGTCCCTCCCCATACTCCACCTCACCAGGTTCTCCCCACAAATCCCCAGGAATTTCCTAACCGAGTGTTGGCAACCCTAATTATATATGAATAGATAATATTGTACAGTTTCATGGAGGATAGGTATATGAAAGGCTACTAGTAGCCGTAATGACTAGAGGGAACTTCCACATTCAGATACAGTTAACAAACTAAACCTCTATAAACTAGAGCAAGGAAGGGGGAAGGCTTTGGCGTCTATACCCTGTTTGTTGGCCCTCCAGGGCAACAATTGATCACTGTATGTAAAACAAGATTCTGTGTTAGATGGACCAACTGATCTGAGCCAGCACGGCTCTTTGTATGATCATCAGCCAGTTAATATAGATGCGAAGCATCCACAATCTGCAGTGTTGAATTCATAGGATGGTTACCTTGGCCTCAGCTTTTGAAGCTTTCTTTTTTTTTTAACTTATTGTCCACTTTCACCATCTCATCCCAGACCACCAGGATAAACCTGTCCTCCTGCATGTTTACTAATGTTATTTACCATGCTTCTTTAGGTCTTAAATGTGTGCTTGATCTACCTTCTCAAGTTTTCTTTTCTTGCATACCTGTGCCAGCTATTATAAAATCGGTGCTACTTTGTCCTATGCAGGTTGGCTTATGTAGTGAACAGGAATGATGAAATGGCTAGATATCAATGGTTGAGGTTTCCCCTTTTGCAACATTCATTAGGAACTGAAATATCCAGTGCCACTTTCTTCCACATGGTTTTAAGCAGGCGCAATTTGCCACTAGAGAGCGCTAAAGCAACTGTGTCAAACTTCAAAGCTCCTACTTGTGTTCCATGGAATGCAAGGGAGAAATTTCCACTGACTTTACTGGTGTGCAATCAGGCCATATTAACCTTGCTTGTGTCGGTGTTAATGGGAAAGTAATTTTAAACCAGTGGTAAAAAAATTGTCCTTATCCCATGCACACTGACCGTGCATAGCCCCATGTCTGATAGTGGTACTTCTGACTATAGTAGCCTTAGTACAACTAGGAACTCGCATGTTCTTGTGCCTTACATTTGAAATGGGTCATCTTGTTTTTAAAAAAAAACTCGCTATGGTTACATAAAATCTTTTACATAATGTCTTTCCTTGTGCCATAGCTGAATGATGTTCAGTGCATGTAGGAAATTTCTGATTTTCTTACTTTATTTCTTGGAGTTTGTAGAGGAACACTGTCCAAGAGACAGATTTTGTAGTCGTGGGCCACAAATATGTCAAGTATTAATAAGCAAAGCTTGGTTCGTTCTGGCCAGTGTTTCAGTAGGAGGCCTCAGGTTTTCAAATGGCTTGCGTGAAGCACGTCTGGAGCAGAATCAAGTTGTAGTTTCAGCAGCCTGCAGAGTAGCTATCTGCAGGAAGGCTTTTAACTCCTATATGCCAGTGACATATTCAGAGACAAGTGCCAAAAATGAGGCAAATCGCCCGATTGGTCAGTAATTTTTCTGTTAACGCAAAGGCTACTCTTGAACGTGCATCTTCTTGAGCTTTTGTTAAAGAAAATATTACATGTAAGACTTCAGCCAGTGAGAGTGATTGTGTATGTGTGCTGTTGGGGGTGGGGGGTGGGAGAATCTTTCACTGGGTAAGCCGAAAAAAAGGGGTGGGTCACTTTTGCAGGGTTAACAGATTTATTCATCAACTTTATTCATGTTGTGGTCACAGACCTTAACAATCCAACTACACCCAAAATAAATAAATAAATACAAATTCAACCCACAGCTGTATTGATCCAATATCACAATAACATCTACTATTACACATTGAAATAAAACAATAAAGACTCTCCCCCATTAATATCATTTACCAGGATATTGTGAACCATATCAAGCTATTATATTACCTGTATCAAGCCAATTAAAACTTTTCCTTAGCTTAAATGCTATAATGAAAAAAGAGGCCATTCTTTGTGTAATAGGTAAATGTACATCAACCAGCAAGAATCTTACTCGCACTTCTTCTGAGACCAACACCTGTGGTATGCACTGGATCAATCTAGGTCATACTGTGGTGTACTGGGCACAGTGGAAAAGAATATGTGACAGGTCTTCTACCTGGTCAGCAGAACAGGGGCAAAACTGTTGACCATATGGAATACCTACCATATCTACCTTGAATAACTTCTGATGGAAACACTTGTAACCCGGCCAATGTAAAGTCTCTCCTCTTTTCAGGTTCTACCGACTCCTTCAGATAATTAGAGGGGGCTTTGTTCTGTTTAAATAGGGGATTCCACTTTGAAAACTGTGCTTTTTGTATCTGCAATATATCTTACTCTGCTTCCCTGTTACGTACCCATTTCCTTATTTCTTTTGAATCCCAGGATTTTAGGATCGTCAACGAGAGCAACTTGTAAAGCCTTAAGATTGGGGAAAGAGCTTAAGGCCAGAAATTCTCCTTTGAATAATACATGTGTCCATAAAAAACCAAATGTGCTTTTGGGGTCTTGGTTAATTTTAAATAATAGTTTAGCCTGTCTAAATCTCTGAACTCTTTCCGATCCCATAATAGAACATACAGATATATATGGTTCACAGTGGGTTGCCGTGTTAGTCTGTTTGTAGTAGTCAAAAAGGGCAAGAGTCCAGTAGCACCTTAAAGACTAACAAAAATATTTTCTGGTAGGGTATGAGCTTTCGTGAGCCACAGTGGCTCATGAAAGCTCATACCCTACCAGAAAATATTTTTGTTAGTCTTTAAGGTGCTACGGGACTCTTGCCCTTTTTGACTAGATATATATGGGTTCAGTTATAGAATATGATTTATTTTGTGGTTCTTTTAAAATATTATTTTTGCAAATCTATCTGCTTTGCTACAGAAAGTCCCTGGTTCAATCCCTGGCATCTCCAGTTAAAGGACTGGGTAGTAGATTATGTTTGTTTGTTTTTAATCTCTGTATGAGATACTGGAGAACTACTGCCAGTCTGAGTAGACCCTGATACACCAATTGTCTGAATCAGTATAAGGCCACTTCATGTATTCAATCCTGGCAACTAAATTGACAAAAGAAAAAAAGTAGCTTAAAAATATGGAAGAAATCATCTTTTTTTCCCCCAACTATTAGGATCGAAAACACATTCTGGCAGCATCAGTTACATACCACCAACAGGATTGTAATCAGATTCTCCCCCCCCACCCTGCAAATTACAGGTTCAATTAGGGACTCTGAAAGTTGGCAGATTATGAGCCCAGTTCACAAGACCTCTTAGACATCAAAAACTCTCCCCCCACCCCACATCTCTCCACACTTGCTTTCTACCCCCCTGGAGCGATATTTACTTTCCTAAGGATTTTGCTTACAGGAACACTCTCAAATAATTATTTTTTTGCCACCTGGGACCAGGTAAAGTGTCTCAGATCTCCACTGCACTATTAACTACGGTAAATAGTCCTTTGAGGTCTGGACCTCAGTCCAAACCATATTTATTTGAAAATGTCCCTTTAAACAAGTATGATGTGACTATGTTCCTCCCCACGTTTAGGAGGTTTTTTCCTCCACTAGTATTGGATGGCGCAAGACTAATAATAAGATATCAGGTTAAAGTGTCGGATTAGGACCTAGGAAACCCAGGGTCAAATCCCCACTCGCACCATGCAAGCTTGTTGGGTGACCTTGGGCCAATCACACACACTCAGCCCTGACCCTGGCTAGTATTTGGATGGGAGACCACTAAAAAAGTCCAGGGTCGCTATGCAGAGGCAGGCAATGGCAAACCACCTCCAAACATCTCTTGCCTTGAAAACCCTATGGGGTCGCCATAAGTGAGCTGTGACTTGACAGCAACAACAACTAAAATCCAAATTGGAGATTTTATTGTAAAAACAAAACAGGAACACATCTTAAAACTCGTGATCACATGTGCTGGAGCATAAGGACTGCATTTAGATGTCTCAGCTTTTTTTAAATAAAACTGAGCCATGCATGAATGTGGCTTCTTGTCATGTTCATGCATGAGCCCTTATATCTTCCCTTTATGTGCAGAGCGATTCCTATTTTGAAACAGACTCAGGTTGCCTATGGTGGGTGAATGCAGTCCTCCCAGGAAAACCTGGTTTTGTTTACTCCCCACAAGCCAGGATCATGAACAACAGCTCAGGTTTGGAATCTCATCTTGAGGCACAGCAATGAACTGGTATGAGAAACCACAAAGAAATATGAGGAAAAGATGCAAAGACAACAATTTTTGTAAAAAAAAAAAAAAAAAAAAATAGGGAGTTGAGAAAGCTGCTGTAGTTCAGCACCCAAACTTTGGGGGAACCCGCACTTTGTATTCCCAGCGATGTATTAAGAGTTTGAAAATGTTGTAAAAAGCATCGCTTTAAAGGGTTTTTTGGATACCATGGCTTATAAATGGTTGGAAGACGTCTTCACAGCTAAAGAGGCCAAACAAAGTGCGAACAGTATTTTTTTATATCGTTTTCAAACTCTTAATACATCGCTGGGAATACAAGTGTGGTAACAGCCTTTGGTCTCTTCACCAGGCGTTTTCCCCAATCTTTGTACACTTCTCGGCCTAACTGGAGCTTCTTGTGATGTCAGAGTGCACTCAGAATGTCAAGCGCATTTTCAAGTCCAAGCAGTTCCATGAGGAAATCCTGTACTATATCTATAAATGAGATTTCCTTATGTAAATTTAGCTTGGTTGTTTTGGCAACAGTGCTAGAGGCAATAAAATTGCTAGGCTCTGACCCATCATTTTGATATAGTCTCAGTAAAGCCAGTAGCCGTTCTCTGAGCAAAAGAATAACCAATTACCTGCCTTTGCGGTTGCAGGGTCTATAACCTTGCTTTCCCAGCTGTGAAACCTGTGTAAAAATGATTGGGATTCCGGGCTACTTAGTTACTGTTGCTTTGGAAACTAGATCCTTGTCATTTCATATCTAAATGTGTACATGTCTTGTTAGTTAAAAAGAGGCTGTCAGAAAGTACATTTATCATACTTCAATACCTATTAAAACTTTGCCTCACCCCCACCCCCTACACACACACAAAGTGCTGTATCCCAGCATCTTTTCTTCACAGTCTTGCCCAATTCTTTTCATCACCACAGGGCCAGTCCCGAGTAGCTGTTGTCCATGTTGATCCTACAATCCCCAGCATTGTCTTTTTGGTGGTCAAAAAAGGTAGCTTCTCCCCCTTTTGCTAGAAAAACAGCTGGTGATAAGTGCATGCATGTTGAAGTAGTAGCATTCCAGATGTCACCCACCTGACCAAGTTCTGCCCAACCATGAATCTTCCGGCTTAGGGCAGATTTTTCAAGATCACTGCCACCCTTACAATATGGAGCTGAAAATTATGAAATACTTTAAGGGCACACAAGGAAGATACATAACATAAGGAGTTAAATGCACCCTGTTTTTTAAAACTACTGCTCATACTCAGGTTATATACTTCTGCCCATAGTAAAATATGCATAATTTGGGCTTGGCAGCAGACATTATATATAGTGATCTCTTATGAAAGAATTACTAATTTTTTTCATTATTTTTTTCTGTGGAAATGTAGCTCCCCCAGCTGGTGAGAGATACTGTCTCTAGGCCCATCTAGGCCCTATGAAACCTGATCTTAGGCTGTATGGTTAGGATCCCTGAATCCTCTCACCTGGACCCAGGAAATGTAACACATGATCACAAACTTTGCAGATCTTTGAATTAGTCAATTTACCCAAGCCCTGACCTGTATGGCCCAGTTTAGTCAGCTCTTGTAGGATAAGCAGGCTCAACTTTCATTAGTATTTGGATGGGTGACCACCAAGCAATGCTATGGTTGCTACACAGAGGCTGCCTGTGAACATCTCTTGCCTTGAAAGCCCTATGGGGTCGCCATAAGTTGGTTGTGACTTGACAGCAAAAAAACAACAACCCTAAAAGGAAAACTAGTTTTTTCCCATCAGGAGATGGGGGGGGGTCATCTTAAATTTACATATAAGTAATGTTTGTCTTACATTTTGGATTGCCTTCATTTCAGGTAAATACAGTACAGTTCTTTCATTTCCCAATGCTTTAGTTCTTTCTGGAAGTGCAAATGACCTAGTCAAGATGGCTATCTCCTGGGAAATAAGCTTGTCAGGGCTTTATGTGACAGTAACAGATAATGGTGGCTAGCACATCACAGGGTGATTACTTATAAAAGCAGCCAAAATGAGTTTTGTGGCTCGCAACAGAGTTTAAACAATACTATATTGGGGGGTGGAGTTATATTATGTCTGGATAATATAACTCCAGCCTCACCCCCTTACTTACAGCAGCTTGCCAGGACCTTTGGGGTCAAGGCTGTGCCACAACCTCCGCGCTCCCTACCGAGGCCAAAATCAGCCATCACCAGCCATGCCACAGCTCCAGGCCGGGTCCAGTTGTTCCGAGCCCGAGCAGGCCAAACAGGCCTGCTAGTAGGGTTGCCAACCTCCAATGCCAAGCTTACAGGAATGCAGAGAAATAAGGTAAAGTATGCATTAAACAGGGTACGACATGCCAAACAGTATTGATTCAGCAGATCCAGCACTGTTAAGATAACCGCCTTCATTACTACAATTGTATCTGAGAATAGCACAATCATTTTAAATCTTTCACTATTCATCACTGGGGAATATTTCAGGGTGCTATTCAGCACCTCTGGGTCTCCTTGCTGTTTGCCTGCAACAGTTTCATAAAGTGCAACAGGAGTAAGGAAAAAGGCTACAGGACTATAATATAGATTTCAGTGATGCAAGTGTTAAGTGTCGTTTCCACAGTAACATTGCATGCATACAAGATGCTGTATTTAACCTTAGGGAGCTCTTAAAAATATTCATTCCTGAAATAGCTAAGCACTGTACTGTAATTCTTACATTAACATGAATGCTGTTTCATTTCTGTATATTTTTTTTAGGATTTAGGAATGGATAACATCTGGTTAGGAAGCGAATACTGTACGGATGCCCAATGACTTCAATGTCAAATTGTACCTTTTGTGTAAATTGCAGTTACCAACATAAAGGTCAGTCTTTGAACTGTTCTCAGTGTTTTCGGCTGGTGCTTCCACACCACAAGCCCCAGCCTCTGCATGGAAGTGAATCCCTTGAAGTTTAACATCTTGAGTATAGTTTTATACAGAGACAGGCTATAATGTTTTAAATGATAAAACGGGGCTCCTTGGACATTGAAGAAATGAAAATGTACAGGTCTGCACTCCCCGAATGTTTCATTGGTTATGTAATACCCGAAAATCTGCTGAGATCTTGGCACTTCCAGATTGATACAGCTGCTTCAAAAAAAATAACGGCAGCATTTTGTTTTGTTGGTAGAAAACTTTTTGCAGTGGTACAGAGAAATGTACAGTCAACATGGTGAGCAGCTGCATGCAAAATAGCTTGCCATGTGGAGTAATTAAAAATGGCTTCCAGGTGGCAGCAGTAATGTGCTCTCAAGCAGCAGGGTGCTGCAGCCAGTCCGAGACCTTGTTCCAGGGAGATGAATGGAGCTGGAAGCACAGTTTTGCTATGGTGATTTCATGGCTGAGAAGAGTGCCTTACAAATACCTGATAGGCTAATGTAAAGAAGAGGGAGTTCAGTTTTATCAGGGCACGGGCTGGGGTGTGTGAGATAAGTTGGAAAAGGTTGAATACTGGACAAAAAGAGACAGAGGGCAGAAAAGGACTTCAACCTGAGAGTTTGAGGATAATTTTGACACCATTTGTGGTAGCGAAGGCATCCACTTGACTTCAGTGTCCCATGTTCCCTAAACTCTCTTCTTCACAGTCAGTGTTCCCCAATTTTTTTGTCCTAGCTGCGTCCATTGTGTGAGCCACATCAATATTTCTTCCTAGTATATGTAGTTTAGAGTTCAGATGACCAGTGAAAAAAACACTGCACCCACGTAAGACTGTGGGTGAAAATGCATGGTCGCTTTAGCCTCCTGTATTCCCTGTTTCAGCCAGGATTCAACCAGGATCGAACGCATGCGTTTCACCGAACATGCGTTCGATCCTGGCTAAATCCTGGCCGAAACAGGGAATAAAGGAGGCTAAAGCGACCATGCGTTTTCGCCCTATGTGTCAAAGCAACACTAGAGCAACATTTCACTGCATGCTAGGGGTAATGCAATTCACTAACATAGTTGGGGTCCATACAGTTGATGGTGTCTTACAAGAAGGGGAAATGACTCATGGATACACAATTTTCCCTTAGTGTTTGATTCATCAGCTGAAGTTCCCCCCCCCCTTTGAATTTGTGACAATACCTTGCAAGGGCTTTGCAACTAGCCTTTTTTGTTGCAGAGTTATAAGGGGAAATGTACAGCCTTTATCTGAAAATACACTAGAGACTTTTAAAAATTGAGGCTAGGAACTAGTGGATCTTGACAATCAATAATTATAATATTGTAATGCTATAGTGAGCTGGCTAATCCCAATTTTTTTAAAAATCCCCGTGGAGGGGGGAACAATGGCCATGGAGTGGCTGAGACAAGGAAAGTGTAGGGAAAACTGTTATATGGATGCCCCAGTGCCACTGATAATGCTGCTGCATTCATAACAACAACAAGAGCTTAACAGAGAATCCTCTGTGTGGAAGCAGCCTTAAAGTAAGTAATCAGAATTGATAGCCTGGCAGTTGCTTAGGTGAACTGCACCTGTTTTCCTCAGCTCTGATGCAATGTATTTAAAGCAAAATAGGAAGTGGTTGTACATTGATCCAGGTCTTAGAAGAGAGGAATTTGGCTCATTTAAAAAATGGATATCAAGGCTTGTGATTGTTTTGAAATACCACTGAAATCAGTGCAAAGAAGATGTGCATAAGACTGTCGCCTAAATCTATTTTATGCTGTTTATGGGGCCATTCCTTTTTTTATATATATAATTTTTTTATTATTTTCTTGTTTTCATTAACATGTGTATAAAAACATCAATTGTTTAAAATCAAATAAAAATTTAAAAGTAAATGATTGTAACAAGTAACATATAAAACAACTCCCCCCTCATTCTCTTCCATCCTAAGTTAAATGTTATATACTTTTGCTAACAGCTCTAATCCCTATCCTGTTAATTAATATATACTTATCTCAACTTATCTTATCTAATTGTTAATTCAATATCTTGATCTTAATATAATCATAATTCGAAGTTATCATAGAGATTAAATCAAAGAATATCCTTTAAATGGTCCCATTGAAAATTTCTTCTCACAATAAAGTCTCCACGCCTCCCAGCCCCCAAAATTGTACATTGTCAAAAAAGTATTAACTTGCCCTACACCTCCCTCCTTCCATTAAAAATTAGTTACTATATTCATTTTCCATTTCACCCAAAATTCCATTTCAAACATATTAATTTCAGTAAATCATAATCATACATAATACTATTTGCATTATGATCAATTCTTTTAACCAGTTCATTTTAGTTAATAAATCTATATCAAATGCGTGATGTTTCCATTTAAGCCAGTCCTTTTGACCAGTTCCATTTAATCATATCAGCAAAGCCAGTCCTTAACCAGTTCCTTTTAATCATATCAGCAAGGAAGACTAAACTCTTTTAAATTAGTCCCTTTGCCCGGAATTTCCAGGATCTCCTTCTTTTCTCCAGTAGCAGTAAACATTGGAGATCATCCTTGGGGATTATTAGCAAAGTCCCTTCTGCAAGTAGATAATTTCCATAGTAAATCCACTTTGTGGTCAGATCCTTTCCAAATTCAAAACAGAGAATCCTATCAACTCCATTTTTCCTGCTCCTTAAACCCTCCAAGCAAACATTGAAAAGTTCATCCTGCAGGTTAAAGAAGCAAAGATCAAAGCCACCCATATTAAAATCTCCTGTTAACAGCTGGATTGTTGCACATTGCTTATTGAGACTTCCCAGTTCCTCTACAGATTTCTTCTGTTCTTCTTGTATCTTGTCATCTAGAGGCTCCAGGTCTTTGAGGTCTTCCTCATTCATTGTTTGAGTACTTGACTGGGTAAAGGTATTCATCATCCTGTTCATCGTCCATTCCATCTGTTTTAATATCTGTTCCTGTTGATTTAACAGCAATTTATGTTGTCTTGCAGATATCTCATTTTGCTGAGCAAACAAATCTTGAATTAGTTGTACCATGATTACTTGCAAAGTTTCATCCAGTTGAAGATGTTTTGATGTGTTATAATCAAAAGAGTTCAATTTTCCAGGGTGTGGGTTTAACGATTTTGGCAAGTCTTAAAAAACAGATTTTCCTGGATATGGGTAGATTAGCAGTTCATGCTGAATCAAATCGCCGAAATATTTTTTCCAAAAAACTTCAAAAATCAAGTAAAAATCAACTTTTAAAATTTTAGGTACCAACGAGTTTTCACAGACGCTCTAGGTCACTGGTTCCCAACCAGGGGTCCATGGACCCCCAGGGGTCCGCGAGAACTAAATTAAGGTCCGCGAAACAAAGTTATAAACCCATAATAAATTAATATTCTCAATTAAAAGTTCTCTATTATAAAATATATATATTCAAATATAATTCTAAGTTTAATGTTTAACTAACAGTTATGATTAAAGTTTATTTTCAAATTCCTGGAATTTTTATTTTGAACCTTGGGGTCCCTGCACCGAACAAAAAAGTCCTAGTGGTCCCTGGTCAAAAAAAGGTTGGGAACCACTGCTCTAGGTTGACATGAAACAGGAAGTAGGAAGTTAGCCGGAAATCATGTATCCACGGACCGTCCGTTTTCCCCGTTCTGTAGTTTTTAGTAGCAGACCTTGTAAATGGTGCACCAGGGGATGTCAGATCCTGTTCTGGGCGTCTCAATACTTCCCTTCTCCCCGATAGCTAGCAGCTCGCTGCAAACGATGGTAGTCCTAGAGGTTTTCCGGCTCCAAAATTCCAAAGATGTAGCAGGAGGACCGGAACGGTAAGGTGACCAAGGGGAGGGAGGGCTTTATTTCTCCCTTCCCCTCAAACGTCACAGAGTCTCATTGGTACTTATTCTGTCCATCAAAAATGAAGTTGTTTAGTCTACCCATAGATCAAATTGATAGAATCCTTGCCACTTTATCTAACGTTTTATCTTCACAAAAGTAGTCTTAGATGAGGGGGGGCATGCAGAGTTCCCAGTTATTTGCTGCCAACCAGGTCTTCTATTTATTCCCGGTACGATCAAAAGTATTCTTGTTACTCACATAGATATCCGAGAGTGAGGTCTTCTATCATTAAATAATTATTTTAGTTGGTAGTAGGTAGTGGAAGCTCAAGCCTAATGCCAAAGTAACACTGGCGGCAATGCCTTCTCCCCTCTATGCCTAGCGGACAGTCGTCCACACCTCCGGGGGGCTTAAAAAAAACTCCCTCGAAGAGTGTGGGAGTCACACCACTATCTTCTGGCTGCAGAGGAATTCCTGCATCCCGGTCCACCATTTAGAACCGGGTTGGTGTAGTAAAAACCACACCAGTTCAGCGTAAATTGGATTCCCTTGAGAGAGCCCTCTCAAGGGACGTCTGCTTGGAGCTAGCTCATTACCAGAAGTCTATGGGGCCATTCCTTGACCTAATTCAGATTAAATTATGCAGTGGAAAGAGAGTGTTTTGTTTTTAATATACAGCTACCAATAGTTCAAGTTTGTGAATGGGGGGAGACGAGGATTTCACTGCTGTCCTTTGTATTTCTATTTTCACATAACTGAATATATTGTTGGAGCAGCAGAAGCAGAGACACGTGGGTGCTGTGGGCCCTCCAGGGAAATGTCATATCTGAAACTTCCCGGGTCAGCAACCTCTGTCTGAAATGATGATTCTATAACCTTAGACCAGTGATGGCGAACCTTTTAGAGACCGAGTGCCCAAACTGCAAACCAAAACCCACTTATTCATCGTAAAGTGCCAGCACGGCAATTTAACCTGAATACTGAGGTTTTAGTTTAGAAAAAACAACTCATACGTTAACATCTTATGCTCACAAGCATAAAATGATCCAAACAAAGTAAGGAAAGCAATCCCAAGTGCTTTCATTGATTTAAAATTATTTGGCAGAGAATTCCACACTTTAAGGATTTCATTTTCAGAACAAACTGTACTATCCTTTGTCATCCATAAAATTAAATCATGGCAATGACTGACAAACATCATTTTCCCCATCTGCATTCTCAAAACTCTGCAGGGGGGGTTATTGTTGAGTTGTGCATCTGAGTGGCAAGTCCAAGGCAAAACCTCCCATTCACAAATGGACAACAACCCCCCCAATGCAGTTTTGAGACTCTGGATGGGGTAAATGTGCATCTGAGTGGCAAGTCCAAGGCAAAACCTCTCTTTCACAAATAGACAACAACCCCCGCCCCATGCAGTTTTGAGAATCTGGATGGGGTAAATGTGCATCTCAGTGGCAAGTCCAAGGCAAAACCTCTCTTTCACAAATAGACAACAAACCCCCCCCCCCATGCAGTTTTGAGAATCTGGATGGGGTAAATGTGCATCTCAGTGGCAAGTCCAAGGCAAAACCTCTCTTTCACAAATAGACAACAAAAAAAAAAACCCATTCAGTTTTGAGACTCTGGATGGGGTAAATGTGCATCTCAGTGGCAAGTCCAAGGCAAAACCTCTCTTTCACAAATAGACAACAAACCCCCCCCCCCATATGCAGTTTTGAGACCCTGGATGGGGTAAATGTGCATCTCAGTGGAAGTTCAAGGCAAAACCTCTCTTTCACAAATAGACAACAAACCCCCCCCATGCAGTTTTGAGACTCTGGATGGGGTAAATGTGCATCTCTCAGTGGCAAGTCCAAGGCAAAACCTCTCTTTCACAAATAGACAACAAACCCCCCCCCCCATGCAGTTTTGAGACTCTGGATGGGGTAAATGTGCATCTCAGTGGCAAGTCCAAGGAAAAACCTCTCTTTCACAAATAGACAACAAAAAACCCACCCCCCCATGCAGTTTTGAGACTCTGGATGGGGTAAATGTGCATCTCAGTGGCAAGTCCAAGGCAAAACCTCTCTTTCACAAATAGACAACAACCCCCCCATGCAGTTTTGAGACTCTGGATGGGGTAAATGTGCATCTCAGTGGCAAGTCCAAGGCAAAACCTCTCTTTCACAAATAGACAACAAACCCCCCCCCCATGCAATTTGAGACTCTGGATGGGGTAAATGTGCATCTCAGTGGCAAGTCCAAGGCAAAACCTCTCTTTCACAAATAGACAACAAAAAACCCACTCCCCCATGCAGTTTTAGACTCTGGATGGGGTAAATGTGCATCTCAGTGGCAAGTCCAAGGCAAAACCTCTCTTTCACAAATAGACAACAACCCCCCCCCATGCAGTTTTGAGACTCTGGATGGGGTAAATGTGCAACTCTCAGTGGCAAGTCCAAGGCAAAACCTCTCTTTCTCAAATAGACAACAACCCCCCCCCCATGCAGTTTTGAGACTCTGGATGGGGTAAATGTGCAACTCTCAGTGGCAAGTCCAAGGCAAAACCTCTCTTTCTCAAATAGACAACAACCCCCCCCCCCATGCAGTTTTGAGACTCTGGATGGGGTAAATGTGCAACTCTCAGTGGCAAGTCCAAGGCAAAACCTCTCTTTCTCAAATAGACAACAACCCCCCCCCCATGCAGTTTTGAGACTCTGGATGGGGTAAATGTGCAACTCTCAGTGGCAAGTCCAAGGCAAAACCTCTCTTTCTCAAATAGACAACAACCCCCTCCCCATGCAGTTTTGAGACTCTGGATGGGGTAAATGTGCATCTCTCAGTGGCAAGTCCAAGGCAAAACCTCTCTTTCTCAAATAGACAACAACCCCCCCCCCATGCAGTTTTGAGACTCTGGATGGGGTAAATGTGCATCTCTCAGTGGCAAGCAAAAGAGCCGCCCGCCGCAAGCCTCCCGCCGCCCCGCTCTGCCTCAGCAGCAGCGCCGCCGCCCCACCCAGGCGCCGCTCTGGACCCGCCGCCGCCACCGGCCGCTCATGCTCGGCCCCGAGGGCTGCCCTGCCGGCTGCCCCGCCACGCCCGCCGAGTCGCCCCCGCCCCTCGACAAAGTTGGCTGCGGCGAGGCGGAAACGTGCGCCGAGGCCGCGAGGAGGGGCGGAGGAGGGGGACGGGCAGCCAAGGGGGCGGGGGCGACTCGGTGGGCGTAGCAGGGCGGCTGGCAGGGCAGCCCTCGGGGCCGAGCATGAGCGGCCGGTGGCGGATCTGGAGCGGCGCCTGGGTGGGGCGGCGGCGCTGCTGCTGCTGCTAAGGCGGAGTGGGGCGGCGGGAGGCAGATGACGTCGAGGCCGCAAAGAGGGGGCGGGGGACGGGCGGGGGGGCGGTGGCTCCACGCGTGCCCATAGAAAGGGCTCGGCGTGCCGCTTGTTGCACGCGTGCCATAGGTTCGCCAACGCGGCCTTAGACAGATCGTGAGAGGGAGGGCATCTTGGCCATTTTCTGGGCATGGAGTAGGGGGTCACTGTGTGTGTGTGTGGGTAGGTAATTGTGAATTTCCTGCATTGTGCCGGGGGTTGGACTAGATGACCCTGGTGGTCCCTTCCAGCTCTATGATTCTAGGTCAATTAAATGGTCAGTCTACCTCTGGAAGTAGAGTGAGGTATGAAGCAAACAGAAGTGGAGGCAAACAATGAAGAGTGGGGTATAACACAAGTGATGTCTGAAGGCCAAATTTTGGAGCAGGCATGGAATAGGATTGCCAACTCCAGGTTGGTAAATGCCTGAAGATTTAGGTATGGATCCTGGTGGGTGGGATTTGAGGAGGGGAGGGACCTCAGTGGGGTTATAATGCCATAGAGTTCACCCTCCAAAGGTGCTGTTTTCTCTGGGGAAACCGATCTGTGTAGTCTTGAGATCAGTTGTAATTCTGGGAGATCATTAGACTCCATCTGGTTGTTGGCAACCCTATCAGGAGAGGATTGAGAGAAAAGGAGTGGAACTCTCTCTCCACACCAAACCACTACCTTCCTGGCCATTCTCTAGTGCTCTTCATTTTTTGTATTTATTGTGGTTTCTGCAAAAGTGTTCTTCATGGACCAACTAGGCTGAAGTAGAGAGTGTTTACTGTCAACTTTTCTGCTTTACTAGTGAGTTTTAGTAGCATTATTGATTAAGGGTGTGTAAAAAACTGTTTCTGAATTCCAATACCAATATGGTATTTAGATTTGAGGTTTTTCTTTGGGGGGGGGTCCAAATTTTTCAGGTCTATTATTCCCTATGGGGAAATTTTCTGAGTGGCTGGGGGGCGTGTTGTTTTAGAAGGTACAGGCACCAAAATTGCAGCAGAGCTGCTGGTGTCTGTCCTTTCAATCACCCCAAAAGGAGTCCAATTATATGGGCCCCTGAAAAGGGTGCCCCCAGCCATCCTCCATTATTTCCTATGGAGGTTTTTAAAATAAAATAAAAAGACATAAAAAAACATCCAAGCTGCTTCCAGGCAAAAGCCATGACTGTAAGCAGCACCACTGATCAAACCATGCTTCCCATGGAAGAACCAATGCAACAAACCCAACAGAAACACTGCAGAACCCAGTAATCCCAGTGGAGCCACAAGACAATGTGGCAAGCCAAACAGAACCAAAATAAAACTAGAGAATCTCTGCAGTGGAATACTCAAGGTGGGGGGCTTGCAAGCCCAGAAGAATGAATGGGAATGTACAGAATGCCCAGCAGAACCCAGTGCCACTCTGACAGTGCAAGCTCAATAAAAGTAAGGTCAAACCAGAGAATCACTGACAACAGCCCACATCCTAGTTTGGGGGGGGGGGCGTTTGCAAGCCCAGCAGAACCCTTGACAGTGTACAGAATGCCGAGAACCCCAGTGCCAGCCTGGCAGTGCAAGCTCAGCAGGACTAATGTGCATCCAGAGGAGAATATGCTAAGTCTGGGGTCAGTTTGTTCCTTTTGCCTTTTAAAATTTAAAGGGCTCTGGGTGAAGACCAGGTGTACAGCGTGCTATAGTGGTTAAGAGTGGTGGTTTGGAACAATGGACTCTTATCTGGAGAACCGGGTTTGATTCCCCACTCCTCCATATGAGTGGCAGATGCTAATCTGGTGAACGGTTGTTTTCCCCACCCCTACACATGAAGCCATCTGAGTGACCTTGGGCTAGGCCCAGCTCTCTTAGAGCTCTCTCAGCCCCACCTACCTCACAAGGTGTCTGTTGTGGGGAGGGGAAGGGAAGGTGATTGTAAGCTGATTTGAGTCTTCCTTAAGTGGTAGAAAAAGTCAGCATATAAAAACCAAGTCGTCTTCTTCTACCTGACCAGCTATTACTTGGCATCTATCTTTCCGAATAAGTGCTGTTTCCTGGACACCAGCCCTCTCTTTCTCTCCCCACTCCTGAACCTCCCTGAAACCTGACACACCCCAGAAATTCCAGGAGATACTTTCACATTACTCTCAGAATTTTGGGAATGATCTGTGTCATTTCAGTTGTTCCTGAGGCTGACTCAAACTAACTAATTTCAGTTGTAATTTTGGCTCAAGTAGATTCAAAGGCACACCCCAAGTCTAGGATTTTTTTTTTTAAGTGTATTTTCTAGGTTAAAGATATACCCCCCAAAAATGCTTTTCATTAACATTATTTACTATGCCAAATGACTCTCGTTAGCTGCAGTATTTGAATTTACAGGATGCCTACTAGTCAGTGCACTTGTGTACATGTGTTTCTCTGCATGTACACTCTCTCCTCCCACTGCCACTAGGCCCTGCCCAAGAAGCCAAGAGTCTTCAGAGCCTAGGGCACACCTAAGAAAATTTCAGAAGACATCCTTCCAATTGGCTCAAAGGGAAAAAAACAGAGTTATTTACCAGGGACAGTAACTACGACCTGGTAGGACTGTTTGCAAAACAATATGTGTAAAGCTAACCAAAAACATCTTGGAAACAAAACCTGCGATTATTTTTTGGCAAACATGCACTTGGGACATCTCACAAAGAATCAGGAAAGCCATGCTACTAGTTGCCAACTCCAGCTTGGGAAAGATGTGAGGTGCAGCTTGGGGAGGGGATGGGAAGGGAGCTCAGCAGGGATGTGATGCCATAGAGTCTGCCCTCCAAAGTTGTCATTTCCTCCAGAAGGGATGATCACAGTAGTATGAAGATCGGTTCTAATTCCAGGAGAGCTCCAGGCTCCCGCAGGATGTTGGCAACCTTATATTAGGAAAGCATGGAGGAAAATGAAAGCGATTGAAGAGGCAGAGAGACAGAAGTGCCCTAAATTCTTCCAGTGGAGTTTTCTGATGAAGCTATCCAATAGAATGGGAAAATTGGACCACTATGCAATCCTACAGTGCAATCCCAGACAGAGCCAGTGGACTTTAGAAGGGTGTAACTGTTTAAGATTGCTCTGCAAATCATTTGTCCTGTGTGCCCTACAGTGAAGTCTGTTGTCTTACTCTGTACTAAAGTGCCTTTGTTTTGCAAGCTCAAACGCTAATTGGCTTAAAAGTAACACACAAGGCCAAATGAGATTTATGTGCTAAATTGATTCTTAAACTATTTTTCATGAGTAATCCCCAGAAGCTGAAATGGGTTGAGGGAATGTAGAACAGAAGCTGGCCTTTTTTTATCTCCTCCTCTTTGGACTTTTTAACCTATTCTTCTGAGGGGGGGGGTATAGAACAACCAATAGAACTATTGCTGATAGGACAACTCAAAAGAAATGGGGAAACCTGGAGCCTAAAAGGGGGGAAATTATGTGCCACATGAAGTTATTTGCACATCTGTGGGCTAAACCCTTTCAAAGCTGAAAGCTTTTCAAATGCAAATGATTTCAAGATGCCTTGTGCGGGGATACAGACATTTGAGAGTGCTTATCTGTTAGTGACACATCCTATCAAGCATATTTTAATTTAAACTCCTGTGGAATATTCAGTAACTATGAAACCAACCTCTGCTGCAACAGCTGCCATTAAATAAGAATATATTCACAGGCTCTTATAAATGTCATATCCATTTCTTACATGACAACCTATGCCCCCGTAAAGGCGGGGGCATCATACGTTCCCTTGATTTCTGCCCTCCTGCATAATAATGTGGTGCTGTGAACATTCTGCCGTAATGCAATGAAGACAGCCCTATGTAATTTTTTAAAGGTATTCTTGTGCATTGCTCAGAAATGGGCACGTTCGGATTATTATAAGGGAGACAAAGCAGTATTCTGTGGTATTTGCCTCCTCCCTCTGCTTTTATAGGCATTTTCCTCATGCAGAGCTATTTCAAGTGGATTCTGGTTTGCATATACCATTGTATATGACATAGGGCTTGAGCAAGGGGAAGCATTTCCTTTCAAAGGTCACCTAGTGAGGATGATTAACTAGCAAAGTATTTATGGGGTCTTGGCATATATTGTAATGACTCACAAGCTATCAGATTAATAAAAGCCTCTAATTTTGTCAGGATACATCAGCAGGCAGCTTAAATAACAACTCTGTCAAGAGTTTATATATATATGAAGTACAGTAAACTGTATACAGTAAACTGTATGCTTCTCAAGTGATCTATCTATATAAATTGGAAATACAGTAAACTGTATGAAAGGCCTTGTCTTGCAACTTCTGTATCTTTAGGGACTAACAGGTGGCGATCCTAAAAAAAACTTTCCCATGAGTAAGCCTGAATGAAGTAATGAAGGCTTCTGTTTGAGTAGACCTTCTTAGGATTGTTCCACCAAAGTCATAGGGGGATATTTTGCAACTAATTAAAGTGATGAACAAAGGAATAGAAAACCAGAAAGATAACCTAATGAGCAAGAGTCTACTATGTTATAGTCTGGTATTTAATTTTGAATCCATAGAGATAGCAAGTTTGTTTTGTACATGTGGGGAATTGCAACTGGTCTGCTATAAGGAGTATAATATTATAATACATGGTTTGCTATAAGGAGTATAATATTATAATACATATAATATTATAATACATATAATACATACAACGGCCAAAAGAGGATAAGAGTGTGTGTTTAAATAGATATGCTGCATGAATTGTCGCAGCTAGTGATAAAAAAACTCTAGTCCGAATATAATACATGGCAGCATCCTAAGCAGAGTTACACCCTTCTTGGTTCCTAGAATTCAATGGTTGTAACTTTGCTTAGCGTGGTATCAATAGCATCTCAAATATCGGCATGTTAAGAAATCAAACAACCAATTTTAACTTTTTCAAAAGGTAGTATCACATATTGCTGTCTTCACAATCATGAGGTCTAGCAACTGTTTGAAAGGTGGAAGTGTGAATCCAGAACTGTTAAGAAAAAAAAGGGCTTTGTGATGAGACCTTAAGGAGAGGGAAGGACAGATTTAAAAGCCACAAGAGGCAAGGTGGAGCCAGCTGTTTTTTCTAAATCTGAGCACAATGACTCATGAATAATCAGGGCCAGCTCCTGAGGCCTAGTCCAAGCCAGATAAAGAGCCCAACAGTTTAGGACTTCCATTCTCATTTTTTATTGAACACACAAGAAAGACAGAGGTCGCATGAGAGAACTCTGTGTTTGGATACCCTGTCCCTTCCAGTTTCAAGGGCCTTTACTTGTCCAAGAGCCCCCTCTCCAGTCCTGAATCCAGCACCATTACTGACTCTCTGCTGGCGGGATCTCAGGTTTTCCTCAGCTTTGTCAAACATGCCCTAAAAAACTGAAAACCTGTTCAGCCATCCTGAGATGTCAGTAGGTATTGGCCACATACTTATAAGTCTGTCCTTGCATCCTTCCAGTTTAGAAATGTACCTTCTTTTGAAAGTGAGAGGGAAGATTTTTAAGATGCTAAGGACTTCATGGAATACACACAACCCCTTACAGTAATTCCTTTTAGAATAACCAAGCTGAACCTGCTAAGAATCAGGGATGGGGATAATAATTTGATACCCTTTCTTCTAAGCTCCCAGTGGATTAATTAGGTCGATTCCCCCCTGCTTCAACTGATTCTCAGCTGCTGTCAACATTCAGTACTCCTGAAGCATGTTCAGTCCTCCTTGGAGCCCCCCCCTTTTAGTTAATTTACAGAATCATATTTTACTGCCTATATGGGAGTTTCCTGGCTATGTAAAGATCACTACTCTGTCCATAAGGGGCTGTTTTTGCTATTTTCTTCATCAGTACAGAAGGCAGCTAGTATTAAGTAGAGTGATACTTCAGTTTGGCTCCTTCTGATTCCTGTCCCATCTCTTCTACCTCATAAGCACTGAGTAAAATATGTATGGAACTTGTGATCACAATGTCACTAGAGATGTTCGCGATCATCGTCCTTTAATGGGTTGGTCAGAAAATGTGGATCGCATGCTGTGGAAACATTCGGTTACATAAATTTTGATAATGTGACATATGAAAAGAAGCTGCCTAGTCACTGGAGTTCGTTGCTTCCTGGGAGACATAATTTCTTACAGTGTGTGATGCAGCAGTTGCTATGGCACAATGTATTTTTTAAATCAAGCACTCCCTCCCTCTGCCTTTCCAGCCTACGAGCTTCTTCTGTTGAAGTTAATAAGCGTTATTGAAGCACTGTGGAAGAAAGCAATAAGAGTATTTTTTTTGTTCAGATATTTAATTAACGTTCCCTTGCATGTCATTGGCAAGGTTTTAATAGGAAAAGGAACAGGCTTCATATAATTCATATATTCTGCTAATCTTTTTTTTATGTTTGGGGAGTCTTTTTGGACTTCATGCTACTAAAATGCTATGAAGTTGGCTATAATATTCTGACAGTTTCCTGTCATCGAAAACCTTGCTTTCTTGTAATTTTGGCAACACTTCACAGCGAACTCACAAAGCATGGTATGCGTCTTTTGCCTGTTTGATGTTCAAGTTTCCTTTTCAAAGCATCGCAGTACTCAGACATACATAAAATAGTCAGACATATTATGAAGAACATCTTTCTCTCTGTGAGAGACTCCTGAAAATACTATCTTGGAAAACAGCATTTGGGTAACATTAAGAGGACAGCTTTTTCATTTTATATTTCAACAGTATAGCCCTGTTTTAATTTCAGTAGAGTCCACACAGTTTATGCTATGTGAGAAGTCTCTTTAATTTCTAACAGATTTCTGAAATGTGATAATCATCTGGATTGTGCAGTTAACTTCTGGAGGGAGGGCATTAATTTTAAACAATTGTATAAATAATGGGCAACAAAATGGATATCTGTGAAGAAACAGAAAGCCCCTGAAGGGGCTGTGTGTCTCTCGCAGCAAAGGTCTTTAGGAAAGATGTTAGACAAATATATCTTCCAGTACACTGTACATGTACGGTGGCCATGGGAATTGTTCTTGGTATTCACTAATTTACCAGAGTTGTTCTAAGTAGTTTCAGCATTCTTCAAGCAAAATTTTTATGTTTCCCATATCTCTGGCAAATATTGTGAAGTATGTATCAATGACATCTGTATATTCCTAATTAGGTTTATCTTCATGCATAAGTTTCCCCATTGTGGTTGTATTATTGTCCTCCCAAAATGTGCAGTCTGTTGATCTTCAAGGAAAAGAGAGAGCAGGACCAAAAAGAGAGTGTTTCAGATTCTCATTTCCTGATCCAAAACATTATGGGGTTCTGAATTTTACATGTAGTTCCCAAGCAAACACAACAAGCTTCCAACTCAAATGCTGATGATACCTCTGCCAAGGCCACATCTCTCACAGGATATGTACCAGACTTGCCAGATCAGGATTGGCATTGCATTCATCAGTTCTCTGTTTTTATATAGTCTGTTTCGACCCCAATCACCCATTTTCTTATCCTACACAGTTTGTTATTATCTTAAGGCTGGCACAATGTTTACTGTAATTACTTAAGTAACGCTGGGTAATATAGTAAATGTGTACTACAGATGTGGCAAGGGAAATCAAAACCAATATATTTGCTGAACATCTCCCCTCCCATTATAATGAACTTTCTCCCCCTTTTAATGCATTGAAATATGGGGAATGGCCCATTTGGTTCAGAACCAATTACTGCAGTCTGCAAGAAAGACTATTTCCATTTAAATCAGAGGATTCCTGTTATAGTCAAGTCCCACGTAGACAAGAATCAGATGCCTAAATGGAGACAGGTGGCTTTGGTTGACAGGAAGAGAAGAGAGTGAGGAGGTTTGAGAACATAGGAGGTGTCCTACTAGATAAGACCAGAGCTCCTTCTTGTCTAACATCCTGATTCACATGATGGCTAACCAGTTGCCCTGGAGGGCCAACAAACAAGCTGTTGTCATGAGTCAGCCTGCTGAAGCATCTGCCAGAGATCAGTCTGTTGAGGCTTCCTCGGGAGTAGAAGATCTGGAAACTGCTGCCAATGACAGGGAGGAACCACAGCAGGCAGAGCAGGCACAGGCAGATAACTGTGCCTCATGCCTACAACCACCCAGGACAGAGGACTCACCTGGGCCCAGCAGCAGCAATGATAAAGGTGCAGAACCCTCCTCCTCCAGCTTAGAAAAAGTGCTAGATTGCAAGCACAGCTGAGAGCCCTGCCAGCTGATGGCGATGAGGATGATGAGCCCCCTCCAGCAAGGACTGCTGAGTCAGAGGAACCAGCAACAGCTGGGTCCTCTTAGGCTTATTTAAACAAATTGTAGCAGCAAGGTTGATGTGGGAACAATGTGTGTTTTCACTCTGTGCTACTTATGAGTTACCTGGCTTTAGACTGGACTTTGATGATTCTCTTGCACTCCATTTACCTGTTTCTGATCCTCGGCTTACCTTTGAACTCAGACTGGATTTGGACCATGCTTTTGTATTATGTTTTGGCTAGCTGTATCTGGACTCTCTTGATACCTTGGCTTTGAACTCAGTGTGCACTTGACTATGCTCCTCTGACCTGACATCCATAGAATTTCCTGAATAATTTTTCTTTTATCAGCCTTCAGAATTGACTGTCAGCTACCAATAGAAATGAGTACGGAGGGCAGTATTGAGCTATCTCTCTACTGTCTCAGTTAGCATGCACAAAAGCTGAGTTGGGTGAGGTTGTGTTGGGAGTTGTTTTTTGTGTGTGCATTTTAATGGACTTCTCATCAGGGGAAACTACTATTACAAAGCACACATTAACATGGTTGTCAATAACCATCATTTTTACCCACAGAAGGCTATATCTGTTGAATAGGTGGAGAACTGTCATCTTGGAGAAATATACATATATCACCCAGGATTTATAGGGCTTTACTGAACTCAAGGAGCTTTCTCAGTCTGTTGATTTGGCTAAGGGTTCCTCTCATCTCCTAGGAAATGTATAATAGTCCTTTTATATAAGCAGTAGAACATACAACATTAAGACTAAAATAAGATCTGCTAATAGTCTGTTTCCAGGAATGGATTAAGACACTACCACCCATACTACAAAGCCAGGGTAATTAACCCTAGTAAACATAAGTCACAAAATTATGGCATAAATCAAAAACAGCAAAAATGTGCTGTGTATTCCTTTGCACTTTTGTGAGACTTAAAAATGACCTGAAAACAACTAAAGGATGAAGACAAAGGAAAGCAATAATCTCTTAGTGGTTTGTTTGTTTTGTTTTTTAAAGCAAGGAGACAATTGCTACCTTGATATCAGCTAGCTTTAGTATCACTAAGGTCATTTTTTCCACGGAGGTTTGGCGCGTTTTCACTTTTGTTTTGCCCCGCTGCTAATTTTTTATTTTTCATGAATGCTTCGAATTTTAGCAGAAAATTCGCGTCAACCCTGCGTCTTCTCAAACCTCTGTTGGTCCGTTCTTTGTAGTTGCTATGCGGTTTTTGGCTCCATGAAAAATGTTCCTGGGTTCGGACCAATTGTCCCTGCCCATGTCAGCTAATTTCTCCTCCCCTGTGAATGGCGATTGGCTGGGAGAGTTTCAAGCCCGGGGGACACCCTCCCTCCAAGGCAGGACAGATCGGCATGTTGTGAAGGGAAGGGAGAGTGTTTGGCCATTTATGCATGGAAGGTTTTGCCTTGGGTTTGCAACTCTTTAGATGCACATTTTCCCAGCCAAATTCTCGAAACTCTTCTTTGGGGGCTTATTGATGAGTTTTGAAAATTCGGATGGGGAAAATGTGTATCCTGAGAGCAGAAAATCCAAAGCAAAGCTCCCTCCCATCACCCTTCTGAAGAGGGGCGGCCAGTCTGCTTTGGGTCTGCCAGGGCGAAACAGCCACAGCCCAGCTGCCAGGAGGTCCCACTGCCGAGCGCCAAGGTTGGGACAGGGAGTGCCCGGCTTTCTCTCCCATCCTACACATGCCTTCCCTGCCAGTGTGATCCTGTGAGTGTGTGTTAGGGGGGCATCCTGAGAGCAGCAAATCCAAGGCAAAACTCCCATCACCCTTCTGAAGAGGAGCAGCCAGTCTGCTCTGGGTCTCCCTCCTCTATCTGGATGGAAGTTCCTGGCAATGGATGGCTGGAGCTCTATTGGGGGGGGGGGCACAATGATGACTGTCTGTCAAAGTCTGAGAAAGGGGGGCATGGCCAAGTATGGGGGGGAACGGGGAGCATGGTAAATAGCAAAGTTATATAAGGAAACCAGATGGACTGGTGGTTTTTTTTGCACTGGGGCCGTGTCCACAGAGGTGAACCGCACAAGGTAATCCACTGGGCAGAGTTGGGGGTGGGCATAAACCATGAGCTTTTCAGGAGGGGACAGACCAAACCGTTTTAGAATACTGTGTGCTTTGTTCCCATGAAAAACCAAAACTGCTACTGGATTGACGGGGATATGAAAAAATAAATTTAAATCGCGCCCATGAAAAATAAATGTAAATAGCTTTTTCTTTGCTCCGCGGCAAGAGAGCATCAAAATTGTCCGTGAAAAGTGGGCCTAAGAGAGACATTAGAAGCTGTTTCCCAGGAAACCAGAAACCATGAAGTTAAACTAAGCACTTTTCAATTGTACCTAGAACACATTGATAATGAATGCAGGTAATAATAGAATCATTTTCTCCTTGTCAGGCTATCATCACTTTTGCAATAAACAGAATAACCTGTCCTGGGCAATCATAAAGAAGAAATAGATTCGCTGTTCAATACTGTTAGTAGCAAACTATAATGCAGAATAACATTTTTAATCATTGTTCATATGACTTGCACAAACACAATAGGACCTGGAGACAGCCATAGGCTAGGATCCAAATGTACATGTATTTAATTTTGAGCAGTGTATCAATGATGACATACTGGCCCAATGCTCCAGTTAATTCTTTTTATGAGAAAGTTACTATAACACTTATCTTTTATCCTTTATTTTTGCATTGAAAATATTTCATCTGACTGCACACACATTTGACAAGATCCAAGATTAGCTTTTTCTGGAAGTCTATTGAAGGCCAAAGTTCTCCAACACATTACTGGTATAAATCTCACCATGTTACCATTGCAAGCATTCATGGGAAACTGAGTTTTCCCGCAATTCTTTGGAGAGAAGGGGCAATTGCAGACCATGAAAAGTAAATACCTTTAAAATTCTCCTGGGGGGGTGGCATTGTTCAAGGTAGAGTCACCAAATTCACAGTGTAGCTGCAAGGGACTCTTCTTGCATAAACCCCAAAGTTTGGTAAAGTTTGGGACAGGGGGTCCAATTTTATGGGGTCATGAAGAGGTTGACCCCCTTCTCAATAGAGAACCATTGTAAAGTTTACAATGCTTTACTCTGGAGGAAGGGGGAACCCCTTCGGGACCCCATAAAATTGGATCCCCTGACCCAATCTTCACCAAACGTCAAGGTTCATGCAAAGAGAGTCCCTTGAAGCTACCCTGAAAATTTGGGAACTCTACCTCCAAAAATGTTCCCACAGGAGCTTCAAATTTATTTCCCATACACTATAATGGACCTGATTTTTTTTGGGAAACCCGGAAATAAAGCCGAATACCCGTATTTGCCAGTAGGGGTATTCAGCTTATTTTGGGTTTACCAAAAAGAAAAAATCAGGCCCAATGTACCCAAACCTGAAATTTACTGAGATAGATAGATATAGATATATATTTTGTACATCCCTAGTCCTGAACACGCAGCTCTGTTTCTGGACCTTTCCTGTGCACACTTTATCAATACTCCCCCCACAGCCATTCTCCCATAGGCTCTTACACATCTGTTAAACCTCACCTCTCTTATTTGCCATATGACAAACTACTCTACCTGAGAACCTGGAGAGCTGCTGCCGGTCTGCGTAGACAACACTGACTTTGATGGACCGAGGGTCTGATTCAGTATAAGGCAGCTTCATGTGTTCATGTGTACTTCACTTGAAGTTCCTGAATATCTTGCTCTCTGGTACCAGCTAAAGCCTTTTCCATTAGAATCATTGACTGCTACTCCCTCAAGCAGTTGCTTAGCAACTCCATGGAAGATAGATGGCATCCTTCGAGTGAAGCGAGTAGCAGCCTGCTTCACTTGTTCTAAAGCTGCAATTCTAGGCACACTGACTTCTGAATAAACTTGCACAGTACTGGATTTCAGATGAACAAACCCCTAGTTTGTTGCAACATAACCCTCCAGTATTTCACTGGTGAAAATAGGGACCCACTTGCCCCTTCTCTTATACTATAGTTCATTGTCCAAATCTCCCATTGCTGAAGATTGTACACTGTGGCATATACTATTTATTTACACTGCAACAGCCTCCCAACTGCCATTTTGAAATCTAAATTCAACTGATCATAATGTTATAATCAGAGGTATAGTGGTTAAGAGCGGTGGACTCTAATCTGGAGAACCAGGTTTGATTCCCCTCTCTTCCACATGAGCGGCAAACTCTAATCTTGTGAACTGGGTTGGTTTCCCCACTCCTACACATGAAGCCTGCTGGGTGACCTTGGGCTAGTCACAGCTCTCAGAACTCTCTCAGCCCCACCAACCTCACAAGGTGTCTGTTGTGGGGAGGGGAAGGTGATTGTAAGCCACTTTGAGACTCCTTAGTGGTAGAGAAAGCAGAATATAAAAACCAACTCTTCTTCTTAAAAAAAAAAAAGACACTGGAAAAACACAATTGTATTACCGCAGGCTAACAGTCCACAATGTACCTAAGCAGTTTCAGTATGTGAAATGGCAGGCTGTGCCCTGCAATTTGTTCATATGCTTGCACTAATATTCATACTCATGACTTACAAGATGCTTCTATTATTACCCTCCATTGAGAAAAATAACTTTCGTAGACAGTGGAGAGGGAGCTGAACTGCGAACAATAAAAACTTTAGCAACTCAGTCTAACCAGATTTTAAGAAGGCTTTCTCAAGAGTGATTTGCCAGGGACCTTTTCCAGTGAATAGGGAGGTTTAGAGTCTGTGGTTTCAGTGAATTAAGGGTTACAGCTAGGCTCTTTTCTCACTTTATGCTCTGGCTTTAACTGTACATTGTAGAAAGGTACCATCAGTGTCCATAGAGTTAACATAACTTAAAAGTTTCTCCATCCAACATGAGATGAAGAAGAAGAAAGAGATTACAGTCGTGGGGTTAGTGACCCACAGTTAAACATCTTTTGGCTCCCTCTCCTTCAGATACTAAGCCAAAGGCAATGAAAGAAAGGTTCATTCAGCTACTTTATCTAAAAAATAGATAATAGAGAAATTAAGAGTGAAGGGAACCCTCTATTCCTTTTCAATGGCAGCCTCCCAGTGCTCCAAATTTTAGGTCAAGTGTTCCTGGGTTGTTGATAAATGGGTTGTATCTCATTCCTGTCATTATTTTGCTAACGGTGCCTTCCTCCAGTGAAGGGCAACCTTCCCCTGATACAAGAGGCTCTTAACGATAGTCAGCATTATTGGAACAGATCCCTGGAATCTAACCCATAATGTGGAAAGGACATGTATATAGTACATTAACAGAACATTAGGTTCTCATGAGTGGTCACAAGTGTAAACTCTTACCAAGTTATTTAGACATGATAGTTTCTTTACAAGGTTGATGATAGTGTCAGTTATGTTTTTTTGGCAGGTGCCTCAATGGCCCCATTTGTACATTAATCACAGTAGTATTGTTTTGCCTTCTCTGTGGTTGTTCCCACATTTTTTGCACATTGGCTCACAAATGCCTGGAGGATGAGGGTTACCCCTTTGTGGGCCCATAGACTTGGACCCCCTGTCCCAAAGTTCTCCAGACTTCGGTGACCATCTAAGGAGAGTCCCTTGCAGCCACTCTGCAAATTTGGGGGCTCTACCTCCAAAAATGCCCCCACAGGACCTTTGAAAAAATCCCCATAGAGTATAATAGACCTGCATTTTTTAGTAAACCCGGTAATAAACTGAACACTCATATTTACTGGTATGGGTATTCAGCTTATTCCGGGTTTACCAAAAAATCCAAAAACAAATCAGGCCCAGAACCCAAACCTGAGATTTACCAATCCTCCCTACTCATAGCTGGCAGGTCCATCGCAACGATAGTAAAGGAAACAGAATACAGCTCTTCTCCTTGCTCTGAAAAGCATCTTAGTTGACACAAAGCTGCTTTCTGCTGAATAAGAATATTGGTCAGTATTCTCAGGCAGAGGTGTAAGCCCTTTGCTTAGGTTACAAATTATATTTTGGGTCTTTTCCAAAGCATCAGTAGAAGTTAGTTCCTTAGGTGATGGACTATTGCATCTTCTTTGACCTGTGCTTTCGTCTGGCTTCTATGCTTTTTCTTGGCTTGGGTTGCTTGTCATTGGCCCTACTGTCAAGCCTCATCCAGAAAATTGCACGAGAACATGTATGTTCAACAGAAACATTTACATGTATGATAGTCCTGAACCAACCACATGGTATATATAATATTCCATTCCTTGTGTGTGTGCAGGACAAAACATAGATACATATCTTTACTTGACAGAGAAGCTTATGCATGATAACCTCCGGCAGATAATTTGAAGCTGATTTAGTCATGTTCCTGCTTCATGTATCTAATGGTGGGATAGAATAAATAATTACTTTGACTATTATCCCTGACAGGGTGTGATCTGATGTAGCTGAAATCTATCCTCCTAGCCTCAAGGTGAAAAAAAAGGGAACTGAACAATTCACAATTAAGACAGACCAACTTTGTAAGTGATTTTCATTAATTTAATCTCATTGATGTTGTATGATCTAAAGAGTATTATATCATTTTGTGCAGTTGATTGACGTGTACCAAAATTTTATTTGTGTTCAGTTCATTTTTTATGAAATAATCTTAATTTTATCTTTACTTTTGCAATGGCATGTGTTCATTTTCCAAAAATGTATGCTTTAATCATTTCCTTTGGTTTCAGTAGAAACTCATTTCTACCTAGTTGGGAAGACATTCTTAGGGAGTGTAGGCATCATCAAAGGAAACTCCCTGCCAAATTTCAAACAGATGTGAGAGAGTCCCCCACATTA
Source organism: Euleptes europaea (assembly GCF_029931775.1). NCBI lineage: Eukaryota > Metazoa > Chordata > Lepidosauria > Squamata > Sphaerodactylidae > Euleptes > Euleptes europaea. The sequence goes on from NC_079314.1 coordinate 59,889,351, forward strand.
CAGGCCGCTAACATTTGCACAAGGGTGATATTTGGCAGCCTGAGAAGCAGGCAGAAAGGCAAAGCACAGAGAAAATATTTGACTCTGATCTGGAGAACTGGGTTTGATTCCCCACTCCTTCACATGAGTGGTGGACACTAATCTGGTGAACTGGATTTGTTTCTGCACGCCTGCACATGAAGCCAGCTGGGTAACCTTAAACTAGTCACAGCTCTCTTGGCCCCACCTACCTCACAGGGTGTCTGTTGTGGGGAGGGGAAGGGAAGGTGATTGTAAGCTGGTTTGATTCTTCCTTAAGTGAAGTGCCCTCAAGTCATAGCATATAAAAACCAGCTCCTCCTCCTCCTCCTCCTCTTCTTCTTCTTCTTTGAAATAGCACTGCTGCAGTTTCTAGAAAGCTTTTGCAGTAATTGACAGAAATACAGTGCACAGAAAACTATCAGTTTGGTCCTCTTTGGTGAAAACATAAGAATATACGAAGAGCCTTGCTCAATCAGACCAGTGGTCCATCTAGGCCAGTGTCCTGCTTGGTCCTCTTTGGTGAAAACATAAGAATATACGAAGAGCCTTTCTCAATCAGACCAGTGGTCCATCTAGGCCAGTGTCCTGCTTGGTCCTCTTTGGTGAAAACATAAGAATATACGAAGAGCCTTTCTCAATCAGACCAGTGGTCCATCTAGGCCAGTGTCCTGCTTGCACAGTGGTCAACCAATTGCTCTGGAGGTCCAACAGCAGAGCATAGAAGCCAAGGCCTTCCCCTGATGTGTCCTCCTGGCACTAGTATTCAGTAGTTTGCTGACTCTGAATGTGGTGTTTCCCTTTAGCACCATGGCTAGTAGCCAGGTCTATCTTCCATGAAACTGTGTAATCCCCTGTTAAAGCTGTTTTTGTTCGTGGCCATCACTACATCCTCTGGCAGCAAATTCTACATTTTAATCACTTGTAGTGTGAAGAAGTATCTCTTTTGTCTGTCCTGAATCTACTGTCCATCAGCTTCACTGGATGCCTTCGAGTTCTAGCTTGTTGGAAGAAGGAGAAGATGTTCATCTTTGGTCCTCTGTGCAGTCCCACATTGGAAACTGTGCGTGTGCAGGCCAACCACAGAGAAAGTTTTCTAGCTTCAATAGATTGAAAAGGGGCTCCTCCCCCACAGTGCACAAAGCAACGTTTTCCTACTGATTAATTTTATCAACCTCTATCATACCCCTCCTTAGTTGTCTCTTTTCTAAACGGAAAAGTCCCAGACTCTTCAGCCTTTCCTCATAAGAAATGTGCTCCAAACCCCCCCCCCCAGGCATCTTGGTTGCCTTCTTCTATACTTCTTCCAGATCTGCAATGTGCTTTTTGAGATACAGTGAACAGAACTGCACACAATATTCCAAATGAGGCTGCACCACAGCTCTATACAGAGGTGTTATAATATTGGCTGCTTTATTTTCAATGCCTTTCCTAACATAGAGTTAGCCTTTTTCACTGCTGCAGCATGCTGGATTGACACTTTCATTGAGCTATCCATTGTGACTGCAAGGTCTCTTTCCTTCTCAGCAAGTTCCGACCCTATTAGTACATACTTGAAGTTTGGATTTTTCTATGCCTATATGCATAACCTTATACCTACCTACACTGAACTTCATTTGCCATGTTGTTGCCTACTCATATCCACTCACCCCATTTGTGGAGATCTTCCTGTATCTCTTACATCTCTTCATGGGCTCTCTTTTCACCATCAACAATAATTTGTGTCATCTGCAAACTTAGCCACGACACGGCTCACCCCCAGTTCCAGATCATCTATGAACAAATTAAATAGCACCAGCCTTCATACTGATGCTTGTATGATCCCCACTGCTTACTTCCCACCATTGCAAGAGTGAGTGAATGAAGTGCCCTCAAGTCATAGTTGACTTATGGTGACCCTTATGGGGTTTTCAAAGTAAGGGAATAACAGAGGTGGTTTGCCATTGCCTTCCTTTGCACAGCAACCCTAGTATTCCTTGGTGGTTTCCCATTTGAATACTATCCAGGGTTAACCCTGCTTAGCTTCCAAGATCTGATGAGACTGGGCTAGCCTGAGCCAGCCAGGTCAGGGCCCATTGCAAGAACTGTACATTTATTCCTACTCTCTGCTTCCTGTCTCTTATCCAACATCAGTATATTCTGCTGGTTGGTCAATGTGCCCATTTTTACATTGTCTTCTGACTCACCTTCTCTGTCTTCCCGCCAGTCCTACACCTGTGCCTTTGTTAAACTGAAATGGTGTCATTGAGGCAACCAAATCCCCACATTTCTGCATGTCATTAATTTTTGAAAAATTCTACATAGGTAAATTAGAGGATGGTTTTGGTTTGGGATTTGATTGCACATCCCTAACTTTCAGATGCAGCTGTTTAAAATAAAGATGGCATCAGCTCTGCAGAAGGTCAACTTATATTTGTTCAAACTTTGAGTTTGTACTGCACTTATTCACTAATGATCATGTTGTAGTTTCACAGCAAGTGCCTTTTTTCATCCAGTCACACAATGAGTTTTAACACACCCTGCATCCTCTGCTCCATCTATCAGTATAAAAATGCAGATGGCATATCCTAAACAAAACATCAGTGTTCGTGAAGTCAATGGAGTATGATTATGATATATTTTTCCTCATTTGGCATTGCTTTCCTATTAATGACTGTGCATAATTTAATAATACCCAATATATCACCCCATCATTAGCAATAATAGAACAGAGTTAATTCTGCTAAGGAAATGATTCCATTTCCTACTGGGACTGATCTGAAAGAAGGTATTAATAGAGAGAACCAATGTATGCCTGTTTGCTATTAATTAATAGAAAGAGAGCTTTATTTCTCAGTGTAGACTTTCTTTATCCTCAATTCTGAAATCACAATTGTTAATATTGTTATGGAATGTGTTCATGCAGAAATGTCATAGCTGTTACATAATTCAGAACATCACATGGAAAGAAGAGCTAATCCACTTGACTTAATTTATTTAAATAACAGTAAAAATGTGTGAGCCTTTGTTATATATTTAATAGGGCTCATTGGATTGTGGCCTTTGAGACAGATGTCTCTGTTCCCCTCCCCCCTCCCTGCCTTCCTACTGACTGTTTCAGATATTCCATTGTGACCAGCTGGGTCCAACACAAAAACATTTTTCCTTAAATGAAAGAGAATTTATATGGGTTGTCTTTAGTTAGCTGACAGAAGCCCTGGTCAGACATTTATATTACTATGTAAATGAAAGCACAGAAGGAGAATCAGGCTCATATTTGCTGGCTTCACTCCCCCAATTTCAACATCTTCAAGGTCAAGCTTGCCCAGGAATCTTTATGCATTTGGATGAAGGCTTCAGAACAAACAGGAATGTAGGAAAATCAAGGGCACAGCTGTTGGGTCAATCCAGACCCCCTCCCCACGCCTTCATTTGTACAGTAATATAACTGACAGCATAGACCCACAACCAATCCATTCAAGTCATTATTGGATTACACACATGTGTGTTCCCCTACCTCTACCTATTGACTAAACTCAGTGTTTCCATACATACTCTTCTTTCCCGGGTATTGTTGTTTCCATTTTCTGACAAGGTTGGTTTACACATTCATCTTTAGTAAAATGAGATGCATTTAACTGTGGGTGCTCCTTTACAACCCCTTTCATTTCAAACAGAATGTTGGCTTCTTACGGTGCAATATTATGGATGGCCGGGGAGGAGGTCCCGCATACCATATGAGGGATAGATTCCAGATAAGTCTTTCATTATATGCATTTTATCATTAATTCTTTGTTAATATGTACTCTGAGGGACAGGCTGACTTCAGTTGACTTCCTTTTTCTGTAATAAAAATGTCTTATTTCTGTGACACAAAGATTGTGCCTCCTAACTCCTGGGTAAGTTAATAACATCCATTCAAAACGGGTGGGGAGGGAAACTGGATGAGGTAACAACTGAAACGGGACTAAATAAAAGCTCTTTCATTATTTTCACATTAGAAAATTAACTCTAGGCCATCAGCTGAGATTCATCATTATATTGTTTAGTTCTACTATCTGGAAACTAATTTTTTTTCCCAGTGGGGTTAGTCAACAGCCCTATTGACTTTGGGCTAAAAGTTCTCAGTGAAATTCTTTGTCATTTAAAGGCACAATCCTAAGGAGAAAGAGATTCCCACCCTCATCCTTCTGTTGTTCCATTTTGCTTGCAGAGCAAGAATAGGGTACTCACTCAGGTTCCTGCTCTTAGCAGAGACAGATGTGTTCAAAACAACATCCATTTATTAGGAAGAAGAGACAGGGATAGGAGCAACTGTTTTCATGACAAGGGAGCTCACATTCTAACTAACAAACAGAACTAAGGAGCAGGGAGACTAGACAAACTGTTCAGTTGTAATTTATACTATAAATATACCACAATCCTGATAATTTTAAATAATTAATGGCTGTTAGCTTAAGGGCTACTGCTGTTTGAAACTCAAAGGTTCAGGGGCCAAACCTTGGAATGGATGGATGAACCCCAGATTCCTGTGGCATCAATGGAGACTACGGTTTGTAACCCAACTGCCTGTGCTTGATATCATCCTTTGATAGTACAGCCAGTGTTTTATATGCATATGTACTCTGAATGGGAGGCTGTCTTCGACTTGCTTACAATCTGTTACTCTGTACGTTCAGCAGCAGCTTGATTAATGGTTAAAAAGGAAAAATCATGCTCTATGGTGGTTACATATGCAACTTGCTCAGGAAGGCGAGAATTTCCCTGCCTGTAATTTCACTGGACAATCTGTCATGAAATTCACATTCTGGATCACCTTTTACCTGAAATGTGGCAGTCGTGCATAAAGGAAACATTTATGAAAGACAAGTGCCATTTTTTCTGAATAATGGGTACTCTGAGATTTTAGCAGTTAGCTGCTAAAATAGAAGAGAAACAACAAATTAAGTGCTTATTTGAAATAAGTATTCCACTTCAGCATTCAAGAGTGCCATTTAGAGACAGCAGGATGGCAGTTGTCCTCTTTGCCCATGTGACAATTCTTCCAAAGCACCCTTGAACACATGAAACTACCTTATGATGAGGGAAGGGATTTGCAGCCTAGGATTGGCATTGGGGTAGTGCACAAATACCTAGTTTCTTTAAATGAAACAAAGTCCTCAGGGCCAGATGAATTGCATCCAAGGGTACTCAAAGAACCTGCAGATGTAATTTCTGAGCCTCTGTCCATTATTTTTGAGAATTCTTGGAGAACAGGTGAGGTGCCAGAAGATTGGAGGCGGGCAAATGTTGCCCCAATCTTAAAGAAGGGGGAAAAGGACGATGCGGGTAACTACCGACCCATTAGCTTGACTTCTATATTGGGAAATTTTTTTAAGCAAATCATCAAACAGTCAGTCCTTGAGCATTTAGAAAGGATGGATCTGATTACTAAGAGCCAGCACAGGTTTCTTAAGAACAAGTCATGTCAGACTAATCTTATCTCCTTTTTTTGAAAAGTTACTACCTTGCTGGATTAGGGGAATGCTGTGGGCATAGTTTATCTTGACTTCAGTAAGGCGTTTGATAAGGCTCCACATAATATTCTTGTTGACAAATTGGGAAAATATGGTTTAGATCCTATTACTGTTAAGTGGATCCATAACAGTTGACAGATCGCACCCAAAGAGTGCTTGTTAATGGTTCCTCATCCACTTGGAGAGAAGTGACTAGTGGAGTGCCTCAGGGATCTGTCCTGGGCCCTGTGTTGTTCAAGATCTTTACAAAAGATTTGGAAGAAGGAATAGAGGGGATGCTTATTAAATTTGCAGATGATACTAAATTGGGAGGTGTAGCAAATATGGTAGAAAACAGAGCCAGGATACAGGATGATCTTTTCAGGCTGGAGAATTGGGCTAAAACTAATAAAATGCACTTCAACATAGATAAATGTAAAGTTCTGCATTTAGGTAGGAAAAATCAAATGCATGATTATAGCATGGGGGAGACTTAGCAGTAGTGTGTGCGAAAAGGATCTTGGGGTCTTAGTAGACCAAACACTGAACATGAGTCAGCAGTGTGATGCAGTAGCTAAAAAGGCAAATGTGATCTTGGGCTGTATCAACAGAAGTATAGTGTCCAGATCACGTGAAGTGATGGTATTGCTTTACTCTGCTCTGGTTAGACCTCACCTATAGTATTGTGTTCAGTTTTGGGCACCACAATTTAAGAAGGATGTAGACAAGCTGGAGCGTGTCCAGAGGAGGGCAACAAAGATGATGAGGGGTCTGGAGACCAAGTCCTGTGAGGAAAGGTTGAAGGAGCTGGGTATGTTTAGCCTGAAGAGGAGAAGACTGATATGATAACCATCTTCAAGTACTTGGAGGGCTGTCATATAGAGGATGATGCCAAGTTGTTTTCTGTTGCCCCAGAGGGTCGGACCAGAACCAACGGGTTGAAATTAAATCAAAAGAGTTTCTATCTAGACATTAGGAAGAATTTTCTAACAGTCAGAGTGGTTCCTCAGTGGAACAGGCTTTCTTGGGAGGTGGTAAGCTCTACTTCCCTGGAGGTTTTTAAGCAGAGGCTAGGTGACCATCTGGCTAGATGACCATCTGTCAGCAATGCTGATTCTATGACCTTTCGCAGATTGTGAGAGGAATGGCACCTTGGCCATCTTCTGGGCATTGAGTAGGGGTCACTGGGGGTTGTGGGGGAGGTAGTTGTGAATTTCCTACATTGTGCATTGGGTTGGACTAGATGACCCTGGTGGTCCCTTACAACTCTATGATTCTGTGATTCTATGTACTGAGTTAGACTCAGACTCTGATTGGCAGCAGCTCTCCATAGACCTCTTTCACATCACCTACTACTTAATCCTTATAATTAAGATGATAAATCCTAACATTCCTACAATGCAATCATAAATAGAGTCACACCCTTTCTGTGTCATTGGACATAGAAAGATGTAACTCTGTTTAGGATTGTAGTTAGAAGTCCCCCTTTTCAGCAGAGGTGTTACACATGAATATACATACCTAGAAGTCCATAATGGCCGGGGTCAAATGAAACATGCTCGGAAAAAAAACAATTCAGAGTAGGAGCACTGAAAAACTAAACATCTCTCTTAGGCCAAGAGCCTGGAAGAAAAAAGAGGAGGGGGGAGAAGCTCAAATCACATTACTTTAGAAGAAGGGAGGGTTGAGGCACCCGCCCACACTTTCAGTATTGCCAAGCAACCTGGAAAGGAAATCTTTCCAAGTGAGAAGGTTTTTGTTCTAAATCTGAAGGGCCGCAGCTCAGCAGTCTGTTGCAAGAGAGCTGCTTCCAGGAAAGATGATACGCCCACAATGGAATCCTAGATGGGAGTTTTATGCCCCCCAAAGGAAACTGGAAAAACAAAGTTTGCCTCCCACCCTAGCAAAGCACCAAGCTACTTTGACCTGGTTTAATCATCAATGAACACCACCCAGGTTTCTCAACACAGCACCAGCCTGTGTACTTAGCTTTTTAAAAAGCCTTTGTGCTTGTGCACAAAAAAACTAGCATTCACTTCTCCCAAGCAAACCAATGCATTTAATGTACCCCTCCTCCAGCACATGTCAAAAGAGGCCAATTCCAGACCTATTAAAAAAAACCCTTTCTCTCTTGAGGGAAAAATTATCAAGCTTGATGTAGCAGAAACTCCAAGCTCTCCTGAATGATATTTCTTTCCTTGACTCATTTCAATGTGGATTCAGATTGGGCGTAAACTGGAGATGGCTATAGAAACCCTGCTTGACTATCTATATCTGGAGGTAGCCAGGGGTATTCTTCTGTGTTAATTTTGCTAGACTTCTTGGCAGCTTAGAATTGTAGTTTTAGAGCTGGTTGTCATTTTTAACCTTCTAGAACATATGGGTGTCTTAGAGGTAGATCTACTTTTGGTACTTTGTTTCTGAAAGGACACAGGTAACTAAAGGCACCCTGGGACTTACTTTACAGGATACCACAAGGATTGGTGTACATGCCCAGTGTTGTTTAATATTTATGTGAAGCTTGTGAATGAGATTATCCAAAGCTATGAAGTTGGCTGTGATCGATATGCTAGTTACTCCAAGCTCTGTAATTCTTAACTAAGCCAGAAGTGGATATTTTTCCTGAAGGAGTGTCTGGAAGCTGAAGTTAAATATATAGGCCCATGGTATGACCCGGTATTAGGCAACTTATACCGTGGGTTCAGTTTCAATTTCACAATAAAGCAAATATCGCAATAGAGAGTCACACAATTTTTTTGGTTTCCCAGTGCATATAAAAGTTATGTTTACACTATACTGTAGTCTAGTAAGTGTGAAATAGTGTTGTCTTAAAAAACAACAATGTACTGTAATAAAAATGGGAAAGTTTGAAATATTGTGAGAATTACCAAAATGTGACTGAGAGACAGACACAAAGTGAGCACATGCTGTTGGAAAAATGGTGCTGATAGACTTACTCAAAAATGTAATAACTGTGAAGCGCAATAAAGCGAGGTATATCTGTACATGGGAAAGATGTGAGTTTGGGTGTTGTGTATAGGTGCCAAATGATTTGCTTTTTAGAAGGAAGATTGTGATACATTTCTGACTGTCTGGTATAGACAATTTCAATGTGGGCGGGGGAGAAGGATGCTCACAGGATATTACAGCAACTTCATACCCACTCAAAACCCACAGATCTCACTAAATACACATTGTTTGACAAACAGCTGTGCAATGGAATTGTTCATACTATTTGTATCATAGTAATTATGCATTTAGGCCAAGATTGTTTCAAAGATTGCTTCCTGATGGTTCTCTTGGAAAAAAATTAAAAACCTCAGTCCTATTTACATAGGTGGCAATCCTAGACTGGTCTAATCAAATGCCGCAATTTAGTCAGTTTTGGGTTGTTCTATGTTTGCAGAACAGTTGCCAGTAAACATGCCTACTATTTTTTACATCCATTTTTAAAGACAGTTGTATATACCAAGTGCCCTGACTGGATAGCCCAGGCTAGTCCAATCATGTCAGAGCTCGAAAGCTAAACAGGGTCGACCCTGGTCAGTATTTGGATTGGAGGCAGGGTCATGACACAGAGGCAGACAGTGGCAAACTACATCTGAACCTCTCTTGCCTTGAAAACCCTACAGGGTCACCATAAGTAAGCTGCAACAAAAACAAGTAGCTCATTAAGCTACAGCCTACAGTATGAACTTCTTGTAATCCATGCTAGCCATTATGGGGTCTTGCGTCAAGGAAGGTCCTGATCAATCCAAGAGAAAATGCCTTCCAAAGCAATGAAGAACCAATTCTTCCTTTGTTCATTTCTAGTATTATAGTTATTATTTCACATATTGCTGTTCTGTCCTCCAATTTAGGACGGACATGTGGAAGTCTGCTTTCTTTGGACAGTAGTCACTAATGACTGGTGACTGAGGAGACATCCTAATTATCATGTTTGGTCAAGAATTACTCTTTATGTATTTTTTCATAAATTCCAACGCTGGAACAGCCAAAATGTTTAATGCCTTCTCCCACCTACTGTCAATTTATTGGTAGTTGCTCGGTATCCCCATTTCCTGTCTAATTCATTCTAATGTCCAAGTGTTTTGACTGATGTACAACATCTTGTTTTTGTGCAGGATAAAATGAGTGACAACAAAATGCAGCTGCTCCACTACAAGTTAGTCATCCTACAATATATTATGGGAAACAATAGTGATATTGTTGATTGATAAACAAAGTAAGAACACCTGTATAATTTGCTCAGGGCCATTTGAGTAGTTTTGAGAAGCTGGAGAGCCTGCAAGTAGCTGTTCATCTTTGTGGTTTCTGTGCAGTCTCACATGGGAACTGTGCTTGCGCAGGCCAGCCACGGAGAAAGATTTAGCAAGCTTCTAGCGAGGTCTGTTGCTTAAAAAGCGCCTTTCCCCCTCCCCTCCAGCTCGTGCCCAAGCCCAACGGCTCTTCCTGCTGAAATAGGCATGTGATGGAGTGGAGGAGGAGCACTCTTCTCTCAGTTCTCTCTCTGCTGCTGTGGAGTGAGGACATGTTATTCAGTGAGCTTCGACAATTTTTCCTTCACTGGAGAAATTGTGAGAGGCTGTTGGAGGTTCTCAGAGATATCTTTGTGAGTTTTTTGATGTTTAAAAAGTTCCTTCGTGTTGTTTGGTAGGGAGTGGAAAATAACCTGCTATAACAATCCGTTCATACTGAGTGAGGGAGTGACTGCTTTCCAAAATGCTCGAATGGAGTTTTAACTTTTCTCCTTAGTCCCTTTACTTATTTTACCTCTGTAGAAATGAGACACCAGAGGCTATTTCAAGTTAATAACCAAGTGACAGACATTTATTAAACACTGTACAGGGGATGGACTTGGAGGGAAAACGGTATGTAGGGAAGGCATAGAACCAGAGCTGGTTTATAAATTTTAATACAGAGAAGGCATGGATCTTTGATGGCTCGGTTAGTACAGAATTACAGTTCTTAAATTAAGTTCCCAAATTCAGTTCACAGAACTTCCTATAGATGTTTCTATTCAGACTCTGCTGCCTAGCTAACAGGGAAGTATGGAGATTATACAATCCCTCCCCAGAGAACAAAGAAGGATGGAGATTGTTCCTCAAATCTCTCTTCCAGTTCTTTCTATAGATTTCCCCACTTTTGTGGCAGTAATCTCTTAACAAAACCCCGTATCTGGAATATCTCCTTCCCAGAGCCTATTCTCTTTCAGTGACCTGAGAAAGGGTCCCTTTCTTCCCAATCTCTGCCTGTTACTCCACAGAAGTTGTTTCATGACTGCTTAGGCAAATCTGAACCCTCAGGTTCCCAGAGCCAAAAACAACTACTGAACTCACAGGTTACCAAAAACACTCTCCCCGTTTTTTCCGGAAAAGAGAGAGTGAGCTGCTTCGCTCCGCCCTCTTCCTGCCAGTTTTTTTCCTGAGCTTCTTTTAAAGATTAACTCTTTGTTTGTCACACCTGCGTGAGGGGATTAGCTTTGGGGTCCATTCACAACTTGCAATTGTTTTCTGATGCGTCCCTGATGGGTTTGGGAGCACATTGTGAAGGGGAGGAGGTTAATGGACTGTGGTCCTCCCAAGAGTCCAAACTACATATTAATTTGCTGAAACTATGTGCCATCAAATATGCTCTTGCCTCTTTTGAAGGGCTCATCGAAGGGAAGAGGCTCTTACTGGCCACAGACTACATGGCTGTAAAATACTACTTGAACAAGCAAGGGGACACAGGCTCCATGGCCCTGTACCACAAAGCAGTCCTTGAATAGGAACGGGCTATACATCATTGAGTGTCCCTTACTGCAATCCACATTGTGGGAAGCACAAACACAGCAACTGGCATGTTGAGCAGGGAGCAATTTCTGTAGCATGAATGGTCCATCAAAGAGGAATTCATCCACCCCATTTTCCAGGCCTGGGGGTGGCCCTCAATAGACCTATTCACTTCCTCCCAAAACACCAAGTGCAAGGAGTTTTGTTCCAGAGTTGGCATGGACAGATGTTCTCTGGGGGACTCTTTCCAGCTGAGCTGGCAGGGCCAGAGGATATATGCCTTCCTCTCATTTCTGCTTCTACCCAGGGTGATAGGCAAACTGAAAGAACAGGGGGCATCAGCGATCATAATTGCACCCTGTTGGCCCACCAGGCCATGGTTCCCCACACTATGGGCTATGGCAAGGGGAATGTTCATCCACCTCCTTTGCCACGCAGACTTGCTCTCCATAGGGCAGATATACCATCACGACACAGAGGCCTTACTCCTGATGGCCTGGATGATCAACCCATAACCGAATGGTCTTGGGAGGTAACAGATGTTTTGCTGGCCTCACATAACTCACATAAACCCTCCACTAGGAGGTCTTATCATTCAAAGTGGTTCAGCTTCACAGTGTGGTCAGCCAAGCAGGGTATTCGGCCTCTCCCCCAGTTATTTGAATATCCCAGAAGCATTGTCCCAGAAGCATACAGGCTTATCCAACTCATCAATTAAAGTGCATCTAGCAGCAATATCTGCCTTTCACATTGGCCTTGATGGGGAATCACCCCAACAGCTACGTATTTGTATCCTAGTTTTTGTTCAAGGTCTTGATCGAGGTTAGGACCTGACTCTGCAGGATTTGGGTCAGAGTAATAATGGAAGTCTGTTTCAGACTGTTTCTACCTTCTTTCAGTTGGAATACTAGCATAACCTTGAAGTTGCTGAAGCGAGGGAACTAGCTGAATCCATCTCTGGGGGAACCTGGGCCCTGCCCCTCCACAGAACCACAGATGTAGCAAATAACCCTAGACATGATAACTCAGGGACCTGACCTTTTGCCATACAGAGGTGATGGAAAGGCAGAGAAAGAGCTGGAAGAGATACAGAAAGCAGCCTTTTCAACATAGTGAGAAGGCTGATGGTTAGGACAGATCCAGCACCTCCATTGGAATTTCAGTTAACCCAGAATAGTTACATCTCCAACCAGAATACTGGCTCCAGTTGCACCTGTAGTTTTGAGTAGGGCTGTCAAAAAAAAAAAAATTCGGTACAGTTCGGATTCGGCCGAATTTGGCCCTTGTGGGTTCGGTACGTGCCGAAGTCCGAACTCCCCCACTTCGGATCCGTTCAATTCGGCGGGAATTCAAAGTTCGGAAACAAATTCGGCCGAATAAAGCCATTAAAAACACAACCGCACCTTTCCGCGGCTCTGGGGGGGGGCATTTTTGGGCTTAGAGGTCCCAAACTTTTGGCAGAGCTTCAAAGGACGTTTATTGAAAGACTCCCCAAGTTTTGTAAAGATTGGGTCAGGGGGGGCTGAGATATGGGCCCTGAAAGGGGTCCCCCCCACCCTTAATGTGCATCTCTCAGCAGAGCTTGCCGCCCACGCACAAAGCTCCCAGCCCCGACAACAGCGGAGAAATTAGCAAAACAACTGCAAACACAACCTTGTTAAACAACACCTTTGCAACACATAACTGAAACCTCCCCCCTCAAACCAGGGAGCGAGAGACTCGAGGGGGAACACACACCCCAGGCAGAACCGACGAAAGCCCCCTTTGGCTTCCCCCCCCACCCACAGAAACTGCTCCCTCCCCACACACACACAGACTCTGCTTTCCCCCCCACACACACACATACACAGGAGAAAAATTATAGATTAAAGCCCCCAAAGGGGTCTTACTGTGGCTGTCTTCTGTTCCATCAAGAGGGGCTGTAATCCAAGATGATTCCAATTAGGCACGGAACGTTTTGCTCTGGAGAGGAGATGCACACAGGATCGGCTGCTCCATTCATCCCAATAGGGGAAAGGGGAAAGGGGAAAGCCCATATCTCGGGACCCCCTGACCCAATGTTCACAAAACTTGGGGGGTATCTTAAGAACACTGGTCTGAAACTCCGCTCAAAGTTTGGGATCTGCACCCCCAAAAATGCGCCCCCTGCAGCCATGGAAAGAGAAAAGGGGGGAGGCGATATTTCTGCCCCCACTGAACCCATCTTTACAAAACTTGGGTAGTATCTTAAGAATAATTCACTGAAGCTATGCTAAAAGTTTGGGGGCTATATCCCCAAAAAAGCGCCCCCTGCAGCCACATAAATGGAAAAGGGGGGAGGGAAAAGGGGGAGAGCCCATATCTCGAGACCCCCTGACCCAATGTTTACAAAACTTGGGGGGTATCTTAAGAACACTGGTCTGAAACTCCGCTCAAAGTTTGGGATCTGCACCCCCAAAAATGCGCCCCCTGCAGCCATGGAAAGAAAAGGGGGGGAGCCCATATCTCGGGACCCCCTGACCCAATGTTTACAAAACTTGGGGGGTACCTTAAGAAGCTTCATCTGATGTTCCAGTGAAAGTTTTGTGTCTGTACCCCAAAAAATGCACCCCCTGCAGCCACAGAAAGGAGCGAATGTGCACAAGCACCCCCCCCCACACACACGAGGATTTCGCTCTCTCTCTCTCTCTCCCTGGCCGGGCCGCACATCAGCTGATTCCTCCAGTACTCAATCCTGACTGATTGGCCAGAAGAAGACCCAGCTTGGCCACCGATTGGCCGGGGGAGGAGAATGCTGCTTACTGACGGTTATGCTGCTTACTGACAGCCGAATTTGCCGAATTTATTCGCGAACTCCCGAACTCGCTGAATTCGGGGCCCCGGTTGCCCGCCAGTTTTGAGTTCGGATCCGTCCGAACAGAAAAGCACCGAATCAGGGGAAATTCGGTTGATTTTCAGTTCGGGCCAAACCGAATTGACAGCCCTAGTTTTGAGAGCTGCTGAAGGTCATAACTGCATGGTAGTAACTGATCCGGGTACAGTCCTGGGATGAGTACTCCCCGGTGTTCCCAGGGTAGAACCCCTTCTCTTCCCCACCCCACCCAGGGCAAAAGAAAATGTCCCTGCACCCACAGCAGTATTGGACCATGAGCATTTTCTTAGTAGTCTTTCAATCAGAAGGCTCTCTCTGACATTTTCATCATAGCATGTTCATTTGTGTGATTGATTAGAAATGGGTGGACGTGGCTTTCAAATAGTTGCTTAGCAACATCTATACCGATCTACAAATGATCAGTAATATGCTTATTTCCTGGGTGGGAGTTTCAGAATTCAGAAACTTTGCAATGAGATGAGCCTTAGTATATAAGAAACTCTCTAACTTAAAGCAAAATATCCCTGCTGCATCCATGAGAATTATCTAGTAGTAAAGATGGCCAAGTTACTGGGAGGCTTGTACTTCCAGCAGGGTGTGGTGCATGAAAGCACTCCATTGTGTGTCTCCCTAAGGGTGCTTTCATACTGACTGTTTACAGAACAAAGCTGTATAAAGTCAACCATCCCATTTCATTGTGCAGTTCATGAATCCGTTCCAAGTTAGCAGGAGTGGACCAGATCCTGCACAACCACACTGATGTAACTGTCCTGCAGGAACTTGGCATGTGTGGCACTTTGGAGTCTACTTTGTAGTGGGTAGGTCAGAATTTGTCATTCTGGGCTGACTGACCTGCCTGTAAAAGTACTCTTAAGACCTTCTGAAGGCATCACAGAATTAATGTTAGCCATGTCAACCGTCTTATTTTCTTTCTTCGATGAAGGGAAATGTCCAAAGCTAATAAAAGGATTAGTGATGCAAATGTGCATTTTTGACATTAGCTATTTTCTCATGATTGATTTCCTTTATATAAAATATCCCTAATAAAAAAGTAAAGTATCCATTTATAAGGAGGACAAAGTAAGATTACAAGGAATATATTCTGGAGCTAACAGCCTGTTAACAGAAGATGTCCAGGGTATCATTTTTAAACACACACACACACACATTGAGAATGAACACTCTAGGTCTGGGGAAATTTAATCCATCAAGAATCTGAAATTGAGGAATTTTAAATGTGACTTTAATTGTAAATGCCTGGGTGTCCTTATTTGGCTCCAATATTCTCACATGGGCGGGATCGTATGACTCCTATCCACTGTTGGATCCTATGGCACTAGAAAACCTCTTTCCAATCAGAGGAAGCCTTTCGTCATCAGAAAAAGTCGTTCTCAACTGAAGGAATTCTTTCTCTGCTGAAAGGAGAGTATCGTATGACTAATATTATTAGTTCTGCCTGATGAATCCAGCATACAGTGACCCTTGCATGAACGATCAACTGTTTGAAGGTAATGCATTGTACAGAAATTACTTCCATGTGTTATTTGTCCATGGGTCCAAATATCCAAGTGCATCAAAGGCCATGGATTGGATCTAAGACAAATGAAAGGCTACAAAAAGGGGACATTTGCTTTCTGCTGATTCTTCCTTCCTGCTGCAACTCCCTGTGCTATATCCAACACTGTTCCCAAGGATTTGTTGGCCCTCAGGTTTGGCTTTTGGGTAGGCTCAGCTCTGTTCCATCCATAGTTTCTTGATCCAAACCTTTACCAGTAGAGGAGGAAAGGGCGAAGCAAGTATAACAGCCCCCCCCCATATTTTCCATGGATTAAAATGTATGTAAATTTAAAATAGAGTTTCAGGGTTTGATATAGGATAGGAGATCAGTGTTTATCTGTCTTTAAAAATAAATATATGCTCAGCCAGACCAATGGGTTTTCTTAGAAATGTGAAATAGCTGTCATCTAGTTTGCTTGCTTGTTTTTCTAGAATCCTCTATATCAAAGCTTCTTAAACTGTGGGTCGCGACCTCCATATGGAGTCATGTAACTGAATGTGGGGGTCGCGAAAAATTTGGCAACAGTAAATGGTAAAATAATATGTATACCAAATAATTAATTTGAAATAAATTTCGTTATGATTTATTATCAGTAAATGTTTGATTTGTGTACCTATTTTATCTACCTAGATACCTGGGGTTGCATTAAAATTTCCCAGGCGAAAAGGGGTTGCGAGTGGAAAAAGTTTAAGAAGCCCTACTCTATATGAATCTCCTGAACATGTTAAAGATTTCAACAGTCACCAAAGTGAAACTGTATTATAACAAG
The DNA here is from genome assembly GCF_029931775.1 of Euleptes europaea. Classification (NCBI taxonomy): domain Eukaryota; kingdom Metazoa; phylum Chordata; class Lepidosauria; order Squamata; family Sphaerodactylidae; genus Euleptes; species Euleptes europaea. The sequence continues at coordinate 59,905,795 of NC_079314.1, forward strand.
TGTAACAGACTGTTCTAAATCAAAAGTCAACCTGACTTCAGGTTATATATTTTTATCTCACCCATATGTATTGCTAATGAGATACTGAATTGGGCGTCCCTGGACATATAAACAGGTCCATGCAGAAAATCTATTTAGGATTCCAATCACAGACCTGTATAATTTTATGTTCTCTTTAGGGCAACAGAGCACCAACTGTTCAAACATTAACCAAAATTTCTTCCCCTGTACTTCATGAGTATCATGGCATCTCTGGAAGCTTTACAACTACTTGTCAGTAATGGAAAATAACAATACATTCTGGGTGCTAGATATGTATTTTCCTTCGGATTGGCATAACCACACCAAAGTCATCAGCACTGTAGTGTCAGTTTAGCTGTCTCTGTGAGCTAAGTTATGTGAAGGACTGATGTAGTGAACGTCTTATTTGCAGCCTTTGAGTAAGGTGAAGGCAACCACCATTGCGAAACCAAATAAGCTTCAATACCATTACTACTTGGCCAGTGCTTTGTTTCTTCATTTGCCTCATTTACTGTTTTCTTGGACTTTCAGGAAAATCCACTGTTCATCATTATAGCTTCTTTGCAGGCACACACTGGGACTGCATGTGTGCAGGCCAACCGCAGAAAAGATTCCAAAGCTTTCTAGTAGTTTTGGCACTTTTCTGCCAAAACGATCACATGATCAGGAGGAGTGGCACTACTGCCTGATGGAAGGACTTCATCCCCTTCCTTCTGTCAACTCCAAAGTCTGTCAATGTTGAAGGGAGAAGCTTGGAGGCATGTTCTGGCCAGACACTGCCTGATTAAAAGACTCCTGCCCTCTCCTTCTGTCAACTCCGAAGGGAGAAGCCTGGAGTTGTGGCCTGATGGGAGCCTCTTTTAAAGGCTATGCCTGAGTTAAGGAATCTTTTCCTGGCTGCTCTCGGTTTCAAGGTAAAATCCTTGGAGTCATGGGTTAACAGAGCCTTGCGGTTCTTAATGACCGTTTGTAAAAGGCATTATGTATCAGGAGGGTTTTGTGCTTTTTAATTGGGGTTGTTTGGACCTAGGGTTGCCCACCTCCAGGTAGTATTTGGACATCTCCTGCTATTACAACGGATCTCCAGCTGATAGAGATCAGTTCACCTGGAGAAAATGGCTGCTTTGGAAATCGGACTTTATGTAATTGAAGTCCCTCCCCTCCCCAAACACTGCCCTCCTCAGCCCACCCCCCCCAAAAAAATATCCAGGTGTTTTCCAACCTAGAGCTGGCAATCCTATTTGGACCTCTTCAGCCCCTGTAGTTTTTGGAGAATGGCTAAAAAAGGTGGAGTTTCCTGTTCTTGTTAGTTGTTTTCTGAAACAACAAGCAGGCTTAAGGTCTGCTGAGCTTCCTTTTACTACTTAACGCAGTAGCCTCAGTCCATCATTTTGCTGCAATCTCTCAGCACTGATACTTAATTCGGAAGGTCTTTCAGCACAGGTACTGTTTCAAGCAGAGGCAAGGCTTGTTATTGCTGTCTCCATAGGGAGCTCAGAATTCATCACAAAGTATGCTTTTTGAAGACAAGCCTGAGCAGTTCACCTCTCCTCTGGGTTTCATGATAGCCTTCAAAATTGTCAATGATGGTATGGTGTTCCTCAGCTGTTACTGTTTTCAATAACTATGATAAACCTGCTCCTCTAAGCCCAATTCTTTAGTTGGAAATTTCCCCCGTTGGTTTCACATATGCCTGCACTACTTTTTTCCTACCAGGGAATGGTACCGACTCTCCCCAGGGTTCTCAATCTCACTGCTGCTGCTTCTGGGAGATAGCTCATATTTCAACTGGGTTCAGACTGTCTCTGGAGTCAATCTTCTGTGACACCATTTGTGGTGAAAGCCAGTGTGGTACAGTGGTTAGAGCAGGGGTGTCAAACATATGGCTTGTGGGCCGGATCCGGCCCCTTGAGAGCTCTTATCTGGCCTGCAAGCCAGCTGAGGCAGTCCCCCCTCCAGTCCCAATATGGGCTGGAGAGGCATGACCCGGCCCAACCAAGTGGCATTTATGTCATATCCAACCCTTGTAACAAATGAGTTTGACACCCCTGGGTTACAGCATTGGACTATGATCTGGGGGACGCAAGTTCAAAGGTTTCTGTCTGAAACCTTGTTTTGAGACCTTGTGCCCATCGCATTCTCTCAACCTGACCTGCCTCTCATGGTTCTGTTGAGGATGGAATGGAAAAGTGTAAAATGTTTTAAGCCACTTTGAATGCCTATTGGGAAGTAAGATGAGGTGCAGAAAAACTCCATGCCCATCTTTTTAAGGGACATCTTATGTTTCTACTCAAAACAGGTGCCCCATGAGATAAATAATTAGCAAATGCTAGTTACAGGATATTGTTAGAGCCTCTACTACAATCTTTTAGCAAATATATGCTTGATTCCACTTATCATCTCTATTGCTGTTGATGGCCTGCAGGTTAAATAGCATTTCATCTCTAATTCTGCCACTGCACTTTCCCTTTAAGGTGTGGATGAACAAGTCACTATGGCCTTTTTATTATTCCCTTGGAAGGGAACTTGACACACTATGTCCCAAAGCCTATTCCAGTGGTGTACTTGACAAATCTGTTCCTTTAATCTGAGACAGACTTTTTACACTGCCCTCGTCTATGCTAGGAACTAGTGTTGAAAAGAAAAGGGAAGAAAAAAGACAACAACTGGTTGTTCTGGCAGCTCCACCGAGAGCCTATGAATTCTTCAGTCTAGTTGAACAAAAATCTATAGGGAATGGCAGGTTTGCTGTTTGATCCTTAAGAATCCCCTCTTCTTCCCCTCCTTCAGATAATGTGGTGACTCAGGATTATGCACACATTTTTCCCGTGTACAAGATGCCCAGTTCCTTCCTTGGCATCTCCTACTGAAAAAGTCTTTGGTAATTGGATGGCCCAGACTAGCCTGATCTCAGAAGCTAAGCAGGGTTGGCCATGGTTAGTACTTGGATGGGAGACCACCAAGAAATACCAGGGTCGCTATGCAAAGGAAAACAATGACAAACCCCCTCTGTTAGCCTCTTGCCTTGAAAACCCTACTGGATAACCATAAATCAGCTGTGATTTGACAGCACTTTATGCACTCACAACTGAACTTGTCAAAAATTCTTTAAATCCATTCATCTATCCTTTATGGTGATATATTCTACAAGAGAAAATAAAAATTCTGTGGTCTGCTCTCTTGTTCACCATTCACAGGTTTCCTACAGTTCTTTGCACAGCAGTTCTCTCCTATTTTGAATTATTCTTACGTGTTAAAGGAGGACACCTGAAAAGGCCTACCATCAGGTCCAGGTCATCTAATTATGTGTAAATTTTTGCTTGGCTGTCTTATTCATAGACCTCCCTACAGGCACTCCTACAGAGAGTCCCTTTGCCATGGGGTGTGGAAGCTGCCAGTGGCAGAAATCCAGCATTCCCCTTCATTTGGGATTATGCCTTGGCTTTTTTACAAAATGCATGGCGAATAGGGTGGTCCATGTGAGGCTGCTATATTTTACCTGCTCTGTTGATGGTTGGTTGTTGATCCTTTCCAGGTCAACCCTTTTTATCCTACTGATTAAGTTTCCATTTGCTTTTCTCAGTATTTAGTCTGTCCTTCTTTTTCTTAGATTGTTAGCTTTTTTGGCTTCCAGGGCTGCAATTTCTAGCATTTTTACATATCTAAAGGTAGACGTCACCCCATGAGTCAGGAATGACCCGGTGCTTGCACAGGGGACCTTTACCTTTATAGGTAACACCACAACCAAATTTGGTTTGAGGTGTATATTTTACCCTTCGGGGATGCCCAGATTTGTTTTTCTTTCTGTCCAAGCTAATGTGCACTGGTCTAAGCACTGCATTTTTTCAGGGCACTCTTTTTGACTCTGAGCCTCTGGGCCATCTCAGATGTCTCCTCCCCTATAGTGTGGGGACCCTGCTGTGACATGTGTCTCCCAGTGGTTCCTGGTCTTCTGTAAATTAGTTTGTCATACCACTAAATTCAGCAGAGTACTAATGGGGCCAACTCCCAGATACTCTGACTGGAGACCCTGCCTATTTGGCCTTGCCTCCACAATGAGACATTTTGTGTCCTGTCCTTTTTTGCTCCTTTCTTGACAGGGACCCCTGTCATTGAAGAATGCCAATCCCTCGGCAGTTTTTATGTTTATTCCCTGGCCATTTTGCTGCACAGATTGCTCTGCAAGTGACGCAGAAGTCACATTTTTTAAATGATTTTTGTTGAACACTATTGCTTGTTAGTTTTCTTCATGATATCTGTTGTTGATGTACATTGGAAGTGTGTTTCTGGCTGGAACCTGTCTCCCATTATTTGACTGGAATAAAATTCTCAGAAACTGTGCCCTTATCTTAGGAATCTGCCTTGCCAAATTTTAAGCAGATAAGGGGAAGGATACCTACTTTATATGCAGTCACTTGTAGAGCAAGCAGAGCCAAGAAGCTGGTGAGCATAAATAATGGGATTCTTGTGCGTTCCTGTCCAAAGTATGCATGTAGAGGTGAGCAAATGGCCTAAGTACCAAACCACTCATTGCTTGCTATGCATTGCCTATAAGCAATACTGTATATATCCCACAGTAATGGCTTTTTGGAGATTTCAGTAGTTAAAAAACCATGGCACTTCGCTGATGGCTGGCTGGGCAAAAGCCAATGTGAAAGTGGCCTGGCAGTGTGTAGCATGTTGATGACAGATTTGCTGTGTGTATGTCCGGAAGAATGTCATCGCTCAAATCATTTTAATGTGGTGAAGGAAAAATTCTGCTTTAACTGTAGCCCAGCTTTCATATTTGCTTCTGAAGAAAGACAAGGTAGCCTGGATCAAACTGACAGAAGCTGTTCTTTGGTTGTGGTTCCAAAATGAGATTCTCACTTGTGCTGTGGCCATTGGCCATTATCCAGCACTCGTACCAAAAGTGAAGTTTTTGCATTGTAATTTGTGCGCTTCATCATAATGACTGAAAATGCAAATATCCTGAATTTCTTATTATTTGCATTTGCTCTTCTTATGTAGCTTTATGTCAGATCATCTAAGCAACCCTCAAAAATTCAGAATCTTTGTACTCCAAAACTTTCCAGTCAATAAGGTTGTACTCTGTATGTGGCATATGCATGTGTGTAAATTAGATCTGAGTGCAATGTCAACAGATAAATCTGTTAGTCCTTTGTTGGAGTGGGGAGCTAAAGGAACTTGGCAGGCCTATATTAGTTCCAGATATGTCACAGGGGAAGATAAAATGCAGCCATACTGTAATAGAACCTGTGTGTAGGCAAAAAAGAGAGGCATACTTGTATGTCCTCTGAAATGCAGGGATGAGGCTGACTTCTCATGTCCCCTTGTCCATCTTAGCAAGGTAGACATTTTAGATTCCACTGGGGATGGTGCATAATGATGTTGATCTCTCAGACTTCAGCATCCAACAGCTTGATCTTAAGCCCGAGATATTGCCATGGTGCTGGCGGACATATTTGAGATGCTGTATGCTCTCATCAAAGGAGAAAATGCAAAAAAACAAAAATCCTGACTCTAAGGACCTCAGTCCATGGTGATACCATCCACACCCACCAATCACAGCATGGCATATTAATGATAAATCAGCCATATATAGAAGCAGCTGATCAATACACACTGACTCCAGGATACTCTCTGACATCATCATGCTGTTTTGTTTGGAATTCCCTCAGTGACTCTCCTGGCTGTTTATGTTTTTTTGTGAAAGCGTCTAAGTATTTTGTGTTTTTCTAAAGTTATGTTTATTGTTTCAGATATATGAATTTTATATATTGTTTTAATATTTTTACTGTTTGACACCTAGGGGATCCTGAGTTGGGTGGAATGGTTGCTGCTCTGCCTGTATCACCCAAACACTTCAATGGCTCACTTGGTAGAAGAACCCCCATGGAAAGACCATAGTCACTCTCCCACACAAGAGTTCATTCCCCTTGGGGGGAAATGCCCCCAAAGCATGGTGGGAAATGGGCTGAGGGGAGGGGTCAGATGCCAATTGGATCTCCAGCACCACTTATTTCTGCCCCCTATGTTGGTGTTATCAGTGGCACTCCATGTTGGCATTGCCTCTACATTATGCTTGCTTATTTCTACATTACACCAGAATGGGGCTTAGTTAGAATGACTGGCCTTAGTATTGTGGTGCATGTGACTCAAAGAATACTCAACAGGGATGAGGGAGATGATTCCTGTCAAGTCTTCAAGAGTCAAGCACACTAGGATTGCTTATTCCCACTTTGGAGGTGGTGCCCAGGGAGGGTGGAGTTGGGAGAGGAAAGGGAGTTCAGCAGGGATATGATACCATAGAGACCACCCTCCAAAGCTGCTATTTTGTCCAGGGAAACTGATCTCTGTAGTCTGGAGATCAGTTGTAATTCCAAGAGAATCCAGGCCTCACCTGGAGGTTGGTAACCCTACAGCATACAAAGGCCCTTATGTGGCCCCAGGCTTCACCCACTGCACATTGTCAGGGGAGTGGCAGATGAAAATTTAAGGAGCAGTTTTTGAAAAGCAATCTCTGGGGAATGAATAAAAGCAGCCAACACAACCATCTCAGTTGAAGTCATTAAGTCGACTGCATTTGTATTGAAACATTTCTTCTCGGATATTTTCTATATGTAGAGATGTTGTTCTGTTGCAAGCCAGAAAATAGAAGCCAAACTCTACAAATGTACATACATTTGTACAAGTGTTGCCTGATTATGGCTAATTCACTTCAGAAATGGCAAATGTTAAATTCAGCTGTGTCACAGTTGCTGCTGTACTGCAAAATCGTGCAAAAGTAAGATTTGAGAAAAAGAAGGGTGATTGGGTTTTATAACCACTGCTAAAGGATTATTTGTGTCAGCATTTTAGTCTCTCTTTCCTATATTTAAGATGATTCATATGAAAACAGTATAAAATCAGTCTCTGTCAAAAACAATAGGAAATTTCACCAGCCAAATGTCTGCCGGAGTAGATGGAGTTTGCAGCCTTTTCAAAAAGCAATGAAGTGTGGAAGATATGCCACAGCCTCAGGTGTAGTTCAGTGAATGCTTATATTTTTAATGTCCTCACTTTGCATATGAAGAGACTCTCAGCAGGGCCTGGCCAGTAAAATGAAGGCACCATACATGTAGATCCCAAGGGGTGAAACTGTCATGAACCCAAACTTTCATAGGCTGAATTTTTAGTGTGTGGTTAGCTAGTTATTGTCCTGTCCCTTTAAAAAGAGATCTTAATATATGGAAATGGACAGCTGAAGCTTTTCATGAATCTGGGGGTAAACATCACCTGGTAAATAACTTATTATTAAGCTTACATTAAAGGGTCAGGACACTTTTTTTTGCCAGGCAGTTGGCAAACCTAAGTTTAACCAGTTCTACTTTCTCTCAAGCCAAAGTCTTCCACTACCCCCTTTCGCCCTTTCCCAGAAACCTATTTACCGGTATGTACCAGACTTGAAATTCTTTTAGTTTTTTTTTAATAGGATTGCCAATGCCAGCTGCCTGGAGAAAAAAAGCCCCCTGACCCTTTAATGGAAGCTTAATAGAATGTTATTAACTGGCTGATATTATTTGCCTCAGTTCCATGAAAAGGTTCAGCTGCTTATTTCCACTCTATCAAAAGGACAGGACTTTTTTCTCCAGGGCTGTTAGCAACTGGCTGATATTATTTGCCTCAGTTCCATGAAAAGGTTCAGCTGCTTATTTCCACTCTATCAAAAGGACAGGACTTTTTTCTCCAGGGCTGTTATACATGCTGTATAATACCTTCTTCCATTTTGTCCAGTCAAATTACTCAGCACTAGGGTTGCCTAGATGGATGGCCCAGGCTAGCCTGATCTCGTCAGATCTCAGCTGCTAAGCAGGGTCAGCCCTGGTTAGTATTTGGATGGGAGACCACCAAGGAATACCAGGCTTGCTGTTCAGAGGAAGGCACTGGCAAACCACCTCTGCTAGTCTCTTGCCATGAAAACCCCAAAAGGGGTCACCATAAGTCGGCTGCGACTTGACAGCACTTTACACACACACACACAGGATTGCCAACTCTGGCTTAGGAGGTTTTTTTAATAAGTTTTAAAAAATGAAATGCCAGAAATAATATGGTTTTTAAAGAACTGACTTTTGGTTAGGCCAGCCGAAGTGTTGGCAATGTAGAGCTGAAGTCTGAGCCAAAAAGGAACTCTGCACATGCTCAATGGCCTCTTTGCAGAACATAATACCAGCACTTTGAATTGGGCATGGAAGCCAACAATCAACCAGTACAGTTGTCCTAAGATTAGTTTAATATGTTCTCACCTTCCTGCATTCATCCACACCAGTTGCAGCTTCCAAGATATCCTGAAGGGTAGTCCCACATAAAATATATCACAGTACAGAAGCATGGATACACGTTGCAAGGTAATTTGTCAGATAAGGCTGGAGTCCCTGCAGTCAGTATAAGTGATAGAAAGCGCTCTAACCCACTTCTGGGTAGGAACTGTAAAGTGGAGTTCAAGAACATTCTCAAAAATTGCCATTCTCAGCATTAGGATTTCCTACTAACATCCCCACTGTCTTGTCTGGACTTTGCTTCCAGGTGCTAAACTTCACCATCACCTCTACACACTGATATAGGACACAAACAGCTACACCTAGGTACTCCTATGTCAATTAAAGAACAGTGTGTTTTGGAGAACTCTGGCCTTAGTGGCTAAATTTTAAAAGTTTAGTCAGCTAACTTGACTAGCTCCCTCTTCTTGATAGATCTAACCCCTCCTCCCCACACACACACCCTTATGAGGAACTTGTTTGCTAAAGTGACATCTCCTTTATCTCTCTCTTGAAACAGAAGTCTCCGTTTCTTCCTCTCCCATGAAGTGTGAAGTGGTCTCCACAGGTGAAGTCACCCTTACCCAAATATTGATGTCAATTTTCAAAACCTGAATTTAAATATTCTTTCATTGGCTATGGACAAGCTTCCCAGACAATCCTGACAGGTTAATTTTCAAGGCTGAAATAAGAGTTGCCTCTTTTGGTGATCTGCTGGTGGGGCGGGTGTGTGTGTGAGGAAACTGTTTGGTTTTGTCATTTGGCCCACATGTGGGTCGAGCTTCTGTTGCTTCTTGTTGGCTCATTTGTTCTGACAGAACATACAGTTTAACACTATTTCAAAATAGCTTGAACAGAAGGACTCTGGTTACTTATGTAAATTTTGTGCCTTGTCTGGCTTAAGATCAGATATCAGGCAATGAAGGACATTAGTCTTTTCTTTAAAAAAATACTTTTCTGTTATTTTTAGGAAGTTTTCTACGTCCATTCATCCATGCAATATATAAGGGGCTAGAGAAGACAGAGAAGCAGTGTGTGCACATATCAATTTACATATTGATTTGAAATTTACTGTCATATGTCTGGCTTTATGCATATGTAACATTTTGTATTCTTCAGCAACTTTATCTGAAAAGTATCTCGAAATAAATCCAGATTATCCTAAAACCAATTTCAGAAATGTGTTTTTAATAGAGAGCCAGTTGACTAAATTAGAAAATGCATCTGGCAGAAATATATATTGCATTTTCAGCAACTTTTGCAAAGATCTGTACATCTAAGCACCATGGCAACAGAGAAGTATTGAGTACCAAGAACTGACATCCGTAATGACACCATATGTTCCAATGTCTAGCAGGTCCTCAGTGTTTGTCTATCCAAAATTCCTTTCTGGCTCATCATCAGCTCATACCATAAAAAGGAGTCTTGTGGCACCTTAAAAGCTAACAAAATTGTATACCAGCATAAGCATTTTGTGGATTAGTGTCTGCTTCTTCAGATACAAGAAGAAGTGGCCAACAAAACTTGTGCTGGAGTAAGGCGCTACAGGGCTCCCGTTTATGGTTGCTTCAACAAGCCCTGCTACTACTTTGGAACCTGTCATTAGGTTTTCCAGGGCTCTGCTGGCAGCCCCCAGGAGATCTTGGGGGAGGGGGGCAGGGCATGGCCAGTGTTGTGTTGCACTTCATGTTGAGCTGAAAAACCTCCCAGAGTTCATTGCACCTCCTGTACTGAATCCATGACAATGTCATTTCTCAAGGCCAGGTCCATGAATTTTCAATCTAGAAAATGTTGTTTTGTGTCTAGGAGAACAATCCACTGCATTATTTTTCCACACATTGATGGCACCCGTTTCTATTTGGGCTTGTGATACATTATGATTGAAATCTACACCTTCTGTTCAGAGCCGTGGAAGGCTAGAATCCACGGGGAGGGCAAGATGTTCCATAAACAAGAAAGGGAACTTAGTGAGCTGTTGGATTCACAGACTGTCTATTTTAGCATAGTCGATTGAATTGTTGTTTTTGCAAACTTATGCACCCCACTGCTAAAACACTGTCTTCCTTTTATGCCTCCTAGCACTTTAGGCTATAATGCTCATGGGACAATATGTGGTGATGTGTAATGGCTAGTTATTGGTGCTTTCATTGCTAGAGTAACTCCCCAAACTAATCATGATGGTATAAGTGGATTTCTAAATATAAATGAGCTGCCTTATGCTGAGTAAGATGAATGATTCATCTAGCCCTCTAATGCCTATTCAGGTTGACAAAAATAACTCTCCAAGGTTTTAGGCAAAGTTTTTTGTTTTTTTTTAAAGTTTCACTTAATGAATGATGGTGTGGAGGGAACCTAGGGGCTCGTACACACAAAGGCTGTGATTTAACCTCTATGTTGCAAGGCATATTATCATCAAAATAGTTGAAAATAGTTACACTTTGAAACACTTTGGGTTCCAAATTCCTTTGATGGCTTCAAGAAATTTGTAATGTTTCTGTGCCACCCATGTGAATTAAGCCTCCAGCATGGGGGCTTTGACAATTTCAGCTGGAATTGGGAAGAGAACAGCCACAGTCTGTCCTAAAGCAAACACTTTAAAAGATACAGCTGAGGGAAACTGTATGCCAGTGTGGCTTTGATGTTTGTATACCTAGATTACAGGAGAATTACTCAACTTTAAGGATGACAATGAGGAAACTGAAATTGTTCAAGACTTTCTATTCCTTGGCTCCATCATCAACCAAAAGGGAGACTGCAGCCAAGAAATCAGAAGGAGATTGAGACTGGAAACGGCAGCCATGAAGGAGCTAGAAAAGATTCTTAAGAGTAAGGATGGGTCACTGGCAACCAAGATCAAGTTAATTCATGAGGAGGGGCTTTGGCTCAGTGGTAGAGCATCAGCTCGGCATGCAGAAGGTCCCAGGTTCAATCCCTGGCATCTCCAGTTAAAGGGACTAGGCAAGTAGGTGATGTGAAAGACCTCTGCCTGAGACCCTGGAGAGCCGCTGCCAGTCTGAGTAGACAATGCTGACTTTGATGGACCAAGGGTCTGATTCAGTATAAGGCAGCTTCATGTGTTCATGCCATCGTATTTCCTACTACTATGTATGGGTCTGAAAGTTGGACAATGAAGAAAGCTGATAGGAAGAAAGTAGATTCTTTTGAAATGTGGTGTTGAAGGCGAGTGTAACGGATACTGTGGATTGCCAAAAAAAAAACCCATCCAAATCAGTGGGTTATAGATCAAATCAAGCCTGAACGGACCCTAGAAGCTAAAATGACTAAACTGAGGCTATAGTACTTTGGTCACATTATGAGAAGACAAGAGTCAGTGGAAAAGACAATCATGCTAGGAAAAGTTGAAGGCAGCAGGAAAAGAGGAAGACCCAGCAAAAGATGGATTGACTCTATTAAGGAAGCCACAGCCCTCAATTTGCAAGACCTGAGCAAGGCTGTTAAAGATAGGACATTTTGGAGGAAATTTATTCATAGGGCCGCCATGAGTCGTAAGTGACTTGACAGCACTTAACATACACACATGTCTAGATTAAGTAATTCTACTTCTGATTATTTTACGCCCTCTGTGGGTTTTATGTGGTAGGTTTTCATGACTTTTTGGAAGCTACATTCAACAAAATACTAGAGAGATGGTATATAAATATTTTAAATAAGTAAACTTTCTGACAAAAGATTCAAGGCTTCTGGATCATCCTCTCCAATAGTTCCAGTTGAGGGGAAACCCTTCTCATGTTTTTAATACTGAAAACAATATTCCTCCTAAGATAAACCTCAAAGTTTTGCTTTCTTTTTAAAAATCCATTTTCAGTTCCCTGAATTCTTCACCAGTATAAGAAGAAGCTTATTTCTTTCATCAGTTTCATCTGACCAAATGGGAATGACCAAATTAGTTCATTGACCAGCAGCTAATAAAATATGAGTTGACTCCTATCAGATAATTCTGCTGGTACAATTGAAGCTCCCATTCCATGTACTCTTTTGCATGTATGGATCTCATACAAAAGATAGTAGGGTCCAACCCTAAGTGCAGTCGGAGCCTTTCATTTTTCAGTGCAATCCTATGGAGAGTTATGCGCTTATGGAGTAACTCTGCATAGGATTGCACTGTTGATGGTACAAAGAGTCTGACACAGATTTAGAGAGAAACTAGTAGAAGTGGTGAATTTGAGAGTGTCCAAGCACTATCAGGTCCGTTCTGATGTCTGCAGCGTCACAGACATACTACCTAACAGAACCTGGTTATTTTTTGTCAACCAGTGCTGGATCCCATCCATTTCAGTGAGAGTTTGTTTTTAGTACTTATCATGGACTTAGGCCTGTTCAAATCCTCGCCTAGCTATTGGCTCACTGGGTGGCCATGGGCAAGTTGCTGTTTCCTCTTTGAATCCTGATATGTGTAATGACTTAACATTATCTGGTTGCAGATAAAATGGAATAAAAATATAAGCACATTACAACTCCAAAGCCTTATTAATAGGGATTTACATTAATAGCATCAACTCAGTTTTTGGCATCTAATTGTTCATCCTTGGATTTCTGTTTGCCATGTGTAAAATGGGAGAGACTAAGGAGCTTTTTCTCCCTTTCCAATAATTCTAGAACTCTGCGGCACCCAATGAAATTGTTGGGAAATGGGTTCAGGACAGACAACAGGAAATACTTTACTCAGCAAAGTAAACTGTGGAATTCACTGCCAGTGGAGGTAGTGGTGGCCACAAGAATAGACAGATTGAAAGTTGATTTAGACAGATTAATGGAGGAGAAGTCTATCAATGGCTATAGTGACTGAAGAGACCCTCAATATGCAGAAGTAGCAAACCTCTGAATACCAATGCTGGGAGCCCTCTATGCCATGTTTGTTTGGCCCTTCAGGTCAACTGGTTGGCCGCTTTGTGAAACAGTATGCTAGACGAACCATTGGTCTGATCCAGCAGGCTCTATTTATGTTCTTACAATTGCCTGTCCCTTTCAGGTTTTGTCAGGTTTTTTTTAGAAAATATATCAGGGATTCAAGCCATTTGGATGCTGATGTTTTCTTCAACTTTTTAACTCTGCCTACTTCTAGGCTACCTGCTGCTTTCCAAGATATATAGAACAGCAATTCTGAAATATTTTCTGACAAGTCTTTTTACAGCGTTTTGGTGCCTTTAATTTATACCTATTTTAAATAAACTGACAGTTCATCTCTAAAGTTTTACCCAAAAGCATAATGAGAGTTACTTCTAAGTATGCATGCTTAGGGCTGCAGCCTAAGAATTGGGTAATAAGAGTTATATAACAGAATCAGGTTATTATCTTTAATAAGCGGGTGGTGGATTAGGAACATAAAAAGACCAAATCACTAATCTGAACATTATGCTTTATATGCAATTTTTGATTGAACTAGAGAGAGACTGAGTCTAGCAGGGTGAACTAGTATCTGCAGAATTTAATAGAAAATTTTTCAGGGGATAAAAATAGATCAAAAGGGGGGTGTAGTATCACTGAGGGTTTTATGCTTGGTTCAGAAGCAGTTGTAGGACCATAGGTATGAAAATACAGCTGTTAATATTCAATAAAAGACCTGTGCATTTCCTGAAGTATCTACAAGCATATTAACTTGACATTTCTGACAAGTGTAAAATGAATTGCTGAGGGTGAAGTTAACAGGGAGCGCATTTACTGTAACAGCGTGTTGAAATGAATCTTTAACCTGCTAAGATTATAGGTTTTCTTTACCCTTGAGTTGGCTATACATAGGGTTGCCAGCACCATGTAGGGAAATACCTGGAGATTATGGAGGTGGAGCCTGAGGAGGGCAGGGTTTGGGGAGGGGAAGGACATCAATGGGGTATAATGCCATAGAGTCCACCTTCCAAAGTTGCCATTTTCTCCAGGTGAACTGATCTCTATTGCTTGGAGAACAGGATATACCCCAACCATCACCTGGAGGTTGGCAGCCTTAGCTATACAGGATAAGGCTCTTCTTTCAGTAACCTCAGCATTTTCAGAACAGATCATTGTAAGAACATTCTACAGTTATAGGAAGAGTCATCATTAGGGAGATGCTTGCAAAAAGAGTACAATCATTTGTGACGTTCTTGCCTGTATCCTATTCCATTGTATATTGAACATCCCATCCATTGATTGTATTGACTCACTGTGTAATCCATCGTGAGAAAGGTGGGCTATAAATAACGTTAATAAATAAATATTCAATACAGATGTACATAAATGTAATTGTCAGTTTATATTAGGATAATTAACAATCCAAAATGGTTACTTAAAAAAAAAAAAACTAGCCGCTATCAGACACTTAGGGAGGATTTCTACGTACCTCCATGTTTTTGACCACATGTGACTCTCACTTTGGACCAAACAACATGTTATCCGTAAGGTTAGCATTTTGTATTTTGCTCTGCTGTGGTGGATGGTAATTTGGGTAGGAGGATTTTTCTCAAGGAAATGGCTGGGGTGGGGCTGTGTGTATGACCATTCTTCACCTACCAGCACCATGACTTCTGTCCAAATGGGAGTTGAACTACAGTTGCTTTATTATGTTAAAATGTTTTGCAGTTGGATCACAGATTTCCCATGTAATGTGTTGTTCGGTGTCTTAATCTGAGGCCAAGTCACTTGTTTTATGCATTGAGTGCTTATTGTCACAAGTACAAGCTACACCTCTCCTCCCCAAAAGGAGCAGATGTTTGGCCTGAGTTATTAATATTTCTATAGTTGTTAAAATGTCTCCACAACAAATGGTGAGGTCCCAGATAAGAATAAACCCATCCACCACCCATCCATTCCTGTATGCAGAAACAGGAATCTTGGGTATAGTAGACAAGTAGGAAGAAAGGGAGAGAACTCTGGGGGGTTGGAAAGCAAGTGGGACTTTTTTCTTTGGGGGGGATTTCTAGTGGTTAGGAAGACACATTGCCTATTCCCCTCTCCTTTCCTATGATCTTAACATTTGTATTCTTCTCCGTGATTGTTCTCAAAGCCCCATAATACCTTCCAGTACTATTAACACTCTGATGTTTAGTTAACTGTATTTTAATTTTTGGCAATAGACTTTACAGCAAAGACTTGTCTGTCAACAAACTTGCTGTAGCAGCCGTTGAATCTGTGGGTTCACTCAGTTATGCTATATTTTTCCCTGAAAAGCTTGTCAATGGCTGCCAGCAGCTGCTTTAGGGCATCGTATGAGGATGTTAAGCCTGTGGATCTGTGGAAGTATCTACTGTCATGACAGAAAGACATTCCATGGTATTGGCTTGGAGGAAGGGGTTTTGATGACACCATGGTTGGCCAGTCAAAGGGGTAATGGAACCAGGGTTTAAGCACAAAGGATGGGTTAGGGAGGACAGGGTAGGTGCTTGTTTTTTGTGTGTTGGGTTGCAGGAGCTCCCATAGCAAAGTCTGTAAAAGGAGCAGGAATCCCTTTTTTATGATTATATGATCTAAAAAGGCATCCACAGTGAATCATTGCAAGGTATTTTAAAATGCAAGGTACTCTCAATTCTTGGATAGGAAATTAAAATGTAAGGTAAACAAATAGTGTATTTTCCTATTCAGTATCAAATATGTCTTGACACCCAGCCAGTCTTCCTAAATGGATGACTAAACATCAGTCCTTTCAAGTGACGGTTAAACTCAGGAGGCTATTGTAGTCTGGCGGTGGAGAAACAGAATACACTCCTGCAGGCAGCCACAGGTACTCTGACCTCCTATGCTATTTTCATTCTCTGTGGTTATGGGAGATAAGTAGGAATAGTGTGGGGTACAGGTAGGAGATTTTCTATCCTAGGACATGCCTTGACAATACTGTCATTTCCCTTCATAGTGGAGTCTTTCCTATAGTGCAGGAGTCCCAACATGGTGCTCACAGGCACCATAGCACCCACCAACACCCGACAGGTTCTTTTAAGAAGTGGGTGGGGGTCAGGTAGGATTTTTGCCCAACAAGGCTTTAGACTGACTATTGGAGATTTGATTGGCTGTGCTTATTTTTTTAAATGTTGCTTTGGCAGCAGCTGCCATCACAGCATGAGGATCTGCACTGTGTTTCTGAAGTTAAGCCATGGCAATCATTTTGAGGCTTGCTCCCACCTCCTGTGGCAGCCATTTTGTTGCTGCGCCCACCACGCCATGTCAGAATTCCAAATGTGCCCACAGCCTCAAAAAGGTTGGGTATCTGCTGCAGTAATACAAAGGCTACCACTTCTGAGACAGCTGCAACCTGCAGGAAGGAGCTGACATTATCTTGCAGCTCGTTGCTGAAGGCATACAAGCCTCTAGTTGATCCGCCACTTCAGGAGAAGTCCATTAAGGTTCCAAAATCTTCTAGCAAAGCAATTTCAGATCAGAGATTGGCGGGGAGGGGAGCAGCAGGAGTCTAATCACATCCTTCTTTCACATCCATTATGCCCCCAAAGGGGGTAGGGTGCAAAAAACACTTAAAGACAGGAGTGGGCATGGAAAGTTTGTTTCTGTGGGAATCTGAAGAGGCAGCTCCTGGAGAGTGCTGACTGGCTTGTGGGCAAATGATCTGAGGAGTGAGAATCAATAGAACTTTCCTTCTGGATTATTATTACATGTTCTAAATGCTGACAGAAGCATTATGAAGGCCAGACCCCGAGGCACAAGTCCAGAGCTCTACCCTGGTGGCTTAATGGGGGGTGGGAATGCAGCCATACACCTATTGCCTTGGGTAGGAACATTATAAACAATATTAAAGTGTGGTCCTTTGTGTTATTTTGTGTTAAAATGAGGATGAAGCATAGTAGCTGCAGCAAGCAAGAGTGTAAAGGAAGAGAGGAAGAAATGGGAGCAAAGAAGGCTTGCAGGCTATAATACTTCAGTCAACTGGTGGCTAGATTCTGCACATGGGGGTGAGCAGACAGAAGAGTACAACATCCGTCGGCTCAAATTACTGAACTACTCCACTAAATGCAGAATAAAATTGGCTCCCTGGTCAAATCCCCTCCACATCTATGTTCATGCAAATGATTAAGCCTGGTCTACACATGTAGCACAATGAAGGGGCAAAAGCCTGTTCCACTTCAGACAGTAGGTGGGAAAGGTAACATTTTTATTGTGAGGCCATGTTAAAATTTCCTGTCTTTAAAAAAAGGAAATCAGCACATCAAGGAGAAACATCTAGTCCAGCCACTCACATGTTCAGTTAATTTGCCACTTATGGGGAATTATTGAAGTAAGAAGACTTCGAAACATGTAATCCCTCACTGATAGGAGAGAAATCTAGATTTAGTTAGGATGTTTACATCCCTGCCTCCCTCCCAACACAGTCAGTAACCCATGCAAGTTACAACAACAAATACAATACAAATAATAATCCATTACTCTCAGTGAAGCTCCTCCCAACCAGTATATAGTAGTTTTTCCCAATGCAGATATACAACACCCCTCCTTTTCCAGGGGAGAGTGTTGTGGGTGGTAGTGGTGGTTGAATTTTCAAGAGGGTCTCTGCTGCAGCTAGTTCTGTGGGGTAGAATCAGGGCAGATGAGACCAAACTATTCCCATAGGGCACTCGCAAGTGGCACCATTTGCACTTACGTTTATAACATTGCAATCCAGGAAGAAGAGAAGAGTTAGTTTTTTTATACCCCACTTTTTTCTACTGTAAGGAATCTCAAAGCGGCTTACAATTGCCTTCCCTCCCCCCTCCCACAACAGGCACTTTGTGAGGTGGATGGGGCTGAGAGAGTTCAAAGAGAAGTGTGACTAGCCCAAGGTCACCCAGCAGGTTTCATGTGGAGGAGTGGGGAATCAAACCTAGTTCTCCAGATTAGAGTGTGCCACTCTTAACCACTACCTCATGCTTGCTCTCAAGAACTGCTGTGCTTTTACTCAAAGCTCATCAAAGCTGAGCAGATTCTGAATTAAGCCAGAGAGTTTAACTGTCACTGTGGTTTTAGAGAGTATCGGGGAGAGACTGTGGTTCAGTGAGAGCATCTGCTGTGTATGGGGTTGCCAGCTTCCAGGTGAGGCCTGGAGATCTCCCAGAATTACAGCTGATCTCCAGACCAGAGATCAGTCCCACTGGAGAAAATGTCTGTTTTGGAGGGTGGGCTGTATGGCATTGTACCCTGCTGAGGTCCTTCCCCAGGCTCCACCCCCAAACTCTTCAGGAATTTCCCAACCCAGATTTGGCAGCCTTAATGCAGAAGGTCCCAAGTTCAATCACTGACATCACTAGTTAAAAGGATCAAGTAGTAGCTGATGGGAAAGACCTCAGCCTGAGATCCTGGACAGCTGCTGCCATTCTGAGGAGATAGTACTTGCCTTGATGGGCCTGACACCTGATTCAGTATAAGGCAGCTTCGTGTGTTCACCAGATGGATCAGATCACACACTGAGGCTCTTTGGGCCAGCCTCCTGTGGGTTGAGAGTTTAAGTATATACATATGAGAACCAGGCATTGTGCAGTAAGCCAGAGAACAGCTGAACACTGTTGCTCTGGGGACTCATAAATCTCCACACCATTTTGAAGAAAGAAGAGCATTCACTGCTTTATTAGAGCTTCATGGTTTACCATGTGATGCTGCAACAAACAAAACAATCACTGCATGCTCATGAATTGTCTTTCTTGTCTTAACCTGAGGGAATTTTTGTACTAAATCCAGCTTTCCCTCAGGATGCCTTGTACAACACCCATGACTGCTAAAGTCTTCAGGGAACACTTGTACAGTCTTTGTTCTTCCTCATAATACCTTATTTTGGAAAAGCTGTTGGAAAATACATGACTATGCAACTGGCTTATGATTCCATGCAGGCCATAAGATTATTTCCAAAATAAATAACTGGCCATAAATGAGTTTCTTAACTTCCACTAATTTCCTTCAAATCTGTCATTTTTATTATCATAATCTTATATTCCAAATGTAAAATGTGGGCCCATCTGTGAATGCTTATAATCATGGTCCAGGCCCACTAACAGACTGGAGATTTTTCTCCAAACTTGGGGGTTCCCTAGGTTTGCAGAAAAATCTCAAATCTGACATTAAATGGGGAGGACACCAAAGCTCATTAAAGCAGTGCCAGAGAAAGGCAGCTGAGAAAAAAGAATCTTCCTCTCTCCCCCCCCCTCCCCAGCACCACTTTCCTAAGTCTGGCTGGTTAGAAGCCAATGAGAAACTTTATGGAGGGGGAAGCTGAGGCAGTGGGCAGGTGAGGAGGAGTCTCCTTGCCCACCCACTTGTCTCCATGGCCACCCTCCTGTTGGCTTCTAACTGGCGAGATTGCGGGGAGTTGCTCTGGAAGGGGGAAAGTTTAGGGAGACCAGAAAGTTAAGGAGGGTAGTTCAGGTGGTAGGCTGGTGAGAAGGCACCACTTTGCCTACCATCCTGCCTCCATAGCTGCCCTCCCTAAACTTTGCAGTCGGCTTCTAACCGGCAAGAATGTGGGAAGCAGTGCTGAAGGCTGTGTGGGGGACAGGAGTTCAGAAGGATTCTTCTCACCCATCTGCAGCCTGAGCCATTGCCTCTGTCTTGCTGGATAGAAGCTGAGGAGAAAGTTTGCAGAGGACAGATGATGCAAGCGCACTGGAGGAAAACTCACCCCTTCTTGCCCAGGTGAGTAGAGATACAGCTGTAAAGAGGGGGCATACAGATGGGTGGCCAAAGGGACTATGAGGTAAAAGAGCACACAACCACCACAGGCAGCACACCACCATTCAAAACAGTGCCTAGCAACCCCAACAGACAAACAATGACACCTGCTGCAGCGCTGTGGGTGGATGTGGACTAATGTCAGTCCCCTCACTCACAGGCTGGAGCCGGGCAACCACACAAAATGCCATGGCAAGGGGAGAGACTGAGGGAGCAAGCAGAGGTGCCTCAGGCGGACCAACTGATTTAGCAATGGCCATTTCAACGGCTCTGTTAGGCAAGGGCGACCAGAAGGAGAGCGGACTATGAGGGCTGCAGCTGCTCCAGTACCCAGTAAGGCAGCCTTCAAAATCTCACCACACAAATGATTGCGGTTCCCATGCATCCTGTCCTCTTTGAAATGAACTGCACTCAACTGGCTGACCATACAGGGAAATGAGCAAGGCTAGAAAACTCTCTTTCCATTGTTCCCTAATAACAAAACAAAAAGGGGAAGACCAAAGAAAAAGGGAAAGGTGGGCTCCAACGTTCTCTCCTGTTCCTTCACACTAGGCTGTCGCACAGCTGCCTCCTTCCTCAGGAGGACACTGCTTAGAACAATTTTAAATGCCTCTTTTGGTCAGAATCAACATTACCTCATCACTACAGACAGAACAATAACTGCTAAGAGAGCTAGAGAGCCTGTGTGGTATAGTGGTTAAGAGTGGTGGTTAGGAGCAGTGGACTCTAATCTGGAGAGCTGGGTTAGATTCCCCTCTACATAAGTGGTGAACTGGGTTGGTTTCCCCACTCCTGTATTTGAAGCCAGCTGGGTGACCTTGGGCTAGTCACAGCTCTTCTAGAGCTCTCTCTGCCTCACCTACCTCACAAGGTGTCTGTTGTAGGGAAGGGAAGGTCATTATAAGCCGGTTTGATTCTTAAGTGGTAGAGAAGGTAGGCATATGCATATAAAACTACCACTACTACTTCTTCTTCTCCTCCTTCTCCTCCTCCCCCCGTTACAATGCCAAACGTTTCTCACAAAAGAAGTCACCCCACTCGCAATGAGAGAATCCAAAAAGCTAACAAATTGGTTACTGCAAGAAAGCCAGTTAACCTGTAACCAGCTGTACTGTGAAAAAGACATTAAAATGCACTAAAATTTTGTCGAAGGCTTTCACGGTCAGAGTTCATTGGTTCTTGTAGGTTATCCGGGCTGTGTAACCGTGGTCTTGGAATTTTCTTTCCTGACGTTTCGCCAGCAACTGTGGCAGGCATCTTCAGAGTAGTAACACTGAAGGACAGTGTCTCTCAGTGTCAAGGGTGTAGGAAGAGTAATATATAGTCAGAAAGGGGTTCTCAGCTCAAACCCAACCCCTTTCTGACTATATATTACTCTTCCTACACCCTTGACACTGAGAGACACTGTCCTTCAGTGTTACTCCTCTGGAGATGCCTGCCACAGTTGCTGGCGAAACGTCAGGAAAGAAAATTCCAAGACCACGGTTACACAGCCCGGATAACCTACAAGCACTAAAATTTGTTTTTACACAGCTGATAAAAGCAAGGAAAATGTGGATGCTGACATTTTGACACCCCATACCAAGAGTACGAGGAGCCCCGTGGCGCAGATTGTTAAGCTGCAGTACTGCAGTCAAAAGCTCTGCTCACGACCTGAGTTCGATCCCGACGGAAGTTGGTTTCAGGTAGCCGGCTCAAGGTTGACTCAGCCTTCCATCCTTCCGAGGTCGGTGAAATGAGTACCCAGCTTGCTGGGCTTAAAGGGAAGATGATTGGGAAGGCACTGGCAAACCACCCCGCAAAAAAAGTCTGCCTTGGAAATGTCAGGATGTGACGTCACCCCATGGGTCAGGAATGACTCGGTGCTTGCACAGGGGACCTTTACCTTTTTACCAAAAGTGCAGCTGGAGCACACAACAAGCCTTTATGTCTGGAAAAACCAAAAGCACTTCAAAATGCAGAACATATTACTTATGATATAGGAGACATGACACTATATGTCAGCACTTCTCTGCAAATATTTCATAGCTGAAAAATGAAGTAATTACTACAAAAGTTGCTGCCACAGTGGACTAATAATAGTTTCCCCAGTACAATGCTCAATAAACATTCTTAACTCGGCAGCATCCTCTTTCACAACATTTCTTAGAAAACATCGGTACAATAGAGCACTTTCATTTGTATCAGTGGGAGTTCAAATACATAATGCACCAGGCCATGGAGTCTGCTGCTTCCATATTCAGAGATCCATCTACCATAATATAATGAACTTTTCCCCTGATCATCAAACACCACCAGAATACAGCCAGCTATATATTAGAATATACATTTAGTAACTACAAATCATATATTGCACATTCCACAACATTTTGTTGCAGATACCCACTTGTATATTCTACTCGCAAAGTCAGCTAAATCTGAGAATACTTAAATCCAGAGACTGGGCCCTTGAACAGATGAGACAGATTTTTCTACAAACCTGAAAATTGCCCCAGGTGTGCAGAAAAAATTGAAATCTTTTTAAAAAAATATTAATTGGGGGTTAAAAAAAAACCAGTGATAAAAATGAGAGCCTGTAACTTTAAGAAACAGATGCTTTCAGTGGCTGTTCCTAGACTACCACAACAGCCTTGGTTTCCATCAGTAAAAAGGTGGGGGAGGAGAGACAAGGCCTGTACCAGGGCTTCTTTGGTGTTTGAGGGAGGACTCATTGCAGCAAGGCCCACATGATACCACATGCCTTGCCCACATGATACCACATGCCTTGCATAACTCACATAGGTCTGGCTGCCTTCTGAAGTTCAACAGCAGCCATTCCACAAAAGCTAGTGCCATATAGTCGTTAGAGTTTCAGACTAGGACCTCAAATCCCCGTTCTGCCCTGGAAACTCTCTGGATGACCTTGGACCAGATTATACATTCTAAGCCTAACTTCCCTTACAGGCAAGGGTGGACTGGCCATTAATTTGCCTTCCAGTTGACTGAGTCTCCATCCCACCTGGATTGGGACAGCCCTGTGATAGAAGCGCTGAACTTGGCCTAGCCAAGGCCTGTGCAAGGCAGGGGAGGTAGCGCCTGGCCAGTTCCTAACTTTTATTTTGAGGGTTTCAACCACTAGCAGATAAATTGTTCACCAATGCTAAAGTTCAGGCCAAAAACAAACACATAATTGAAGAACATTAACGTTGCAGTCCTAAACAGAGTTAC
Organism: Euleptes europaea; assembly: GCF_029931775.1. Taxonomy (NCBI): domain Eukaryota; kingdom Metazoa; phylum Chordata; class Lepidosauria; order Squamata; family Sphaerodactylidae; genus Euleptes; species Euleptes europaea. The sequence goes on from NC_079314.1 coordinate 59,928,948, forward strand.
ACCCTTCTAAGTTCACTGAAGTCAATGGTCTTACAAGGGTACAACTTTACTCAGGATGGCACTGCTAGAGATTTAAGCATGACCATCAAACCCACACGAGCAAGAACATTTGCAGAGCTGGTAGCTCTGATTAGCCATCTAATTTTGAGGCTTCAAAGCTAGAGTGGATCTATTTCTGGCA